>NW_005353967.1:11407275-11452524 GCF_000412655.1 Myotis brandtii
CCCCCACCCTGAAGGGGCTGTGGCCAGCCTGCAAACAGCCATCAGCCCCTCACCCAGGCTGGCCAGGCACTCCTATATAATAAAAGGGTAATATGCAAATTGACCCTAACAGCAGAATGACTGGGAATGACTGGTCACTATGACACACACTGACCACCAGGGGGCAGACGCTCAATGCAGGAGATGCCCCCTGGTGGTCAGTGCGCTCCCACAGGGGGAGCTCTGCTCAGCCACAAGCCAGGCTGACGGCTGCCAGTACAGCGGTGGTGGCGGGAGCCTCTCCCACCTCCTAAGCAGCACTATGGATGTCCGACTGCAGCTTAGGCCTGCTCCCCACTGGCAAGTGGACATCCCCCGAGGGCTCCCGGGCTGCCAGAGGGATGTCTGATTGCCAGCTTAGGCCCAATCCCCCGGGGAGCGGGCCTAAGCCAGCAGGTGGACATCCCCTGAGGGGTTCCAGACTGCGGCAAGAGGGCACAGGCCAGGCCGAGGGGACCCCCCCCCAATTGCACAAATTTTTGTGCACCGGGCCTCTAGTACCAAATAATACAAAAACCTTTGTTTTATTTACCATGATTGAACTGTTAAGTTACGTCCAGTTTTATGCTATACCTAATACCCTTTCAAACTCTTCAAATTCTTTTAGGCTTTTCTGATACCTTAGGACACATCTTACTAACAGATGCACATACTAAATCAAGATACAGTACATATGCTTACCGTCACAATTCAGAGCTACACCAGCTTGATTCTGAGATGCTGAGTGTATTTCCCTAGGAAGGAGCTTGGTGGCGCCACTCCCACTACTTGGTATGTGCTGTCCCTATAATGCAGTGGTTCTCAACCTTCCTAATGGCGCGACCCTTTAATACAGTTCCTCATGTTGTGGTGACCCCCAACCATAGAATTATTTTTGTTGCTACTTCATAACTGTAATTTTGCTACTGTTAGGAATCGTAATGTAAATGTCTGATATGCAAATGTCTTCATTGTTACAAATTGAACATAATTAAAGCACAGTGATTAATCACAAAAACAATATGTAATTATATATGTGTTTTCCAATGGTCTTAGGCGACCCCTGTGAAAGGGTCATTCGACCCTCAAAGGGGTCACGACCCACAGGTTGAGAACCGCTGCTATAATGGCTCACTGCAAAACAAATGCTAAACACTATTTTTGCTTTTCACCTTTTTTTATAAAAGCAATAATCCTCTTCGGATTTCTTTTTGTTAAGAAAAATAGTACTAATGTCGGTCTTTCCTAAAAGTATAAAAGCAAAGTGGTATACTGCGAACTTTCTGATGGCGGGGAGAGGAAAGGTGCAGATCTGTAGTATAAGCTAATTAAGCAACACACTTCTCTCATCTGTGGAATGGGTACAAAACTAGAACCTGCTTTAAAGGGTTATTCTAAATCATAAATGAGATTGTTCATGTATTAGCAGACTATCTAGCACAGAGTAGCAAACAATAAATATCTAGTTTTGTTTTTACTTTGTATTATCAACTAGTGAGACAATCACTAAACCTTAGTTTAAATTTTGACTTTAAGACAGCGACGTCTTATAACTACAGATGTCAAGTTAAAAGTTTTTAATTTCATTTTGATTAAATGGAATAGTTTATAAAAGTTTGTACTACAGAAGCATTTTCAACCTTTTTCATCTCATGGCACACATAAACTATTAAAATTCTGCAGTGCATCAAAAATACCTATTTTTGCTGCTCTGACAAAGTTATAATTTTGATTCATTCACACTGGACTGCTACTTTTGTGTTGGCTGTTATATTTTTATTTGATAATCTAAGGGAAAAGAGGTCAGTGCCCCTGATTAAATAGTCAGGTATTGCATGTTTTAAAAATTGTTGCGTACCGGTTGAAAATTGCTGCAATATAGCAAGATAATTAATGTTTTGAACTGTACATTTTCTACTATAGTGATTTCTTACTAAGACTTGGTATTTCTTTAAAGCCCAAACATTGTTATCCTACATAACAACAACGATGGTAATAGTTTTCTTTCTAGTGTTCATAAATCTTACCAGAATGTTTATTTCTTGCATTCTAGCAGATTCTTAACCATGTGCCATTTTAACTATTGTCTGACTTTTTAAAATTAATTTCTGTTTTGTATCCCCTACCTATATATATAAAAGCCTAAGTGACCATTGCAACCTAATGGACGACCAAACAGGCTGCATGGGGCGACCAGGCTGGCAGGGGGGTTAGTGAGGGGCGACCAGATGACGGAGCAGCAGGCTGCCTGGGGCAACCAGGCCGGCAGGGGGCTTAGTTAGAGGTGACCAAATGATGGAGCAGCAGGCTGCGTGGGGAGACCAGGCCAGCAGGGGAGTTAGTGAGGGACGACCAAATGACCAAACAGTAGGCTGCATGGGGCGACCAGGCCAGCAAAGCAGGCTGGGAGCGACCAGGCCCGCAGGGGGGTTAGTGAGGGGCGACCAAGCGACCGAGCAGCAGGCTGTGTGGGGCAACCGGGCCCGCAGGGTGGGGCAGTGAGGGGCCACCAGGCTGGCAGGGGGTCACTGAGAGGGGCGACAAGGCCAGCAGGGGAGGCAGTTGGGGGTGACCAGGTTGGCATGTGGGGCAGTTTGGGGCGACCAGGCTGGCAGGGGGAGGGCGCAGTTAGGGGCAACCAGGCCGGCGGGGGAGCAGCAGTTGGGGCCGATCAAGCTGGTACGGGGGGGGGGGCAGTTAGGGGTGATCAGGCAGGCAGGCAGGTGAGCAGTTAGGAGCCAGTGGTCCCGGATTGTGAGAGGGAGGTCCGACTGCCAGTTTAGGCCCGCTCCCCAGGATCAGGTCTAAACTGGCAGTCGGACATCCCCCGAGGGGTCCCGAATTGGAGAGGGTGCAGGCTGGACTGAGGGAACACCCCCCTCCCCCCCGTACACGAGTTTCATGCACTGGGCCTCTAGTTATCTATAATAATAAAAGCATAATATGCTAATTAGACCCAGCATCCTTCCGGACGAAGCTGGGGCTGCGAGCAAAGTCTGGATCCCTGGTGCCAGCCAGCGGCCAGAGGGAAGCCGGTGCCAGCAGCTGGGGGATGGAAGGCCTACTCTTGCACGAATTTTGTGCATCGGGCCTCTAGTATTTTATAAGCCCTTTGAGGTCAGAGAACCACATATTCTACTTTATATTCCCACAGCACCCTTAGTAGTGAGGCAGTGAATAAATAGGTGACTAAATGATGTAATTGAGAGCTATAAGGGGGGGAAAAAAAGACCTATAAGAAAAAGTAATACTTGATTAGTAGAAAATTAAATTTTTGTTTTTCTTCTAGTTTTCTCTACATATATGATGCTATTTTACTTAAAAAGTAAATGGATCTTCAGCTCTAAAGGATATTTAAAATGATTTAGTAGAATCATAGGTATTATACCTAAAATGTTCATCTGAATCCTACTAAAAATGAATCTTTTAATAGATAAGGCTTTCATCATGTGGTGATATTTTTAAGCTTTACTTATAAGTATTAATCTTTCTGTAACAAAGTGTTAACAGTGATCTGGTTTTCTTTGGACAGTTTGTAATGTTTATAATCATACCAAGGCTAAGGTAACCTTAAAGCAAACACATTAGCTTTATAGAAAAACTAGAGGCCCGGTGCACGAAATTTATGCATGGGTGGGTCCCCTCAGCCCAGCCTGCACCCTCTCCAATCCAGGACCCCTGGACCACTGGCTCCTAACTGCTTGCCTGCCTGCCTGCCTGATCGCTTCTAACTGCCACCCCTGCTGGCCTGGTCACCCCCAACTGCCCCCCATGCCGGCCTGATCGCCCCATGCAGCCTGTTCGGTCGTCTGTTCGGTTGTGATGGTCACTTAGGCTTTTATATATATAGATGAGGATTTCAAACTATTTTCTCTTGTGTGGTTTTTTTGTTCTGTTTTTCTGATTCCTACTTTTTTTTTTTCTTTGCTCATGGTTCCTTCTCTATTGCTTCTCTTCTCTGATTTAGGGGAAAAATCTATACTAATAAAAGAGTAATATGCTAATTAGACCGGGAGACCTTCTGGACATCCTTCCAGACAAAGCCAGGGGCGTGGCCAGCCTGCAAACCACCCCCAAATGGCCCTCAGCCCCTCACCCAGACCGGCCACATCCTCCAGCAGGGGCACTCCCCCTGATGGAGGTGTGGCCAGCCTGCAAATGGCTATCAGCCCCTCGCCCAAGCCAGCCATGCCCCCCCCCCCCCAGCGGGGACCCTCACACCGATGGGGGCGTGGCCATCCTGCAGATGGCCCTTGCCCAGACTGGCCACGCCCCCTTGTGGGGACCCTCACCCCTTCGGGGCGTGGCTGGCCTGCAAGTGGCCATCAACCCCTCACTCAGGCTGGCCCCACCCCCAGCAGGGACCCTCACCCCGATGGGAACGTGGCCGGCCTGAAAACCGCCCCAGGCCCCTTGCCCAGGCCAGCCCCCAAGGGGACCCCCACCCTGATCCGGGACCCACTTCAGGGCAGACCAACCCATGCACCAGGCCTCTATACTAATAAAAGGGTAATATGCTAATTAGACCGGATGTCCTTCCGGACAAAGCCATGGTGGCGGGGCCAAGGCAGAGGCAGTTAGGGGTGATCAGGCTGTCAGGGTAGAGCTGTTAGGGGGATCAGGCTGGCAGGCAGGTGAGCGGTTAGGAGCCAGTGGTCCTGGATTGCGAGAGGGATGTCTCATATTAGAGAGGGTGTAAGGCCGGGCTAAGGGACACCCTCCCCCCCCTCCTGTGCATGAGTTTCGTGCACTGGGCCTCTAGTATACTTACAAAGAAATTAATCTTAAGAAATAAGCTTTGCCTTCACCAGGTGAATTTGCATTTTAATAGAGGTGTTTGGAGAGGGTCTAAAATAAGGGAAGGAAGGGAGGGAAGGAGGGAGGAAGGGAGGGAGGGAGGGAAAGAAGAGAAAGAAAAGAAAGAATTTGAAGCAGTGTGGCACAGTGTCCAGGATCCTCAAATCAGGTCATGCTTTTCAATAGGTTTGGATTGGTTTCTAGGATGGTATACACACTGCACAACAAACATACTAGTGGCATTAACTTGTGTCCTGGTATGTTTCTTTTTTTTAAAAGCTATTTTTCAATTAAGCTATAATTCACATGCAATGGAATTCACCTGTTTAAAGTGTACAGTTCAGTATTTTTAGTACATTTGCAAGACTCTGCATCCATTTTCACTATCTGTAACTCCTAAAACAACTTATCACCTCCTAAAAACCCATACCTATTATTAGCCACTCCTGTTTCCCCCTGCCCCTAGACTCTGGAAACCACTAATCTACTTTCTATTTCCATTAATAATTTGCCTATTCAGAGCATTTCATTAAATGGAATCATGCAATATTTGGTGTTTTGTGTCTGGTTTCTTTTTTTTTTTTTTTTTTTTGGAATGTTTTTATTGATTTTTAGGGAGAGGGATAGAGAGATAGAAACATTGATGAGAGAGAAACATCATCGATTGGTTGCCTCCTACATGCCCCATACTGGGGATCGAGCCTGAAACGTGGCCATGTACCCTGATCAGGAATCAAACTGTGACCTCTTGGTTCCTGGATTGACACTCAACCACTGAGCCACACAAGCCAGGCTATGTCTGGCTTTTTACCACAGCATAATGTTTCCAAAGTTCATCCATGTCATAGCATGTATCTCTGTGTTTATCTCTTTTTACAGCTGAATAATCTTCCATTGTATGGCTATACATTTTATTTATCTAATTGTTATGGATGAATATTAGATTGTTTCTACTTTTTGGCCTCCATGGTTAATTCTGTTGTGAACAGTAGTTGCTGCAAGTTTTTCTGAAAGCGTGTATTTTCGATCCTCTTGGTTATATACCGAGGAGTGGAATTGATGGTCATGTGGTAATTATGTTTAACTTTTTGGAGGAACTGCCAAACTATTTTCCAGAAGTGACTGTACCAGTTTACATTTCCCTCTATAATGTATGAGGGTTCCAGTTTCTCCACACCCTCCCTGACACTTGTTATTGCATGTCTTTTTCATTATAGCCATTGCTAGCTGGTGTAAAGTTTTATTTCATTGTGGTTTTGATTCATATTTCCCTAGTAACTATTGATGTTGAGCATCTTTTCGTGTGCTTATTAGCTATTCCTGTATCTTTGAAGAAATGCCTGTTCACATCTTTTGCCCATTAATTTTATTTGTTTTTTTATTGTTGAGTTTTAAGAGTTCTTTATATATTCAGGATACAAGTCTCTTATTAGATAGATAATTTAAAAATATTTTCTCTCATTCTGTGGATTGTTTTTTTCCCTTGCTAGATAGGGTTGATATTCTTTTTTATTTTAATGGGAATGTCTCTGGTATTTCTTCTATTTTCTTGAACATGATGCTAATGGTTGATTTTTTTATTTATTTTTTAACTGAGGAAATATCCTATTTCTAGTTTACTAAGATTTTTGTCAAGAATGTTAGATCCTTTTTGGCAGTTTCAAGAAGATTCCTCCACCCCCACCCCTTCATCTATTTGTGTGATGTACTGTTAATAGATTTTTCTCAAGTTTATTCATCTTGGCATTCCTAGAATTTATTCTCCTTAGTCATGTATGGTATTACTACTACATTTGAGTTTCTCTTCAAATCTAGGATTTTTTTGAAACATTCTTGAATACAAATGGTATATGTGTGTTTATGTTAATTTTTGGGTATTTGATAGGTGCTGGTATTCGAGTTATGTTGAATTTGTATCATGAATTGGGAACATAATGAGTCCTGAACCTTGTGTTAAATTCCATTCCTTGAAATTTTGCAAGTGCTTAATGTCTTTTAGAGAAATAGTTTATTGACAAACTTTTAAATTTTTTGATACTCTATTTCTTTTTTTCTTCTTTTTTTTTTAAAATATATTTTATTGATCTTTTTACAGAGAGGAAGGGAGAGAGATAGAAAGTTAGAAACATCGATGAGAGAGAAACATCGATCAGCCACCTCCTGCACATCTCCCATTGGGGATGTGCCCGCAACCCAGGTACATGCCCTTGACTGGAATCGAACCTGGGACCTTTCAGTCCGCAGGCCAACGCTCTATCCACTGAGCCAAACCGGTTTCGGCGATATTCTATTTCTTGAGACAGTTTTGTAATTTAAATTTTTATAGAAAGTCATCAAAATGTAAAATATATTACTACATATTTTAACTTAGTAATTTAAAAAAGCTTTTTGTTTTGTAGTATATGATAGGTAGAGGTCTGTCTAGGCCTAAATACAAAAATACTTTTTATTTGTGCTATTAAATTCCCATTCTGATTTCTACTGGTATGTTTTGTATCTTTAGACTTGCTGGGAAACTGTTTATTCTTAATGTTTATATTTGGCTACTCCCCCCAAAAACAGAACCAGCTCTTGGATTCACTCATCATTTTTACTCTTTCACTCTTCTAAATTATTACTTCCTGCTTTTTCCTTTAAATCCCTCCATTGAATGGAGATATTCTGGTGTCTAACAGGCCATTCTGGTGTCTAGCAGCATATCCTCTGGTCTCACCTGTGATTTTAACTCTAGGTACAAAAACAGTACCATAGAGCTCAGTGAGGCTAGCTAGACCAGGAAGTGAAGGGAAGTTAATGTCCATGGAGCCAATTTCTAATAGTGGGAGACAGGAGCAGATGGGTAACAACAGCTCACCTCTCTACCTATAGGCCAGGGGTGGGGAACCTTTTTTTTCCCAAGGACTATTTGGATAGGTATAACATCATTCTCAGGCATACAGAATTATCAGTTTAAAAATTAGCCTGCTATATTTGGTCAGACATTTAATTAACTCACCCTAATGTCTTGCCAGGGCCGGACCAAATGATTTCACAGGCCTTATACAGCCTGCAGGCTGGACGTTCCCCGTCTCTGCTATAGGCAGACAATTCTGAGAGCTCTCCTGTGTTTAAGTAAATGAGCCCCAGTTGTTCTTGGGAATGATTTTGATAATGTGCCGTTCCTTATATTGACTTTCCCTCCATCTCTGTCATACTCTTCCTGCTCCCACAGGTCATCTCCTAGACAGAATACCTGTCAGCCTTTGCTTTTGGGAGAGCCCAAACTGAGATAGGTGTCATAACGCTTAGTATTTAAAGAGTTAGTAATATTCAGGACTTGAAACTGGATGTCACCCAGGGTATGACTATAGAGAAGAGGGCCAAGATCTATGTTCTCTGTCACTATAATGTGTTAAGAAGTTGGCATAAAGTGGAGCAACTAGCAAAAGAGACTGAGCTGTCACCAGTGGCGTAGAACGAAATTAGGAGGTGTTATCTTGCTAAGTGAAGAAAAGGTATAAAGTAGTGGGGAGGGATGCTGCTAATCAAGTAAGAGGTGAACTTAGAATTGTCTATTGGATTTGGCAATATGTAGGCCTTTGATAACCTGGGAAAAACAGTTTCCATTGAGGTGTTAGGAACAAAAGTGTGATTGGAGTGGGTTTAAGAATAAAGGCAGTGTATACTCTATAGACTGTTTGTAATTTTGCTGTAACAGGGAACAGAAAAATGGGTTGGTAGCTGGGGAGGTGTCTCCAGGAGAGGTCCTTTTTAAGATGGGAGGAGAAATCTGCCTACTTGGTATAGCATATTGCTGCACATGTTCAAAATCAGTTGTTCCTTGGAGTAGTTTAGAGAACTAGGATTCTCTTTGGTTTATTTGACCATCTGTTCTGTTCCCATTAAGGCTTCCCAGATCATGCTTAAAGAGTTCAAGGGGGAAAATAAATTACCAAAAGTCATTAGCAGAAACTTTGGAGATTGGGAGTTATTCTGGCATGGAGATGAATACGAGGAAATAAAAATATGGAAAGTTAATCCTGCCACAGAATTGTGTTGTAGGAAAGGGTTTAGAATCCAGTCAAGACTGTATGAGAAAGGTATTTCTATGTTTGAAATAATGCCAAGATTTAATTTTCCTACCGCATTAAGCAACATCATTGTGAATGTATGTTTGTGATACATATTGCCACAAATGTTGCCTTGCACAGCTTTTTTGACTGGTTGTTGAACCAGCTATATGTTAGAAATTTACATCCAGACAACCAGTACTCTTTTCTGCATCCTTTCACCTTCCCTCAGTTTGGTTATGAGTCATAGTGAGCTGCTTTCTTTCCTTATTCTCCCTCTAATTCCTCCCTCTGATTATAGGATGACCAAATGTTAGGCTTTCAGAGGTAAGGAAACCAATTAATTCTGTGTGAGATGTTTGCATTTGTAGTCTTATTTCTAACTAGGGGCCCAGTGCACAAATTCATGCACCTTGAGAGGAACTGTGGGCCACGAGGCTGGGGTGAGCACAGGGGCGGGTCTCAGCCCATCCTCCGCGCCCCCGCCTGGCCCCTCCTGCCATGGCCCCCAGTCCTGTCTGCTGGCAGTAGGTGCAATTGGGGCTGGTGCCAGCAGCGGCACCGCTGCCACTCCCATGTGCTGATGGCGCCGGCCCCACACACACCCGCTGATGGTGTGGAGCGATCGGGGCCAGCGCCATCAGCTGGTGTGAGCTGCGGCTGCTGCCCCGATTGCCCCTCAGGAGCAGGGCGGGTGGAGAAGCCCTGAGGGGCTCCAGCACCAGCAGCAGGCATGAGTGGGGCTGGCGCCGGCAGCAGGTGTAAACACCGGGTGGGACCGTAGTCACAGGAGCAAAGAATTTTCAGTAACCACCAGAGGCTCGCCCCGATGACAGTGACTAGCACCCCACCTTGGTCTGGTGCCCCTGCTCACCTGCTCCACCATCCCACTACAGCCGACGCCTGCCATGTTCCACGCTCTGCTGCCTGCTGTCGACGCCCGCCCTGTTCCGTGCATGCCCCCTGGTGGTCAGCGCACATCATAGCGACTGGTTGTTCAGTTGTTCCACCATTTGGTCTATTTGCATATTAGCCTTTTATTATATAAGATCGTGGAATGAAAGATTGTTTTCTGTAAAAATAGGCCCTCTTGTTTTACAAAGTATGTCATTCTTCCTAAACTGAGATGGAGAAGAATTCTGAAAATTTTTCTTCTACCTTGAGCAATTTTCCTTCATGATAAAGAATCTTGAGTTTTGGGGCTGGGGGAAGGTAGAAGTGGGGGAAGAATCGTGAGTTTTATATCTAACTAGAGGCCTGGTGCACGACATTTGTGTACTGGGGGTGGGGGGTCTCTCAGTCCAGCTTCTGGCTGAGCGGTGCTCCCCCTGTGGGAGTGCACTTACCACCAGGGGGCAGCTCCTGCATTGAGCATCTGCCCCCTGGTGGTCAGTGCGCATCATAGCGACCAGTCGTTTTGCCGTTTGGTCCATTTGCATATTAGGGTTTTGTTATATAGGATCTCCTAAATCAGAATCTCTAGGTGTGGTAATCTATACTTTTGAAAAATACTGTACATGAATTTTATTCAGTTAGTTCCACCATCGCACCCCAGGTTTCTGTTTTCCTCCTCATGAGTAGCTTTTTTATTGGTGAGAGATTTTGCTAGGACTGTGTGAATTGTTGCCTAAATTGCTTTATAAAACAATTTCAATGGGCTCTTCTCTTTCTTTAACTAGATTATTTCCACCTGCCTACAGATCCATTGTTGTGACTCATTCTACCCTCACTACTGCTCTATTTTTCTAATGTCCTTCATAGCCAAACAGCCTGAGTTGTCTTTATTTATGTCAAGTTATGCTGTTCTTATTTCTTGAGTCCCCTCCAAACATTTTGTTCTCCACCACTCCACAATAAGTGATCTTGTCAAGATAATAACCTTTGCATTACTATACAGTGGTAATTCTCATTAACATACTAGTAGCTGATAACTTCTTCCTTGAAACCATCTTTTTTCTACCTACATTTATTCCCTTGATGCTTTCACCTAATTTTATTGCTTTAAATATCATCTCTAAGCAGATGACTTCCAAATTTATATCCTCAGCTTGGATCTCTTTCCTCCATCTCTGAACACCCATATCCAACTGTCCCCTCAGGATCCCACTAAGACATCTGTCAGGTGTTTTTACACTAATGTTTCAAAGCACAAGCCCCTCTCATCTCTCTTCTCTCCAACGTGCTCCTTCCATGGTCTTAGTCCATCTCAGTTTTATTGGCAGTTCCATTCTACCAGGCTATCACATATGTGGGAATATGTAGAATGACAAATTTTAAAAAAATATATTTTATTGATTTTTTACAGAGAGAAAGGGAGAGGGATAGAGAGTTAGAAACATCGATGAGAGAGAAACATCGATCAGCTGCTTCCTGCACACCCCCTACTGGGGATGTGCCCGCAACCAAGGTACATGCCCTTGCCCGGAATAGAACCTGGGACCCTTGAGTCCGCAGGCTGATGCTCTATCCACTGAGCCAAACCGGTTAGGGCTGTAGAATGACAAATTTAGTGGCCATCCTTTGCTTGCTACATACAAAGGTATTGTTTGTGGCATGTACTATATGTAGAATTTGTGGAGAAGATTAAACAACTCAGTAGTCCTAAACTACTTAGCATAGAGACAAATAGCCTGTTACATTACAGTGATTCTGTAAAACTTCAAAACACATTTATTAATATCACTGAATTTTTAAGAAAGAGACTATGATGTATATGCTTTTTTATTAATGGGATTGTTTTGGTTTCAGGTTATCTCACTTTGGAATATATGTTGGTTACAGGTATAGAAAATTTAGCAATGGTTTAAGCAAATAAAAGTTTAGTTATCTTACAAACTAAGAAATCCAGAATTAAATAGTAGTTAGCATTGCTTCAGCTAATTTTAACAGCAATGCTATTAGAGACCCCACAGCTGGTTTTGTGCTTCTACACTGTCAGCCTTATTGATTTGGTGTTAATTCTCTTGCTTGCTGACTTTTATGGTTCTAGGATGATTGTTGAGTAGTAGACATTACATTCACATCTAGTCCTGGATATGGACAGCACATTAAAAAATTTTTTTTAGAATCAACCCTCCTCATTCCACCCCCAAAGCAGATTTCTGAGTATATGTCATTGGTTTTAACTGTTATCCATTCATTGCCTTTCCAGCCTTAGAAAGCTTAAAAGTGGGTATTTAGTGGGGTCCATTACCAGCCTGAGAGAAGAAAAATTCTGGAAAGGAGAAATAGAATCTGATAAGCAATTAATAGCTTCTGCTACATAAAACTATCAAAAACTACTCAATTTCTATATAATTGGTGATTAGCATTTATTTGCTTGTAAAAACTTGATCATTTCTCAGTAAGTTCAGATAAATGGGATTTTAATGGTAGATTGAGAGATATTTGTTATTTGATATAGAGCAGGGCTCTAGATAGCATACAAATAAATTAAGAATAATCCAATGACTGACTGAGAAGTTGGCCATTTATTTAGAAGTTAGCAAGTTTGCATGTATCAGTTTACACTGGTGAATTTTTGAGAATTTTAATTTACATTTTGAGGTAAATAAGAAATTAGAAGAGATGTTCCTTAGAGTCATAAAAATCTAATTTTTGTGTTAATTTTGTTTGTTTTCATAGAATGTTGGCTCAGTTAAGAAACAGCAGGGAGATAAATTCAGCCAAGTGGTAAGTGGCTTTAATTTTTCTTGTTACAAAGTATTTTGGGGGGAGAAAAAGGAAGTGTTCGGCTTTTTATTATGCCTTTTTTTCTTGGCTCACTCCTCTTTCTTCATTTGATTAGAAAATTTTTTTCATCTACCGTGTTGTCTGATTTATGAAGTGACTCTTGCTTGTCACAACACTAAAATTCTAATTAGTAGTCTCCATGTTGATCTCTTCCTGTTCAGACTAAGTGAGGCTTTCTCCCTTTGGTTTGCTTTCTTACAATATTGTGTAAGGGAGGATCTCTTTGGGTGTTGTCACTCACTTATTTCCTCCTCTCCCCTCAATAATTGAAGTTCCCTCATTTTCAATCAGCAGTGTTTAGTCTGCTGAATTGGGTCCATTTTTGTATTGACTCAAGGCCCACTGTATTTAATCTGAAGTCTAAACTGTTCTCTTCATAGCCTCTGTTCACAGAAAGTTTTCATTTGAGATATAACTCTTTTTGTAGCTTCCTAGAGCTATGCATCTAATTCCTTTTCTGAGTTAATTGTCTCTTCTGACCTCTGCAGTTTCTGAACATCTGTCTGCGACATGATCTATTCATGATTTCCAATATAGAAAAATCTTGGAAGTTGTTTTACCTTCGTTAACTATTACTTTGAGGGGGAACAAATAGTGGTAGACAGAGACTTGACTTGGGGTGGTGAACACACAATACAGTGTACAGATGATGTATTGTAGACTTATACACCTGAAACCTGTATAATTTTGTTAACCAGTGTCACCCCAATAAATGCAATAAAAAAAAACAATTACTCTGCCCTATAAATTGCCATATATCTCAAGTGACCTACACAGATAATATCTAAAACAACTTTTTAAAATCACATATATTTAATAATAACAGTCCATGTCCTTTATTCTCAGAAATTATACTCACAAATCCGTTATGATTTCTGGAAAATGGACTTTTAGGCCATATCTTTCAAGTTCTTGGCTACTATCATATTATGTAAATATAAGCAAAGTAGTTATAATATGATGAACCAGAATAATAGAGACATCTCACCGTAGTTGTTCCATAGAACTTCAGTGATAGAAATGTTCTGTATCTTCTCTTATTCAGTATAATAGCCATAGCCACATGTGGCTACTGAGCATTTAAAATGTGCTTAGTGCAACCAAGAAACTAGATTTTAAATTGTATTTGGTTTAACTTGAATTTTAAGATTAAAATGCCACATGGTCTAGTGGTTACCATATTGGGCAGAGATGAGATGCTTTTCCATTGTTTTTACCCCCTGATTCATTATCAGTTAGTCTTAGCATCTCTTGAACAAAACATTTTGTTTTTATTTTTTGGAATCTTTTTAATCTTACAAACACATAAGTACAAACTATATTCACCTTTCGCAATTAAATTTTTACTAGATCAATAAAATTGCTTATTCTTATCAGTAACCCTCTTCATATAAACATGTATTGTTAATGAGCATTCAGTAAACTTTACTGAATATTTGTTGACAAGATTTTTATTACTGTTTTTATTCAGTATAATTGACATTATATTAATTTTAGGTGTACACCGTGAATGATTTGATATTTTGTATATATTGCCAAATGATCACCACAATAAAGTTAACATCCATCATCACACATAGTTACAAATTCTTTTTCTTGCAGTGAGAACTTTTAAGATCTATTCTCTTAGCAACTTTTAAATATGCAGTACAGTATTATTAATTATAGTCATGATCCCCATGAGACAAAGATTTTATAGAAACATTTGATGTTTGATATCATAGTGTAAGGGAAGAAAAAATTTTCCTTAACGGTCTCTGGGTCCCTGGCTGCATCTGAAAATTAAACTAACAAAGACAGATTAACAGGAGAAAAGCATACACGTTTATTTAATACTAGAGGCCCGATGCATGAAATTGGTACAAGGGGCTTGGCCCTCGCAGCCCCGGCTGCCTCGGCCCTCCCAGCCTCGGCTTCGTCCAGAAGGTAGTCCGGACGGTTGTTTTGCTGTTCTACCGTCCAGTCTAATTAGCATATTCTGCTTTTATTACTATAGATAAGTTTTAAATGACATGTGAGCCTTCATATAGAAACAAAGACCCAATGAAACTGTTAAAACTTAGTTTTATTGTGTATTTTTTTTAAGAGAGAGAGAGAGAAATGGGGAGTGGAGAGAGGGAGAAAGAGAGACAGACAGACAGACAGACATGGGTTTGTTGTTCCACTTATTTATGCATTCATTGGTTGCTTCTTGTATGTGCCCTGACCAGACATCGAACCTGAAACCTTGGAATATTGGGATGATGCTTTAACCCAGTGCCGCGACCCTTTAATACAATTCTTCATGTTGTGGTGACCCCCAACCATAAAATTATTTTCGTTGCTACTTCATAACTGTAATTTTGTTACTGTTATGAATCGTAATGTAAATATCTGATATGCAGGATGTATTTTCATTGTTCGTGACTCACAGGTTGAGAACCGCTGCAACCAATTGAGCTATGTGGCCAGGGCCAGAAGTGCTTGAATTTAATTTGAAATGTAATATATATAAATTTTATAGTATGGCAATGTTAAATGCACTTCATTGCGTGTAGGTGAGGTATTTATCTGTGATATATAAATTGTGATAAATGCATAATTTGTTTTGAAAAATTGTTTTACTATGTATGTTTTTTCCTTTTATTTATTTTGTTAATATGTATGTTTTAACTAAATTTATTGTTTGAATATTGCAGTGTCTAAAAATGACTACAAAACGAAGTTTGTTTGTGCGGTTGGTACCCTGCCGATGCTTACGAGGGGAAGAGGAGACTGTCACTACTCTTGATTATTCTCATTGCAGTTTGGAACAGGTTCCCAAAGAGATTTTTACTTTTGAAAAAACTTTGGAGGAGCTCTATTTAGATGCTAATCAGATTGAAGAGCTTCCAAAGGTATGTTAACACTGTCTTTAAAGAATTTGCCTTGTTATTTTTATACCTAGAAATATGATATTCCCAATGTTGCCTTAATGCTGCAGCTGTATAAGGTATCCCCTAAAAATATATGCACACAATAATTATAAAGGCAGTGTTTATTAAAATACATTTCATTTTCAAAATTGAGCTCTCAGCTGTTGAAGTATGTATACGTTTTTTTTGGGACACCCTGTATTTGTGTGCACTGTTTCCACTTTTTTTGGTTTAATTTTATCTTAGGGTATGCCGCACTATATATATTCCTCAGCCAAGGACATACTTAGAGGGAGGAAGGGAGAGGTAGATAGGTAGCTAGATGATGGATGGACGGATGGACGGACGGACAGACAGATGTATGTATGTGAGAGAGAAACACTGATCACTTGCCTTCCATATGCTCCCCAACTAGGGATCAAACCTGCAACCTAGATATGTGCCCTGACCAGGAATCGAACCAGCAACCTTTTGATGCACCGGATGATACTCAACCAACTGAGCCAGTCCAGCCAGGCTCAACTATTTTTAAAATAGAATTTTTAACCTCTGTCTCTTCATGTTAACTGCTTGAGTAGTTGTGTAAATAACTTAACATTTTGTATTTAATTCCAGTTTTGTTATAGCCACTAAGGTAGATAATAAGACTACACAATTTCTGCAGCCAGTAGATTTAACTAGACAAAGAATTGAAATTAATTTGCCTTTTCTAGTTTTATAAAACGTTGATCCTACATTATTATCATTGGGGATAAATTGGCGTTTTTTGTTTATTACATTTTAATTTAGTTGTTAAACAGCTTCTTAGAGGTAGCATTCCGTTTACCTCATTTCGGTTTGTTTGGAAAGGTTTTGGAGGACTTAATATTTCTGAAATGTAGAAACAACTAGAAGGAGAAAGTTGGATTGTTGCCATGAAACATCTCATCTTATCTACTTGATTAAAATTTTTTGTGACTACTTTTTCCCTTAAATCTTAATCCCTCTTTATTCTCTACTCAATTTCTTCTTCTTTTTTAAATGGAAACGCTGCAGTAGCTTTAATTTAATTGTTAGAACCATTTACCACCCAAACAGCAGTATTTTTCTAACTGTGGGTAGACACATGAATGGCTTAAAAGTCAATTTAATACGTGTGCCTTTCCAAATAATAAGCTATGATTTTGACTGGCAAATTTAGAAAATAAAAACATAGCACACCCAGTTAAACAATTTTCAGATAAATAATAAATAATTTTTCAGTATAAGTGTGTCTTATGCAATATATAGGACATACTTTTACTAAAAAGTTATTGTTTACCTGAAATCCTAATTTAATCAGGCATTCTGCAATGCTAACTTTAATGGAATAGAAAATAGAGTGTGTTATATATATATCCATTGTTACATGAAAAATTTGTTGTAGATTTGTGTGTCTGTGTGTATACCTACTAGATGGCAGTTTTGAAAAAGGGTTGTATTTCAGTGGCCGTTAGTAAACAACATTTTAAAATCCAGTGCCGTTCTAGGTTGTCTTATAAAGAAATCCACATATGGCTATGGATAAAATATTAAAGGTTGTGGTTTGCCCAGCTGGTGTGGCTCAGTGGTTGAGCGTCAACCCATGAACCAGGCAGTTGGGTTCCGGTCAGGGCACATGGCAGGGTTGCCGGCTCAATCCCCAGTGTGGGGTGTGCAGGAGTTAGCTGATCGATTATTTTCTCTCATCATTGATGTTTCTCTCTCTCCCTCTACCTTCCTCTCTGAAATCATTAAAACATATTTTTTTTTAAAAAGGTTGTGGGTTGCATGTTTATCAATTATTTCCCTATGTTGTGATCAAGTGCTGTGTAATGTACTTTTTCCATGTTGTTCTTCAGCAAATAATTATCTTTCTTAGCTAGTTCTCCTAGAGAATGTGGAAGACTAAGATTAGTTTCTTTCTCTCTTCACCACCAGTGGGGTATCAATCTAGGGATTGTTGAAAAGAGAGAAACTTGTTATGATAGTGCAAATAACTGAATAACTTAAACCTAACCATTTTTCATTTTTGAAAGCATGCCCTCCTTAAATAAGGTTTATTCATAATGCCATTCTGACAACAGTTTTTTTTTGTTTGTTTTTCTAAAAGACTTTACTTTGTTATAAAAGTCTTAGAGTCACATCAATATTAACAGGAAGATATACAGATTTCCCATATACCTACTCTATCCTCACACATGCCTCCACCATTATCAACATCTCCCACCAAAATGGTACATTTGTTACAATTGAGGAGTCTACTTTGAAAAATCATAATCACCTAAAGTCCATAGTTTACATTAGGTTTCACTCTTAATGTTACACATTTTGTGGGTTTGGACAAATGTATAATGAATGACATTTATCCATTATTATGGTGTCATACAGAGTATTTGCACTGCCCTAAAAATCTTCTGTGTGCCATACAGGATTTTTTTTTTTGTATGGGACTTAGAAGTGGCCCACTTACCTATTGCTGTTGGTAAATATATTTTCAGGTCACATTTAATTACTGTGACTTTAGCATAACAATATATTTGCTCCCATACTTATTTTGTCCTCCAATACCAGAATTCTATATTTTGAGTAAATTTTAAGTCGATTGTACTTACTTAAATTTAATTTATGTAAACTTTCATTTTGGAATAAGGGTGCTTGAAATACAAGCCCCAAAATTTACAATATTTTATGGCCACTTATTTTTTATTACCTCTATAGAGAATACAACCATGTACTTATTCTCACTTAGTGCATTTGCTCAACGTAGAAGTATGAGGATATAAATCATTCTGAGTAGGTTGATTGTGTTCAGATTCATAAGAGCATAAAACAATGATATCTTTCTTGGTATTTGTGTAGGTATAACTGATTCACTTTTAATAATACTGTTTATTTGTATAAAGGTTAATAAATGAAAAATTAAGGAAACTTAAGAAATGATCAAAGTCCTTTCTTCCCTTGTTTTAATAGCAACTTTTTAACTGTCAATCTCTACACAAACTGAGTTTGCCAGACAATGATTTAACAACATTACCAGCATCTATTGCAAATCTCATTAATCTCAGGGAACTGGATGTCAGCAAGAATGGTAAGATTCCCCGCCCCCCCCCCCCCCAGGTTTTTGTACTTGGGAGCATGTTATATTAAGATTTCTGTTGTGTTTTAACAAATAAAAATATAAAATTAAAAAGTCATTATAATGTATTACTTTAGTTTTCTTTTATATAAAATTTATCTAAGTGACCTATGAGAGCTTAAAGCAAAGTAGAGAATAAGTATAAAAAATATGAGCCCGGCCAGCATGGCACAGTGCTTGAACATTGACCTATGAACCAGGAGGCACATGCCCGGGTTGTGGGCTTGATTCCCAGTGGCGAGTGTGCAGGAGGCAGCCAATCAGTGATTCTTTTCATCATTGATGTTTCTATCTCTCTCTCACTCTCCCTTCCTCTCTAAAATCAATAAAATACATTTTTTTAAAAGTATAAAAAAATTAAAATGTCCTTTTAATTTAAATGCTGGGATACATGTATGTACATATTCATATATCCTTAAATTTATATATTTATTTATATACATTGCCCTGTTGTTTGTAATGATGAGTAACTAGTAACTGTGTCTATTGTTGATTACACAGTTTCATATATCCATAAGAATGGAGGTCATGTAGCTCCATCATTACTGACATGAAAGATTTAGTGTAAAGGAAAAAAATTGTGCAACATTATATATGAATTGAACATGAACAAATTATTTAATTTATTGAGAGACCACTCTGTACCAAATACTTTATTAGGAGCTGGAAATGCAATTAATGATGAGATATAAAAAAGACATGGTCACTGTTCTCCTGGGATGTATAGTCATCTTTAGTTTAGTATACATTGAAGAGAGTGGAAGATATATTCCAAAATGTTAAGTGCTTATCTTGGAGTGAGAGAAAAGTAGACACTTGCAAATTTTAGAATGAGCATGTATTTATTTTATAATTTATGAAAAAAAGGAAAAGTAACAAGGATAAATTCTAAATGCTCTGCCCAAAGATAGAAGAGTTCAATGAACACTTAATACTCAGTCATCCTATATAATAAAAGGCTAATATGCAAATCGACCGAACAGCAGAACAATCAGTTGCTATGATGAGCACTGACCACCAGGGGGCAAACGCTCAACACAGGAGCTGCCCCCTGGTGGTCAGTGCACTCCCACAGGGGGAGTGCAGCTCAGCCAGAAGCTGGGCTCATGGCTGGCTAGTGCAGCGGCAGTGGCGGGAGCCTCTCCCGTCTCTGCAGCAGCACTAAGGACCCCTCGGGGGGTGTCCAAGTGTTGGACATCTCCTGAGGGGTCCCAGACTGTGAGAGGGTGCAGGCCTGTTGAAGGACCCCTCCTCCCTCCAGTGCACAAATGTCATGCACTGGGCCTCTAGTATTTAAGTAATTCTTTATAGCAACTGGAGAAAATCTTGACAAACAAGCCTCAAAAAGTTAGTGCAGTAGTGCCAGAGGACACCTAGCAGTTGTATTCTATAGCCTTTTGTCTTTATGATTTGAATATCCAGCAGTTATTCTATATGTCAGTTTTCCTAAATTCCAGGTCTTATTATGAAAACCACTTTAGGAGAGATTAAAAGTCTTCCTGTTTTCAGAATTAACAGTTAATTTTGGCAAATGAATTAATCATTATGTCTACCCATCTCCATTAAAAAGCAAAAGTTACTTTAAAATAAATATATAAATTTATTACATGTCTTCATTTACTAAATCCTAATCATCTTAATTGTTTAATATCAAACAATGAAATTGTGTATTTCATAGGAAAATGGTTAAATTAACACTTCCTCTATAAGGATTTAGAATGTGTTTATATTCATTGTAGGTTTAGGTTCAGGTTACAGTGATTAGTACCCTATTGCGTTTCAGTTGTCAGTAACCAATACATTTTAGTTTTAAGGCTAATTCAATTGACCCTTAAACAATGTGGGGGTTGTGGGGCCTAGGGGCCACGACCAACCTTACAGTAAAAAATGTGTGTATAAGTTAAGTGGCCCTCTGCATATGGGGATTCCGAGCCACAGATTGAAAACAACATACTTTTTAAAAACCTTTTTTATGATTTATTTATTTTTCATGTCTAATTTTTATTTTGGAATGTGAAGTTATTTTCAATTAAAGCATAGTTGACATACAATATCATATTAGTTTCAGGTATATAACAGTGAGATTTCACATTTACACACCTTACAAAGTGATCACCACAAAAAGCTCACTATCCGTCTGTTACTGTACAAAGTTATGATATTATTGACTGTATTCCCTGTGTTGTACTTTACATCCCCATGACTTATTTATGTTATAACTCTAAGTTTGTCCTCTTAATCCCCTTCACCTTTACGCCCATACTGCCATCACCCAACCCTCTAGCAACTGTCAGTTTTTCTGTATCTATGAGTCTGTCTGTTTTGCTTATTCATTTGTTTAGTCTTTTAGATTCCTCATATAAGTGAAATAATACAGAATTTGTCTTTCTCTGATTTATTTAACTTAGCTTTATACCCTCTAGGTCTATCCATGTTGTCGCAAATGGCAAGATTTCATTCTTTTTCATGATGGAGTATTATTTCTTTGTATGTGAATGTGTATGTGTATGTACAGATGTTGTGTACACACACACATCCACTTCTTTATCCATTCATCTATTGATGAACACCTAGGTTGCTTCCATATCTTGGCTATTGTAAGTAATGCTGCAGTGAACATAAGGGTGCATATATCTTTTAAAAATTAGTGTTTTGTTTTCTTCAGATAAGCACCTAGAAGTAGAAGTGCTGGATCCTCCTTTGTCTATTGTTATAGCCTTTGTTTTCAAGTCTATTTGTCTGATTTAATATTGCTATACAGTCTCTTTTTTTTGTTTCTTTTTTTTGTTGTTGTTTCCATTTTCATGACATCTTTTTCCATCCTTTTACTTTCAGTCTTTATGTGTCTTTCAGTCTGGAGTATCATGTAGGCAGCATGTTCAGTCACCCCACGTTTTTTCAATGGGATACTTGGTCAATTTACACTTAAAGTAATTATTTTAACCTTTTTAAAATGAATCATTTAACTTTTCAGTTAAATTTTTTCTATTATAGTGTTTTAAATTTAAAATTTTAATATAATTATTTGATTGAATTCATTTATGATATCCTTCTTTTTCTTTAAAGATTTGTTTAGCAATAAAAAAGAATGAAATCTTGCCATTTGCAACAATATGGATGGACCTAGAAGATATGCTAAGTGAAATAAGTCAGACACAGAAAGACAAATACCATGTAAACTAACTTATATGTGGAATCTTAAAAAACAACAACACACAAAACAAATGCATAAACAAAACAGAAACAGACTCATAGATATAAAGAAAAGCTGATGGTTGCCAAGTGGGAGGAGCTGGTGGGATGGGAATTAAAAAAAAAAGAGTGCTCAGAGGAGCCTGACTAAAATTTGGTCAAGGAGAGAGTTTTTATTGCCAGTTTTCTGGGTTAGAGTGGCACTATCAATGATTCAGGAGAGATAAGAAGGAAAAATATAAAATAAAAATAAAGTTAGTTATTTGTATTGAAAGTACCTTTATTCCCTGTAAAACAGAATTAGGAGGCAGGTTCCTAGGATAGTCCTAAAAGCCAAAGGGAGCTTTGTAGTATACAGTGGAAGGAAGCTATTATGGACTCATTTTTCTTTTCATTCAGATGACATTTACTAAATAATTCTCTGTCTCTACTCCATGTATTTAAATGAATGATTATCAATTAGCATTCATGTACATAAATTAATAGAAAGTCCCTACCCAGCTTGAAAGAAAATGAGTCTAATTGTGGAGCCCTGTAATAATCACAAGCTCTATAGCATGGTAAATAGATAAGTGAAACAGGGAATTAGAATAATACGTAACACTTCAAGTGGTGAACACACAATACAATATGCAGATGATGTATTATAGAATTGTATCCCTGAAACCTATATCATTTTATTAACCAATGTAACCCCAATGAATTCAATTAAAGTATTTTAAAAATTAAAAATGAATAAAGAGAAGAGATTTAAACTTAAAAAAAAAAGAATATACAACAAGAAGTAGTACCCCAGAATATTCTAGAACTAGCAATATCAAGAAAGGTTTAGAAGCATAGGAGGAATTATTGAATCGGACTATCGTTCAGGTACAATGTTTTCCCGGCTTCTAGAATACTGGCACATAGTCGGTGGTCAAGAAATAATTGCTAATGAAAAAATAGTAAACACAAGGAGGGCTCTATGCAAAATTAGTGAGGGATAGAATAGGATAGCCCAATATAAATAATAAACCAGCACATAACAAGTGCTACTGTATTCCAAGTATTATCATAGTAAAAAAAAAAAAAAGAAAAAAGTTAGTAAATGAAAGTATTATTCATCAGATTTTGAAATTATTTAAATTTTTAGGATTCAGATGACCACTAATTTAGAGGTGGATGAGAGTTTCACCTTACATTCTGAGTGAGAAAATTGAATTACCCCTAAAATTTTCTGTATTATAACATCTAATCATGTTAAATCTTAAATAAGATATTGTAATGTTATATCTAAGCTCTTGTGTTTTCTCATTTTAGCTGTTCGTATCAGTTCAATCTAATAATATTCTAGTATATTTCAATATGCTGGATACTGTTTTCATATTCATTAGCTGTATGCCCTGCTTGGAAGAAGGCAGGAAACATTGTGGCATACTAGATCTGTGTTTCCACAAGCTGAATTTATTTAAAGGCAATTGTTTTAAGATCTTTGCTTTTAGATTTTCTTAGCTTCTAATCTTTTGCATAGTCCAGTATTTTTCAACTGGCCAGGTAGTGTGGTTTAGTGATTAAAACACTTTTCTATGAATAAGACTTGGACTCTAATCATTGCTTCTCAGTTTATTGTTTCCATTATATTGGGGAAGTAATCTAATTCTCAGTCTATATATTATATTATCAATATTACCATTTCCCTGCCTGCCTCATGAGACTGCTAACCACATTTTGGACCAGTCTGTGTATAGGAAGTATATAAATTCAAGGTAATATTATTCATCATTATTTCTTACGGAATTCATTTTTATTATCTTTTGCATTCTATGATTAAACTGGAGTGTTAATTTATGAGTCTTACTAGTAATTTGCTTTTCCCTTTTGTCTCTATAAAGTTTTGGTTTATTGTTACCATTTTAAAGCAATAAAAAGTTTGCCAAGCTGCTATCCCAAGCCCTTGCAAATAGCAATTGGTGTTAAAGCAATTATCTGTTGCATTCAAATGGCCTATCTTCTTGAGAAGACTAATGAGAATGATGATTAAAACATATCAAAGTGGTAGATGGAGAAAGCTTGTGGGGAGGTGAAATAAAAGAACTGAACACTATGTAGTTATTAATTCTTCCTGTATGGGAACACTGAATAAAAAGCCAAGAATTATAAGGCAGAGAAACTAGAAAGAATAGCTTAGATAAGCGATTTTAAAATTGTGTGCCACAAGAATTTTTAAAACGAGCAATACCTGACTAGTCAAGAGCACTGACCTCTTTTCCCTTGGATGTCAAATAAAAAAATGACAACAGCCAACACAACAATAGCCACCTGGTGTGAGTGAATCAAAATTATACCTATTTTTTGTCAGATCAGCAAAAAACATCATTTTTGTGTGTGCTACAGAATTTTAGTAATTAGTTCATGTGTGCTATAAGTTGATAAAGGTTGAAAATCATGCTTAAATCTTTCTGCTATGGGAATTTACCTGGAACTTAAAAATTGTTTAGACTGGTTTCATGTAATAGATTCTTTTAATTTGATCATTAATTATTTGTTAATTTTTTAGGAATACAAGAGTTTCCAGAAAATATAAAAAATTGTAAAGTTTTAACAATTGTGGAGGCCAGTGTAAACCCTATTTCCAAGTAAGTTCTTCTCTGTTGAATTATAAGTTACTTTTGTAAATTACTATCAAAATATGAATAGTAGTTGAATATACAACTATGAAATAGTAATAGGATATTACTTTCTATATTGAAATGAACTTTTAGTATTAATCTTAAATCTATAAAAAATTTGTTTTAGATTAAAATGGAATCTTTTAAATAATCTTTCTAGTCCCATATTTTGCAAAGGTAAATTTGACATCCAAACAGATAATGCAAGTGTTTTGCTCCAGGTTTTACAGATAGTTAATGTCCGAAATGCGACTAGAATTCAGGTCTCCTCGCTCATTGTTGCTGGCACAAGATAAGAATGTCTTCACCTGCAAATCAAATGTGTGGCACACTCAGACTTTTGAAAGTAGTAAGCTGAAAGGTCAAGGAGGGAAAAACAACAAAAAATGGAAAAATCATATACCAGAGGTCATATATATTCTTTGGTAATATATATGGTAATGGCTAAACACAGAACACTTTCCTGGTGCCAACGCTGTTAAATTTTATAAAAATGGAGTGGTGAAGCAAAAGACGAGAAGAGTGAAATGAAACATGTGCTAGGATTGCTAAGTTGAAAGTTAAAACCAGCTTTCACATAGTATAGTAATGTACTTAATGAGTGTTTCTGAAAATACCATTTCTTTACTTGCTGTGGAAGATGGAGGAATGTGACCTAGGAGAGAAGGAAGATGAGTCAAAGACTGATGAATCTACTGCAAGAAAGTTTTGTACTTGATAAAATCCAGGACAAACATGTAAAGATTGTTTTATCCTCATCTGAAAATACTGCTCTAGCATCAAGTTCTAGATCTGTGATTTCTTTTGTAAGTCAGAGGGAATACAAGTTAAAGCTAATACTTATAGGTTCTTATAGGGCTTTAAAATGTCATGGAGCTTTTTATATTATTTCTTTTTTCTGCTTTTTATAAAATTATAGAATATTTGATTATTTTGGGACTTAATGTTGAAACTGAAAATAATCTAAACCGGTAGTTCTCCAATGGGGATGATTTTTCTCTAAAGATTTATTTGGTAAATTCTGGAGACATTTTGGGTTTTCACAGCCTGTGGTACTGGGCGGTGCCACTCCTGGTTTCTAGTGGGTAGAGCTAAATATTCAACAGTGCAGATGACAGCTTCCTCACAACAAAGAATTAATCGAGCCCCAACTATCAATACTGTCAAGGTTTAGAATTCCTTATCTAGTCCTTTGGATTGATGTTAGCCAAGGAGAATTTTAAGAGTTCCTGCAGATGTTATAATTATGTCTTAAATTCTGTGTATTGTGGCTTATTCATAGCTGACAATTTTGTGCAGATTTTATCTTAAAGACAAATATTGTCTCACTACCTTTTAACAAAGAGATACAGATACAAGCATTGAAACAGGTAAGTTATTACAAAAGGCAAATTTCAATTTGAGGATCACTTGTAAAAGTAAAGAGGTGACTATTATCTGTTAAGAATATGAGTTGGTTAGACAGATTCTTAGATTTTAATAAGAGACTGAAATTGTGTATGTGAATTTAACTTAAATTCTGGTATATTTTGTATAGGCTTCCCGATGGATTTTCTCAGCTGTTAAACCTAACTCAGTTATATCTGAATGATGCTTTTCTTGAGTTCTTGCCAGCTAATTTTGGCAGGTAAATTATAGTTCTTTTCTAAAACCTTGTCTTGTTAGCTCCTGTAAAGTTTATAAAACTACAAGTTGCTTTAGTAATACAGTTAATTACAGTTTCATAGGCTCTTTTGTAATTATTTTTAAACATTGTGGTTTTTAGTTTCTTCAGAACTTACTTTGACTTTGAATTTACTTTTTCCAAGTTAGCAATAAGCAGTGAAATATTGAAAATGAAAAGTAATGTGAAACTTGAATTGTTTTTTAAAATATGCAAAAATAGCCTGACCAGTGTGGGTCAGTAGTTGAGCATCAACCTATGAACCTACAGTTTGATTCCTGGTCAGAGCATATTCCTGGGTTGCAGGCTCGATCCCCAGTACGGGGCGTATAGGAGGCAACCAATCAATGATTCTCTCTCATCATTGATTTTTCTATCTCTCCCTCTCCCTTAGTCTCTGAAATCCATAAAAATATATTTAAAAAAATAAAGTATGCAAAAATAGAGTTTAATTGGGGGTTATTTCTTCATATTTGAGATAAGTAATGCTTTATTCTTAGCATTTATCATATTTGAAAATCTGATTAGTGGTTTATATCTTCGCCACTAGAATCTCAAAATTCTGGAGAAAAAAATGTGTTTCTCGGTTTTCCACCACATTGTTTCCCCCCCCCTCCAATATCTAAATATTTTATAGTCCCTGAGTAATTTTTTAAAAGAAAAGATGCATCACTACTATGTATCAAATTATTATAATTTTTAAATTAATTGCTAGAGAAACTGCTATCCAACTACATGTTAATTTTAGAGTCATCTTTTTTGTCTAAAATTAAAGAAAAATATCATATGATCTCACTTACTTGTGGAAACTTTAAAAAAAATCCTAAACCTCCAAACTTATAGATAACAGATTGGTGGTTCCTGTAGGTATGTGTGGGTGAAGGTGATAAAAAGGTACAGACTTTCAGTTAATTTTTAATACAGTATTGTGTACATTGTAACTAACAAATAAGTCATGGTGTGTAATATACAGTGTGGTGACTATATTTAATAATTACTGTATTACATATTTGAAAATTGCGAATAGAGTAGATCTTTTTTTGTTGTTAATCCTTACCTGAGGATATTTTTCCCTTTGATATTTTTTTTTTTTTAAGAGAGAATGGAAGGGAGGGAGGGAAGGGGAGAGAGAGAAACATTGATGTGAGAGAGACACATTGATCAATGGTTCGGTTGCCTCCTGCACGCACCCCAACCAGACCAGGGGGTGAACCACAGTCCAGGTATGTGCCTTTAACTGGGAATCCAAATGGCTACCCTTTGGTCTGCAGGTTGATGCTCTAACCACTGAGTACACCAGCAGGGCATGACAGTAGATCTTAAAAGTTCTCATCACAAGAAAAGAATTTGTGACTATGTGTGGTGGTGAATATTAACTAAACTTATTGTGGTGACCATTTTACAATATATACAAAGATGAAATCATTACATTGTACACCCGAAACTAGGATAATGTCAATTATCCTATACTAGAGGCCCGGTGCACAAAATTTGCGCACGGGGGAGCTCAGCCAAGCCTGTGCCCTTTCACAATCCGGGAGCCCTCAGGGGATATCCAACTACATTTTTTAAAAATCACCTTGTACTTAATTTTCTTACTAACTCCTCCTTTTAAACACCCCTCACTGTCACATTCTGTTTCTTCTTTTTATTTAACTATTTTCCTGGCCTCACTCCATTTTAGCATCCTTCTCTTTCCTGCTTTCTTTCCCTCCCTCCCTTTGAATCTCCCACAGCCCCTCTCCCTCCCCCCCTCCCATCTCCCTTCTCTTCCTTCATTCCCCGTGTCTGTCTCCTTAATCCTCCCCTCTCCCCCTCCATTCCCCTTTCCTTTGTGAGCCTGAACCCTGCCTCCCTCCCTCCTTCCCTATTATTACCCTCCTCCTCACCATGTTCACTGGTTTCTCTTTTAAACCTTCCCCTTTCCTCTCTGGGACCTGCTTCCAGCCCCACCTGAGCACACTTTGATATTAAAGCTTCCGTGGGGGGGGGGGCATTAACCCCCAGCCCCAGCCAGGCCTTCGCCACTCCCTCCTCCCCAGCCTCCCCGCTGTCCTCCTCCCATTCCCTGCCAAGGCCACCCCATCTTCTAGTCAACAAAATATACTTAATGCGCCACCAACCTAACCCTGGCCAGTGTCTTTGGGGTCCAGCCCTCAGGGACAAAAGCGGTACCCTCCTTAGTGTCCAACTCCGCACCAGCTAAGCTGTGCCTCCCCTCCCAGCACAGGGCGCCCAGCCCAGCAAGGGTCGCCGAGACCTGCGCGGCCCGTGCGCTGCTGCCGCCTAGAAGGCCTCGAACTGTCCACCCTTCCGTGCCAACGGCCTGCACCGGGGGCCACCGCCCTCCTCCTGAGTCTTGGCAGGGCTCCCCGCTCTGCGCCACCTGTGCCCCACCCCTCGCTGGGCGCAATTGCTCTGTCCCCCGTGGTCACCACCCCTTCCCGCGTGCAGCCCTGCCTTTCCTTCCCTTTTCCATTCCTGCGTCTTGTTCTTGTTCCCTTTCTGTATTTCTGTTTCTCCTCTCGGCCTGTCTACATGCAGGCCTGCCTTCCTCTCCTCCTTTCTTATCCCCTCCTATCCTACCTACCCCGGGCCTCACAGCTGCCTGAGCAGGGGGCGGGGATGCAGCCTGCTGAACAATTGTTACGTGACAGCGTCCTGGGCAATTTGCATATTCCTCTATTATTAGTGTAGAAGAGAAAAGGCTAATATGCAAATCAACCAAACAGAACGACTGGTCACTATGATGCACACTGACCACCAGGGGACAGACGCTCAACGCAGGAGCTGTTCCCTGGTAGTCAGTGCATTCCCACATGGGGAGTGCCGCTCAGCCAGAAGCTGGGCTCACGGCTGGCGAGCGCAGTGGCGGTGACAGGAGCCTCTCTTGCCTCAGTGGCAGCGCTAAGGACCCCTCAGTGGACATCCCCCGCAGGGTCCCGGACTGCAAGAGTGTGCAGGCCGGGCTGAGGGACCCTCCCCCCCTCCAGTGCACGAATGTCATGCACTAGGCTTCTAGTATTACAATACAGAAAAAAAAAATTCTGGGTAGTATTGCAGCCCAATGACTACATTGTCATGCTCCATATATTTATATACATAAACATATTTGTATATGCATCTATACATACACGCACAGATAAAGGTTATATGCTTGTTGAATTCCTATTCTGTGTCTGACATTTGGACCACTTTTTATTTTTATTGAAATATATTTGACACATAACACTGTGGAAGTTTAAGGTATACAACATGTTGATTTGATACATTTATATACTGTGTAATATCATTGCTATTGTAGCATTAATTAGCAACTCTGTACCACCTAATCTGCTCATTTTTCCTCTAAATTTATTGGAAAATGCATCTTAGTAGTGCTGGAGGATATCTCCTTTTCCATGTCTCCTTGTGTTCCCTTATGGTTTTCTCTCTGAGCCAAACTCTGGAGTTGAATTATTATTCAGAGATAGTTAATAATGTTGGGAGGTATTTTCACAGGCATGAAGTGCTCTAGGTTTGATATTTAGGGACAGTCACTTTGTGCTGTGAATAGGTCTGGAAGTACTCTCCCCCCCCCCCCCCCCCCCCTTTCTCTGTTCAGATAGTCTTTTCTTCCTTTGTATTACTTTGTATTCCTGTGTAATTTTTAATACAGTATTCTGCATATTGTAATTACATAATAAATACTGATTGCTTTAAAACTTCAGAGTATGATACTAACTTGTTAATTCTTTGTCTTTGTCATAGATGCTTGATTTGTTTTCTTTGTTTTGCAGATTAACTAAACTCCAGATACTAGAACTTAGAGAAAACCAATTGAAAATGTTGCCAAAGTAAGTACAGGTGCTGTGCTTTCTAAAATTTAATTTAGAATTTTTAATTCTTAGGTCCTTAGAGAAATATTAACTTTTTAATATCTGAAATACAAGTGAAAATTATTTTAAAAGACTGGCATTTGTGGTCATATTTATATTAGTTGTGGTCAATGTATAAATCTGTGCATCTGTATTTGGCATTTAATAGTGATTTCATAGTCTCTGGAACACAGTCTTATGACAGAAGTCAAAGTAATAAGTATGTAAAACCCGCTTGAGCCCCAAATAAAAGTCCCAATTCATATACCAGAACTCTTACATGGTACTCACTAGAGAAATTCAAAGGGTCTTCATGTGAAGTCTGATAACTATAGTTCTAAGAGCCTGTCTGGTTTTTCAGTCTATTGTAAATGAGAAATGGGGTGGAGGGCCCTCTACTGGTAAGCGAACATCAAAAAGAGATGGCAGTCCAAGAGCAAATAAGATAAACAGATCTACAAATTCAGAATACACTGTGTAGTCTGTTCATTTGTTGTAGAAATGTCGTAAAACACTCTGAATTCATTGCTACATTTTTTTACAGTTTAGGCATTGGCAAACTATAGTCTGTGGTTAAATCTGGCCCACTGCTTATTTTTGTAAATAAAGTTCATTGGAACCACATTCATTCATTTTCATATTGCTTATGTCTTCTTTCGCTCTGCAGTGGTAGTGTGGAATAGTTGTGACAGAAATTACATGCAAAGATTAAAATATTTACTATCTGCCCCTTTATAGAAAATTTTGCTGACTCCTGTTACAATTTGTTTGTCAAAAGTTAATTGTCACCTCTTCAGAGAAGTATCTCTAATTCCCCAGGAGTTAGTTGTTCTGTTTACTCGACTCTGGGCACCGTGTTTACTTAATTGTTATGACATTTACCACAGTAGTCCCATTTTTTTTTTATACATTTCACTCCCTTCTTACCTGACCAGCATATGTAAATATATATCTTGCACTCATGTACTTATATCTTCCTCCTTCCCCTATCCCCCACGACTATAATCTTTGAGAGCAAAGAGCATATCTAGTTTTAATTCACAAAAGACATGTATTAGTTCAGTAATTGTTCAGTGCAAGAATGAATGGCATTTTATAGTGATAGTTGTGATTATAAATTAAGTGGGAATTAAAGTTGTGAGTACAAATTAAAGTGGGAATTAGACTAAGGTTTAAATACGTTACATATTTGGTTTTTGTCATTGTCTCCTTAATTCAAAACTTGACTTTTTTCTAAGAGGTTTGAATAATCAAAATGTAATTTACTTACTGAAATAGTCTACAGTTAATATGATCTCTCTGATCCTAAGGAATTCACTGATTTTAACTCTGTGAATTTTAACGCCTTAGCTTCAAATTTGCAAATATAATTTTTTTCTGTTTTGGTTTTTTTTAAGACTTATGATTAGAACCTTGGAAGCTTTACAAACTCAAATCAAAGATCAGTGGGAAAGCTGTTTTAGATTCATAGTTAAGGGAAACTTAATACCATCTTAATAGTGGAGGGCATGTACCATGAACACAAAGGATGTGTATTTTTCCTTTGAGACAGGAGAAGAGAAGATAAAAATGAATTAAATACAAAAGAATTTTAGAGGTAAATAGGAGGAAATTTGAGGGATATTGTTTCTACTTTCTCTTTGAAGTGGGAAGCTGGATCTTAAATGAAAAGACTTGAAAATGTAATAAAAATGAAATTGTGTGTCTTAGGTAGATTTTTGAGGTGTAGGAGTAGGACCAAAACTGCCAGTAGTAGCTAGCTACAACAAGTTCAGATGGGGATGCTTTTAGGACTTGACATTACATTTCCTCTTTTTAGTGCATATATGTGGCATTCACATTTTCTTAAATCAGTTTTAAAATAACTTTCTAAGGATGTCATTTGTAATTTTTCTAATGCATTGCTTCTCTTATTATTCCTTCTTTTGTAACCTTCCCTTGTTGATATGAATAATTGATACATGTGAATTTTCTGTTATTTTGTCACAGCCCCTCTTTACTTTTCTGATACAGCATTATGGACCAAGGAATTAAATATCATAGCATGTAATCTTTCTTGAGAAAGATCCTGTAAACACCTTTTGCATTATTATGAAGCGAACTAGAACTGCCTTATAGGTTTCCTGGGACAAAGACAGATAAGAGTAAGGAAAGTGAATTGTAGTACCTCATAGTACCTGAAAACAAACAGACTTCAGTAAAACTAAGTTAAATAAAGCAGCTTTGAGAAAAATTGGTTTTGTGAGATGAATTAAATTAGAGTTGATAGAATGGCATATTTGAAACAGAGGCGTTGGGGAAAATTAGCTTTCTCTAATGTTAGGTCTATAACACAGTGACATTACAATTATGATATGTGTTTTATATTTTTTCACTAAAAAGCCAGAGAAACATTTGTTAGTTTATTTTACTTACTGTTTCTAATATGTTAAATTTCCAGACATGATAGATTTGCACTTGCACATTATCTTTTATACTGAATTTTTACTGTAACTTTTCTATGTTTAGAAATACCATTGTGCTCCAGCTACCTACAGTATTCAGTACAGTAACATGCTGTATAGGCTGTAGCCTAGGAGCACTATGCTGTACTATAAAGCCTATAGGTGTAGTAGGCGTAACTATCTAGATTTGTGTAGGAATACTCTGTGATGTTCAAACAGTGACCAAATCACCTAACATTTCTCAGAAAATATGCCCGTCATTAAGTGAGACGTAACTGTACTTTTTTTTTCTTAGAAAATTATTCAACATATGAAAACCTATACATCAGTAGAGATTACATAAGAATGTTTTATACTATTCATTTGAAAGCTTCCATGTAATTGATATTTTTGTATTCTTAATTCTTTATTAATCCATTGTGCACAGAACTATGAATAGACTGACCCAGCTGGAAAGATTGGATTTGGGAAGTAATGAATTCACAGAAGTGGTAAGTTCTCTCTTACTGTGCATAGTCTTATATTTCATCAAGAACAAAATGTGAAAATTAATGTATTCTGAGCATTTTTCAAGTATGAAATTGGGTAAAGATAAACACACAATTTTGAGAGACAAGATATGAAAGTTCTTAACAAGGAAAATTAATCAGATAGAAACACTTGACAGGTAACCAAAAGTTTGAGAGATTGTAAGAGAAAAACAAAGTTTCATCAGACTAGAATGCATGAGGCAAAAGTGCTACTTCTGGTCAAAAATAACTCTCAGGGGTATTGCTTAGGAATTTATTCAGTGCTAAAACTGAATAAATTGTACTTAACAGCTAAAGGGGAAATATTGAGTGAAACAACTGTTATTGTTGAGTTGGTAGTGAGATCTCTGGATTATGTTTTTGCTTTGTATGCTAAGTGTACTATGATACTGAATGAAAAAGGAAAGGAATATGTAAGCAGTTTTTTAGCTTTCGTCATTTTTCCAAGAGAACTCAGAAATTTGCCAGATATATTCTTTGAAGAAGTTATTAAAAATGTTTACATTATGTCTGCAAGTTTATTTTTTTTTAAATTGTGGTAGATTTCAAACGATAGTGTTGAGAACAAGAATTCTGCAGCACTGCCAGCTGCATGATTGCCCTATGGGTATTGTTTTGTACATTTGCTCACTAAATACACTCAGCTTCTCAGGTTTTGGGTACCTCATTTTATTTTAATAACTCTTTCATATTCTTATATTTTAATTGAAGGTGACTTATGATTGGCTTTACTCTGTGTTTTGGAAAACTTTACTGCTTGTGAAAAAATACATATTCTGTGCTTCCCAAATTAACTATTGTACTCTCTCAATATATGTTTTATATGTATTAATCTGTTTCCATATTAACTGTTCGAAAATTCTTAATTATTGTTGATTTTATGAATTGGAGCAGCATTCAAAAATCATTGGAGCAGCATTCAAAAATCATTAATTTTTCGCCCTAGCCAGTTTGGCTCAGTGGATAGAGTGTCGGCCTGCAGACTGAAGGGTCCCGGGTTTGATTCTGGCCAAGGGCACATGCCTGGGTTGCGGGCTTGATCCCCAGTAGGGGCCGGGTAGAAGGCAGCCAATCAATGATACCCTCTTGTCATTGATGTTTCTATCTCTTCCTTCCTCTCTTAAATCAATAAAGAAATATATATATTTTTAAAAATCATTAATTTTTGTATCATTTTGGTCTTCCAACTAATATATATACACTAATAATAGAGGGGTATGCAAATTGTCCGGTACGCCATCACGTAACTACCAATCGGAACGGGGCGGGGCTGCAGCAGAGAACTCACAGCACATCCTTGCTGGGGGTCCGAAGGATGCAGAGAGGAAGGGAGAGCAGATAGGCAGTTAGGGGGATCAAGCCAGGAGGAGAGAGCAGATAGGCAGTTAGGGGGATCAGGCCAGGAAGGGAGAGCAGATAGGGGAATCAGGCTGGCAGGGGAGAGCAGTTAGGCAGGGGGATCAGGCCAGGAGGGGAGAGCAGATAGGCAGTTAGGGGGATCAGGCCAGGAGGGGAGAGCAGGTAGGGCCATCAGGCCCGCAGGGGAGCAGTTAGGGGCATCAAACAAGCAGGCAGGTGAGCGGTTAAGAGCCAGTGGTTCCGGATTGTGAGAGTGATCCCGGATTGGAGAGGGTACAGCCCGGGCTGAGGCACCCCGCCACACACACACTCTAACCCTCCCCCCCCCGCACGAATTTCGTGCACCGGGCCTCTAGTACTTTTAAAAAAACATACTATTAGAATTATAGCCGAAACCGGTTTGGCTCAGTGGATAGAGCGTCGGACCTGCGGACTGAAAGATCCCAGGTTCGATTCCGGTCAAGGGCATGTACCTGGGTTGCAGGCACATCCCCAGTAGGAGATGTGCAGGAGGCGGCAGATCGATGTTTCTCTCTCATCGATGTTTCTAACTCTCTATCCCTCTCCCTTCCTCTCTGTAAAAAATCAATAAAATGTATTAAAAAAAAAAAGAATTATAACAGGTAAAGCTCAAAAGGGAATTTTAAAATATCCATGTTGTACCTAGAATTCTTACCAATATTTATATGTTAAAAGTAAATCTGAATGATAGGCCTTTTATCTATTACTCAGGTTGTTATGGTGATTAGATATGTTGGTACTTGATGCCATCACAGTGTCATTGATTGGACACAGGTTTGTGGGGTGACAAATATCTTTGAAGGATGAATTCAGAAGAGCTTCCAAGGGTGAATGCCCACAGTCAAATTTTGCTTGAATACCAAGGACCACTACAACTCTTTGATCGATCTTTTGGGTCCTCAACATTATATTATAAACAATCTTCCACCATGTAATTGCTGGGAGTTTAAAATAACTGGGCCACTCAGTTGGTTAGGGTGTCGTCCGTACACCAAAAGGTTGTGGGTTTTATTCCCAGTCAAGGCACATACCTAGGTTGTGTGTTTGATCCCTGGTTGGGCCACATATGGGAGGCAGCCAATTGATGTTCTCTCTCCCTTCCTCTCTAAAAATAAGTAAAAGCATATCCTCGGGTGAGGATTAAAAAATAGTAATCTATAATATAATAGTAATCTATAATAAAAGCATAATATGCTAATTAGATTGGACATCCTTCTGGATGAAGCCAGGGCTGCGAGGGAAGCCCGGGTGCAGGCAGCCGAGGGCAGGAAGGCCTACTCTTGCACGATTTGTGCATCGGGCCTCTAGTAATAAAATAACAGAATGTGCTTATCACGTGATTATGCCGTGGTTTACTTACCTTTCCCTTATTGGACATTTAAGATGTATGTTGCCCTATTTCTTTTTTTCTTTCCTCTTTTTCTTAACAGCCTTCATGTTTTTACAGGTAATGATTGAGAGTAGCTTTTTATTGTACTCTTGAAAGCAGTGGCACTTATTTTTATTTCTTTATTGAATAAATACATCTATTATGTAATCAAAAGCTTACACGAATGCTATTCAGTCTGCTGTTAGGGATTGTCTATCTTTGTGTTCTCCTGTAGTTGTAATATAGTAGAAAGGCTTGACTCGGCTCTGCTTTATTTCCTCCTCAGATTTTGTTTTAAACTAAAAGTTGTCATTAGACATTTCTAGGGGCTTTTTTTTTTTCCCCCAAATAAAAACATTCAAGTAAATAATTGGATTCCCTCCTCTTCCTTCTAACTCCAAACAGCCTGAAGTACTTGAGCAACTAAGTGGATTGAAAGAATTTTGGATGGATGGGAATAGACTGACATTTATTCCAGGGGTATGTATATCAAATTTTAAATGGCTTTCCATACTACTCTGTATCCTTTGCAGTTTTATTAATTGTATATTTTCAAATCATTTTTACTTGGTGAAAATATGGATGGTTATTTAATTCTTAATAGTATTAAATAGTTATAAAGAATTTTTTTATTGTTAACACATAATTAACTAAAATCAGAAAATTTTCACAATAAACTTTTGTAAAATAGTCTTTTTTTAATACCACGCAGTGTGTCCTTCCCAGTGGTTGCAATTGACTTTGTAACCTAATTCAGTTTGCCAATGGAATTGTCCAAGTAGAGTATTTTCCTTGTAGTTTCTGTTTTATCAACTGACATTTTGTTCATTCCCACACCTAAAGAATAAGAATCCCTGTGTGTGTTATCTCCCTTGCCAATGATGGACAGCTGAGTTCCCAAGAAAAGTATATCTCCATTGTCACTCTGCTGGGCTAAAATTAGTAGAAGCTCTTGGCTTTATTACTGAATACATAACTAATGGTACTTTTTTAAAAATTATGAGTTTCCTCTTTCATATAAAACATTTAATTATAACGTATAACTTGGTATTAGGTCCATCACCTAAACGTTTTACAGATCATTTACTGTCGATAGTCATTCGATCTTCTTTTTTTACTTACAGTTTATTGGTAGTTTGAAACAACTCACATATTTGGATGTTTCTAAAAATAATATTGAAATGGTTGAAGAAGGAATTTCAGCATGTGAAAACCTTCAAGATCTCCTATTATCAAGCAATGCACTTCAACAACTGCCTGAAACTATTGGTTTGTATTGCTTTCTGGTTCATGTCATTGATTTTTAGTAATGTAAAATCTGAGAAATTAAGTTTTTGCCATTGTTGAGGTAGTTTTACTGTACTGCTGAAGTCACAAATCTTACTTGAATTTTTTCCTAATTTACTAATAATTTTTCCTAATTTACTCCTTTGTTGACATTATTGTATTTTTATTTAAGGAAATGTCATTTTTATTACTGTAATAAAATTTATTGTTTTAAAAAAAGAGGTTAATTGATCCAAACTTGGTTGAATTCTTGGTCGTAGCCCTTAACCTTATAACTTTTTTTCAGTCTTACTTCATTTTAGACTCACAGCCACAAGAGACCAGTTTAGCAAATTTTATGAGTCTATTAATTCGTCTAGTTGCTTGTCAGATAATGCATCAAGGGAATTAAATTATTTTGATTAAAGAATCAAAAAGTTAAATCTTGGCTTCTTTGTGATGTTTAAATATAAAACTAAAAAATATTTTTACGTGTTTTTCAATTGAGCTACATAGTCTTTTTTAGCTCAGGTTACATTTTTTAAATTCCATAATTTATTCAGAATGTTTATTTTAAATTAAGCTCCATTTTCTTGCTTTAGTACTTGTTATACATAGAATACATAGAATAGTTTGTTACACACCTATGAAAGCTACCTTCATACTACCATTTCTTTAATTCATTAATAACACAAGTTTGTATTACATGTTTTTACTGTGCATGGCATTGTTTTAAGGAGGAGGACTATAACCGTGAACAAAACAAACAAAAAGTCCCTACTCTAATGTTGCTTACGTTTCAGAGGGGGTTCATAGGTAAATATACACTAATGTTAAGAGGTAATATGTAGGTAAAAATTGAAAATAAATGGTAAGGGAATAGAATGAAGGGGTTTGTGTAGTATCGCCAGGTTGATTAAGAAAATTTTTTATGATTAATGTCAAATGTCATTTGTGCTCACATTGACTGTTGGTTGACTTGCTTATATTTCAAGCTGGAAAATTGTGTATTATTTCTTCCCTCAATAGGTTCATTGAAGAATGTAACAACTCTTAAAATAGATGAAAATCAATTAATGTATCTACCAGACTCTATTGGAGGGTAAGATTTTTGTGAATTAATAAAACTAGAAGACTTTACTTTCAGTTCAGCATGCCATATATATTTTCAGGTAATTGCATAAATAGCATCTAAAGGAGATTTCATAAACATTTAAAAAAGCAACTGATTGCAGTTTGGGTATATTTATAATAAAGATAAATCGATTTTTTATTGGTGAAGCTTATCTTAGTGGAGACAGAGTTTTGCTAGTTTCATTAAAGTCAAGTTCAAAAGTTCCTAGGTTCTTAAGTTTTGGATTATATATAAGAAATATTTTTTAATGCATGTTTTCTTTCTTAATTAAAGGTTAGTATCAATAGAAGAACTGGATTGTAGCTTCAATGAAGTTGAAGCTTTACCTTCATCTATTGGGCAGCTTACTAATATAAGAACCTTTGCTGCAGATCATAACTACTTACAACAGTTACCCCCGGAGGTACTGTATTTTAACTTTCTTTTGAATTTTCATTTTTTTCTAATTATTTATTATAGGTATCTAGTATGGTTTTATTTTCTTTCAGAAATAATTATGTAACTAAGTTACTTTTTTAGCTACATTGGTTTACAAGAGATACCAGAGATACTTTTCTTCATACATGAAAATTAATAATTGAACATATAATTAATAAAGGGAAAATGTAATTTACTTTTATAAATGAGAAGAGTATTTTTCATAACTTTTGGAAATATTTTACTTATGTCTGTTTAGCAGAAAGCCAAATTTCTGATCTCCAGTTTTATGTTTCTTTCAGATTGGCAGATGGAAAAATATAACTGTGCTGTTTCTTCATTCCAATAAACTTGAGACACTTCCAGAGGAAATGGGTGATATGCAAAAATTAAAAGTCATTAATTTAAGTGACAATAGGTTTGTAATATGTATTTATTGGTTTGTTTATAGAAGACACTGATTAGATAAAATTGAAGTTTCACTATATATATGATAGAAAATCTAATATATGTTCTTTTTATATATACTCATTTTTAAATAGAATTTTTATCTGAAATAATGATGTAATTTTACCTGATTTTAATTATACTGTTGTTATTTGTTACAGTTCTTTTTTTCTTATGTTTTTATTGATTATTAAAAAGAGAGGCAGGGAGAGGGATAGAGTGATAGAAACATCAATGAGAGAGAAACATCATTGATCTGCTACCTCCTGCACACCCACTAGGAGGGACGGAGCCTGCAACCCCTGAATGGCAATCGAACCAGTGATGTCTTGGTTCCTGGGTTGATACTCAACTGCTGATCCATACCAGCTGAGCTTCATGGTTCATTTTGTGTTGACTTTAGTTATGCAACCTTTATTCTCTCCTTTATAGCAACCTTTTTTATTTCTAAAGTCAGATCTTCACCTTAATACTGCTGTTGAGCAAAGCAGCTTTTAATGTAATCTGCTTTTTGTATTTTCCTCTGCGAAGGTGTGATTAGACACCCATCATATAGCTTGGACGATATAGCCAAGGTGTAGATCAGATAGATCACTAGGGCTGCTAAATTGTAACAAAGTTTAAGGTAAGAACAATAATTTTTCCAGAGGTAAAGATAAAATACAGTAGTCCCCCCTTATCCGTGATTTCACTTTTTGCGGTTTCAGTTACCTGCGGTCAATTGTGGTTCGAAATATTTAATGAAAAAGTGCCAGAAATAAGCAATTTATAAGTTTTAAATTGTGTTCTGTTCTGAGTATCATGATGAAATCTCAAGCTCTCTCACTCTGAGCATGAATCATCCGTTTGTCCAGCATATCTACACTATATAAGCTACTTGCCCTGTTGTTCATCACTTAGTAGCCTCTTGTTATCAGATCAACTCTCACCGTATCACAGTGCTTGTGTACATGTAACCCTTATTTTATTTAATAATGGCCCCAAAGCACAAGAATAGTGAGGCTGGCAATTTGGATATGCCAAAAAGAAGCCATAAAGTGCTTTCTTTAAAGGGAAAGCTATGTATGTATTGGGGAGGGCAGCGGGGAGGAAGTAAATATAGGGTTTGGTACTATCCTTGGTTTCAGGCATTCACTGGGTGCGGGGGTGGGGGTGGAACTTATCCTCTGTGGAAATGGGAACTTCTGTAATGATAAAAGAGTGTTTCTAGAGTATTTTTACATTTTTCCTTTCATAGTTTCTTATAAAGTATTCAAAACAATCCTATGAAATAGTATAACAGGTATTCCCATTTTGTAGAGGAGAAAATTAAGACTCAGATTTAATGACCTTTAATGAAAACCCAGTTTTCTGACTAGATAGGATATTCTGACTTCTATTTTTTTAAAGAATAACCACTGCCTTAAAAAAAAAAATTAAATCCTTGTTTTAGCCCATACATTGTACCCTAAAACTAGGGCCCTAAGTTCCAACAAATTGCCTTGGAAGATGGGTACAAAAGAGTAGATAAGTGTAAGACAGAAGGTTTAAGTAGACATTCTATTTTAAATAGGATTCTATTCTAATTTAGCATTCTAATGAGTTTTATATTACTTTATTTTTACTTGTTATAATGTTAAAACAGTCCTCTTGAATATGAAAGTGCTGGCTTACAATGAAATATAGATCAGTGCAGTTTCTATAACAAGCTGTCACTATGAGTGCTTCCTATAACAGAGTTTGTTTTCTAAATACAAATAAAACATCCAAAGCAGTTTTATGAGACATTGCTTAATGTGTTCTTGTCTTTTCATTAAGGTAGGGATAGTTAATATTATTTCTTATTAGATAATTTTTTGAGGTTATTGGATTATCCATCCCCCCCCCCCGACCAAATTGATTCAATTGAAGAATTGTATCTTAAAAACTGATCCTATAAAACTGAATAATATTTTGTTTTATGTCCCATTCAAAGACCTATATTGTGTGTTTTTTTCGTGAATTAGCTACTTTTCTCCTATTTTCGTATGCAGTAACATAACATTTTTTAGAAGACCAAGTTATTTTCATTTTAACATTTCTCATGTTAAATTTTAATTTTTGTTTGTATATTTTCCCATAGGTTAAAGAATTTGCCCTTTAGCTTTACGAAGCTACAGCAGTTGACTGCAATGTGGCTCTCAGATAATCAGGTGAGCATTCTGATTTTGTAAATTACTGAAGTTTCAATTGTTGTAAACAGTTATGTATTCTAATTTACATAGTATTATTTGAGAGCAGTTATACTGGTAAACACACGTAAAAACATATTATACATTAAAGAAAACCTTAGAAAATATTTACATGCAGATAATTTTAGTGAAATATATGTAGATTTTTAAATAGTAAATTCTGTTGGACTTATCTGATCTATAAAAAAAATACATTAGGTTAGGAGGTCAGACACAGCACTCCCTAACTTTTTAGTTTTTATAGTAATTCTCTATGGCATATATTTGTAAAAATTTGATAATTTAAATTATACTTCTAATTAAGCACTTTCACATACCTTAAGGAAGTGTTTCTAAGGGATTAAGAGTTATATCTTTTTTCATTTAAAAAAAAAAAGAGTTATATCTTGGGCTTTTCTTTGTTTGGCAAACATTTATTGAAAGCTTACAGCAGACCACGAACTATTCTGGGAGCAGGAGATATATTGGTGAAGCAAGTAGACTCTTCTTACGTCCTTATTGAGTTTACATTCTCATGGGAGACAAACAAATATCTGTGTAATGTTTCAGAGCTAAAGAAAAATCTTGATGGGCATTAGAAGAGTATGAGGGTTGAATATACTATTTGCTGATTTTTCTCATAAAATAAAGCTTAGTATTTGACTTTCAGCAATGCCTTATAATAATTTATCTAAAGCTGTATTTTCCTGAGGTTTAGATACACTGGTCTCATGAGGTATTTATAAGTTCAGTAATGACATTTGCTTCAGGGACTGTATTATGTCTCTCTTTTGGAGTATATTAACAACCCTGTTGTGTACTACAGTAAAGAAGTCCACTTGTCTGTGCATCGGGATTCTCCAAACTTCTTAACTGAGGATCCCTTTCCACCTACCTCTTATTAAAACCCTAAAAGTCTTAAGTTGATGTTGATCCACATTTATGAATTGGACTGTAGTATTTACTTGTTCTGCAAATTAGGAAAGGAGATATTAAAATGATGATATCTTTGTTTTTCTTAGAGCTTGAACACAAGTGTGTCCATATATTTGGAGCTCTTAACTCTCTGATCTTTCTTAATTGAATTACTTACATTTGAACCTGATTTGAAATTTTGCAGCTGGATTCATTGACATAACTCCCAATCTTGGGGACTCTTAGACTGTTAGTAAAATAACACTGTGGTGGATAAATTGTTGCTAGCAGATTATGCAGGTGACTCAGTTTAGTGAAATTATCTAGTATCTAATATAGTTTCTTCATATTTGCATTGTTCTATTCTTGCTTCCACTTGTTAATTACTTTAATACAAAAATTATGGTGATAAAGGTTTTGTGTTTTTCTCACTTTGACAAAATAGTAACGTAGTAAATAGTAAAACATATTTACAGAGCTATAAAACCTCCCTAACAGTGTGACCCAGATGTTTTACTATAAAAGAACCAAGTATGGGGGAGAAGGTATGTGACAGTGGTTTGACTATGAATTATGAAAATAAAGTGCTCCTGAATATTTCACTGACAATGTAGGGAGTATACCTATAAGCAGTACATGCAATAACATAATTTTTCACGATTCTCTCTGATGGCTTGAACAGAACAATTGGTTATTTACTCCTCATTCATTTTGCCATTCTCATTTAAGAACCATTTAATGAACAACTGCTTCATGCCAGGCAAATGAAGGTCACTTTAATACAATATGGTAAAAGACTTGGTGTAGGACTAAGGCTTCAGCATCCAAGAAAGGAAACATAACTTGGGGATGTAAAGGCAGGTTTCCCAGAGGAGGAGATGCCTGCAATGCCTAATTACTTCTCAAAAGAGTTACAGGATTTAAACAAAGGAAGGGGAAGAGTGTTCTGGTTTGAGAGAATATTATGAGCCTAAGTATTTACTGGTGAATCAGTCTAGTATATTCGGTAACTCTACAAGTAGTCCATCGTGACTAGAGCATTACCTATTAGATGGAAGAATAGGAAATGAGGCCAAAGAGGTGTACAGTGACCAGGTCATAGAGCATGTTGTATGCCATGCAAAGGAGCTTGTATTATATTTCAAGAACAGTAGACTTTATTTTCTTGCACGTCAACTCTGATAAATTAATGAGTGGCTTTGAAAGATTGTTTTGAGGATTCTGAAGCTATAATCAGGCTCAGTTGAAAATTGCTGTGATTAGGGTGACTGTAATTTATTGTCCATATTAGGCTAGGACACTTGATAGTGAAAGAAAGGCATAGTCATTGATCAGTTACTCGTATGTCTTCAATTTAAGAGGAAGAAGTGATTGTGTGATACATGGGAGTCCTCCTATAGGAGAAGAGGAATCAGTGTCACATATGAGCAGGCAAATGTGATCAGATTGATATTTTAGAACAGTAGTGGGGAACGTCCAGCCCACAGGCCATGTAAGGCCTGCGAAATAATTTGGTCTGGCCCTGCCAAGGCATTAGGAGTGAGTTAATTAAATGTTTGACCAAATATAACAGGCTAATTTTAAAGTTGATAATTTTGTATGGCCCACAAATAATGATATAAATATCCAAGTGGCCCTCGGCAGAAAAAAGGTTTCCCACCCTTGTCTTTTTGGGCTGTGTTATGGAAGATGGATTTAGCAAGGGATGATGCCAGGTGTGACAGCAGGGGAGACTGGTTGGAGAGCATTGCCATACTCAAGGCAACAGAAAATGCTGCCTTGAAATAAAGTAATGATAACAGTGCCAGGGAAGAGCCAGTATATTTAAGGCATAACTTAAAAAGTCATGTCAGTACAACATTTGAATAGGGCATGTATGTGAGAAGAAAGGAAGTAAAAGCAAAAATGATCCTCAAAAGTTTTGCTTGAGTGACTAGGTGGAGATTAATACCATCACCAAAATAGGGAATTACAAAGGAGAAAATACTTTTCTGGGAAGAAGTTAAGTTCCCGTTAGGTATACTGCGTTTGAAGGACCCTTAACATTGAGGTCGGCATGTTAGAACAGTTCTAGTGGCCATGAGACCCTGCAACTTAATTTTAGGCTACAGTTTCTATGAACTTGATTTATCCTTTCTTTTAATTTCTAACTTCCAGGGATTTCTCAAAATTATTCCTAAAGGCATAATTTCCTTTTTCCCAATACCATAATATATTTATTCCTTTTAACTTGTAAAATTTCTTTATTAAAAAGATTTGGGGCACAAGAAGAAATATAAGATTTATCCCATCATCTTAATTACTTTTTCTAGGGGGCTGTTTCATGACTTTTATTATTTTCTCAAAATTGATTATTTAAAATGTTTTTAAATGCTAGGGATGGGTGAATCCTGAGGACTACTACTATTTAAGTGGCAGGTGAGTTAATAGTCTTAGAAAGAGTGACCATAGAGGTAGAAGGAAAACTATGTGGTGGTGGTTTCAAGTTAAGGGTGAAGCAACTGGCTTAAAAGGAGTTGAATCAACTACAATAAAAAAAATGGGAAAAAATCAAACACTTGGAGGCTAAATAGCATGCTATTAAACAATGATTGGGTAACCAAAGAGATCAAAGAAGAAATAAAAAGCATTCTGGAAACAAATGACAATGAAAACACAACAATTCAAAATCTATGGGACATACAGTGAAAGCAGTCCTGAGGGCTCTACATGCCTACCTCAAAAAACAAGAAAAAATGGTAAGAAATTATCTCACCCTACAACTTAAAGGATTAGAAAGAGAGGAACAAGAAAAGCCCAGAGTAAGCAGAAGGAAGGAAATAATAAAGATCAGAGCAGAGAGAAACAACATAAGAGACCAAAAAAAAAATACCAAAGATCAATAAAACGAACAGCTGATTCTTTGAAAGGATAAACAAGATTGATGAACCTCTAGTCAGGCTCACCAAGAAACAAAGAGGGAGGACCCAAATAAACAAAATCAGAAATGAAAGAGGTCGCCAGAACCGGTTTGGCTCAGTGGATAGAGCGTCGGCCTGCGGACTCAAGGGTCCTGAGTTCAATTCCAGTCAGGGGCATGTACCTTGGTTGCAGGCACATCCCCAGTGGGGGGCATGCAGGAGGCAGCTGATCGATGTTTCTCTCTCATCGATGTTTCTGGCTCTCTATCCC
>NW_005353967.1:11452543-11461360 GCF_000412655.1 Myotis brandtii
GCAGGCACATCAGTGGGGGGCATGCAGGAGGCAGCTAATCGATGTTTCTCTCTCATCGATGTTTCTGGCTCTCTATCCCTCTCCCTTCCTCTCTGTAAAAAATCAATAAAGTATATTAAAAAAAAGAAAGAAAGAAAAGAAATGAAAGAGGTGAAGTAACAACTGACCCCACAGACATACAAAGGATTATAAAAAAACTGTATATATATATCCTGGCCTGCGGGGATCGGGCACAAACCAGCTGACATCCCCTGGGGGGTCCTGGATTGCAAGAGGGTGCAGGCCAGGCCGAGGGACCCCACCAGTGCACGATCTGGGCTGGGGAGGGACTGCGGGAGGGCTCCAGGGCATGTCTGGCCCATCTTGCCCAATCCCGATCGGCCGGACCCCAGCAGCAAGCTAACCTACCAATCAGAGCATCTGCCCTCTGGTGGTCAGTTCATGTCATAGCGACTGGTCAAACAGTCAGACACTTAGCATATTAGGCTTTTATTATATAGGATACTACAAACAACTTTGCTCCAACAAACTGGACAACCTAGATGAAATGGACATATTCCTAGAAAAATACCAGCTTCCAAAACTCAATCAGGAAGAATAAAAAAACCTGAGTAGGCCAATAACTACTGGTAAAATTGAAACAGTAATCAAAAAACTTCCAGCAAACAAAAGCCCTGGACCGGATGGCTTCACAGGGGAGTTTTACCAAACATTAGAAGAAGAACTAAAACCTATTCTCAGATTATTTCAAAAATTCAAGAAGAAAGCACACTTCCAAGCTCTTTCTATGAAGCCAGCATTACTTTAATCACCAAACCAGATAAAGACACTACAAAGAAAGAGAATTATAGGCCAGTATCCCTGTTGAACTTAGATGCTAAAATCCTCAACGAAATTCTAGCAAATCGGATCCAGCATTACATTAGAAAGATAATACACCATGACCAAGTGGGATTTATTCTGGAGATGCAAGGATGGTACAATATCCGCAGTCGATAAACATTATACATCACATAAATTGAGAGACAAAAATCACATAATCATATCAATTGATGCAGAAAAGGCATTTGACAAAATCCAATATCCTTTCCTGATTAAAAACTCTCAGCAAAGTGGGAATAGAGGGGTCATACCTCAACATAATAAGAGCTTTATATGACAAAGCTACAGCTAACATACTCGGTGGGCAAAAACTAAAACCATTTCCCTTAGGAACAAGACCAGGATGCCCACTTTCACCACTCCTGTTCGACCTAGTACTAGAAGTGCTAGCCATAGCGATCAGACAAGAAAAAGAAATAAAAGGCATCCAAATTGGAAAAGAAGTAAAACTGTCATTCACAGATGACATATTTCACATAGAAAACCCCAAAGAATCCATCAAAAATTAGACTTAATAAATGAATTCAGCAATGTAGCATAATACAAAATTGACACTCAGAAATCTATGACTTTTTTATACACCAATAACTCACAGAAAGAGAAACAAAAAAAACCTATCCCATTTACCCTTGCAACAAAAAAGATACCCAGGAATAAACTTAACTAAGGAGGTAAAAGACCTGTACTCAGAAAACTATAGGATGTTGAAAAAAAAGAGATCAAGGAATGCATAACCAAATGGAAGAATGTACCGTGTTCAGGGATTGGTAGAATCAACATCATTAAAATGTCCATACTACCCTAAGTAATCTATAGATTGAATGCAATCCCCATTAAAAATACCAATGACATATTTCACAGATCTAGAACAAACTCTCCAAAAATTCATCTGGAATAAAAAAAGACCTCGAATAGCTGCAGCAATCCTGAGAAAGAAGAACAAAGTTGGAGGGATCACATTACCAGATACCAAGCTACTGATATATTACAAAGCCACTGTTCTCAAAACTGCCTGATACTGGCACAAGAACAGACATAGGCCAATGGGACAGAATGGAGAAACCAGAAATTGACCCAAGCCATTATGTTCTGTTAATATTTGACAAAGGAGGCAAGAACATACAATGGAGTCAAGACAGTCTCTTTAATAAATGGTTTTGGGAAAATTGGACAGATACATGAAAAAAAAAAAAAAAAGAAACTAGACCACCAACTTACACCATACACAAAAATAAACTCAAAATGGATAAGTGATTTAAACCTAAGACAGGAAACCATAAAAATCTTAGAATAATCCATAGGCAGCAAAATTTCAGACATATCTCCTAGCAATATGTTTACTGATACATCTCCTAGGACAATGGAAACTAAGGAGAAAATAAACAAATGGGACTACATCAAAATAAAAAGCTTCTGCACAGCAAAAGAAGCATCAGCAAAACACCAAGAAAGCCCACTGCATGGGGAGAACATATTTGCCAATGTTACATCCGATAAGGGCCTAATCTCCAAAATTCATAAGGAACTCATACATCTTAACAAAAGGAAGATAAACAATCCAATAAAAAACCGGGCAAAGGACTTAAATAGACACTTTTCGAAAGTGGACATACAGAAGGCCAAGAGACATGTGAAAACATGCTCAAAGTCACTAATCATCCGAGAGATGCAAATCAAAACTATAGATACCATCTCACCCCCTCCTGTCAGAATGGTTACCATCAACAAATCAACAAACGACAAGTACTGGCGAGGATGTGGAGAAAAAGGAACCCTCATGCAACCCTATGTTCATAGCAGCACAATTTACAATAGCTAAGATTTGGAAACAGCCTAAGTGTCCATCAGCAGATGAGTGGATTAAAAAACTTTGGCACATCTACACAATTGAATACTACACTGCTGTAAAATAGAAAGAACTCTTATTATTCACAACACATTGGGTGGACATGGAGAGCATTATGCTAAGCGAAATAAGCCAGTCGGAGAAAGATAAATATCACATGATCTCACTCATTTGTGAATATAATGAACAACATAAACTGATGAACAAAAATAGAGACAGAGAGGCGTAGAACAGACCGTCAAACTTCAGAGTGAGGCAGGGGAGTGGGGCGGGGGGTAAGAGATCAACCAAAGGACTTGTATGCAAAGCATATAAGCTTAACCAATGAACACAGACACTAGGAGGGTGAGGGTATGTGCTGGGGAATGGGGTGGTCGGGGAGAGGTCAATGCGGGGGAAAAGTAGACTTATGTAATACTTTAAACAATAAAGAATTTAAATCTTAAAAAATGGAGTTTAATATAACAGGATAAATGCCGTTGAGAGGTCAGTTCAAATGAAGTCTGACTTGGGGTGCTGAGCACACAATACACTAGTGAGATTATGTGTCATAGAATTGTGCACCTGAAACCTGTATAAATTTGTTAACTGGTGTCACCCAAAAAAAAGTCAATAAAAAAATACATTATATTTTGGCAAGTTATAGCTAATTAGTTACAGCTAATGTGAATTTAGAGAGATGTCAAAACCCAAATTGAATCAGTCTAAGAAATAAATGAGGGAATTGAGCCATGTGATTGTTGATTAGACTTCTAAGAGGGTTGAATGAGAAAGAAAAGAAGTGAAACAAAGTAAGTGGTAGCTTAGGGGTAGGGTAAGAAGGGATCCTTGAATATTGTTTTTAGGTTGTTGGGAATACTCTGTGTGGAGATTGAGATTAAGGACATGAGAGGGGTTTGGATAGCTGAAGTGGAATCTGATAGAACCAAAAGCTCTGGCCGGGATTCTTACCTCAAAGGGAGCTTGAGTTGAAGTTTGTAAATGATAAAACTCTTGGAATGTAGCCATTTCTGAACTTGTAGTAGTTCTTGAATCCTATTTTTTTAAAATATTTTTTTTATTGATTTCAGAGAGGATGGGAGAGGAAGAGAGAGAGAGAAAACATCAATGATGAGAGAATATCATTGATTGGCTGCCTCCTGCATGCCCCACCCTGAGCATCGAGCCTGCATGTGGCATGTGCCCTGACTGGGAATTGAACCGTGATCTCCTGGTTCACAGGTCAACGCTCAACGCCTGCTGGGCTTGAATCCTATTTTTATCTTTAAAAAATATTTTAAAAGATATTACCTTTTTCAGACTACAATTTAGAAAATTAAGGAAGGGTTTTCAGGCAACTTTGAGAACTGTGTTGAAATTGGTTACCACAAACTTGTAGTTAACACTAATTTGCTCAGTTGTGCAATATAGAAAAAGCACATAATTGTAATGATTCTGCATTGCACCTTTGCCAAGGCAGGTGCAAGAGAAGGACATTGTAGCAAGTAGATCTTGATAATTGGCAGGAAAGTGGTTGTAATGAGATATGGTGAGGTACAAAAGGAGAAGCAAAGATAGGAAAGAACGCTGGTGACAGAGTTGAAGGTTCAAGGGAATGACGGTCTTGATGAGGCACATTGACAAGTCATGTGAGAGCTGCCTAGGGTCTATGTTGCCATACCCTGTGGTTGTCCTTTTCACTGGCCACTCCTCAGCTTCACTTTTAGGAATTCTTCTTGTACTTATCCCTTATACTGGTATGTAGTGCCCCTCCTGGTGCTCTAGACTAGCATTGGCCAACCGGTGGTCCACGGACCACTGGTGGTCTGTGAGGTCCGAAAGGTTGGCGACTGCTGCTCTAGACTATGCTTTAATTTATTTCCCTATACTTTCCTCTTGGAAATTTTTATTTACTGGGCTAAAAGTATGGCTATGTTATCTATATTTTATGTCTGTTGAATTAGCCATGACTGTGGAAAAATTGGCATAAAAGAGGATAGATTTATACTACTAGAGGCCACTGGATATGAGGAAAGGTCGTAAAATGGTAGAGGCAGGATTTATGTTTCTCAAAAGAACAGGTGTTTATACTTGTGGAGAGATGGGTAATGATCTCACAGCATTTGTAGGCACTAACTCACTTCCTGATTGAGGGTTTATGAGATGTCGAATAAGCAACCCTTATTTGAGGAGGTTTCAGGGAAGCCCCGTCTTTGGAGAAGGAGTAGATATACCATTTCCATTGTCGGAAGAGATCAAAGGGAAGTTTTCAGTGAAGAAGACATTTGAGATGCAGGGGAGTTTGTTTACTGTGGAACAAGGAGGGACCACAGAGGAAATGTTTGAATGGAAGTAATATTATAGCTAGCTGCAGGGTTTTCACAAGAGTAAGTCCAAAAAATTAATTGATAGAGTGGCAGGAGCAGGAAGGACTGGGTAGTTCCCTGCCTGTCTGGGGTTGGCCAAGGCTTTGATTGGTAGGATGTTAAGTCAGGAGGGTGGCACAAGCATTAATATTAAGTAAATTGAAAACACCAGTTAGGGAAATAATTTTAAGAAAAAATGAGGTCCAAAATAATGGGCTTCCAATTCCACTACTGAGTAACTTGTGATGTCATTAATAGAAACATTAGACACAGAGAAGAGAAAAGCAGGTTACAGTTTATTGTTTTAAGTACTGTCTTTCAGCTGAAATAAACTGCATAACTAAACTAAACCTTCTAAATCATTTCTACGAAAGTATCTTCTCAAATGAGAGTAGTAGGGGAAATACAGTGAATGGAAAGCCTTATTTTATAGCTTTATTAAATCAATATGGTAAGTAATTATTGGATTGTGGATATGAGATCTTTTAATACTTTATTGATAATCAGTGATAAGTTCAATACAGTATGAGTTCGCTTTGTACTTCAAACTAAATTTTATTTAGACTTTATGAGGTTTAAAAGCAATGCTTAAAGTTTTATTATGTATATATAAATTTGTTTTTGTAATCTACACATTGATACTTTATAGAAAAAATGATGAGTACTTATTCAAAAGAATTGCTAGATATGTATTTGCTTTAGGATTATTGAAAATTAAACGTTTATTTTCTTTCTGTAGTCCAAACCCCTGATACCTCTTCAAAATGAGACTGATTCAGAGACCCAGAAAATGGTGCTTACTAACTACATGTTCCCTCAGCAGCCAAGGACTGAGGATGGTAAGAATTTAAGAATGTCTTTTCTTTAAGAAAAAAAAAAGAAGATATATTTACAAGTATATATATTTGAAGACCTAGGGGGAGGGTACATAGGGGATGGGCAGAGGGGAAGTAAAAAGGGGGTGGAAATGGGAGACATCTGTAATATTGTCAACAAGGAAAAATATATTAACACATTGTATGCGGGAAATGTATTTATACGTTTTACGTTGCAAAAAATTAGCAAAAATGGCCCGCGCCACCTGTTAGCGCGCGATAAAAACTACCTGCAAACAATGTGTTAAAACAAAATAAAATAAGGATAAAACAATAATACTGGTAAATCACAGCAAGTTGTGAAGTGAATTTTAAGTCTCTTAGACTTACTGGTTTGAAGGGAATTTGGAGAATCCTATATAATAAAAGGCTAATGTGCAAATCAACCAAACAGTGAAATGACTGGTCACTATGACATGCACTGACCTCCAGGGAGCAGATGGTCAACACAGGAGCTGCCCCCTGGTGGTCAGTGCTCTCTCATAGGGGGCTCACAGCTGGCGAGTGCAGCGGTGGTGACAGGAGCCTCTCCCACCTCCTCAGCAGTCGAACATCCCCAAGGGCTCCCATGCTACGAGAGGGCACAGGCCAGGCTGAGGGACGCCCCCCCCAAAAAAAAGAATTTCTTGACGAGGCCTCTTAGTTGGTTAATAAAGTTCTCTGAAAATGGGATAAGAAAGCAATGTCTCAGGGTTATAGATAGTGGAATTTAGAGGTATGTGCATATAATGTACTTCCTTAAATGATTCCTTGAAATTAAACAGCAAACATCTATTATGGATCTCTCTATTCTAAATCACATTTAGGTAAATGTTGGGAACTCATGTTAAGTGTTATGTGATTAGGATTATTAAACCAGGAAATATTTTGTTCACTTCTGTTGTTGGTTGTAGAATTAACACTACCCTTGGATCTATACACTAGGTAAAGATAATCTGTAAAATTCTGAGTATAAATGTTACTTCTTCTAAGTTCTTAATTACATTTTGCCAAGAAAGGGGAATATACCAATTACTATTGGTCACAAATGTTGTTCAACAATTAGGGCATTAAAGCCTTTGAAATTAAGGAGCAAATTGTTTCTGTATATGTTGTACTGTGTGTGTGTGTGTGTGTGTGTGTGTGTGTGTGTGTGTGGTGATTATTATATGTGGCACTTAAAAATATAATTTTTATGTATTTTTCTGAAACTAGTGAGCATCTTTATGACCCCAAATTAATTATAAATTATCTCTTAATACATAGAGACACTGAAGAAAAAAATCAGTTTTAATTTTTAACACATTGTGTACCGCATAGAAATCTCTAAGACATACGCCAGGGACCGCACGTTTTTAGGCAAACTGCACGTTATTTAAATCATCATAATGCACTTTAGGTGTTGTTTTTCAATAATTATAACATTTTTATTTACAAAAACAATTAAAGTTCCTAGTGCTTTTTTAACGTATGGTACTGTGTAAAACATTTTCCTCTATGAAGAGGGACCAAACAAAATTTACATAAGTATCTAGATTCGCTCCTTTTTCCATGGGCGTGAAAAACAAGAACACTCGTGAGCGGTTCTTAACAGATGGTGCGCGAAACACGAGAAAACTCCTGAGCGGTATGAAATGTGTTAAAATAGACCATCGGCTGCCCTAACCGGTTTGGCTCAGTGGATAGAGCGTCAGCCTGTGGACTCAAGGGTCCCAGGTTCAGTTCTGGTCAAGGGCATGTACCTTGGTTGCGGGCACATCCCCAGTAGGGAGTGTGCAAGAGGCAGCTGATCGATGTTTCTCTCTCATCGATGTTGCTAACTCTATCCCTCTCCCTTCCTCTCTATAAAAAATAAATAAAATTAAAAAAAATAAAATAGACCATCGGCAATTTAAATAAATTCTTAAGCTTCAGTTTTCTTACCTTGAAATAATGATAATAGCATCTGTTTTGCAGGGATTTTGTAAAAAATGAAAAACACTGGTTATAAAGTGCTTAGCACTATGACAAAATCAATTTGCCTGTTATTATTCTTACATTGTTTTAGCAGGTTTAGTACACAGCTTTGAAATACTTAAATAGATTAAAACTAAAATAATTTTCTTTTGTTCCATAACTAGTGATAAATAATTAGAAAACTCATTACTTCACTCTGCTTATTATTTGTTGCTCTTTGCAAGAAGAAATAAAATATATGCTTTGATAAGTTATTTTGTGGGTATATTTAATGAGATTTATTTTGATGAAACACATGTTTAGCTTTGGAATTGAATTAGCAAGTGATAGTTTTTCATTATTACTCTAAAACATAGTGGATTTTTTGTTTGTTTTTCTAGTTATGTTCATATCAGATAATGAAAGTTTTAATCCTTCATTGTGGGAGGAACAGAGGAAACAGCGGGCTCAAGTGGCATTTGAATGTGATGAAGACAAAGATGAAAGGGAGGCACCTCCCAGGGTAAGTGTTCTTTCCTCCTTCAAATTTGAAATAGATCTGCTGATACTTACTGGGTACTATATACCCACTAGAGGCCCAATGCATGAAATTCGTGCAAGAGTAGGCCTTCCTTCCCCCGCTGCTGGCACCGGCTTCCCTCTGGCACCCAGGACCCAGGCTTCCGTTGCAGCCCAGGCTTTGTCAGGAAGGTCGTCCGATCTAATTAGCATATTACGCTTTTATTATAGACTAGAGGCCCGGTGCACAAAAATTTGTGCACTGGCAGGGGGGTGGGAGGTGTGAGGTGGGGGGGTGTCCCTCAGCCAGACCTGTGCCCTCTCACAGTTTGGGACCCCTTGGGAGATAACCACTTGCTGGCTTAGGCCGGCTCCCCGGGTGGCAGATGGCAGGCCCGGATCCCGCTCTGGGTCACAGATGGCAGGCCCTCTGCCG
>NW_005353967.1:11461402-11466428 GCF_000412655.1 Myotis brandtii
ACACATACGGCAGGCAGGCAGCTTCTGGGGTCGCACACGGGCACCTGGATGGCGGCTTGCGCTGTCCTGCTCTGTCTGCAGTATGCAAATTAGCTGCCATCTTTGTTGGCGGTTAATTTGCATATCGTGCTGATTAGCCAATGGGGAGGTATAGTGAAGGTACAATCAATTACCATGTTTGTCTATTATTAGATAGGATACTGTGCTGTTTTGGGAGACACAAAGAAATATATTATTTCATTCCTTGCTCTCAAGGCACTCGAAGTTTCTGATTATGTATCATGTGAAGTAATTTGAGAACAATATAAAATTATGTGATTAAAAGCTAGATTTCATAGTGTATCTAACTATAAGAGAAAAAAAGGTTATTGCTTCTCCCTTCCCTTTCATTATTTATTTATTTGTTTGTTTGTTTATTTATATTTTAGGGATAAAGAATGCTATTATAAGCCTTTTGTTTCTTTTTGGGATTGAGAGTGTTTTTCAGTGTTAGAAGTAACAAATACCAGTTTCCAAGTTACTTAAGGATGTAACTCTTTTTCCTTTATATAAACTAGCTGAACTTCAGAAAATGACAGGTTTACCTTTGAAGTGTTTGGTTCACTGCACATAAGACAATATATAAATGTGGGAATTTTATATGTGACTGGATTAATATCTAGCTGAAAAACATATCTGTTTGAAAGACAAGTGACAATGTTGGCAATATCCACACCATATATACCTCAAGTGTAATATGTTTATGCCTGTTAAGTTTTTAAAACAGTGAAATCCATATTTCATCTTTGACTAGTGATAAAACCATACTTTTATTGAGTCTAAAATGCTTTTAAAGGCCTATCATCTGTTTTCACAGTTGCCTCTCTGAGCCAGATACCCAGTGTAATTAAGATGGATCATAGATTGAATTTTGAGGTGTCATTAGAAATATTTATCCATATTTTAATTTTTTCTTTATTTCTCTAGGAGGGAAATTTAAAGAGATATCCAACACCATACCCAGATGAGCTTAAGAATATGGTCAAAACTGTTCAAACCATTGTACATAGATTAAAAGATGAAGAGACTAATGAAGACTCTGGAAAAGATTTGAAACCACATGAAGATCAGCAAGTTGTAAATAATGATGTGGGTGTGAAGGTTAGAAAACTCAATTCAACAGAATTAAACAAAACCTACTGTCAAGTTATTTAAAAATATTAAATGATAATTGATATAATTATCCTTTTTTTATACACTAAAATGTACTCCCAATTTTAGGGTGATATTCTCAGCTACTTGAAATAAAAGGTGTAACAATCAGTGAACCTTCCTAATTGGTATTATTACACTTCATTGTGGTTGCAGACTATTCAGATAGGCATGGGAGTGTCAGCATAAGATTACAAAACAATTTATTGCCTGAGCAAAGAAGATAATGAATGTCAGAAAATTCATTGTAATGAAAACATGCCCCCCCCACACACACCCATAATACTGATTCATTCTAATACTAATTGTAAATATATTACTATGACATACCATTGGCATTTCCTTGGGATATTTCAGAAACGTACACAAATCCCTAAATTACATCCCTTTAAGGGACTTTTTTCTCACATTGTATCACAGAAACAAGTTTTATCGTGTCACTAGAGTTATTACACATTTCACAATGAGTAGAAAACAATCTAGCCATTCTGAATTTGACCATGGTGAGCTAAGTGACTCACTCATGACCATCCGCTTTGGCAAGTTTTAAGATGGAATGTATCCTCAGCTAAATAAAGTGTGAAGTTTAATGTGGCTCATGGACTTCTGGGCACCTCCTGTCCCCCAAATCAGCATTTTATCTGAGTGCTGCAGATTTCCATGTTTAAAGTTTCCTTGATTTATCCAGGATAAGAAAACATTAAATTACTTTTAAATTTTCATCTGAACTTTAACACAAGAATAGATGTAAGGCATAAGGAAAATGAATTCTTTATCTTCTCTTTTAGACTTCAGAAAGTACTGCTCCAGTAAGAAGCAAAGCCGATGAAAGAGAAAAATATATGATAGGAAACTCTATACAGAAGACTAATGAACCTGAAGCTGAGACCAGTCCTGGGAATCCACCAGTGACTGCAAATATGAAAGCCTCTGAGAGCATGAAGCAGGCCAATCATGATGATGTTTTTGAGGTATGGCTTTATGATTATTCTGGAATGATCATAGCAACTGATAAGAATGTAATATTTCGTTGTTACTAACTAGATAGGAGAGACTTCATATTGATAGCAGAAAATAATGCTAATGCATTTACTATTGAGAAATTTTATAATGTTTGCTATAATATAATATCACTCATTTACCGGTTTAAACTTAAATTTTTTGACCCAATGTACTCAAATATTTACAATATAAATTAGATTGTGGCAATTCTATTTGAGTTCTATAAAATATGTAATAGTAATTGCTTTATTTCTATAACTTGAAAATGAAAAGGTTGCCAGTGGTATACTCTAGTTATTTGGTTTATTTAAGCATTCATCATTGATTATGAAGTATTTTTTTCCTTGAATATCTGAGACATTTTTCCTTACAGTTTCTTTTAGTGGATTAATCAATGAAAGCTGTAGCCTTTTTTTTAAACAGCTTTATTGATGCGTTTAACTCACATATACAACACACCCATTTAAATAAAGGGTACAATTCAATGGTCTTTAGTATTCTAAAAGTTGTGCAACCTTCACCATAATCACGTTGAGAACATTTTCATTATCCAAAAAAACAAAGTTCATATTTCTCAGCTACCATCCCACATCCTCTCCCATTTCCCTAACCCCTAAGCAGTTAGTAATCTACTTTATCTGCCTTTATAGATTTGGCTATTCTTGGCATTTCATGTAAATATAACCATACAATCTGTAGTCTTTTGTGATTGGTCTTTCACTTAGGATAATGTCTTCAAGATTATCCATATTGTAGCATGTCTCAATACTTCATTCATTTTTTATGTCTGAGCAGTATTCCATTGTAATGGTGAATAACAGACATTTGGGTTATTTCCACATGTTGGGTGTAATGAATAAGACTGTTGTACATATTTGTGTGCAAATTTTTGTGTGGATATATGTTTTTTCTTTTGGGTATATACTTAAGAGAAGAATTGTTGGATCATATGATAACTTACGTTTAACTGTCTGCAAAACTTCCATTTTTCCAAAAGCGGTTGCACCATTTTACATTCCCCTCATACGCTGCTGGAGGTCATGGAAAATGGTAACCTGTAACTTTTAAAAATGAGATTCTAAAGGTTTTTTTATTTATAGGTACATTGCCCACTATGCATCCACTAGCTCCAAGTGGCTATTTAAATTAAGTAAATACAATTAAAAATTGAACTTCTCAGTTACACTTGCCACGTTTCAAATGTTCAATTTGACACATCTAGATAGATAGTGGCTATCATGTTGAACCACTTAAATTATTTCTATCATTACAGAAAGTTCTATTGGAAATCACTGGTGTATAGAAATACTGACATTGTGGGTTTATAAATCCTCTATAGTCCTGAAAATTTAAATGTGTTTAAAGCACATAATCTAATGGTTATCCTGTGAGCTAGTATTTACTACAAGAAAAAACTCATGCTTTTGAATGCACTAAATGGGTCACATTATTCAGTAAATTATTATATATGTTGAACCTAATATCAGTCTATGAAAAGGTTATTGGTTTTGTCCCAGTGAACTTATTGATCATTTAGTATAATTTCTATGGGTAAGGAGCTATACTGGCAGAATTGAAAAATGGATACATCTACACTAATAAAAGAGAAACATGCAAATTGGTCGTCACTCCACTACCCTCACCAGCCAATCAGGGCGAGTATGCAAATTAAGCCAACAAAGATGGCGGCGGCCACGGAGCTGGAGTGAGTAGGGGGCTTGGGTTGCCCCTGGCAACGGAGGAAGCCAAGCTTCCCGCCTGCCCTGGCCACCGCAGAAGGAGTGGCTGGGGGCCTGGGTCACCAGGGGCAACCCAGGCTTCCAGCCAGCCCTGGCCTCCGCTAAAGGAGGGGCTGGAAAAAAATAAAAGGAGGGGCTGCCCTCCACTCAAGGCGGGGTTGAAAAAAAAAAGGAAGGGCTGGGAGCCTGGGTCGTGGGGAGGCGTGGCCAGCCTGAAAACGGCCCTCAGTCCTTTACCCGGGCTGGCCACACCCCATGGAGTAAGAGTCCCCGCTGTGGGGTGTGGCCAGCCCGCAAACAGCCATCATCCCCTCACCCAGACTGGCCAGGCACCCCAGCAGGGACCCCCACCCTGAAGGGGGTATGGCCAGCCTGAAAACAACCCTCAGCCCCTTACCCAGGCTGGTCATGCCACCATGGGGTTAGGGTCCCCGCTGGGAGGCATGGCCAGCCTGCAAACAGCCATCATCCCCTCACCCAGGCTGGCCAGGCACCCCAGTGGGAACCCTCACTCTGAAGAGGGTGTGGCTAGCTTGAAAACAGCCCTCAGTCCCTCACCCAGGCTGGCCATGCCCCCCCAGTGGGGATCCTCACCCCATGGGTGGGTCGGCCTGCAAACCACCGCAGGCCCCTCGCCCAGGCCGCCCCACACCCCAAGGGAACCCTCCCCCTGATCCGGGACACCCTTCAGGGGAAACCAGCCAGCCCCACCCGTGCACCAGGCCTCTATACTAATAAAAGGGTAATATGCTAATTAGACTGGGAGACCTTCCAGGAGACCTTCCGGACGTTCTTCTGGACAAAGCCATAGTGGCGGGGTTGAGGTAGAGGCGGTTAGAGGCCAAGAGGGGAGGGCAGTTGTGGGTGATCAGGCCAGATGGGACGGCAGTGGTGGGTGATCAGGCTGGTGCAGGGGGCCGTTGGGGGTGATCAGGCCAGGGGAGGCAGTCGGAGGTGAGCAGACCAGCGGGGGGGCCAGTTGGGGGTGATTAGGACTGTGGGGGGGGCAGTTTGGAGTGAGCAGGCCAGTGGGGAGGGAAAGTAGGGGCGAGCAGGCCAGCAGGGGGGGCAGTTGGGGGTGATCAGGCTGGCGG
>NW_005353967.1:11466439-11467969 GCF_000412655.1 Myotis brandtii
AGGGGTGGCAATTTGGGACAAGAAGGCTGGTGGGGGGGGGGCAGTTGGGGGCAAGCAGGCCAGCAGGCAGAGTGGTTAGGAGCAATCAGGCAGGCAGGCAGGTGAGCAGTTAGGAGCCAGCAGTCCCAGATTGCGAGAAGGATGTCCGACTGCCAGTTTAGGCCCGATCCCTGTAAACCAGTAGGACATCCTTTGAGGGGTCCCAGATTAGAGAGGGTACAGGCCGGGCTGAGGGACACACACACACACATCCTTCCCCCCCACACACCCCCATGCACGAATTTCATGCACCGGGCCACTAGTAATGATATAATTAAGGTTAGACTGTGTGAAGTGTATAAGAAAAGTACTAATACAAGTCAAGTATTAAAGGCTACAGAAACTTGGAAAAAAGATATTTTCTGGATACAATATTTCAAGGATGCTCTAAGATGAAGAAGGCATTTAACCCGCATTTTGAAATACTAAATTAGCTGAAATAAAATTGAATGAAGTGTGTAAGCATAATGAGAGCAAATGAATGGTGTTTGGAAAATGTAGAAAAGAGCATGTTTCATCTGACTAAATATGTCAGGGGTGATAAATATCCTATCTAATAAAGAGGGAATATGCTAATTAACCCTCACACCATCACAAAGATGGTGGCGCCCACAGACAATAAGGAGGGGATATGCTAATTGACTACCCCACCCTCAAAGATGGCAACACCCAGTCCCCTCAGCCCCACTGGGGTGGCAGGCCGGCCTTGCCGAGGGCCTGCCTCTGGAGTCCTTCAGTCCCCTCAGCCCCCCAGCCTCCCAGGGCCAGCCCGAGGCACAGGCAAGCCTTGGATGGCAGCTGCCCAGCCGCCCAAGGCCACCCGAGACTCAGGTAACCAGGCCCGCCCAAGGCTTGCGCTGCTGGCAGTGACAGCAGCAGAGGTGTGATAGGGGCATCACCTTCCTCTGATCACCGGGTCACCTCCCGCCCCTGAGGGCTCCCGACTGTGAGAGGGGGCAGGCCCCCCCCCCCACTCCAGTGCATGAATTTTCATCATCCGGGCCTCTAGTATGTAATAATATGAAATAAAATTAGTAAAGTAGATTGGTTCCTGATTATGAAACTCCTGGAAGCCATGCTCAGAAGTTTGAACTTAATGTTCTATCATCTTTGGGGGATCACTGAAGGCTTTTTAGTAGAGCATTACTTGTGAAGGGCTATGTATTAGGGAAATCTGGCAGCAGATACTGAATTCTCCAAGTTTAAGGGCTTTTGAGTAATGATAGTAGAAAATGCAGCCTAGAAGTTAGTTGCAAGAATGTTACAGATGTAATGTGTGATACCCCTGCCTTTAAGGAATGGAGAAGAGGAAGCAGTCATATAACCATGCCTGAAAGCAATGATGGTGTTAACACATTGTGTACCACTCAGGAGTTTTCTCGTGTTTCGCGCGCCATCTGTTAAGGACCGCTCACGAGTGTTCTCGTTTTTCACGCGCCATCTGTTATGGACCTTAGATGTCAACACACTGTCTTGTCCACTGTGGGGCGC
>NW_005353967.1:11468692-11487893 GCF_000412655.1 Myotis brandtii
AAAAGTACTAGGAACTTTAATTGTTTAATTGTTTTTGTAAATAAAAATGTTATAAATTATTGAAAACAACACCTAAAGTGCATTATGATCTGTAGTTATGATGATTTAAATAACGTGCAGTTTGCCCAAAAACGTGCGGTCCCCAGCGTATGTCTTAGACATTTCTGTGCGGTACACAATGTGTTAAGAGAACAAATAGACAAGGAAGGACAAGTTTGTTTTGGATAGGTGGAATTTGAAGAAATGACAAAACCATCAGATAGACATATTCATTAGATAGTTGGGATCTTTAGCTCAAGTGAGAAACAAAAGCTAGATTATAAATGGGATATATGTCTACATTAAACATAATTATTGAAGAAAGTGATTCCATCCAGGGGGAAAGAATAAGAAAGGAAAAAATATGAGCTAGCTGCAGGAAGATTGTGATGTGAGCAAAGGAGAAAGGTGGGAGGAGATGTAGAGACTGCAGTTCCCAGGAGCCCAGGAATAATACAATTTCATGAAGGAGAAGTCTGGCCAGCAGTTTAAATGCTGCAGATATAAAAGATTAGAACAGACCATTTGCCCCTTCTTATCCCATTCATTCTGTCACTAAGTCCTGTTAATTCCAAAATTTCTTTATCTCTTTGCTAGCCATCACTGCCATTGCCTAAGGACAGATGCAGTCTCTTTTCTTCAGGGCTATTGTGAAAGCTAGATGCCTTTCTGCCAGTCTCTTCCTATACCTTCTTAATACCAGCATTACTAGTTTAAAAGATAGTCTGATCTTGTAAGTTCCTGGCTTGGCAACCTCGAGTCACAGCCAACACATACTTAATTGAGTCCATACTCGGAGCATAATCTTTCACCATGTAATCCAGTCTCCCTTTTCTGTCTCTCCCACACTTATCCTGAGCTCCAGCTGCATGGCGCAGATTTGCCATCCTTTCTTATTTCCGTCCTTCCTCTACTCAGAATATCATTCCTTTCTTAACTCACCCATCACAACTAAACCAAATTACATTCTTTTCCTATTCTACTAATGCTTTCCATCATCATACAGTTTTAAACAGGGTTAAAAAAAACACTGTGGCCCAAATCTGGCCTCTGCCTGTTTTTGTATGGCTTGCAAGCTAAGAACAGCTTTTACATTATTAAATGGTGGAATAAAAATCAAAAGAATATTTCAAGATATGAAAAATGGGATGAAATTCAGTTTTACTGGTACATAGCCATGGTCATTAGTTTATATTATTGTCTATGACCACTTGTCCACACGGCAGAGTTGAGAAGTTGAAACAGACTATTCTCAAAGTGCAAAATGTTGACTAGCCTTTTCACTGAACATTTGCCAACTCCAGTCCATATCTTTATTATGGCACTTATGAGTACCTAAAAGTCTTAGCACTTTTAAGAGAACACCTATTTAAAACCTTTTATTTATTTTATCATATTAGTAGAATAATTTAAGCTGATTTTATATGTAATATATACAATATTAAATTTTTCCCATTAATAGGTCTTTTTGTTTCCTACCCAAAATAGCTCTCAATGGTAGATAGCTTGGGATAATTGCCAAATATTAGAGAAAAATTCCTGGAGAATATAAAATTCTGTCTTCAAATTGGGCAAAAATTGTTATTAATTTATATTAGTAAAAGAACATCTCAGTTCTTCTGATTCCTTGGAACCCAGTGATCCTTGGAGCCATAAATTTGAGGATTATGGGAAGAAGAGGTTTTTGTTGGAGCAAACTGTTTTTCAATGGCAGGGATTGTGTTTTATGTATTTTTATTTCTCTGGCACCTGACATAGTACTAGGCACATAGTAATCATTAATACATTTGAATTAAGGTCTGCCCCAGGAAATTATCCCATAGGTGCTTTGGAATATTGTTAATAACTACCACAGTTTTATTGCTGTAGCTTAAAAATTTTTAAATCGTATACTACTTTTAGTCACTTACTATAAAAAGGTTTCATATATGTTCTAAATATTCTTTTCTCTTTATAAAGTTCTTATGACGTAATATTTATTCATTTAAAAAAAAACAATCCATTTTCATAAATGTTTTCACTCTTTTGTCTTTAAATTAGGAATCTGAAGAACTTTCTTCTGATGAAGAGATGAAAATGGCAGAGATGCGACCACCATTAATTGAAACCTCTATTATCCAGCCAAAAGTGGTAGCACTTAGTAATAGCAAAAAAGGTTAGCTGTGAAGGAAAGCTCTGAGATTAGAAATGAGCTGAATAAAATGTATAATTGTTTTGGAATATCATTAAATGTCATTATGTTATTTAAAACACTTTTTAGCAACAATTTTTAAAACATACTTTTTTGAAAGGTCTTTTTCTTCTCTCTCTTGTTGTTAAAGGAAAATCTTGATAGACCTTTTTTCTTCCCTCATGCATGTCTACTTACAAGGACATGGACTTTATAGGGAGACAAGTCTAGATTATGATTCCATTTCTACCACTTATTTACTGTATGATCCTTGAGGAGCCTAATTTTATCCATGTGTACATATCTAATTTGACATAAAGTAAGGCTAATGAAGGAGTTTGTGAATATTAAATATACTAGATTATTCAATGTACTGAAACCTAGCCCAATACTGGATGTATAGTAGATGTTTGTTATTATTTTATCTATCCCAGAACTTATTTTAAACCATTCTTTTTCCAGCCATTCTTTCATTTAACATAAAAGGGGACTTGAAGGATATCTGTCTCTTCCTTTTAACCTTCCCTCACTCCTCCCCACTAGTGTCTGAACATCTCTATATTACCTCCACCAAGTATTGATCCAGCTATTGCCTTTATGGCATTAATGAAATTTGCTAGCAAGGTGCTCCTCAAATAGCTTGGATTTCATAATAATAATGGTGGTAATATATGTTGAATACTTACTAATTGCTACTTGCTATATGCTAAATATTTTACATGTTATCTAATGATCACAATTGTCCCATGATTTGGAATTGGAAGAAGAAGGATATATCTAGGAAAGAAATTGTTACAGATAGTTTAACATTATTTTAAAAATTCATAATCTGAGACCCTAATACCTTAAAGTTGAATTAGAGAGCCCTCTGCTACTGTTTTTAACTGTAAACACAATCTAGACTACTTGAACTGAAATATTTGGAACAGCAAAAATATCCTTAATTCAGATTCATGGAATCTATGACTGTATCTATATATATACTCTTTCTATGATTTGGCTAGAATTGAGTTAGTTAAAAACATTCTTGAGGGTTCTAAGATATTATGTTATCTTTTTTTATCACTACTTTTAAAAATACTATTTATACTACCTACCTATACTGGAATATGAATATTGTCTATTTCTGTTTATATTATTGTTACACATAAAGCCATCTCACATATGAAGAGTTCAGTATTCATGTACAATTTTTTTAAATGATTTAAAAATATGAAGAGAGAGCTGACCTTGTGAAAATTTTTCGATTTGTTTGGTGGTTGTTTTTTGATTGACTGCATTGCTCATTTTTATTGTCAGAATAGATAAAAACAATTCCTTACATGTATGATATAATTTCTCCCCAAGATAAGTTTACATAAGGCTATAAACTATACTTTGAAATGAGTGGGAAAGCATATTTACTAAAACTAACCCATAGCCTTAGAACACATTGAATAATATAATCTTGTCAGTAATTCAAACTAATAAAATTCTGGGTAACCTAACTTTGGTTATATTTTTAAAAAGTAAAGGTATCTGTCACTATTTTAAAATTCTTTCATGTTTGTGTGTATTAAGGCTGAATTTTTATAGATGCCTCTGGTTATCTATTAATTTATATAATTCTTTACCTTATACGTTGAACCAGGGCAATATAAAATGCTATTTGTCATCACTGGGAAGTATTTCACACAGGATTTTTGGTGACTTTATCAGTGGCTTGAGTTTTTTGTTTGTTTCTTTCTTTCTTTCAGATGATACAAAGGATATAGATTCTTTATCAGATGAAGTTACACACAATAGCAATCAGAATAATAGCAACTGTTCTTCTCCATCCCGGATGTCTGATTCAGTTTCTCTTAATACTGATAGTAGTCAAGATACCTCACTCTGCTCTCCAGTGAAACAAACTCATATTGGTATTAATTCCAAAAGAAGGTTTGTAAATATCTTAACAAAATAATTTATTTTTACAAAAAATAGAGCTAGAAATGCAAATAAATATATATGACCAACCTAAGGATTTCACAAATATAGAAGTGATTCAGGCAGTATATGGTTTCTTCTCCACTTTATTACTAATTATTTTAGCTTTTATACATTTCCCTTTTAGTTTTTTAAGGGGGCGGCGAAAAGATTTAAAATATGTTCTTATTTTCTTCATTAAAAGGTTGAACAGTTCTAGATATTACAACATAAATAACCTATTTTGGGGTAATTCAATTAGAAACTGATACTTTTAGGATTAGAAATGCAAGATCATTTTGGGGTGATGCCCCAAATTAAAGGATTTATTTAAATACTTTTGATTAGTGATGTATCTTTGGATTAGACTTAAATTTATAGGTCAACTTTTCTAAAAAGGCTTAATTCCTACATGTTGGAATTTAGCTGGAGTTTAAAACGAATTTATTATTTGGGCTCTCAAATTTGGTTATCAAAGTAAGACTGTACCATTTTACTTTGATGTTAATCTATCAGGTAGAGTATTTGATAGAAAGATTTGGGTTACTACTGAACCCAAAGCTTAATGTATGGATATTGCTAAATATTTTTTAGAGTTCAATTGTTGTTATGCTCCAGGCGACATAGTTAAGTCAAATTTTTGTATGTATTGATTCATATTGTTGGAAAAGAAAAATGCCTTTTTTATCTCAAAATGAGTTTAGCTGTTATGTAGTTGTAATTATGATTAATCATTTATATCTGTTCTCTGAATTTGAGGTTAAGACCCAGTATGGTAGATTATTAATTTTTATAACCTTTTAGATGTTAAGATAATGAGTAATTTGTTGAATAATAAAATTTTACTGATGTTGGGAAGTAGTTTAGTATATTCTAAATCATGTTTTTTATATAATGAAATAAAGGCTAAGAAAGATATAGCTGTATCTCTGTTGTATTTCTAATCATGAGTATTATTTGTTACCTAATGGAAAGATTAATATTAAGGAATATTTGTTGAAATATAACTTGACTACTTTTTGAAATACAATTCGAAGACACAATCATGTTTTCATATTACCAAGCAGAAATAAAGTATTTTCTGTAATTTTGGAATATCACCTTTAAATATTTCCCAAATTCAATGTAGATTAAGTTTACTTTCAGGTTTTTGTGTATTTTATTTGTTTGTTTGTTTTTTGTGTGTTTTTTTTTTTGTTGTTGTTGTTGTTAACCCTCATCGAGGATATTTTTTTCCATTGAATTTTAGAGGAAGAGGGAGGTAAGGAAGGAAAAAGAGAGAGAGAGACATCACTGTGAGAGAGACACAATGATTGGTTGCCTCCCACATGAGACCCCACTGGACCAGGGATCACACTTGCAACCCAGGTAACATGCCCTTGACTAGGAATCAAACCCAAGACCCTTTGGTGCACAAACCAACACTCTAACCATTTAGCAACACCAGCCAGGGTTAATTTCAGTTTTGATATTTCATATTTTGTAGAGCTATTGTTTAGTTCTTCATATAATTTCCTTATCTATATATTTGAATCTAATAACAGTTATTATGATAACTATAGCTAATATAAGGTTTCGGAATTATTCATAAAAATGTTCTGTGCGTTTTACTCAACTGTTCAAATTATTGGCTCTTTCTCCATGTATCTGCCCATCTTTCAAGCATGTCATATTTTAAAGTGTATTTTTATTTATTTCAGAGAGGAGGGGAGAGGGAAAGAGAAACATCAATGATGAGAGAGTACCATTGATCGGCAGCCTCCTGCATGCCTCCTATTGGGAATCAAGCCCGCAATCCAGGCATGTGCCCTGACTGGGAAAGAACCGTGACCTCCTGGTTTATAGGTCGACACTCAACCACTGAGCCACACCGGCAGGGCAAGCATTTCATATTTTAGCACATTTGTGAAAAGCTGTACCAGAAGAGGACACATAATTTTTTTCTTTACTTAGCTCAAACTATATTGTGACTAAGTGATTTATGACATTGATGAAAATTAATCTTGATTATAAATTTTCAGATAGTTTTACTTTTCTCCATTTAATATAAATCTCCCATTACTAAGAAAACTGGGCTTTATGATGTTTTTGATAACATTATTTTTGTTTTAGGCAAGAAGATGAAAATTTTAACAGCCTTTTACAAAATGGAGATATTTTAAACCATTCAACAGAGGAACAATTCAAGGTTCATGATAAAAAAGATTTCAACTTACCTGAATATGATTTGAATATTGAGGAACGATTAGTTCTTATTGAGAAAGGTATTGACTCAATAGCCACATCTGATGAATCTCACAAATTAGACCATATCAATATGAATCTTCATAAACTTATAACCAATGATACATTTCAACCAGAGAGAATAGAAAGATCAAAGGCACAGGATATCATGCTTGGAACGGCCTTTTTAAGCGTTAATGCTAAAGGACAAGCTGAGCGCTTGGAAAATGGAAACAAGTGTCCTAATCTGGAATGTGTAAATAAGGTGAATGGACATTCTGAGGAAACTCCACAGTCTCCTCGGAAGACTGAGCCCCAGGACACTGATCCTTCTATTGATATGGGTATTTCCAAGAGCACCGAAGATCTCTCCCCTCAGAGAAGTGGGCCAGTTGGGTCTGTTGTAAAATCTCATAGCATAACTAATATGGAGACTGGAGAGCTAAAAATCTATGACATTCTTAGTGATAATGGACTTCAGCAGCCAAGTGCAACAGCTAAAGTCACATCTACTATTGATGGAAAAAATATAGTCAGGAGCAAGTCAGCTACACTTTTGTATGATCAACCATTGCAAGTATTTACTGGTTCTTCTTCATCTTCTGATTTAATATCAGGTACAAAGGCAATTTTTAAGTTTGATTCAAATCATAATCCTGAAGAGCCAAATATAAGAGGCCCCGTAGCAAGTGGTCCACAATCTGCGCCTCAGATATATGGTCCTCCACAATATAACATCCAGTACAGTAGCAGCGCTGCAGTCAAGGACACTTTGTGGCACTCCAAACAAAATCCCCAAATGGATCACGTCACTTTTCCTTCTCAGCGCCTTCCTCGATCAGAGAGCACAGAAAACCACAGTTATGCTAATAAACATTCTGCCAATATGAATTTCTCTAACCATAACAATGTTCGAGCTAATACTGGATACCATTTACATCCAAGACTTGGCCCAGGAAGACATGGGGAAATTTGGGCCATCTCACCAAATGACCGACTCATTCCTGGAGCAACTCGAAATACAATTCAGCGACAAAGTAGTGTGTCCTCTACAGCCTCTGTAAATGTTAGTGAGCCAGGTCCCACAAGGCGGGCCCAAATCCCTGAAGGAGATTATTTATCATACAGGGAGTTACATTCAGTGGGAAGAACTGCTCCAATGATGTCAGGATCACAGAGACCTCTTTCTGCACGAACATATAGCATTGATGGTCCAAATACATCTAGGCCTCAAAGTGCTCGACCCTCAGTTAGTGAAATACCAGAGAGAACTATGTCAGTTAGTGATTTCAATTATTCACGGACTAGTCCTTCAAAAAGACCAAATGCAAGGGTTGGTTCTGAGCATTCTTTATTAGATCCTCCAGGAAAAAATAAAGTTCCTCATGATTGGCGAGAACAAGTACTACGACATATAGAAGCCAAAAAGTTAGAAAAGGTAATTAAACATGTATTTTTTCATTCTTCTCACGAATTTACTGATTTTCCTTTACAAATTTGGCATTCTTGGGGTTTTTTTAAAACAAGGTGAAACAAGATACTCTGGATTATTGAATATATAGGATGTCCTTAAAAAATGTATGCATACACTTTGAATAATTATAATGGCAGTGTTTATTAAAATACATTTCATTTTCAAAATTGAGCTATCAGCTGTTGAAAATGTATACATTTTGGGGGGACACCCTATATATTTATATTCTAGGAGTTTTTCCTTGGTGCTGACAATAGAGTTCCAAGTTCCGACTTGTCAGACTCAGAGCAGTTGAGATGGTAGTATAAGCTTCTCTCCCTTCTTTTACTCCCCAATATTTTTTTGATAGGCTTACATTCATTTTATTTATTTTTGTGTATGGTTTTTAGATTGTGCCACACATACTATGAATAATACATGTATATACATATGTACCTCTGTTTAGCATTTTCTGACCTCTTGTCATCTATTAATAATTGATTATGTAAATATGTATGCAAAAAATAAGCAGTTTATTGTACAGTTAACAGAAAAACAGATGTACTGTAAATGTAAATATTTCATCTAAGATTTTTTCCCCCCAGTTATATGACTAACACTGTCACTGACACAGATGGCTTCTGGCATGGCATTACTCTTTTCGAATTGCATTTGTGACCTATTTAAACTCACTTGTCTGGCTCTACTATAGTGTATAGATGTTTGTTTTTTGAAAGAAGTTAACATTTTTACATATCCTGTAAAACTCATATATTAGTGTCACAGTTCTGTGCTCAAATGTATAAGGCATATTCTTTCTTTAGGATTTAGCTTGGTACCTCTCAGTGGATTTTACCCAAGAATTATCTTACCTCTGTTTATTAAATATAAGATACTGGTTTTTTAAAAATATACAACCTCAATTAGTCATTATTTTAAAAAATTCCTTAAGTCGAATTTTTCAGAAATAAACACCTAAAATATAATTAGTACCTTATATCAGTCCACATTGCATCTCTGCCTGTAATTGTTAGCTCTATGCAATGCTGTTCTCTCAACTTTAAATAACTAAGCCATCTGTAAGGTTAGGTAACTTCATTCTCATCTATTTATTGTGTTTCAGCTATAACTTTGTACATACAGTTGAGGTTCTTTGAACTTGTATGTTTTTGCTGACAAATTTGGAAATCTCTTAAGCAGAGAAGTAATATAGCTGTTTTATAAATAAACTTCTGGTGTGGTACTGGGTTTGAGGAGGAGAGGCTACAGAGTTAAGTTGACTGGGTGATGAAGCCATCTAGTAGTAGTCCCGAAAATACATGAGAATATATTAGTGGAATTGAGGGAAAGAAATGAATTTAAGAGGCAGTTCTGAAATAGACTTGATAAGAATTTACTTTTAATTGTAATATTCCTATAATCAGTCATTGAATCAAGAAATTAAACTTGAGATTGGTGCCTGGAATAACTAACTGGTTTTGAGGAATGCTAGTAACTACTACTGAACATAGAGGAGGAATAGCAGATTTGGAGGATGAGCTGAGTTTGTTTACTATACTATACTATACTATACTATACTATCTTATATAATTAAAGGCTAATATGCAAATCGACCAAATGGTGGAACGACCAGTCGCTATGATGCCTACTGACCACCAGGGGGCAGACGCTCAATGCGGAGCTGCCCCCTGGTGGTCAGTGCACTCCCACAGTGGGAGCGCCGCTCAGCCAGAAGCTTTGCTCAAAGCTAGTGAGTGCAGCGTTGGTGGCGGGAGCCTCTCCCCACTCCGTGGCAGTGCTACGGATGTCCAATTGCAGGGAGCAGGCCTAAGCGAGCAGTCAGACATCCCTTGAGAGAAGCCGGGCTCATGGCTGGCAAGTGCAGTGGCAGTGGTGGGAGCCTCTCCCACCTCTGCGACATCCCCCAAGGGGTCCCAGACTGCAAGAGGGAGCAGGCTGGGCTGAGGGACCTCCCCCACCCCCAGTGCACGAATGTTGTGCACCAGGCCTCTAGTATATTAATATTAGTTGACATCTCCAATGGCTATTTTCCCATTACTTTCCTTTCTGACAGAGAGTGCCTGGACTTTAGTAAATGGAAGCAAGTAGCAGCCACTACATTGTTCATTGTGCCTTTCTGCTTTTTATATTTAGAAATTTGCCATACGGTTGCTTGGAGAGTATATGAAAGTAGTGTCTCAATTTTGCCCACTGGTAATTTAGAGATGAGAATTGAAGTGAAACGAGGAAATGCATAGGGCAATGTGATGTAGACTCCAAACTGGAAAGTATTGATTGACAATGGTGGAGGTTGATGAAAGATCTCTATTTGCTCCTCTGTAATCCCCCTTTCCTCCCCAAAACATAATTCTGATGGCATGGTGGACATTTGAAAAATTTCTTCAGGGAATTTCACAATGCCTTTCCTACCTCTAGGGGTAAGTCCCCCAATCAAAAGTTGCTACTTTGCCCAGCTGGGAGTTTATTAATAATATAGAAATAGATAAGTTATTGACCCTTACTTGGTTTTGAAACGTTGTGGTAGTCACACCTCTCCCACCCCAACAAACTACCTAGAATCCACACATATAAAATAGGTTTCACCTCAAAAATCTCAAGACTTATTTATAAATAAAATTTAACAACACTGAAAATGAATAAAATTTTTTATTTCGAAGTTGAATTATTAAGTCAGCATTTGCTAATAGTACTTATTAAATTAAAACAACTTACATACGTAAGCACTCAACCAGATATGATTAAAGATTAACACAACATGATAATTTTTATGTTCAGTTGCTCTTATGCAACTGTTTGCATGTAATGAACAACAATGCTCAGGACATTTGCCGAACACTGTTCTGTTCAGTGTTTCCATGTGTTGTGATGGAGTGCAGTTTTATATGAGTGTCTGAGCAAAGCCTGAATTAAAAACCAGACCTGTTCTGAGCATAAGCCTTCTTATTCAGTGAAATATTTACAAAACGTCATATGTGTTCAAAGATGGCATAATAGGCTTTGTTTCAAATCTACATATCCTTAAACAGGGTCAGTCAGTCCACTCAAGTTAACAACATGTTAAAACAAACCATGTGTATGTAACTGTGTGTATAATTTCTTTATTTTTACATTCTAACCAGCTGTTTATGGAACCTCTGAATTGCCTCTGCTAAATCCTTATTTATCGTGAAATGGTTTGGAAAAGTACAGGCCTAGCCTATTAAGTTTAGCTTTTTCTTTAGTTACTACTTTAAAATCTACAAAATAACTAAAAATTTACCTTGTAATTTTATAGATCCATTTAATTCTGGAATGTCATGTTAATGTTTCTTAATAGTAGACATCAATTTCATAATCTGGAGAAGGTGTATAGTCCCTAAGAGTAACATAGAAATGCTTGTAACGTCATTTCATATTTCTTCATTACAAGCCATGCTCAAAATGTGGTTTCTCTCAGTTTTACCATCAGACTCTAAATATTCAGGAACATGACTAAAAGCATTTACATGAAAGAATAGCAGTTAACAACTCTGGAAGTAAAGAAGCAGGAATAATGAGAATCAGGCAGTGCATTTACTGAGGTACATTTTTCAGGCAGCCCTAGGATTAGTGATTAGACATTTATATAAACTCAATATTTGGAAGGATTCTATCAATTGTTCTTTGTATTGAAGCAGCAAAGGGCACTACTAACTCCTAAAATATAATGTTTTTTATATCTATTTATTTGGATGGGAGAAAGTTTTTATATGTGCACTTTCTAGTTTTTGTTTTTATTTTGGTAATTATAGAGCAGTGGGAGCCTTTTAAATGTTATATCCTAAAATTCTGTGTTTATATTAAACTTTTACAATGGCCAAGAGCCTAGTATGTTTTGCCAAATATAATTTGTGCTATATTATGTATTTAAACTCTGCTTTTATTTAATAATAAGATAACCTCTGTAAAATGAAGCAGACTCTAGAAATTTATTTTGACTTAACTGGTTGTTGGTAAAATTTATCTTTAGAGAGGAATTAGTTTGTGTCCCGTGTATAGCTGTACAGATACATCTAGGTATGACATCAATTCCTATTTTTTGATGTCTAAACTTGAATGGTGGGATTACATGTGATTTGTGTGTATATTTGTATGTTGTCATGTATCTATATGGTAAATAGTGCCAGTTTCTTTCAGTGGCACTGAAATTCCATGTTGCATGATATTTCTGTGTGGTATTGGGCTTACTTGTAAATGCATCTATACATAACATGTCTTGTAAATTTTGCATGCTACACTAATCTGTTAAATCTATCCCCTCTTCATTCAGAGCGTGCTGTCACGGTCCTTTAATTCCAATTTCACTGCTGTAAGCAGCTTTCACTGTGGCAGCTCTAGGGACCTGCATGGCAGCCAAGGCAGTCTTGCCTTTTGTGTTGCAGACGGAAGAGGTTCTGGTGGGCACATTTTCCGAGTGAGTACCTGCAGTAGACCAGTACTTTAGTGCACAGAGAGAAACAAACCCCACATTTTAATGTTTTAACGTTTCTGGAAAATAAAATTTGCTGTGGGGTTAGGTATCTTGTTACCTCCCAGTTCCACCATGGCTCAGTGCTAAAACTTGCTGCAAAGCTGATTTAGTCTTTATCTCTTAGGTTTCTATGGTCATAACTAAGGATGTAGTCAACTCTTTTTTTATGTAAAAAATGGGTAAGCAATAGAAATAACTGAGAAGGGTTAAAAATTATTATTTGTAGTGCTTTCTCTCTTGAAACTAGCTTGCTCTCCCTAAACTCAAGATTTTAAGACTGTGCCATATGTAATCCACAGAGGAGTTGTGGGGAGCAGTAGTTTTCATGTTAGTGATTGAGTATTGGCCAAAAAAAGCACTAAGAAGTAAGTGGAACTAAGTTTGATCATAAGTAGCTAAATATAAAAATTGAGGCTGAGAAATTGCAATAAGTACAATGAAAAGACAAAACCCAAATTCTTTATTACCCACATTTCAGCCATAGTCATTCGTGGTGAAAATGAAAGGTTTATTCTTTTAATAGTGAAAGTTAAGGATAGGGTGTAAGAATAGCAGAGAAGGAGAAAGAACAGAACAACTCTGGCCTGGCTCTGTTTTAAGATTTTCTCTTCCTAACAACTTGAGGTAGTAGCATAGCCTCCAAATAAATATTTCCTCTGCCCCTCTCCTTCCATCCTGAAAAGACCTTTCTCCCTTATGACCTTATTTTATCCCCTCCCCAGTTTTATTTCCATATTGACTCTGCTTACTTTGGGGTGCTTTGCTTTTTCCTGAGCATCTACTCTCCCCATCCTCACCCCTTCTTAATATACTCATGATTTGTTCTAGGATAGGAGCTTGGCTCTGACTGTGTCTCACCCATCTTGCTTTGCCTTCTGTCACCTGACACCACTTGGTTTCTATGTTATGTTATAGTGGCAGCAATCGTTTTGTAACTTACCAGATTGAAACAGGGAGAGAGAGGGTTCTGGCACTATTCTAGCTGAAGTCAAAGTAAAGACAGGGGCCTTTATTAACTCAGGGGTAATCTTGCAGTCATCTGGAACAATTGTTCTTTACAAATTCTTACACATTAATATTTTTTGCTTGTTATTCTTAAATTCAGAGCCTTTGAGTCTGTTGTTGCATTTTACTTTTTCAATTATAATATACTTGTTCTTTTAAAGATTAAATAAACATAGTTGTACATTCAGGCTTGACTTTAAACTTAAGCTATGAGCTAAGTTGATTTTTATGCATTCTGAAAGCACAGCTGAAAAATGGAGAAGGAAAATAAAGTTTTCATTTAATTAAATACACAAAATTAGACCAAAGTACTAAAAATGCTAAGCCATGGTTTGAACTAGCAATTAACCGTACATGATAGATCTGTTGCAGATACAGTTTCTAAGATTACATTATAAACCCTTGGGTTTATATGTATCCTGTGGCATATCATAATGAAGTAGATTCAAAGTATTTTTCAACATGATGTAATTTGCATATTTATATTGCTACCCATGTACTGTTTTGAAAGTAACAATTTCTCTAGTTTTCTAAAATATAGCTAAGTGTATTTAGAATGAAATTAAAATGAAAATTTTAGGTATCTTGCATCCCAGTATATTTATAAGAAATGTTCAAGATAATGAAATTGCATCTACTTTTAATCTAAAACTATCAGTGAGATAAGCTATAATATAAGGGTATCACTTGACATATAAAAATAGGAATTCTGGTTAGTTAATTTTAAAAGCATTTCCCCAAACCAGTGCTTTTGAAAATATGGAGCTGACTAATATTAGTATGATAAAATTAGGGTAAAATAAGTTTTATTTAACGGTATGTTTATTGGTACTGCTCATCATTTAAAAGAAAATCCTCGGTGATAGACTATGCTGTTGAAAGAACATCAGGTAATTTTTTTGCCAAAAAACTTTTTGTGGTGCTCAACAGGAATATATTTTAGTTGCTCTTAAAATTTGGGACTCTTAATTGGATTAAGAGTGTGTCTCAAAGTGTTACAGCTAGCTATTATTGTAAATAAAACTAAAAGCATTATAAAGAAATAACATTGTGTATCTGTATATATGTTTTATATATTACAAGAACAAACAGCCCTAGCCTGTTTGGCTCAGTGGATAGAGCGTTGGCCTGCGGACTGAAGGGTCCCAGGTTCAATTCCAGTCAAGGACATGTACCTGGATTGTAGGCTCAATCCCCAGCCCTGGTCAGAAAAAAAACAAAAAAAGAAAACATTTTGCCATTAACTTTGGAAGATGGCTAAAAGTGCTAGGTTTTTTTTTTCCAGTTTTATTGAGATGAAATTGGCATAACATTGTATTAGTCCAAGGTGTGTATCTTGATAATTTGATATATGTACGTATATATTGCAAAATGATTACAATGATCAGTTTAGTTAACATCAGTCATAAAGGTACTCAGATTGATGGCAGTTGTGATGTTAATGTTTCATTTGGTTCTTCATCTTTCTATAGCACTATTTTTTTCCTAATCTCTCAAGTGTCATCATCATTTGGTTGTACATCTTAAAGATCATTACTTCTTTATTTTTTATTTTCCCCTAATTTGAAGCATCCCCAGACATCCTGTCCAGGAGATCCTTGTCAAGATGATATATTCATTTCAGGACAGCACAACTACTCATCAGCTACACTTAGTCACAAAGATGTTCCTCCAGACAGCTTGAAAGTAGGTGCTCAGGAAATAAAGTGGTATCTGTGAGCTTACTATGTTTGTTGTTTTTGAACTAGAAATAGCATAGATGCTTTAACACTGAAAATACTTTTTTGAGAACTTTCCTTCCTTGCTTAGTTATTAGTAAGGATTTATTTTTAAAATAATTGAGAAATAGAAAATTGTATTCTGCTATTTTTCAATTTATTCCATGATTTTTTCCTACACTAGTGAATTATTTTGTTGTATTATTTTGTATGTCTATAGTATCACCTACTTATTTTATCATTTGAATCAAAGGGATTTTGGCATTCGTGATAAACCTATTTGAAGAGTTAAACTTGAACCTACCTTAAATTCTTCATTTGAAATTGTTTTACTATTACCAGGAGCATATTAAAATACTTTAAATGTAACTTTTATATGTGGTAGAATAGATGATGGTTTATTATTAATTTTGTAGCTAAAGTGTCACTCATTTAGAAAGTTTATTTTTCTGTCACCAAAGCCAGATAGATAATTATTTTCTCTTCTTTTTTTTTTAATATATACATTTTTTTACTGATTTCAGAGAGGAAGGAAGAGGGAGAGAGAGATAGAAACATCCATGATGAGAGAGAATCATGGATCGGCTGCTTCCTGCAAGTCCCCCACTAGGGGTCGAGGCCACAACCCGGGCATGTGCCCTTGACCCGAATCGAACCTGGGACCTTTCAGCTTGCAGGCCAACACTCTATCCACTGAGCCAAACCGGCTGGGGCGATAATTATTTTCTTTAGTACTCTCTTCTGTCCTTTCTCTTAACTAATTCCATATCCTAGTATAACCAGATATAATTATGAAGCATAGTTATATATGATATAAATTTTTATATTGTTCTTGAGAGTAGAAACCCAGCCACATAACATTTAACTTCATACATATCTATCATTTTTTGGTTTTTCTTTTAGTTGAGCTCTGTTATCCAGTTTTGTTTTTTCATTTTAAAATCCATTGTATGGTTTAGATTGCTGAGTTTGTTTTATCCTTTTTATTGCTCTTAGCCACCTGTGTATTATACATAGCTTAATATATTACCCGAGTACGTTTAACATTGATGTAGAAAGTCAGGCACTAATAAGTATCTGGGTGTCAAGGAGCCTTAAGAATGGGTCACAAGTAATTATTGTCTGGAGAATTCTCCACAGGAGAAAAGTATTGAATTTGCACATAGGAAAAAAATGATATAAACATGGAGAAAAGCAAGTTCTGTCTACCGAGTTGTGTGTAAGTAATAAAGAAACAGCACAACTACTTAGGTACTCCTGGGCAAACTAACTGCTTCAAATCTACAGTGATCGAGTGGCAAATACCCAGTAAAAGACTTTTCAGGAAATACTGACATCTTTGTGCTAATACCATCTGTCATTAAACACTCACATATGTTTCCAGTCCTCAGAATAAACTAGCTTCTCAAATATAAAACAGTGAAAAACAGGACTCTTTTAAAAAGTGAAAATCATCTTTACCAAAGCAAGGTTTACAAAGAAAAGCATTTCCAATTTTTCTACTTTTGGATAATTTTTAGGGAAATAGGGTTCAGATATTTCCCTCACAATTTTTCTATGATTTCCATGTGGATGAGGTCATCTTTTATTAATAATCAACAATGATGTTTTAAGTAACTGAATAGCTTAAACATTTATTTCCTCTTCCAATCAGAATCTCTTCACATGCAAATATTTACAATACAAATGTAACCTTATTTGCCAGACAGGTTCCTCACTAACAGAATAAGCTATTAGCCAAATGCTACGAGGTGATTTTATTTATTTATTTTTAATTAAATCTTTATTGTTCAGATTGTTACATTGGTTCCTCTTTTTTTACGAGGTGATTTTAAATTCAGATTTAATCTCTAAAAATGAAAGGCGTTAAAACAAAGGTAATTCTCTTAAAACACCAAAATAATCTCAAATATTTTGTTTAGCATGTGAAAAGTAAAATAGAATGTCAAAGTTTTGTTTTTGTAGTTACTATTCTATGGAATTAATATTTAGAGAGTTTTGAAATTGCTAACTGATACACAGCACTACATAGCTGAATTGGCTTGTTAATTCTAGAAAGAAAGGAATAAATATAGAAAAGATACAGGATTAGGAAAATATTCTACCAAAAAATTACTTTTGTTTTAAAGAAAAACCATTGGCAAATGCATGTTTTATGTACATGTGAGAAATTAAAGATAGTATAGGAAAAGATACCCTTTTAATGGGCTTACTTAAATTTAAGATTTTTGGCATACTGTTTACCATTTTAACATTTGGTTATGTGAGAATAATACATGCATTTATATCAGACAGAAAAGCAAATATTTGAAAATGTAGGTATGATTTACTTTCATTTAAAATCTTTGAAAACTCATTCTATCATCAAGCACTCAGGCAAGTTTAGAATTAAAACATAAACGGGGTTTTTTTAATTGTAAAATTAGAAAAAATAGTATAAGTGGCATGACACTGTGATTTAGAATGTTAACCTCTAGTCCTTTTGAAATGCTCCAAGAAGAAAATCCAACTATTTGTATTAAGACATCATTATTGGTCATTTTAAGACACTTCATGTTTTTCTTAGATGCCTTTGAGTAATGGACAGATGGGCCAGCCTCTCAGGCCTCAGGCAAATTATAGTCAAATACATCACCCCCTTCCTCAGGCATCTGTGGCAAGGCATCCCTCTAGAGAACAACTAATTGATTACTTGATGCTGAAAGTGGCCCACCAGCCTCCATATACACAGCCCCATTGTTCTCCTAGACAAGGCCATGAGCTGGCAAGGCAAGAGGTAAGAATGATCAAGAATATTTGAAATATGAGACTAAGCTTTTAATGTATTTTATAGGTTATTTAATTATTAGCAATAAATCCATATAGAATTTTAACATAGTTTTTTTTAACCATTTTGTGTTTAAAGGTCTTGTTTCCTGTTAAGTTTATAAAGTGTTAAACTTTGTGGGTTTTTTTGACTTTATGACCCCAACCCCCATTCTCATTAATTGACATAAGATGTAGTGTTTTAGGCATGATTTTCTTTCTTTCCTAAGGTGGTTATTTTTCCCAAACTGATTGATGAAAGCAGACCTTCTTCAACAATATAAATAGGCCATTAAACTTTTTTTAATATATATATTTTTTTATTGTTAACAGTGTTATAGATGTCTCCCATTTTCCTCCTCAGACCATTAAGCTTGAATTGGCATGTTGTGGTTTGCTATGGTTATTTGACACTCGGCTTGTGAAACTTGACTTTAGTCTCCAAACTACTTTGAGAATTAAATCTTACAAAGTACTTTAAAAAAAAAGTCGCTAGTCATATAGTCATATATTTTGATAGCTTATTGATAAAATGATACTATTAGAAACTTAGAGAACAAATGCTTTATTCATTTTGGATCTATGGATTGCCCAATAGACAGAGATACTATGTAATGTAGATGTTTCATAAATAGAAACTAATAATGTACATGTTTTATGTGTATGCTATGTCTTTAAGATCCATGTCTAAAAAATACAATAGGGTTAACATTAATTGGTTGCCTATTCTCATAAAACAGCAATAGATTAAGTTATGAGCTTTGCTTTATAATCCTAGCTGTGCCGTTAACTCACTAACTCATTAACATAATATTCCATGTCATAGTTTCACTTCATCTGCCCAGGTATTTGTTTTAGATGAATCCCTACATAGTTATGTTTGTTTGTTACAACTTAATATACCAATACTTAACTATGGATGTTACTGTGTTGCAACTTACCTTATTTTGATATCTCAGATTCGAGTGAGAGTTGAAAAGGATCCAGAACTTGGATTTAGCATATCAGGAGGTGTTGGTGGAAGAGGAAACCCATTCAGACCTGATGATGATGTGAGTTTTATTTATATATTCTTTTAAAAACCCATAAAGTTTTATTCACTATTAATATCTATTATCCTATATAATAAAAGCCTAATATGCAAATTGACCAAACGGTGGAACAACCAGTCGCTATGATGTGCACTGACCACCAGGGGGCAGATGCTCAGTGCAGGAGCTGCCCACAGGCCCCAGGCCAGCCGAGGCAGGTGCCAGTGGGGGCCCCCCAATTGCCCCGCTGGTCACCCCACAGAGGGAGGCAACTGGCAGCAGCAGTGGGGCGATCGGGGG
>NW_005353967.1:11488013-11503638 GCF_000412655.1 Myotis brandtii
GCAACTGGCGGTGGCGGCAGGGGGCCAGGCCAGTGAGCAGGCAGTGCCAGGCCAGCCAAGGCGGGTGCCAGCGGGGGCCCCTGACCGCCCCACCAGTTGCCCCTCAGATCGGATTTGATCACCAGCCAGGCATAGGGACCTTACCCATGCATGAATTTCGTGCACTGGGTCTCTAGTACATATGTAAAAATCTAACATGTATTTCTGTAAATCTAGACAGACACCTTTTTTATTTCTTTCGGTATTGTTCAGCTTTTTGTTTTTAAATGTGATCGGTTTAATTGTTCAAGGAATATAAATTTAACCAAATATTTCAAATGTTCCTCATACTGTGAAGTGATTTTTAACTTCGTAATTATTTTTCTGTACATCTATAGAAGTAACTTCATCACTTAAACAGAAATAACTATACTGAATTGTCAGAAGCAAAAATAAAAATAATAGAGTTGGGTTGCCCTGCCACCAGCCTGCTCACCAGTGGGTGACAGGTTTGATCCCCACCCCCACTCAGGGCACGTGTGGGAGGCAGCCAATCTATATGTCTCTCTCACATGGATGTTTCTCTCTCTCCCTCCCCCTTTCCAGTCTTTCTAAAAAAAAAACAATGGAAAAAATATACTCACTCCTTGGCTGAGGATATAAAATAATAATAATAATAGGGTTGGTTGTCACGATGTTTTCAGAGAAGACAAGGAGAAATCCTTACAATTCAAATTTTTGCATGCTGAAAAAGATTGCTTCTTGGTACTCTGTTATTTATGCATACTGCTTCCCATTAAGTAATTTTTTGTTGTTGTTATTAAAGGGTATATTTGTAACAAGGGTACAGCCTGAAGGACCAGCATCAAAATTATTGCAACCAGGTGATAAAATTATTCAGGTAACTAAGATACATCTTTTTATTATTTCCTTTATTTTTTACTTTGTAATTAATCTGCCTCCTCATCAAGAAATTATTAAATGCCTGATTTGAAAATAAGCATTTTATGAAGTTTATCTTTAAATATTTGTGGATAAAAAGAGTGATATTTTCTATAGGCTACTCTAATGCTTTCATAGTTTAAATAATTTCCACCTTGTACTGTGGAAAATCATACTGATACTTTTAATACATGTTTGATATATTTTAGTATTTTATTTTAGTTCAAAAATGGTAACTTCTCTAAAATAAGGTGATGAAAGAATCTTTGTTGTGTTAGGAGAATTAAAGTAGTTAATTCATGGAAGCACTTAGAACTGTGTGTCTGGCACACAGTAAGACCTCAGTAAACATTTAGCCTAAATTATAGGAAGTGTAGTGTTCTTGATCTGTTACCCCTGCAACTTGGTGACTTTAATCGCATGGTAGTGCATATACACAACACTGATGGCACTGTGTCTTTGACAAATATTCCTGGCATTGGCTGTTATGTAGGAATCATCTGAAAATATAGGTTCCTGGATCCCACCTTCAGAGATTCTATTTTAGTGCTCAGGAGTCTCAATGCTGTTTTCAATTGCCAACATCATTCTTATTTTCTGCAAATAAATTACTATGAAATGTTTAGTATTTTAAAAAAATATTTTTCTTCTTTCTTCTAGGCTAATGGCTACAGTTTCATTAATATTGAACATGGACAAGCAGTGTCCTTGCTAAAAACTTTCCAGAACACAGTAGAACTCATCATTGTACGAGAGGTTTCCTCATAAGAACTGTGGACAAAAAGGGGGGGAAGACAGCAAGATTTATTGGAAGATATTTGCAGGGGAAATTAATATTTTGACTATTTTTATATATAAAGAAGAACTCAAAAAAAGTATGTTCAAATTTGTACATTAATGAAATGATGAAACTTGTGGCTAGAGGGAAAGAACCACTGTACAGTATATAGGGAAGACTGTTGAATTCAAACCATATAAAACTTCCTGTTAGGTTTTTTAAAAACATAGTAATCAAGGCTACAAAAACAAACGTATGTTGTTTTTGTATAGATTGTAGGTTTATTTTTGGATTTCATATACAGACTGAACTCTGTGCAAGGCTCTTGTTAGCCTTGATTGTAGCCCAGAGACAGATGGCAGAGCTAGCTGTCTCATAGCTTTTATGCCCTTATTTTTATTCAACTGATTATTAATGTTTTTTCTGCTGAAACTTTTTTTTTTTTAATGTGGGCAAGAGATTTGAAGTGTTGGCTTTTGCTATGTGCATATTGAATCGAAGAGTGAGCAGGTGAAGGTGGTGCTGATGGGTTCACTTTCCAAGGCCTGATTAAGTTAATTCCTGTAAAAATCTGAAAGCAAAGAACGAAAAAACAGCTTTCTGTCCATGTGTTTTTATTAATAGAATAATGCAATAAAAAATGTAATGTCTTTTTAAAGAAATAAAAAAGACGATGATTGCATTTTATGAGCTCTACAGGATCTGTACTTGTCGTAGACATTGACTACATAAATTTCCTACTGGTGATTCAATTTTCCATTTTTTAGTCACAGGAAATTTTAAACTCTACTGTAGATGTATGTCCATGCTTTTTCTGTGATATGGAAATCCCTTGTTTTCTTTTTTTTTGCAAATGATATTTGCGATTTGTTTTATAATTAATACTCCATTTTAATCTTAATTTATAATTTTTATTTTAAGCAGCAAAGGAAACTAAAATGGCCAGTTTTAAGATTGTGTTGCTATGACACAAAATGTAAGAAGATTTAGGAAAGCCTCTTGCTTTTGTTTGGCCTCACATTGCCTTGGTAAAGTAAAAGGAAACAGTACGCATGGAGCTAGGAAACCAAAGCAAGTTTGTGAAACTGGCACAGTGATAGAGCATTGCTGTGGAGGGTTGTAGAGCAAAGGGATGGGTCCTTGGGGCCTACCAGTATGTAAAGGTGTTCAAATAAAGGGCTGTTCCTACAGGTAACCTTAAATGTGAACTCAACACTTCAGAGTCTTTAAAGGGTTTCTAAGTGTGTCAGTGTAATAGTGTTTTACCACCAACTGCCTTTGTTGTCATTAGTGTAAGAAATTTTGGGTAGAGGTTTATTAATTTGTTTATCCAAACAAAATTTTGTTTTATTTTTCTGTATGTAATCAAATAAAAATTGAATAGCATTCAATGGTAAGAATGAATGCATGGATATTTGGACCATAAAAAAGTGCCATAGAAGACCAATAACTGTTTTTATTCAAGGCTGATCTAGAGCCTTTCATTAGAGCAATATTCAGTTATTGCAATTCATTTTTAATTACTAAGAAATATAATTTTGGAATTTTTAATATGTTATTCTTTGTTCTTCAACCTTATTTTAATTAAGACTTTTATAGGACTAGCAAAAACAGCAATCGACATTTTTTTGCAAAAGTGAGTTAGACTCATTCCTCTTACTAGTCAGAGTAACTTTTAAAAAGATGTGAACTCAAATATTGCACTTCTTTCAAGATGTTATCAATTGGTTATTGTACTGTATAGTTTTAATAATGTTGATTGAAACCCTTTAACAACTCTTTGTAAATTTTAACTCATTTTTGTTGATTTTCAGTACTATTTACATAGGAATTGATTTTTATGGATATAGTAGAAGAAATGTGCTGTATTTTGATAAAATTCATTTATTGTATGTGTGTTGTAATCTCTAAAAAAAGAATGACAAACAGATTCTTTAAGATAAGCCTTGGTGTTCCCTTTATTCATAGTTGATTTTAAACTATTTTAGCATTGTAATTTTACAATGTAATTTCAATATATGTAATTTTACATTGTATTTCACATCAGTTTTATTGATTTAAATCAATTTTTCAGTCATTTTCTGCTTTTAATAGGAATACATAAAATAGATATAATTATTACATTTTCAACTGCTTTACCTCGAATTAGATACACAAACTATAATTTTAGAAAAGGAAGTAAGCCACAAAGAACAATTGATTTATCAATGATCTAAACTTAATTGTCTGCTTTTATATTGAAATATTACAAATGCAACAGGTATTATATGCACTAGTATTTTTTCTACTCTAGTTAATTTAAAATATTTTTTAAATGTTCTTGTAACACAAAGTTGAATAAGGAAATTTTGTTACCAAGAGGAGTAACATGATACATGATATAATGTTAAAAACTAATAGCAAAAAGTTTTGCACTTAAAATAATAACTAAAGTTTTCTTCTAAAATATTGGAAAATTGAAATGAAATAACAAGGACTCTTCATTTGAATTTTTGTTTTGGTAATGATAAAGTTTCAAAATTTAAAAGAGTAATAATTCAAATCTTTTGAGGACATAGAAAGGACATTTTTAGTTTTTTTAAAGGTGAGTGATTTACAGTCAAGGCCTACACCCATAACAGACTTTATTTTAATAAGTATCATGTAACAAACCATCAAAACTTTCTTATTTTTAGTAACAGTGTTTAAAATTGACTACCCTAAAATTTTAAACCATTAAAAATGTTGTGTTAAGGGTAATTTACTCAGTACAGAATTGTACCCATAAAACTAAAGTTTTTTTCTCATTCATTAAAGAATCATTAGTTTACCAGAATCCATGAAATTCTAAAATTCCCTGTGTATTTATTTTATAAATTTCTTCTGACCTCTTTAGAATTAAATGTTTATATACTTTTAAAAAATTTAAACACAAATATTGCTATAAATTGAACTAAACTTTTAAGCATTAATTTGCTGTTTAAAAAAAAATCCCATTAGCAGCTATGTAATATTTTTGTCAATCAACATTTATAAAACATTCCAAATTTTTGTATATATCTAGATTGTTTTAAGTAACCACAGTGACTAGGTAATAAACTAATGCTATTTAAAGTTGTGTGATTTTATGAAATTCAGGGTGAGAAGAATTGTCACAAAGAGAAAGATATACAATTTTTTTCTTTGACCACTGAGAAAATCTATTTCTGGGTATGGAGAAAGTGTTGTATTTTACTTTAAAGGAAGCCAGTGGAGTATGAAATATTTTTCAGTTAGTTTGAAATTGGTGATCAATCCAATCTACTTGGAAGGATATTTTTTTCCATTCTTTTGAAATTCTTATTAGCTTATCACTTTGGTTTAAGGTTTATAGATTTCTTATAAAAGAGATACTGAAATCAAAATTAAAATAATTTCATGTTTCATCAAAAGCATAAATACACGTAGTTGATGATGTACAAAGGGAAAAAGATCACTTTTCTTTTAAAAGGTAATATAGATTATATAGGCAGCCAATTCAAACGGTTAGGTTCAGGAAAGGTTGGCACGTTTCTTTACCTCTGTAAAACTTGAAGCCCTGTGGATAGTAAGCATCGTTACTCAGTTTTGGAAAACTCTTAAGAGAATGCTATCTTCTTTTTAGTATGCATTCTCTTTGTGAAGTTACAAAATAAGTTTATGGTCTCCAAAAATATACAGTCCCAACAACATCCAAGCATCTGAGAAACTTTCTAAACAGAGCTTAGGGAAAACACCTCGGTAGAATCTCCTTGGGGTTTGTTTTTGTTTTGTTTTGTTTTAATCTTTATTGTTGAAAGTATTACATATCTCCCACCCCACTCCCATTGACTTCTAGCCCACCCTCACCCCCACCCCAGGCCTTCAACACCCTGTTGTCTGTGTCCATATGCATACAAGTGTTCATTGGTTGATCTCTTCCCACCCACCTCCCCTGCCTTCTCCCTGAGTGTTGGTGAGGATGTGGAGAAAAGGGAATCCTTGGGTTTTATGTTCGAGAACGATAAAGCTGTTCCTGAACATTTCCATAGAATTGTTAGGAAAGGGCTGGCAAAAATGATCCTGCTACTATAATTACCTTTTCAAATAAACAAAACACCTAAGGAAAGTTCCCGATCTCCCATTGGATTTCACATGGCCCATCTAAGCTGCTCATTTGGCCCTCAATTTAATTTCAGGATCAAGTATGAGAAGCTCATGAATGACCGATAAGGGAAGAAATCTGAGCTATAAAATTATGCTCCCCAGCCCCACTCCCCTGAATTCAATAAAGCTAATTTTATTTTGCATGAAAATTAAGTCTAGAAATATTTTTCATGACCTGACCTTCCTTTAAATCTAAACAAAACAATTGTGTTCCTCCAAAGCAAGGCTTTAGAAACTTATTAATTTTTTTGAGAGGGAAAGGGAGAGAGAAACGTCAATATGAGAGAGAAACATGGATCAGTTGCCTCCTGCACATACCCCGACTGGAGATTGAACCTGCAACCTAGGTATGTACCCTCGCCAGGGAATTAACCCACAACCTTTCGATGCACAGGAGGACAATGCTCCAACCTGCTGAGCCACCCGGCCAGGACTAGAAGGATCTTTTTTTATATGAGCTTTTTTCAATTAATTTCCTTGTTCAAAAACAAACTAAAGAAAAATAAGCTAGCCCTAGCTGTTTTGGTTCAGTGGATAGAGTATCGACCCACAGACTGAAGAGTTCCAGGTTTGATTCTGGTCAAGGAAACGTACCTCAGTTGCAGACTTGATCCCTGGCCGTGCGTGTGTGGGAAGACAGCCAATCAATGCATCTCTCTCACATAAATGTCTCTGTCTCTCCACCTCCCTCCCTTTCTCTCTAAAAATCAATGGAAAAGTATCCTTAGGTGAGGATTAACAACAACAAAAAGAAACTAAACAATGTTATGTGTTTTTACCAAAATTTTTTTTAAAAGTCAGGTCCAGAGGCAGAACCTTATATTTATTACTATTGAATTTCACTTTATAAGCTGGGGTTTACCATTTGTTCCTATTAGGATCTTTCTGAATTGTTCTGCCAGCTAATGAAGTTGCTATTGCTTCTAATTCCTGCACTCCACAAATACGATGCACATGCCCCTTCTTTTCCGTATAGGCCATAGAAAAATGCATCAAGTTTTATTCATAATCCCTCTTGCATTCCAGTGTAGCATTCATAGGTTCTCCACTTTAACAAGAGCCTCACCCTAGATGTGCTCTCATTGTCTCTGTCCTGGAGATCTTGTTTGAAGGGCAGCACCAGTGAGATTTCCTTACATTTCAGAGGACACCCCAGGTTGACATCACCCACATATCCACCTCTACAAAGAAGGTCACCTCCTGTCTCCAGCTGCTGCTCCTGCTGCTGCTTTTTCACTCTGAGCAGGACACAGGCTACCCAACTGTCCCCTCCCCAGCTGTCTTGAATTGCAGATCTATTTAACTAATACTGTTTGGGAACTAAGGAAGTTCTCATTTCTAATTTGTGAAGCAGGGATAGTAATAGTACCTAATAAATAATTAATGGATGGCAGTTACCAACAAGTTATCAAAAAAGAAAAATTCCCTTTTCATAATGTAAAAGTTTTTATAGCTAGTATCAGAGGAAAAGATGATAAAATGGAGGAACCACAGGATCAAAGGGATAGAGAGGAGGCAGACACCAGGCCTTCTCTAAGCGAGAGACTTGAAGCAAGAGAGCTGCTCTTCCGTTGACCTTGAAGAAGCTCCTTACTGTGAACTGCCAGTGGAGATGGGCAGTTTCTAGTAGCTGAGGGCCTTAGTTGTACAACTGCAAGGAACTGGGTTTTGCTAACAACCTGAATAAGTTTGGAAGAGGACCCCAAGCTCCAGGTGAGCACACAGCCCAGCTGCATTGACGGCAGCCTGAAGGACCCTGAGCAGAGTTCCCAGCTAAGCATGGATGGATGGACTCCTAACCATCAGAAACTGTGAGGTAATGCCCTAGCTGGTTTGGCTCAGTGGATAGAGCGATGGCCTGGGGACTGAAGGGTCCTGGGTTTGATTCTAGTCAAGGGCACATGCCCGGGTTGCAGGCTTGATACCCAGTAGGGAGTGTGCAGGAGGCAGCTGATCAATGATTCTCTCTCATCATTTATGTTTCTCTCTCCCTCTCCCTTCTTCTCTGAAATCAATAAAAATATATTTAAAATAAAAAAAGAAACTGTGAGGTAATATGGGTTGTTTGAAACTGCTAAGTTTCTAGTCACAGCAATAGAAAACTAAAAACAACTAGCCATAGTTCAGTTTCTACTTGCATTCCCCATGGCCCCTCTAACTCAGAGCTAGAGTGGATCCTGTCTGAGAGCCTAAAACCCCAACCTTCGTTTTGTGTCTAGAACCCCATTTTGAAAGTCCCTTCCCCAGGCCCCACTCCACTCTCTTCGTTCAGACCCCCTTGGTTAATACTGGCCCTAATGGGACTTGTTAGATTTGGTGATAGGAAGAGCACTCCACTCCCTCCTGTCAGACCTGCAAGCACCCAGAATACCTGGGAAAGGTGTATAACAAGACTATTGGTGTCATGCAAAGGATTGTATTCTGAGGACAACAGTGAGTGATGCAAGTGATTTGACTTGAACTTTATAAAGATCACTCATGAAAAATGGATGTGGTAGCAGTAGCTGAGGTAAAAAAAAACAACTAAAAACTTAGAGTTAGTGACATGTTTAGAAGGTATTGTAAAATCCAGAATAGAGAGAATACTGGCAGAAGCCACGATACTGGAATGCCAGATTAATAAGGTACAGTGGGGTGAGGAGGCAGTCAGGGTGGAGGAATTAAGAGTGACTCCCAAGTTGTGGCTGGATTTGAAGGATAGGTGGTGATGCCACTAGTTGACCTCAGGAATAGGAAATGCCTTACACTTGCTTAATCTGGAGCATTGAAAAATCCCACCTGGCGCTCAGGAGAAACTGGTGAGAGAGAGAAAGACCGAGGGCCTTCAGTCTATTTGTTATGATGATAACTGGATGCCAGGAGCTAGTCCTCTTCATGCCTTTTCTGAAATCCAAACTTTCCTATTCTTTGATACTTAAAATTTACACCACATAATTGATTCTCATATTGTTATGTGTATTATTTAGTCTTATTTCCAAAACTATTGGGAACTCCATGATGGAAGAATCTTTTATATCCACTCCAGTGTTCTGGGTATGCAGTAGGTACTGAACACAGTGGAAAGGACCACTTGTTACCCTGGAATTTTACATTTCATCTACATAAGGAGAGAAAACAGGCCAAGAGGTCAGACATATAAGGGAAGTTGTGCAGGGTCTGTTAGGCCATTGTAAAGGTGATTTTGGCTTTTACTCTGTGGGAGAGAGTATAAAATGAAAGTGTGAGAAGCCTGTTGCTGACTTGCAGCATAACTAGCTTTGAAAACAAAAGCTTTCTCATGTACATATTAAAAGTACTCAACGTTTGAGTTCAATAAATGTTGTGGATGATGAATAAATTCTGCGTGTGCTGTTCAGATGGTGATATAGTATCATATAAATAGTAACATTTCACACTAGCAATATTCCCTGGCATGAACATGCATTCATTGAAAAACCAACAGCCATCTGTCAAAAGTGAATCCTAAATTGGCTGTTTGGCCCCATATGAGGCTATAATGAACCTACTCTAGACGTTTAGAAAAAATGGTTGTCTTCTGACTGGCAAATCCTGGTGGCACTTCTTTAATTGATTGAGGTGTTATCAGCACCGTATGCTAGAGCATTAACCAACTCCTGCCGTCAGACTTGCCTACTCTTTGCCAAAAATCCCATCTGTTCTCCATCCTCAGTTTCTTCCCAACCTAAAAGCATGTTTGTTATCTTTAGGAACAAAAACAAAAACATCACTACAATCACCGTATTTGTAGTTTAAAAATGAATCAGACTTAACTGGTTAAGTTTTTCAAGTATTCTTTATTGATACATTAGGCAACTGTATAGATGTCAGAGTACAGAAAATCAGCTTTTTTACCTCAATGTTTTTGAAAACCTTGCTACTATGTTAAGAAAGTGGTTTATAGCTGTATATAATCTTCCCTTTTTAATATATCTTTATTGATTTCAGAGAGGAAGAGAGAGGGGGAGAGGGAGAGAGAGAGACATCAATGATGAGAGAGAATCATTGATCAGCTGCCTCCTACATGTCCCCTACTGGGGATCGAGCCTACAACCCAGGCATGTGCCCTTGGCAGAAATCGAACCTGGGACCCTTCAGTCCACAGGAAGATGCTCTATCCAGTGATGGCGAACCTTTTGAGCTCGGCGTGTCAGCATTTTGAAAAACCCTAACTTAACACTGGTGCCGTGTCACATATAGATATTTTTTGATATTTGCAACCATAGTAAAACAAAGACTTATATTTTTGATAGTTATTTTATATATTTAAATGCCATTTAACAAAGAAAAATCAACCAAAAAAATGAGTTCGTGTGTCACCTCTGACACGCGTGTCAGGTTCGCCATCACTGCTCTATACACTGAGCCAAACCTGCTAGGAATATAACTTTCCCTTTTTTTTTTTTTTAAATATATTTTATTGATTTTTTACAGAGAGGAAGGGAGAGGGATAGAGAGTTAGAAACGCCCGCAACCAAGGTACATGCCCTTGACCGGAATCGAACCCGGGACCTTTCAGTCCACAGGCCGACGCTCTATCCACTGAGCCAAACCGGTCTGGCAACTTTCCCTTTTTAAATATCATTATTTGTGATACAGCTTTAGAGATACCACTAATAAACTAAGAATTTCATTATCGAGCATTCATTATATTATAAAATATAATGACAAAAGCCAGCCTGCATTAAAACATTTAAAAAAAGTGAAGGATTCCAATAGACTAGTACATTTATTTGTACTTAAATAATTCCTGGGCATCTTTTATTTTGATCAGTAACAAAATTTTTTATGACACAAAAAATCCAGAAATAATCTGGATATTATTTAACTACAGATAATTTCTAAAAGCTTGTATTATCTAGTTTGATCTAAACTCCTAACTATAAAAGAGAAAACAAATTAAAATATTGGCTTTAGAATTGGCTGTCATCAGACAAAATTGGTATTCCTGCCCGGCCAGTGCGGGTCAGTGGTTGGGCGTTGACCCATGCACCAAGAGGTCCTCGGTTACAATCGCAGTCAGGGCACATGCCACTTTTGACAGTATGGTTGGGCTTGGAGGGCATTGTGCTACGTGATATAAGTCAGACAGAGAAAGACAAATACTGTATGATATCACATATCTGGAATCCAAAAAAAGCCAAACACAAACAGAAAGTAGAATGTTGGTTACCAGGGGCTGAAGGGGTGGGAGAAATGGGGAAATGTTGGTGAAAGGGTACAGACTTCCAGTTATAAGCCAAATAAGTTGTGGGATCTAATATACAGCATGGTGATTAGAGTCAATAATACTATATTATATACTTGAAAATTGCCAAGATTTTTTTAATGCTAAGTTCAAATGCATTCTTGATAATATAAAACATAATCCTGCCCTAACCGGTTTGGCTCAGTGGATAGAGCGTCAGCCTGCGGACTCAAGGGTCCCAGGTTCGATTCCGGTCAAGGGCATGTACCTTGGTTGCAGGCACATCCCCAGTAGGAGGCGTGTGGGAGGCAGCTGATCGATGTTTCTCTCTCATCGATGTTTCTAACTATCTCTTTCCCTTCCTCTCTGTAAAAAATCAATAAAATATATTTTAAAAAAAACAACATAATCCTTGCAAATCAAAATACTTATAAAAAAGAATACAATAACTTAAATATTAAACATCTGCATAAAACAATTGCTACAAAGTTTGGCCAAAACACACAGTGTGGTTATTTTATTTTTTTCTAATGCACATTTTTATTACACACGTTCTTTTGCTTTAAATGTAAACATCATAAAAAGATAAAATATTGTACATATTCCAAAACTCTAACAATACTGTTGAGAAAGGCAAATGAAAACATAAAACATCCATGAGACCAAAATAATATAACAAAATAACTACATATTACGTTTTTAAGTTAATATCTATCATTGTGTAGAGTTATATTTTATGTAGAACTTAAAATATCAATCACTTCTCGGATCTGGAGAGAATGTTTATGGGGAAAAGTCCATCACAGAAATCCACTTATTTAAAGCAAAGGACTCGATTTTGTTTTTTCAATTAACAATCCTGTGGCCCAAGCTCATCAAAGGATCAGTCATAACTGGATCCAGAAACTACCTGGAGAGGCCATTCCCATGGCATCCAACTTGCCTTTTTATTGATAACTGTTCAGTTAAATTTCATTTCAGATTAAAGTAAAACCAAGTGTGTTCAATTCTTTTTTTTTTCTCGGTAAAGAAGAGTTTATTTTAAAAAAGCTCTAGTGTTCTGCCCCCACCCTTGGCTCCTGGAGTTAGGGTCAAGAGTTACCTGCACAGGACTGAAGGCAGGGAGGTGCGGGGGGTAGGGCTGGGTTTCTGTTGGGAGCGCTCCACCTCATCTATTGTGCATTTTTAAGGAGATGGCAGGACAGCTCCTAGTGGTAAGAAAATGTAGACTCCCAAGATTCATGTTTTAACTTTACTCACAAGTTAAACAACGTCATTTGCCTCTGTCATGACTTAGAGATGCTGGGATAGCAGCAAGTGGGGCTCAAGCCCACACACATAATTTCATTTAGTATCCAAGTAATAAATGCCAACTCTTCTGCTCCAGGGCTGGAGTCTCTAGGCTTTTCCACCGTAATCCTGAACCCTCAGGTGAGGGTTCCCTCCGCCTTCTTCAAGGACTCAGGGTGACGAGCAGCCAGGCAGCCACATACTTACTTCACATGTAAGTAGGAAGCCTAATTTCAGATTCAGCTACTCCTGCACCAGCAGGGGTCAGTCAGCATTGGTCACTTTAGGGTGGCACTGGGCTTTAGGGTCTCCTCCTGAGGCAGTCAGGTGGGGTGCCAGGGTTCTGGTGAGACTTCAAGGCAGGGCCACTTCTCAGTCCTAGCTCTGGGCCAGCACAGTCCCCCGGTTTGGCTGTACCAGCTCACAAGCTCTTAGCTGGGGTTCTGGCACCTGGGGCTCAGCCAGAAACAGATTGAACAGTGTTGCTAATTCTTCAGCAAAGTCCTCTGGCCACTGGGCCTCATGGAGGCTGTCCAGGCAGGCCTCTATCTCTTTCCGTCCCATCAGACCTTTCTCTACCAGCTCCCGGAGTAAGAACAGCAGCAGGTCCCACTCCCTTGGCCGAGTGTCTGCCAGAAGCCCCACGTTTCTTGGGCTCAGCAGGAGCTGCAGTGGAACAGGCACCTGAAAGTCATCCTTCCACAGGGAAAGCAGCATGTGGAGGAGCCTTCGAGCCTGCCCTCTCTCCAGCCGGTGTTGTGTTGGAGGCCCTAGGACAGGAATTTGGTCTGCAACAATGGGAAGAGAGGAAAGCCAAGCTTTAAGAAACGGAACAGGGTTACCTGGCCTGCCCCCTGGAGAAAGAGAAGAAAGTTTCCGAGTTCTAATCATGTTTGCACCCAACCCTGAGATGGGGGGATCTGGCAAGAGTGAGATGACAAGACATACCAAGGAGGGATGCTAACTCCACAGAGCACTTTGCCAGATGCTGCTCGGCAGGTGGGCAGTGTCTGACCCAGCTGGCCTAGGAGCTGCTCCAGATGCTCTGGGGACACTCCTTCTTCAGGGTCTCGGGGCCCCACGGCCACAGAGAGTAGATCTTTGATTTCGGAGATGAGGTGGGAGGGAGGGGAGCATGGTGCTCACAGGCACGGGAGCAGCCCCTCCGATCCCCCCGGACAGCCGGTTCCGGACCCTGGGCTCGAAGCATGCGACTCACTGCCGCTTTCACCTCTCTCCTGATCAGTGCTGTGATGTTGGCTGACAACCAAGTACAGGCTTTCTCTGTCGCAAGCCCCACAGCAATGTTCTCTGCGCTGCTCAGAACGGCTGCCGGAGTCTCCTCAGGGAGCAGTGCCCGCACGGCACCAGGGCTCTTCTTTTGGCAGAACTCCCGCCTCTGGGTCAATGCCTGGGCCCCATGGGGCACAGCTGGGAACACAAGATCTCCAACAGCTGGCCTGGATCTCCCCCTTCCTGTCTCTGCGTCACCAGCTGCTCTTGAAGAAGCGACTCGGCCTGGCGCACCAGATCTGCCACCAGCGTGGCCTTGATATGTTTGACACAGAGCCAATTCTCTCTGCCACAAACTCCACAGTCCTGCGCAGGGAGGGTGGCTGGTTGTGGAAAAAGGCTTGGGCCAACTGTGCCTGCAGCCCCTGGGTGGTCGGGAGGGGCTGGGCTCCCAGGCTGGTGGTGGTGGTGGGGGTGATTTTCCTTACAAAGCCCCCACTCCGCCCACTGCTGCCTGATACCCATGAAGCGAGCAGTTTGCGGAGCTCTCCAATATAAGGACAGCAAGTGTAGAGCAGGTGCTGGTCCACCACAGGCACGCCATCCAAACCATGCTCTGAAGTTTTTGTATCCACCTCAAAGACATCCACCTGACCCTCTTCCACAAAGAACAGGTCCTCAGGGACTGTGGGAATCTGGAAAAGCCAGCCAAGGACAGCAAGCAGCAACAGCTTGTTCAGGAAGCACATCTCCCCTTCACCGTCCTTAGACAAAGCCAAGCTCCGGTGTAGGTGTAGCAGGAGAGTGAAGATGCTGCGGTAATAGTCCAGCATGGGAACAATCTGGTCAGCCAGAGAGAGGAACTCCACCAGCCAGGGCACTGTGAGCACCGCTCGGTGGGCCCGCAGCCCCTGCTGTAGCAGAGATCGTACATCCAGGACTGGGGGCACCTGTCTTCTCAGGGCCAGCATGGAGTCCTGGAGCTCACGGGTTGGGGGTGGTTCAGGCCCCCGGTATGGCAGGAAAGCCACAAAACCCAGGAATTTAGCCAAATGCCTCAGGCTGAGCAGCACCACAGCAAAGTGCCTCCGTTCACCCTGCCCGTCCACATCTGACTCTCCATCTTCATCACTAGGCTCAGGATGAGGCAGGACAAGGCTGTTGAGCTCCCGAATCTTCAAACTCAGACTATCCATGAGATGCTGATTAAACTGGAAGCTGCTGGCACTCAGGATGAAGTCCCTGAAGAATCCCTGACAGCCCGGGAAGGAGGTGAGTGGGCAGGGCCTACAACTGCTCTGAGGGGCTGCAAGCCGTTCATGTAGGCGCCGCAACCGTCCCAACTTGTCAGCTCCAAGCATATTTAACGCATCTGGAGCCTCACCCAAGATAGTGCCCCCAGCACCACCAGGACTCTGACACAGCTGGAGAAATTGTTTTTGGAAAAGCCGAACAAAATGACGGTGGCTGCAGGCTGCAGAGAGTTGGCCCATCATGGCTCTGATCCTGCTGCCCAAGCCCTTCTCAAAATCCCAGCCAGGCTCCTCGTGGCGATCTTCCCACTCTCGAAGCACCTCATAAAACACATCCCTCTGTTTTTTAAAAGTATGAAAGGCTCGGTCACTGGAGAAGTTGGCACGATTGTCAGTTTCTGGCTGAAAGGAGACAGCTTGAACAGAGGGTGGCATCGCCAGAGAGACCTAAAATATGGCAATGACATTAGGTACAGAAGCCTGCAGAGTGTATGCTCAGAAAACTTCATCCCCTTATTCCTGCCCAGTTAGATCACAGGACAGCAGAGTGGTATGAACTGGGCCACCTGAATTATGAGGCTGGGAAGGGTCGGCTCTGGGCCAGTCGACATCTAGGGTGGGGTCAGTACCTTGGCAACACTGCCCTCATAGGCAGCTCGAAGGCGGCCTTGCAGAGCTGGTGAGAAGCGTAGCAGCCACTCATTCTCAGCCAACAGCTTCAAGGTCCCTTTGTCCAGGTAGGGAAGAACTTGAAACTGATGTTCCAAAACCTGCACTGCAAAGAAGACACAATCGTGCACACTCTGGAATAGTGGGCTTTCC
>NW_005353967.1:11503953-11508583 GCF_000412655.1 Myotis brandtii
GAGCAAACATATTAAGAACAGTATGCCATATACGCCAGGTCCCTTGAAACATATGCTGTGCAGATGTTTCTTCCTTGCAGCGACTGTGTCAAGCAGCAAGGATGGACCGGCTTCCGGCACTCTTCAATGTTATCATATAGAGGCCAGGTTCATCTTGTGGCAACACAAAATTCAGCCAAATACATTAGGTCTGATTATCTTCTAGCATTTCATGAGTCAGGCCGCAGACAGCAAGGCTTTTAGCTACTGCAAGGGGCTCTCAGGGGTTGCACAACCTGCAAAGTTTTCATAGGAAGAAGGTGGGGCAAGGAGGCGATTTACAAAAGAAAAGAAAGGCGTGTTCTGGGGCCAAGGCATCTTTTCTTTGGGGGAAGAGGATGAGAGGATGTTTATCATGCAGATGCCTCTTCTTTCTAAGGAGGAGCCTCTTTAGACTGATTACCTTACTCGTACTTGACTGTAAAATTCTAGACCAGTTGATTAAGATTTCATTTCTCCTTTCACCTTGTAACATTTCCCCGTCGGCTGCAGGCGCAGCTCTCCATGCGGCTTCTAACTGGGCCGCGAGGCGTCGAGTCTCCTGGTTATTTTAAAAATACCAAAAATTTCACATGTAAAGACAGTAAATTTTAAATGATTTCACCACAGAAAGAAATGATAATGATGTGATATGATGGAGGTGTTAGCTAACACTTCAGTGTTAATCATTTTGCAATATATTTATGTTCAAATAAATACCTTACATTTTCTTAAATTTACACAATCTTTTCTGTTGAACATAAACAAATATCTCAATAAAGATAGGAAAAATGAAATCTGGCATCCTATATAATAAAAGGCTAATATGCAAATTGACCGAACGGCAGAATGACCGGTCGCTATGACGCACACTGACCACCAGGGGGCAGATGCTCAATGGAGGAACTGCCCCCTGGTGGTCAGTGCGCTCCCACAGGGAGAGCGCTGTTCAGCCAGAAGCAGGGCTCACAGCTGGCGAGCGCAGCGATGGAAGCAGGCCTCAGCCATCAGTTGGACATCCCCCGAGGGCTACCAGACTGTAAGAGGGCACAGGCCGGGCTGATTTTTTAAAAGTATGAAAGGCTCGGTCACTGGAGAAGTTGGCACGATTGTCAGTTTCTGGCTGAAAGGAGACAGCTTGAACAGAGGGTGGCATCGCCAGAGAGACCTTGGCAACACTGCCCTCACAGGCAGCTCGAAGGCGGCCTTGCAGAGCTGGTGAGAAGCATAGCAGGCGCTCATTCTCAGCCAACAGCTTCAAGGTCCCTTTGTCCAGGTAGGGAAGAACTTGAAACTGATGTTCCAAAACCTGCACTGCAAAGAAGACACAATCGTGCACACTCTGGAATAGTGGGCTTTCCGGGTATCTAGGACTCCTGGACTGGGTTCAAGGTCACTGTCCTTAGCAGTCACCATCCTCCGGGCAGTAAGGAGCTGAAGGATGAAGAAAAGCTCCAAGAAGAGATTTGGCACCAGGGTTTCCGGGCGCTCCGACGTGTTCAGTTCTTTACAGTTAGTCTTGCTCGGGTTCAGCAAGATTTAAATGATATCATGGAATGTACCTGACAATATTGACTTTTATCTGAGACTTGAGATCCTAGAACACTGCGGAGATTAGAGAAATCCCCACCCCTCCTCTGTATTCCAGAAGCGGCTCACAGCAGGGAGCCACCTCTCCCCCAGAGCCTTAGGCCTCAAGGGTGAACTGTTGACCTATGACACAGGTCCTCCCAATTCCCACTCTTTAATTCACAGATGACTAGTTGAACTGCTAGTCCCCACTAATCAATCAGAATATAGGCTTGTCAGCCAAAGGTTGCATTTTCTCCGTGCCCCCAGGTTCTGGAACCTTGACCCACTCTCCACCTTCATGAGGCTCCCTCATAATTGAAAATCAAATATGATATTTAAGATAGTTCTTTTGGAAAGGACGGAATATTTCCATAAATATGCCTTTGAATTTATTAGGCAAGAAAGGCAGTTATTTTCCATACTGAATGGTTTTCTCTTGATTTCTTCAATATTCTTGATATTTTAGTTTATCTGTAAGTTAATCAATATAGCCATTTTAGAATTCAATTGATCATCTTGAATGTTTACACAAACACCCTCTGTGACACATAAGGTGACCTTTGGTTTATTATGATCCAACTATAAGCCTGAGGGCTCTGCCACATGTCATCAGAAAGTTGTTTTTTGTTAGATTTACATAAGATCCTACATCCTCTCTGACCTGATTGTAGTAAAGATGTTCCTGAGGCAGTTTCTAAACAAAAAGAAAAAGTAATTTAGTTTGTTTTATTGTGCTTCCTTCGATTGTAGAACACAGTTAAATACTAAACATTTTAAGAAGTTTCAGGATGGACACCTGTGAGTTAAACCAGAACGTGGCCCTTTTCCATCTCTGACACAGTGGTCAGCATGTGTGCAGGACAGCAGTAGCCTTCACAGTATCCAGAGTAAATGGAGTCTCTTTTCAAATTGTCAATTTAATAATCTAATAATGAGATGACAGTGACTCACTCCTACTTCCTGGTGTGTCTTTTGGTAAAACATTTTTTGAGCTTTCCTTACTTTTGTTCACTTTGGTAGGTGATTTTTCAAATATAATAAATTTATCCTTAGCAAAATATTTTTAAATAAATTTACTAAACTAATAGATAGAGTCACCTTATTCTTTTTAAAATTTATTTTGCCAACACCAAACATGGTATCTATCTTCTATGAAAGGATGAATTAGTACTGTTAAATTGAGTTGTGTCTTCAGGAAGGAACTTTCACCCTAGCTGGTTTGGCTCAGTGATTAGAGAGTCGGCTGGTGGACTGAAGGGTTTCGGGTTCAATTCTGGTCAAGGGCACAAACTTGGTTTGTTGGTTCCATCCCCGGCTGGGCCCTGGTCAGGAGTCAATCAATCGGTGTGTCTCTCTCACATTAATGTTTCTCTTTCTCTGTTTCTCTCTCTCCCACTCTCTCTAAAAATCAATGGGGAAAAAATATCCTCTGGTGACGATTAATAAAAAAAAAAAAAAGAAAGAAAAGAAAGAAAAAGAAAAAAGAAAGAATTGTCTACTTAAAGGCATTTTACTGTCTAAGCCAGCACTGTCCAATAGGACTTGCTGAAATGGTGCACATGTTTTATGTGTCCTGTGCAATTCGGTAGCCAATAGCTATATGTGGCTCTTGGACATTGAAACATGGCTAGGATATGGAACATGAAATGGATGTCTGTTCTCATCAATTTTATTCAGTGTTGTACTGGAGGTTCTAGTCAGGGTAATAAAAAAAGACAAAATAAGTTAAAGGCAAACATATTAGAAGGAAAAAGAAACTTCCTATTGACAAATGACATAATCCTATTTGTAGAAAATCCAAAGGACTCAACAAAACTACTAAAACTAGCAAGCTCTCAGGATACAAGACCAATATACAAAATAATTTTATTTCTATATACTAGCAACAAACAGTCTAAAAGTGAAATGAAAAAGACAATCCCATTCCTAATAACAAAAAGAATAAAATACTTTGTAATACATTTAACAAAGAAGTGAAAACACACTACAAAGCCCTTGCTGAGACAAAGTAATGAAGATCTAAATAAATGGAAAGAAATTCCATATTCATGGGTTGGAAGTCTCAGGATTAAGATGACAGTTCTTTCCAAAGTGACCTATAGTTTCAAAGCAATCTGTCACAATCCTAGTAGGTTTCTGTGTTTGCTTTTGTAGCCTTAGGCCTCAAGGGTGAACTGTTGACCTATGACACAGGTCCTCCCAATTCCCACTCTTTAATTCACAGATGACTAGTTGAACTGCTAGTCCCCACTAATCAATCAGAATATAGGCTTGTCAGCCAAAGGTTGCATTTTCTCCGTGCCCCCAGGTTCTGGAACCTTGACCCACTCTCCACCTTCATGAGGCTCCCTCCAGAGAACTGGAAGACCTCAGGCTAAAATATTTTCTGATCTGCTATCCAATCAAATCATGTTCTCGCCTCACCTTCCTATACTGGCTTGTTCCTAATCTTGCTAACTCTTCCCTCTGAAGAAAATCCCTTCTGCCTAACCTTGGGAGGTGTGCAGACTATGCAAGTCCCCCAGGCCTATGGTAATAATCCCTTTCATCCCGCCCATAATCCTTTCCAAAAAAGTATCTTCTTACCAACTCTGAACCTCTTTTTCATTTAACACAATTCTTGGACTATTTTGTCTGCCCCATATCCTGTGTAACTCACTATACTCATGTGCACGTGGAATGACCACTCCAGTTTCGGTCAATCCTCACCACTCTTCAATGTTATTATATAGAGGCCAGGTTCATCTTGTGGCAACACAAAATTCAGCCAAATACATTAGGTCTGATTATCTTCTAGCATTTCATGAGTCAGGCCACAGACAGCAAGGCTTTTAGCTACTGCAAGGGGCTCTCAGGGGTTGCACAACCTGCAAAGTTTTCATAGGAAGAAGGTGGGGCAAGGAGGCGATTTACAAAAGAAAAGAAAGGCGTGTTCTGGGGCCAAGGCATCTTTTCTTTGGGGGAAGAGGATGAGAGGATGTTTATCATGCAGATGCCTCTTCTTTCTAAGGAGAAGCCTCTTTAGACTGATTACCTTACT
>NW_005353967.1:11511140-11516515 GCF_000412655.1 Myotis brandtii
TCTCTGTTTCTCTCTCTCCCACTCTCTCTAAAAATCAATGGGGAAAAAATATCCTCTGGTGACGATTAATAAAAAAAAAAAAAGAAAGAAAGAAAAAAAAGAAAAAGAAAAAAGGAAGAATTGTCTACTTAAAGGCATTTTACTGTCTAAGCCAGCACTGTCCAATAGGACTTGCTGAAATGGTGCGCATGTTTTATGTGTCCTGTGCAATACGGTAGCCAATAGCTATATGTGGCTCTTGGACATTGAAACATGGCTAGGATATGGAACATGAAATGGATGTCTGTTCTCATCAATTTTATTCAGTGTTGTACTGGAGGTTCTAGTCAGGGTAATAAAAAAAGACAAAATAAGTTAAAGGCAAACATATTAGAAGGAAAAAGAAACTTCCTATTGACAAATGACATAATCCTATTTGTAGAAAATCCAAAGGACTCAACAAAACTACTAAAACTAGCAAGCTCTCAGGATACAAGACCAATATACAAAATAATTTTATTTCTATATACTAGCAACAAACAGTCTAAAAGTGAAATGAAAAAGACAATCCCATTCCTAATAACAAAAAGAATATAAATACTTTGTAATACATTTAACAAAGAAGTGAAAACACACTACAAAGCCCTTGCTGAGACAAAGTAATGAAGATCTAAATAAATGGAAAGAAATTCCATATTCATGGGTTGGAAGTCTCAGGATTAAGATGACAGTTCTTTCCAAAGTGACCTATAGTTTCAAAGCAATCTGTCACAATCCTAGTAGGTTTCTGTGTTTGCTTTTGTAGAAATGTTGCAAGCTAATCCTAAAGTTGAAAAGAAAATGAAAAGAATCTAGAATAGCTAAGGCAATTTTGAAAAAAAAGAATAAACTTGGCTAGTTTACAGTAATCAATTTCAAAACTTCTTATGAATATATAGTAATTAAGACAGTGTGGTATTGGTGTTAAGATAGATATACTAGTATAGATTAGTAGAACAGAATTGAAAGGCTAGAAATAAAATTGTTCAACTTATGGTCAATTGAATTTTGACAAAGATGCTCAGACAATTCAATGGGGAATGCATAGTCTTTTCAACAAATGGTGCTAAAACAATTTAATATCATGTTAAATAGGTGGAGGAGGAGGAAGAATAAAGAAGGGGAAGAGGAATAAGAAGAAAAAAAGAGGAAAAGGGTGAAGAACAACAATATGTAAATCCTTACCTCAAACTACACATAAAAGGATATATCAGAGGCCTAAATGGAAGAGCTAAAACTAAAAATTTCTAGATAAAGACACAAGAAAAATCTTTGTGACCTTGGGTTAGGCAAAGATTTCTTAGGTGTGGCAACACAACCACAATCCATAAAAGAAAACTGATAATTTGGACTTGAAAATAAAAAAACTGTTACCCTTTCAAAGACACTATTAAAAATGAAAAAACAAAACATTGATATATGTTCAAAAAATAAAATAAGTTACAGAGTGAGAATAAATATTTGCAAGTCACATGTCTGATAACAGATTTTTATCCAGAATTATTAAGAACTTTTACAACTCTATAAAAGGAGACAAGTAATCAAATTAAACAATGAAAAAAGATTTCAATATTTGAATTGGCATATCACCTGAAAAGATATATGAATGGCTAATGAGCACATAAAAAGTTGCTCAACATTAGCCATTAGGAAAATGAAAATTAAAACCATAATGTGATACCACTATATACCCACTAGCATGGCAGTAATAAAAAAAGATGACATTGCTAAGTGTTGGTAAAGATGTGGAGACACAGTAACTGTCATCCAGTGTTGGTGGAAATGTATAATAGTACAGTCTCTTTGTAAAACAGTTTGGCAGTTTCTTAAAAAGTTAAACATCGTATGAACCAGCGATTCCACTCTCAGGCATTTCCTCAAGAGAAATGAAAGTTGTACAGGAGTGTTCATAGCAGCATTAGTTACAATAGCCCCACACTACAAACAATCCAGATGTCATCAACTGTTGAACAAAAAAAATGTTGAATATTCATGTAATGGTCTGCGATTAGCACTAAATGGGAATAAGCTACTGATACATCTTCCTGATGAACCTCAAAAACATTATGCTCTGTTAGGAGCCAGGTACTAAAGATGATGTGTTGTGTAACTACATTTATATATAATTCCCCCAATAGGCACATGTATAAAAGACAAGAAGCAGAGCAGTGGTTGCCAGGAGCTGGGGAGTTATTGGAGCTGATTCACAACACTATTGAGATGGTCTATGAATGTTTGCTACTGAAGGTCCCAGAGCTGCCCTGTCACCTCCCTTTCTAAGATTTCTTCAGGCAATTCTTTCTGCAATTCCATTAAACACCTTCGTTGTCTCCCTACATATTTTCTGTTTTATTTAGATTATCCAAAGTCTGTTCTAAATATGCCATGGTCATACCCCTTCTCAAGATTTGGTTGTGCAATTATTTCTTCCACTCCATGAAATAAACTTTCCAACTTTGTCTACACTTTCTGTTTAAGCCAGCTAGAATTACTTTTTGTAATAATAGTAATAAAAAAGTTATGCCATTAATAATAAAAAAGTTATGGTTCATTTAAGGATTCATTTAATGATGAGGCTCCAGGGCTAGCCCACTGGAAACATCATGAACGAATTGAGAGTTCTGAGTACAAAAAAGGACAGGGCAGTGTGATTTAGCACAGGAAAAGACTAAGAGCGCTTCTGCTTCATTTCTGGAAGTCCCATTTTGAAACACACTACTGCACACATATCCACACACAGGTGCACTCCACATGCATAGTTCACACTCCTCTGATTCTTTTTAGTATAACCTATTAACTCCCCTTCCAGGGCTCTCTTGCTGTCTTCAGAATATATCAGCACTCCTTTAAAGATGGGGCCACTTACAGATTCTTCCTTATCTGAAATTATTCTAAATTAGTCTCTACTGTCAAAATTTACTTTAAAACTTCATAGAGTAGTTTCTTTGCAGATCTTACTTGTTTGAAAATCAAGATAAGAAGAGTAAACAGAGACACCAAAACCTTTTCTTGTAAACACAGTCCACACTCATCTGCATACCTTCACACCACAAGCATTCCCTGTCTGTCTGTACTCCCTGGAACTGCTCTCTCCAGTCACCTCTTGCTTCAGCACCCATAAAATTCTCTCTCTCTCTTGCCCTGACCGGTTTGGCTCAGTGGATAGAGCGGCGGCCTGCGGACTGAAGGGTCCCGGGTTCGATTCCGGTTAACGGCATGTACCTTGGTTGCGGGCACATCCCTGGTCCGGGGGTGTGCAGGAGGCAGCTGATTGATGTTTCTAGCTCTCTATCCCTCTCTGTAAAAAATCAATAATATATATATATATTTTAAAAAAGAATGTTTCTCAGAAAAGTAAACCTCTCTCTCTTCCCTTATCCCCCCCCCTCCCTTATTCCCTCTCTCTCCTCTCTCTCTCCTAATTTACTTACTGGAGTTGATCTTTCTTATGTTTGGTTTCTGGTTTGCTCTGTGGGCCTGGGCCTACTTGTAAGAAGCCCTCTCTGAGCTGAGGCTTTTTTGTCACTGATTGTCTCATCTAAGAGGACTAGTAATGAAGAAGCATATGCAAATTGGGGCTATGAGAAAGATTACAGAGGTTGGAGACAGAACATGGCATGGAGGTTGGAATTCTAAAATATCTCAGAGGCAGGCTTATGGTCAAGATGGCAGAGTAGGTAAACGTGGTACTCGCATCCTCCAAGGACCACATCAAAATTACAACTAAGGTACAGAACAACCATCATTCAGAATTGCCTGAAGTCTAGCTGAACAGAAGTCCTATAACTAAGGACATACAGAAGAAGCCATGTCGAGCCTGAAAGCCCTATCAAATAAGAATTCAATTAGGAGGATTTGTTTCCTACCCAAAATGGTTCATTTAAGGATTCATGAAGTATTCATCTTTCCGTGAGTTCATGTGGAGAAGATGATGTCTAGAGCCTCTACCTGTACGGCAATCAAATGGGACTGGAGGTATAATTTTGCTAACAACCAAATGCTTGTTTATTGGTTTCATAAGAGTTATGAAAACCAGTTTTGTGTCAATTGGGAAAATCTGAAGATGGATTACGACAGTATTTTTTTAGTATTCTTGGGTAAAATAATAACATTGTGCTTTTCTCATTGGAGAAGAATGCTGAAATATCAAGGATGACGTGTCAGAGTATCAAATGGTTCAGCAAAAAAAAAGAAGTCTGAAGATAAAGCACATGTAATAAAACTATGACAATGGGGAATCTAGGTCAGGAATAAATAGGTGTTGCTTCTCCCCCGCTCCCAAGTAAACAAAAATAAAATTATCTCAGAGGTCCAGGGTGGAGCAGTCTGACATTTGCCAGAGTGGCAGTTCTAGGACAGGCCCAGGCTTGGGAAATTCTGCTGGGAGATTCATAATGGATGTAACACTATGGCTTTTGCTTCTCTAAACTGGTTCATGTAGCTTTTTTTTGGGGGGGGGGGTCTAAATAGTCACATTATATCTATCAATTGACACATTTTATCCCTGATTTTGTCATGTTTGCAGAATTTGATACTTTTCGTCATTCTCTTCTGACCACTTCACTTCTTCTTTAAACTTTTCCTCCCAGAATAATCAATGGAAAACTCACAGGAGAGAACCCTGATATCCAAGGACCAAAGGTGGAGACCGCACAGAGACTGGTAGGAGGGGTGGAGGCATGAAAGGGCTGCCCAGGCACCCACAGATGGTAACTGCATCCCGAAGAGATGTCTCAGCTGTGGGGGGTGGGATGCCACGAAGAACTCTGGGATCTAATCCCGAAGCTGGGCTCCCGGGCAGAGAGCACCAAACTGAGGAGGGTACCCACACAACATCTAGCTGTGCAAAGCAGTGGGGTGCTGTCTGCCAAGAAGTGGCAGCTGAAAGTTCGGGCACCCTCTTAAAAGGCCAACACACAAAATTTCCCCGTGGAGCCACCCACTTTGTGCTCTAGCAGAAGAAGGGTAAAGTGAACTGGAGCTGTGAGAGCAGAACTCAGGACTGGAGACTCGGGGGACAGAGCTCAGAAGGCAGACACCCCAAGTTTCCTGGGCTGAGTCATTCCCTCACACAGCAAGGCTATTATTAAAAATATACAGTCAAATAAAGAGCTTCCCAGACAAAAAAAAAAAGGCTAAAGGAGTTCATCACCACCAAGCCAGCATTACAAGAAATGCTAAAGGGATTGCTGTAGGGATTGCTGAGAAGAAACAGAGAGAGAAACCTAGCCATATGGAATTAAAATGGCTATAAATAAGTACCTCTTAATAATAACCCTAAATGTAAATGGATTAAATGCTCCAATCAAAAGGCATAGGGTAGCTGAATGGATACAAAAACATGACCCAACTATATG
>NW_005353967.1:11516754-11521337 GCF_000412655.1 Myotis brandtii
CAACTTTTGTGATATCATACTATGTTAGTACAGTTTTGGTAATATTATTATACTTAAAATCCTTTTATTCTTGAAATATTAATGTTTATTGCATGTAATATTATTATATGTAAGATCATTTTTTCTTGAATAATTGGTGTTTACTGCCTGTAACATTATCATATTTAAAATTGTTTTCTTGAGATATTAATGTTTATTGTATGTAACATTATTATATTTAAGATCATTTTTCTTGAAATATTAAGGTTTATTGCATGTAACATATTTAAAATTGTTTTTCTTTTCTTTTTTTATAAATATATATTTTATTGATTTTTTACAGAGAGGAAGGGAGAGGGAAAGAGAGTTAGAAACATCGATGAGAGGGAAGCATCGATCAGCTGCCTCCTGCACACCCCCTACCGGGGATGTGCCTGCAACCAAGGTACATGCCCTTGACCGGAATCGAACCTGGGACCCTTAAGTCTGCAGGCCGACGCTCTATGCACTGAGCCAAACCAGTCAGGGCAAAATTGTTTTTCTTGAAATAAAAAAAAAAAACTTGAAAAAATCCTATCTAATAAAGAGGGAATATGCTAATTGACCTTCGTGCCATTGCAAAGATGGCAGCACCCACAGCCAATAAGGAGGGAATATGCTAATAGACTGCCATGCCCTCAAAGATGGCGGCGCCAACAGCCATAAGATGGAAGTGCCCAGTCCCCTCAGCCCCATCAGGGTGGCAGGCGGGCAGCAAGCCAAGCCTGCCCCCAGGCGGGCCTGGCATCTCTGTGTTCCTGCCTCCAGAGTCCCCCAGTCCCCTCAGCCCCCAGCCGCCCAGGCTGCCCAAGGCTCAGGGAACCAGGGTCGGCTGAGGCTTGCGCTGCCAACAGTGGCAGCAGCAGAGGTGTGATGGGGTGTCGCCTTCCCCTGATCGCTGGATCACCCCCGGCCCCTGAGGGCTCCTGGACTGTGAGAGGAGGCTGGCTGGGCTGAGGGATTTTCATGCACCAGGCCTCTAGTAAAATAAATAAAAATGCAAAAAAAAACCCCAAAAACTTTTTCTCCCCTTACTTTTGTGACTATCCTCCCTCCTTGTTTGGTTTTACTTGTATTTGACTATTTGTTTCTTTAATATTACCCACTGTGCTTCTGCTTATGTGTGCCTGAAATAGCTGTATCTACCCTCAAGCTTAAATCACTGTATCTTAGTGCTAGACAGTTTCCTGACATTTCTTTTCCATAATGTGTCCATAATGGATCTCAGTAGTTTCTGCTCCTTCCTCACAAAGCTGCTCTTCTTATTTTTAGGCCTAAATTACAGCACTATTATACAGTCCTCCAGGGCCAGAAACATAAATTCCTTCTTCTGCTTTATCATCAATAGTAGATTACTAAATTTACTAAGTACTGATTTTAGAACCAGTGGTTCTCAAAGTGGGGTTCTCAGGTCACCACCAGTAGCAGCAATATGTGGGAACTTGTTAGAAATTAAAATTCTCAGGCCCGCTCCAGACCTAATACGAAACTCTGGGGATGGAGACAGCAATCTGTGTTAACATGCCAATGAGGTGATTTTGATTCACCGTAAAGTCTGAGGGCCAGTATTCTAAACTAGAAGTTTTTAATCCTAGGAATCCATTTAGGAGGACCAAAAAGCATTTGTAAGTGTGTCTAAAACTGAATGTGTATCTGTATATACTTCTCTGAATGAATAGCTTTTACTCCTTTTATTTTCAAACTAGAGGCCCGGTGCATAAAATTTGGGGTAGAAGAGGAGAGCCTGCACCCTCTCCAATCTGGGACATCCCTCTCACTGCACGGGGTGGGGGGGAGGGGAGGTGTCCCTCAGCCCAGCCTGCACCCTCTCCAATCTGGGACATCCCTCTCACAATCCAGGACTGCTGGCTCCCAACCACTCACCTGCCTGCCTGCCTGATTGCCCCTAACTGCCCTCCCCTGCCAGCCTGGGCGCCCCCAACTGCCCTCCCCTGCTGGCCTGGTCCCCCCCAACTGTCCTCTCCTGCTGGTTTGATTGCCCACAACTGCCCTCCCCTGCCAGCCATCTTGTGTCCACATGGGGTGGCCATCTTGTGTTTGGAGTGATGGTCAATTTGCATATTACTATTTTATTAGATAGGATGATCAAGTAATCCATATTTAGGACTATCCCTTGCTTTCCATTACCACAATCCAGTCCCTTTGCTTCTGATTTGCACCCTTTTCAATGTATCTCCATGCTGCAGAGACAGTAATTCTAACACATGATTTTGATCATGGTTACTCTGCTGCTCCAGGGACTTCAATAGCTCCCAACAGATTATGATTAAGTGATCTATTAGTATGACAAACACCACCTTTTACCAAGGCTTATTATTTTTATCCATTTCTAGTCATTCTCAGCCTTTGGTCTAGCAATAGTAAATCTGAATATTCTGGAACTCATTTAGGCTCTCAGACCTCTCTCTCTTTGTATATTCTGCATGCTTATTCTGGAAGGCCCCTCACTACTCCTCCCTCCTTGCCTGGCTAATTCCTATTTATTCCAGATTCAGTGCAACGTCTCTCCTGGGCAGTTTTCCAGTAAGACTAAGTTTAAGTGGCCCTCTTAGGTGCTCCCATGACCTGTGCTTATCCCTCTGGTAGTAGTTCTCAAACATGTTTATACTCTTGAAAAATATTGAAGACCCTAAGAGATTTATGGGTTCCAGAGATCTTCCCAATATTCACATACTTATACTAATAAAAGGGTAAAATGCTAATTAGACCCGGTCGACCGGACATCTTCCGGATGTCTGACTTCCTTCCAGACAAAGCTATGGTGGCGGGGGCCGAGGCAGAGGCGGTTATGGGTGATCAGGCCAGCAGGGGAGCAAGCAGTTAAGGATGTGATCAGGCCAGCGCAGGAGAGCAAGCAGGTAGGGGGCGATCAGGTCGGCAGGGGAGTGCAGTCGGGGCAATCAGGCCAGCAGGGGAGGGCAGTTTGGGGCAATCAGGTCGGCAGGGGAGGGGAGGGCAGTTGGGGGCGATCAGGCAGGCAGGCAGAGGTGGTTAGGGGAGATCAAGCAGGCAGGCGAGCAGTTAGAAGCCAACGATCTCGGATTGTGAGAGGGATGTCCAACTGCATCCTGCAGGATAGGGCCGAAACTGGCAATTGGATATCCCCCGAGGGGCCCCAGATTGGAGAGGGTGCAGGCTGGGCTGAGGGACCACCCCCCCCCACCCCGTGCACGAATTTTGTACACTGGGCTTCTAGTCTATAATAATAAAAGGATAATATGCTAATTAGACTGGACGTCTTCCGGACATCCTTCTTGGCAAAGCTGGGGCCAGAAGGAAGCCAGTGGGTCCCGGTGCCTGCCGGCAGCCAGAGTAGGGAAGACTCGGTCCCAGGTGCCAGAGGGAAGCCCGGTGCTGGCAGCTGGGGGAAGGAAGGCCTATTCTTGCACGAATTTTCATGCATCAGGCCTCTAGTATTATTATAAAACTAGAGGTCCGGTGCATGAATTCGTGCACCAGTGAAGTCCCTCCGCCTGGCCTGTGGGATTGAGCCTAAACCAGCTCTCTGATATCCCCCCAGGGGTCCCGGATTGCAAGAGGGTGCAGGCCAGGCCAAGGGACCCCATTTGTGCAGGATTGGGGCCGGGGAGGGATGCGGGAGGTTGGCCAGCTGGGGAGGGACCATGGGAGGGCTCCAGGGCGTGTCCGGGCTGTCTCGTTCAGTCCCGATCGGCTGGAGGACCCCAGCAAGCTAACCTGCCAGTTGGAGTGTCTGCCTCCTGGTGGTCAGTGCACATCACAGCAAGCAATTGAGCGACCTTAGCATATCATTAGCATATTATACTTTGGTTGGTTGAATGGACAACTGGACAACCCGACACTTAGCATTTTAGGCTTTTATTACATAGAATGGTTTGACCTTGTGGACCCACTGAAAGTTGCCTCTAGGACCCTCAGAGTTCTGGGGATGGCATTTTCACATACTACTGTTTCACATACTACTGTAACTTTCTCTCATTAGGTTGCAAGTTTTCTGTGGACCGTCTGTAACTGTTTTCTATGTGCCCCTGTCTGTCTGGTGCATAAAACAATAAATATTAATACCTGCGGAATGAGCGCATAAATGACATTATAAACAATGACCGCACAGCCTTGATCTTACTACCTGTGTCCTTAATTTACACGTTTTGTAAAACTTCCCACGTTTTTTTCCTTCACAATTGAGACCGGCCAATTTTTTTTAAATAGTTGGGGTGGGGGAGCTGCCTGTATATTAAAATGACGCGTTTATAGTTTGGTCAAGTATTTATTTATCTGCGACGTCAGCGTCATTCCTCTCCGGCGACAGCAGGCCGGGCTTTCCGTTCCCTAGTCCTACCTAAAGGCCGGAAAGAGCTGAGTTTCCTACGTTTATAGGAGCGCAAGCATTTGGCCCAGTGGCATCCGGGTAAACCAAGGCGACAAACCCCTTGGGGGAGAAGAGGAGCAAGAGCCACTGCCTCGTAGACAGTGAGCCACAGGCCGTCCCCTCGCGAGATCTGCCGCGTTGCCAGAGCGACGCTTCCGGCGGCGCGCGCAGCCCCGGGAGCAGGCGAGTTGGGAAA
>NW_005353967.1:11521813-11529830 GCF_000412655.1 Myotis brandtii
CTGCCCCCCTGGCCTTACCTGGGTGCCCACGTTTGATTAGGGCGGCGAGGGGCACCGCGATCCCACCTTTTTTGTGAGCCGGGCTTTGGGGGCTTCATCTCTGCACCGAGCTCTTACAAAGGCTGCCCTTTTTTCGTGCCTCCAGGACTAGTGCTCGCCGCCGAATCCTGCAATTCGGGGTCTCCCCCTCCCCTTTTTTCCAGAACTTAAGATGGCCGCAGGTGGGCCCCGAACTGCCCTCCCGGCGGACGCCTAGTGCGCGATGCGAAAATCGCGGGGATGCGCCTGCGAACTGTCCGGTTCTCAGGGCCCGGTGCCAGGCCGCTGTTGCTGCCGGGAAGCCTGGGGTTGCATGGAATTGGGCTGTTTGTTCTCAGGGCGGTGCTCAGCATCTTCTCGGTCCGCTTGGCCGAGCCCCTCCGTGTGGTTAAACATCACGTCCCGTCACCCTCTCGGCCGCAGATGAGTGTTTCCTCCTGGAAGGTCACGCTGTCCCGACGCCTCCAGAAAAAGTATTAGTTGGTGCGGGATTCTCTCAGCTGCATATTCTTCAAAGTCCAGATAGGCCAGGTCGCGGACACTTCCTAAGTAGTTAGTGTGTTTTGAAGTAAGATTTCCCTTTTACAGTAATACTCTCTACTCAGAATTTGTCAGGGGTTTGTGGGTGGTTCAAATTCTTACACGTATAACGTGGTTTTTTTTTTGTTTTTTTGTTTTTAAACGATAGAGCTTAGAATCTTAAAATCCTCCTTATTTTGTTTATTCTGTCGAAATCCTGTGAAAGAAGGGAGAGGAGGTGTCCAGTATTTTTCTTTTTAAAAAAATTTGTGCCTTTTTGGTTTATTTCATTTAAGTCTTTCTTTAGGTTTTCTATTTGTATATCGCATTGCTACTTCCTAGGTATTGATAAAAGCTGGCCCCCAAAGCCCTCTGCTTGTTGTTGTGAAGTAATTCATGCATACAGGAAGGTTGAAAGAACACCCAGGTTTCCTTCACTTGCGTTCATCGCTTGCCTCGGTTGATTCTTTCCGCCTGTCTCCCCTTCTCATCGCCCTCTCCTCTCCCACCTTCCTGTCCTTGGGAAAGTACGTGCAGTAGTTGTAGACACCGTAGCCATTCATCCCTCAACATGTCCGTATGTATCTCCGAAGACAAGCACAGCCTCCTACAATGCCACACTGTTTACATGCCCAAGGAATTAACATTGATAAGGTAATATATGTTTATAGTAAAAGTCCCCCAAATATTCTAATGTTTTTTTTCTTTTTTTGACCTAGATTGTAATCAGACTCTACCCATTGCATTTGGTTATCTCCTTTAATCTAGAACAGCCCCCTGTCACCTTTTTAAAAGTCATGACATTGATACTATGTCTTGTAGTTCGTTTTTGTAGAATGACTCATAATCTGGGTTTATATAGATTGCTTCTGCATGAATACATCCAGGTAATATTTATCAAGCATACTTGATAAGTGTACATACACGCACATCTTTGTTGACTAGCTGTGACATACATAGCTTTGAACATGCTTATTTAACTTTCGAAAATGCTTTCTGCTATCCATTTAAGCATTGGAAACTTCTTAATAATTGAGAAGTGCTTGGAGGAGTGCTGTATCCTGCAAGAATTGGAATCATGCAGTAAAAATATTTTGTATATAAATCTTCGTAAACTAACCTTGCTTGTAAGGTTGTGATAAGGTTTCTTGTAGGTAGAACTACATCACAGAATAGTCTTCATTGGCAACATAGTACCACTTACATAGTTGCAATGTGGGCTTGGGTGGCAACATGCTGCCAGTAATTATCTGACACTTGGTAATGAACTGTTTTTTGAAATCCAAGTGTTAATTACTTGCCCTTTAAAAGTCAAAGAGAAGAAAGAGGTCTTTATTTAAACATTGTACATTAATATGAAGTGAGTGTGTCACAAACTGTAATATGTTTAATGAAACTGTAACGTAAATATAACACATATGGGCCAGGCAAAATCCTTAACCAGTTTTTCCATAAGTGCAATCCCTTATTCCTGTTTTTAAAAAATATTGACATACTTTTGTTCTGCTCTGTAATGAAGTTGTCATATAATATGGTCGATATATTACAGATGTGTTTGCAGGTTTGGGCTGAAATGGATAAAAATGCAATAGTAGTAGTATGGAAGATATACATTTCAGTGTTAATGACAGTATGAAATTTTTGCAGCAAGCTTTTTATTGAGGTATAATGTGCAATAGAAGAGTGCATGGATAAGTCTATTTATCCCAAGTGAACATTTCTGTATAACCAGCACCCAGATCAGAATTGTCTACACCAGCCGTGGGCAAACTACGGCCCGCGGGCCGGATCCGGCCCCTTTGAAATGAATAAAACTAAAAAAAAAAAAAGACCATACCCTTTTATGTAATGATGTTTACTTTGAATTTATATTAGTTCACACAAACACTCCATCCATGCTTTTGTTCCAGCCCTCTGGTCCAGTTTAAGAACCCATTGTGGCCCTAGAGTCAAAAAGTTTGCCCACCCCTGGTCTACACCCTAGAATTGTGCTTCCCTTCAAAGGGTGATCCTGTCCCTGATTTCTAATACCATTTATAACATCAACACTTGATTTTTTGCTCGCTGGTTTTCTTCTCCTCTCTGGTCTTCAAAAGTACTAATAAGGCAAAATCTGTCAACTACTTAAGTTTATTTAGTTAAAAAAATATAACCAGTATAGTCACTTTATGAACATTAGAGAAAGAGAAATACCACCTCTCCCACCACCCTAGCAAAACCTCTCTCCATTTCCATGTGTTTTCTTCAAGTCCTTTTTATATGTGTTTATTTTAATATGGTGTGATCAAAGGATTTATACAAATAAGCATTTTTCAGTGCTTTACTTATAGCAATGGTTCTCAACCTTCCTAATGCCACGACCCTTTAATACAGTTCCTCATGTTGTGGTGACCCCCAATTTCATTGTTACAAATTGAGCATAATTAAAGCATAGTGATTAATCACAAAAACAATATGTAATTATATATGTGTTTTCCGATGGTCTTAGGCGACCCCTGTGAAAGGGTCGTTCGACCCCCAAAGGGGTCGCAACCCACAGGTTGAGAACCGCTGACTTATAGTAACAATATTTACAGACTAATCTATCCTTAGTGTTTGTGTCATTGAAATTATATCATTGGAGATGTATTGGATGCCTGTTTTGCTTTGGGGTGTGTGTGTGTAAGTGGATTTTAGAAGCAAGCATTTGAAATGTGTACTTTTGATTGTCAATAATGATTGGAGGGCCTTCTGGCATTTATTTGGTGTCAGTCATTCATATTAAAAGTCTAATACAAGGAAGAATTGTGCCATACAGAGTATCACTGGAGCCCTACTGAGAAACCCTGTTATAATTCATGTGTCAGTATTTTCATACATAAAACTATGTACTTTGTCCATGTTTTGGTGATAGATCCTCAAAGGGTATGTATTAATATAATAAAATATTAGATATATTATTACCAACTTGCCTTCTAAAAATTTGTGCAGTGTCATCACCATGTTTAATGAAAGACAGAATAACCAGTTAGGGCCCAGGAAATTTAAATTATGCTCAAAAAGTTGGTTTGTGATTTCTGCATAAATCCTTAGAAATTTTGACTTAGCAACAACAACAATTGTAGAAAGTCTTATATTTTAAAAAACAAAATTCAGCAAATGAGGTCAAAGTATAATTTGCTATTTGGATACTGCTACTTTCTTTAGAGGCATACATTTAGACCAAATGAAAAATGTAACCCCCTTTGAAAAAGTAAAAATTTCATTATAAAATGATAATCCTATTAAATTAAAGAAAATCTATTTAATAGCTTAGAAAGCTTTACTTTTTTTAAAAATTTAATTTAATTTGGTAATGAACTGTTTTTTGAAAGCTTTACTTTTTTATTTAATTTTATTTTTTCCGTCACCATTAATTCTCTCTTCCACCTAGAGAGAAAACTTTAAATATAAGATTTGGAAACATCCTGATTTATAAATAAATAAATACACATTTGTTTACTGAGATACTAATTATCTGTACATATGCTTGCTACTGTATCATAATTTAGCCTATCATATTCAAAATAAAAGTGTTACTACCTCTTTTGAAAAGCTCACATGTTTACATTTGTATAAATAACTATAAATTGATCTTTACTCTCTGTTTTAAGGAAGGTAATTGGAGATAAAAGTGAAGAAAATGCTTAAAGCAATGGTGTAGCCATGTCTACTATCCATGCTCCTATGATAATGCTGTTTAGAATAGACCAGAATTTTTTCATTTGTTCCTGGACTTAATCTTGGTGGCATGTTTTAACATGTAGTTGCTTTACTGACCAGGCTCACATTTTCTAGTGACATGGGTTTTTGAAGTGATATGGGTTTCAAACGGTATTTGGAAATATATTTTAGTTTTCAACAGTGATTATTTAGGTTTTCATTCTTTCCCCAAAAGATCTGTCAATTTGGAAAATGTTTCAGTGGTGGTTTGTCAGATTCTGAATTTCAGTCCTAAAAGAGAGGATACTGCTACTTGTTGCAGTTGCTAAGACTTTAGTAGCTGATTGTAATCAGATTTTTTTTTTGGTTGCAAAAGACAGAAACAGTGCTATGCAACCTACCTCAAGAAAGAGACATTGAAAAAAATGGAGGTTTCATTAAATTGAATAAAGACTAGAGTACAGCCAGGCCTCATGAGACCTGGGACTGGGAATCAAAAAGGTTTCAGCATCTAAGGTATAAAGCCTCTTCTTAGAGTCTTTGTGAGCTCAGTTTGTTTCTGTGTATTTGCTCAGTTTCTTTACAGACCTATTCAGTAGTCATCTGGCATCTGATTCAAGCCCTGACTCGAAGTGACTTTCCAGGCAAAAGAAAGGGAATCTGATTGTTGCCAGTTAATTGGTCAAGCCACCCAAATTATAGGTTGCTGGCTAGCCAGTGAAATGTGGCTAATCAGTTGTGGCTTAAAGTTTACATCTGTTGAGGGTTTCACATCGGAAAGGCCTGTGCTGAAAGTATGTAGAATGTTTTTTGGTAGCACATATAAGATGGGTATCTAATCACTTCGATATCTTAAAAAGGCTTTCCAGGAAACTTGAGCTTTGAAGAAAAGTGGAATTACCATTCAAAAAGGGAGTTACAGAGATATCATAAACAAATGGAACAATATGTATTCTGGATGTGTGCTGGGAACCACAAGTATTTTTATGCCTGGATTTCTGGGCGCATTTAGATGATAAACAAGAACAGAAGGTGTCTTTGAAGAAATTTAAGCAGTGGAGTGACATGATGAAATTTAGGGTTTAGAATGATCACTGGCAGCTTTTGTGGAAGACCATTAATTAGGAGTTAAGATGTAGGCAGTATGATTGGTTAGGAGTCATTGTAGTAATACAGATGAGAAATGATGAAGCCTGAATTAATGCGACACAGGATTTAATGAACAATTGTATGAAGAAGAGGGAAAGGTCAAGGAGGGAAACAATCCCCAAATCTCAGGAATTTTATTAAAAAAAGATTATACTACCCTGGCCAGTTTAGCTCAGTGGATAGAGCATCAGTCTGCGGACTGAAGGGTCCCGGGTTCGATTCCGGCCAAGGGCACATGCCTGGGCTGTGGGCTCGATCCCCAGTGGGGGGCGTGCAGGTGACAGCTAATCGGTGATTCTCTCTCATCATTGATGTTTCTATCTATCCCTCTCCCTTCCTCTCTGAAATCAATAAAAAAAAATGTTTTAAAAAAAGATTATTTCTTACACTAAACTGGTAGGGTGGGGAACTCATTGTGGTCACTCCTTCTGGGATGAAGCTGATGTATCAGCCACTCATCTCTTGAATGTTGCTGATCACTGTGGCAGAAGAAAAGAGCTGAGCAATGGCTCTTAAACCACTGAATAGTGACATGGCAGTTATGCTTGAATTTAACTGGCCAAAGCAATTTGCATGGCTACATTTAACTTCAAGGAACAAAGAAATGGAATGTCACCATGTAGCCAGAAGCAGATTTGGAAATATTTGGTGAATAGTGCTAATGGTGTTCACATTAGTGACTCCCAGATTTCTGACTTGAGTAATGTGGTATCTTTAACTGAGTTGTGAAGTACAGGACAATGGGCAGGACTGGTGAGGAAGGAGAAGGATGAGTTTTAAGACTGAATAAGGATAGGCCCAGTGACTATCAAGGTGTAGTATTTCAGCAGGTTCTTGGATCTGGGAGTCTAGGGCTAAGAGAGACCTAAGTTGGAGACTTGGTAATGTAAAGGAATTAATTGTGGATGTGTGTATTTAACCTCAGTGACAAATACATGAAGTGATTGGCTTAGCTATTGAGTTGGGGGCTGGGGGAGGGCGAGTTGGAGTGGGCTGGCCTGAAACCTGAATTGGATGGCATTAGGCAGGAGTGAATTGAGTTAGGTTGGGTGAGAAAGAGGTAGCTCTATTTTTATTTCTGCAACTTCAATTAGCCTAGTTATGTTAATAATATGAATAGTTTCAGGTTCCAAATGCAAATATGTTTGATCACATTTTATATTATTTAAAAAAATATTTTTATTGATTTGAGAAGAAGAGAGAGGGAAAGAGATGGAAACATCAGTGATGAGAGAGAATCATTGATTGGCTGCTTCCTGCACACTCCACACTGGGGATCTAGCCCGAAACCCAGGCATGTGCCATGACCGGGAATTGAACTGTGACCTCCTGGTTCATAGATCCACGCTCAACCTCTGAGCCACACCAGTTGGGCTATCACAGTTTTTGATCAACAGCATAAATATGTATATTTAACCAGTATCAAGATGGATTTGTTGACATATCTGAAAGACTTTTTAAATTTAAAAAATGATGAATACTTACTAATTAAATAGTATGTTAAGATTGTTTTAAAATTATTGATTAATTGAATGGTAAAGGTTGCTTGAAATTTGGAATTAGATGATTAGACTTTTAAGTTCTATCTTTGCCATTTACTAGATTTAGGATTATGGTAAATGTCCTTGACCTGTTTTATAACTAAATTACTGTTATTGCACAAGGGATATCTGATATTTTCAAATACTCTCTTCTTTTTGAGTATGAAAAACCTTCATGTTTTAAAGTATTGTACATTTATGTTATATACTAGGTATACCAGGTGTACCAGGTAATAATGGGGATTTTGTAATCAAAGAAAACACGATAATTTCAAGAGAAACATCAAAAGTGCTTTATTCAAAGTAATGTCTATCACTAGCTACACATTTCCCCCATCTTTCAGGTAATTTGTGGATACCGTCCCAATAGAACTTTTCTTGTTTTGAGGCAAACCATTCAGAGACCCAATTTTCAACTTCTTCGTATGTTTTGAAGTGCTGCTCAGAAAGTGCGTGTGCCATCGATCGGAACAAGTGGTAATCTGAAGGAGCAAGGTCTGGTGAATACGGCGGGTGGGTTAATACTTCCCAGGCAAGATCTTTTAACGTGTCTTTAACTGGTTTTGAAGTGTGTGATGGTGCATTATCATGAAGCAAAATTACTTTGCCTTGTCTACTGGCACATTCTGGTCATTTTACGATCAAAGTGTGGTTCAAATTGATTATTTGTTGTCAGTAACAATCAGTAATAATGATTTCACCTGGTTTTAGAAGCTCATAATACACCACACCTTCCTGATCCCACCAAACGCAGAGCATTGTTTTCTTTCCGAAGCGATTTGGCCTTGCAGTCCATGTTGATGGTTGAGCTGGATCAACCATGACTTTGTGCATTTGGGATTCTCAAAATAAATCCACTTTTCACCGCCAGCCACAATTGGATGCAAAAAAGACTTTCTTTCGTGCCCTTGAAGCAAATTTTCTGATGACTTTTCGGTGGTTTTCCATTTGTCTTTTGTTCAGTTGATGTGGCACCCATTTTCCTTCCTTTAAAATCTTTCCCATTGCTTGTAAACAATCAGAAATTGTTTGCTGAGCAACATTTAATCTTTCTGCAAGTTGTTTTTGAGTTTGACACACATCTTCAT
>NW_005353967.1:11529921-11530934 GCF_000412655.1 Myotis brandtii
GAAATCATCACTTTTAAAGCGTTTAAACCAGTGTTCACAAGGATCTTGAGATGGAGCATGTTCACCATAAGCTTCCCGAAGTATAAGATAATTTTTTCTTCAAAATAAAGTAATGAATTAAAACTTCCCACAAATGCTCTTTTTTATTGGCACGAAATTTGACATTTTTAAGTGTAAAAATATCTATGATGTTAACACCTTCAGCAAATTTGACATATGAAGTTTTGAAGCTTGCCGTCAACACAACAAAATAGCATACATATCAAATCACATGTATATCAACATATGTGTAACTCCATCTATTGAAAAAAATCTGCATTATTAACCGGTACACCTGGTATATTTTTTGTTGGGGTAATTTTTTCCTTGTTAAAGATAATAATTAAACACTTCAATTAAACATAATTATGGACATGTTGATAAAATGATCATCCATGAGTATAGTGTATTTTGCAAACTAACAAGATAAGATTCATATTATGGAAAAATTGCTTTAATCTGTGCCGTTTCCTTTTTACTATAAGCTTGCCTAGATTGAACTAAATCTAGTAGGACTTGTAAGAGTCTTTGCTCTTTTGCATATAATATGTAACATTTTGTTTGTGAAAGCTTTTGTCTGGAAAATCACAATGCCTAGCCTGAAGTAGTCTACTGTATACAAAAGAGCTTAATTCCATGTTATCTCATTGTTTCTAAGATTTTTTTTTGTTTGTTTCTAAGATTTTTAATGAAGTTTTTAGAAATTTAAATGTGCCAGGGAAGGCTTAGACGTAGTTACAAAATTTTAAGTCTTGCAGATTGGCGCTTTTATGAAGGTACTAGAGGCCCAGTGCACAAAAATTTGTGCACTGGCGGTGGGGGGGGGCGGAATGTCCCTCAGCCCCACTTGTGCCCTCTCAGAGTCTGGGACCCCTTGGGAGATAACGACCTGCTGGCTTAGGCCCGCTCCCGGGTGGCAGAGGGCAGGCCCAATCCCTAGGTGCAGCCCCTGGTCGGGCTCAGAGCAGGGCCGA
>NW_005353967.1:11531272-11554892 GCF_000412655.1 Myotis brandtii
CCCTGTCACACACAGAGCCGCAGGGCGATCAGGGGGTTTGGGCGCTGCCCCCTGTCGCGCTGCTCCAGGGGCCAAGAGGCCTCGCGGCTCCGCTGATCCTGGTTCTGGGAGGCCTCTCGGCTCCGCTGATCCCAAGCCGGGAGGTCTCTCGGTTCCGCTGATCCTGGTTCTGGGAGGCCTTGCGGCTCCGCTGATCCCAGTGCTGGGAGGCATATTACCCTTTTACTATATAGGATAGAGGCCTGGTGCACGGGTGGGGGCCAGCTGGTTTGCCCTGAAGGGTGTCCTGGATCAGGGCGGGGGTCCCGCTTGGGTGCCTGGCCAGCCTGGATGAGGGGATGATGGCTGTTTGCAGCTGGTCACACCCCCTTCAGGGTGGGGGTCCCCACTGGGGTGCCTGGCCAGTCTGGGTGAGGGGCTGAGGGCTGTTTTCAGGCTGGCGGGTAACTGAAGCTCCCAACCTCTCCTTTTTTTCTTTTTATTCTGGGATTTATTTACCTTCTATGGCTATCACTGGAGCTGAGAGCCGGCTTTAACTCTGAGGCTCGGCTCCAGCTCTGAGACCTCGGCTGCTGAAAGCAGTATCTGCGTTTGTTTGGATTCTATAATTGAAACACTGTTTCAGCTCCAGCTCCTGCTGCTGAAAGCAGGTTTCTGGGGTTTATTTACCTTCTATATTTGCAACATTGTTTCTTAGAGAGCAGCTCAGAGGCCGACAGCGACAGGGGGGGAACCTTGGCTTCCTCCGTCACTGGAGCAAGCAAGCCTCCTGTTCGCTTCAGCTGCCTGGCTGCCGGCCACCATCTTGGTTGGCAGTTAATTTGCATATAACCCTGCTTAGCCAATGGGAAGGGTAGCGAAGTTATGGTTAATTACCATGTTTCTCTATTATTAGATAGGATTTTATGAAGGTATTTATGTGGTTCAACATCTTTGGATTAAACAGTTGTTTTCATATTTTGCTCAGATTAATAATTTAATGTAAAGTTTTTTCAGACTTTTTTTTTTAATTTATTGATTTTTTTACAGAGAGGAAGGGAGAGGGATAGAGAGTTAGAAACATCGATGAGAGAGAAACATCGATCAGCTCCCTCTTGCACACCCCCTACTGGGGATGTGCCCGCAACCAATGTACATGCCCTTGACTGGAATCGAACCTGGGACCCTTCAGTCCGCAGGCCGACGCTCTATCCACTGAGCCAAACTGGTTAGGGCAAGTTTTTAAATTTAAAGTTTTTAGAAGTAAGGCTAATGGCCTGCTTAGTTATCACTAGTCTTTGCAGACAGATCATCATTAAAAGAGTAAGTTTTGCTATTTGATGTCTTAATTATCTTTAGCAATAAAACTTCGTAAGTCTTGATTCTGTAAAGTTCTCAGAAAATTTTTTAGTGAAAATGACAGAACCAGCCAAATGTTTGTCTAATTGTTTTTCTTTTTATCTTGCAGCAACGCACCTCTTGCTTTTTCTTCCAAAGTATGTTATGTTAAGTTTCGTGACCGATCAAGTGTTGGCGTGGCCCAGCATCTAACTAACACGGTTTTTATTGACAGAGCTCTGATAGTTGTTCCTTGTGCAGAAGGTTGGTACTTCACATGTTTTCTTCTATTTTAATTTCTGTTCTGTCTGTTAATTACCTTTGACTTTCTTAGAAATTGGCAAGTAGATAGTGCTCTGGCATGTGTGTATGTATGTGAGAATGAAATTTGGAGAAGGAAAGCATTTTTACTAATAAAACATATTAAAATGGTTAATTTGTTACTTAATGTAAGTTTAAAAAATAGTTAAACATTAAACAATTTTATAAATTATTTGGATTCTCCAGTTTACTTTGGCTTTCTATAGTTAATTTGCAAGCTGTAAAGAAAGCTTCCAGAAATGAAAAAAAAAGAAAAAAAAAGGTTGTTTGGGGAAATTATTTTAAATGTGTAAATAAGTACTTGCCTCTGTGTATACAATATTAGTGATATTGCATCAGTAAAAAAATGTGCACATTTTGCCAAATTGGGGTTAAGTGATAATTATGGTTATAAGAAAACATTCGTAATTGAAGCTTTAAAATATTCTCTTAAGTTTGCTATGCAACTGGAATCTACTTTTTTCTTCTGGCTTTTTTTGTTGGGGGGGAAGGAGTAATTGAAGAAAAATCATGAAAAGTAAATTTCCTTCATCAAAGAAATAGTTGTTGAAGATGGGAACAAGGCTGAAGCCTTATAGTTACTCGTTAAATTTTATGACTTAACCTGCTTTAAGAGCAAATTATTACTAATATTTATTTTTTAGTAACTTCTATTTACAGAGCCAGTCATATAATAAGCTGTGCCGAACTTGACAGTTTTGGTGTGTAATTAACTTTTATCTAGAGCACTGACTATGGCATGTGTACATGGATTTTAGAATTGGGTTATTTAAGTGTCTTTAAAACATATTTTTACTGGTGGATGGTGGTAACTTCGCAACATAATTTTACCTGAAACAATTTAATGTACTTTCATATGTAATATTTTAAAACCTCTTTTAAATACCAGACCAACATTAAAATAATGTATACTAAACAATTTGCCATACTTTTAAGGTTTTATGCTTATTTCAAAATGCTATTCTGAGATGTCAAAAACATTAGTCAAACACGGCGAGTATCATTCTTTTATTTTTGAAGTCCCAGAATAGAACATTCTGGATTTTTTCAGATAAATTTGAAAGTATTTTTCCTATGCCTTGGGTTTAGAGTGGGGTGGGGAGAATAAAAATGGATTAAACTGTAAGGAGATAGTGAGCCTAAAATTGAAGAGCCAGGTGAGGAAAGAGCTGGTAATGGTTTAGTTCTGCAAACCAAGTTCATACCAATTTCACAGGAAGTAATTTCATGGGGGAAAGAAGGTTTATTAAACGGGAATATTAATTATATCATAAAAATGAGTCATTAGCAGCACCAGGTATTGTATCATGTTGGCTCATTACTGAATTAGAAGGAAGAATTTTATCAGCTGCTGCTTTGTTGGAACCTTACTGTAGTCCCATAAAACCTTTTAATATTGTATTTGAGAAACCCTGGCTCTAATTTGTCATAAATGTTCAAAGTTATGGGCAGGTAGAGGTTTCTTATTTTGTTTGTTTTATTTGATAGAGATGAATAAATGCATTTTTAATATCATTTTGAGGCAAAGTTTCACCTTTTTGAACATGAAAATTTAAATATTTTTATTCAATTTAGTTACGTGTTTTAGAACAGTGGTTGCCAACCGGTGGTCTGTAGACCACTGGTGGTCAGTGGGGTCCGAAAGGTTGGCAACCGCTGGTTTAGAATACTTACCTATAAAGTAATTGGTAGTAGAAAAACATTCAGACACACATTTTTCATTAAATAAAATACAACTGAGATAAATTTATAGAACCTAAAGAATGTCATAGTGAGCCTTTAAAGATCTGATTATGCACTGCAAGCAAAGTAATAAAGTATTACATATATTGTACCAAAAAAAGATAGCAAAGTGAGTTTGAAATAAATCAAAGAAGGAGTTCCAGTGGAGTAAGTTCTGTAAGAGAGATGTACTGTGGTGCTGTAAGTAGTGTTCTATTTATTTCATATTGCATTCTTTCCTTGATGTTATAGAAATAGCATTATGGAAGAAATGAGAAAACCATAGAAAAAAATTTTAGTTGCTTTCAATTTGCTGGGTTTAAAAAAAATAGACATTATTGTGAGGAGATTCTAAGCTGTATATGTAATGTTTGATGTGTAATAGTTTCATACATATTAAGCATTAGCTATTGTCAATGAAACATGCCATTTCAAAATAAATATACTTTCATTATGCTTGTCCAAATATGACCTCTTTTTGTTGTTGTGTGCATCTCAGATTTATTTTTATAAATGTTAACACTTAGAAAAAAAAGAAAAGGTCAGACATAACAAGATTGTCAGCCTAATCATCAGTCATATTTATGTCCACATTTTCTGGTAGATGGATTTTGACTATTAATTTGGTTTTGTATGTTTTCTCTATGTGATATTTGTGCATTATTAGATGACTAGACTGGCCAAGGCAGACCTGTTACACTTGCCTGACACTTGCCTGAGTTAGGCATTGTTTGCCATGCCACTAAACCTGCCGTCAAGTGAAACCTTCATTGGGGAAATGAGATCGGAGTCTGAACCGCAGAAGATGGACGCCCTGTCTCTGTTTTTTATTGTTTTACTTTACTTTAATTTCTTTTTCTTTATTTTGTCCCTTTTTTGTTTTTGTTTTGTTAAATCTCTTTCACTTTAACTTGTGAGCTGGTTTTCCAGTTCTTTGTAAATGGTATTCCATTAAGGATTCATAACATTGCATTGCAAAATATATGGGGAGATGATCAGAGCTCAACCTTAAGATAAAATAAAATTTCACAGTAAATTAGGATATAGTGAGCAGTGGGAATGTTAATTGGTGTTTATAGACTGATCAGGTACATTTGTTCTTGAAACACTGATACGATTATTAGAAACATTTTCTGACCTCAGTGCAACATTTTGCAGTTTTTCTCCCAAATGTATATGTCTTATAAAAATCAACTGATTGCATCTCCCTGCTAGAATTTTAGCCATACAGAATCATGGAAAATAAGTATATTTCTTATAACAATCTGGGGTAGAGGACACAAAGAGACTTTCACTTTAATGGTAGTTATTCATTATAGAAAATAACATTTCCTTATAAAGACCTAGTTGCCTGTGAGGGGAATGGATATTTGAAAAGCTATTAAATACTTATGTATGTGTGTTTCTCTGCTTGAATTTTTTGTTGAGAAATACTCAGAGTTTACTAGCTTCTAAATGGATTCTGAGATTTAGGACTATTAATTTCATACAGTGAGAAATATTGTTCTCTCAGTTGTCATTGAGTATAATTTGGGAAAAATGCTAAATGTTTATTTGTTTTATACTTTTATATGCTGATAGTATTTAGAGGGTAAGTTTGATAAAATTCTGTCTTGGAAATTAACTAATGGAACTTTCTTTAAGCATCTTTAATAATAATTAGGATAAGAAAAAATTAGTGTGTTTACAGTTAGACTTTATAATAGTTTTTTACTACTATGAAAGGCAGTGGGAGTCAATCTACTGATGCTTTTCTTTTTTTGAAGCCCACAGTGAAAGGCTTTAAAATATTAAGTATTCAACTTTTGGCCTGTGTTGAATACTCTTATTGTTTGTGTAATCTTTTTACATCTCTTGAATGGATAATTTGGCTTATTTAATTGACAAATAATATATTAAATTGGGACTTTGGATTGGAACATTAGGGTAGCAGAGCACAGAGTTTGTAACCGTAGGACTTAAGTTGATTTATCAAGATGTATTTAGGTTTTACAAACATTTAAAAATAATTCCTATTTATAACAAAACATGCCTAATAGCGATATAAATAGTATAGTATATTTGTGGGTATACAGATATATGTATTAATACTAGTAACTATTAAATATAAAATATTGTTATTTGATATTTTCAGTAAGGCCTACCTTTCATTTATCTTTATGCATGTTAAAGAATTTATGCTTATGCAGAATTTACACAAATAATAAAATAGCTGTTTTTGAAATTAGTAGATTAATGTAGACAGATGTTTCAAAGATTAGAAAAAAGTAGGCATTTATTAAAGCTAATGTAATTTTTTGTTCCTGTAAATAAGGTGTAACCATTATTAAAAGCAAGTTTTAAAATCCATCTTGAATTCCATTCATAGTTAGAGATATGTTTAAATAATATTGTTTAGAGGTTTATCTCTGCATATCTGGTTGCTTTAAATAAGAGTTTTTACCACTAGAACCTAGCATGATGCTTTTGAAAAATTTACTCCATGTGCTATTTTCAGTTTAGCATGATTTATAAACTGTTTTAAATTATTTTTGAACTCATAATGGAAATGTGTAGCTAACTAATTATGAGTAGTTCTTCCAAAATAGCTACATGTAGTCAACTTTTTTTTGTTGTTAATCCTCACCCGAGGATATTTTTTCATTAATTTTTAGAGAGAGTGGAAGGAAGGGGTGATAGAGAAAGAGAGAGAAAAACATCTTTTGGTTGCCTCCTGCAACCGCCGGGATCAAGCCCGCAACCTGGCATGTGCCCTTGACCAGAATTGAACCTGGGACCCTTCAGTCCTCAGGCCGATGCTCTATCCACTGAGCAAAACTGGCTAGGGCACTGTAGTCAACTTTTTTAGAAGTAAATTTTTTGGGGGGAAGAGGGACTGTAAGAGAGAGGACCAGGAAAAATGCATGGAAGTTGAAGTCCTTATTAAAATTAATTGATTAGAATTCAGTAATTAAATATCACAAATGGATGGACTTATGTCAGAGTAAATTTTTAGTTTTTAGTCAGGAATTTTTTTCTTAGCATCTAAGGTTAGTTCAGTGTTATTAGAAGATGTTTATAAGCAACACATTTAGGGATCACCTACTCTTCAGATAAGTATACATAAATTGGTTCTAAAAGTCAATGATTTAAAAAGTTTCCTGAGATTAGGGAACTTGTTTTGTTAGTTATTCTAAAAAGTTTTAGCAATTTCCCAAGGCATATTCTTTGGACCTGGGTTCTTTTGAGCATTCCTGACGTTGTTGGGAGGTGACTTAACTAACTGAATGGGTGTAAGCTTCTTTTTAAATTGAAGCTGATTTCATGCAGTAGGCTTTTGTTTTTTTCTGTCTACTTGAAATTAAATGGAATTTATTGGGAGGGTTATCAAAATTGTTTGCATCACAAGTAGGTAGTTTCAATAACAGGATAGGGGCACTCAGTAAGGAACAAATTTCAATTCGCACATATTTGTTTTTTCTTTTTCTTTTTTTTGACTAATTTGGTTATTTGCCATTTCTGGGGATTAAACTTTAAAAAATGTTCTTCTTTTCTGTATCTGATGTTCTGTGTGCTATTAGTGATGCAGCCAACACGAACGGTTGTCATGTGTAACACAACTTTCGATCACCGCGAAAACACCGTCCTGGGAAAGCGTCCATGCTTGATATCGTTTGGTTCATGAACATTAAGTTTCCAGTACAGGTGACCCATAGCTCAAAGTGTTAAATAATTGTCTACATTATTCAATTTTTAAAATAATATTCCATTAATGAGATTGTTAGTCTTTGAAATTTTGCTCACTTTTATTTTTCCTAGTAGAGCAGGATAAAAGGAAAGACTTAAGTTGTAATTTATTTCTTTATATGGATCTGATAGATAGATTCATTTATTATTATTATTTTTTAAGTACAAGGGTAATTGTAAAATCATAGTGTAAAGTTTGTGTGGTGTTTCTGCTTTCTGTAATGTTTGAAACTTGCCTCTGCAGGTAAAATCCCAGAGGAATCAAAAGCCCTCTCTTTATTGGTTCCTGCTCCAACCATGACAAGTCTGATGCCTGGTGCAGGCTTGCTTCCCATACCGACCCCAAATCCCTTGACTACAGTAAGTATTAAGTCTAAAAGGGATGAATGTTCAACTGTTTAATCAGTTGAATAAAGAGCTTAGAAAATTTTTATCTTGAATCTTTTTTATTTTAATGGAGCGATCCGAAAAATCGACTTAATTTTCCCCCCTCAATTGTCAATTACTGTACTTAAACTATCTTTTGGAATTCTGAAGTAATTGAAGAGTCATTTAAATTTAGAACTTAAATTAATTATTCATTAGCAAATCAGTTACTGAAATCCAGCATTTTAGACAGCATGGTGAATTGAAGAATCTAGGTAACAATATTTTCCAATTCGTGAGTACTACATTTATTTAAAAAAGATGAACTGATTTACAACCTGATAATGGGAAAAAATATCTCAGAGAAGGATTTATCTAATTGAGAAAATGTAATAAGGTAAAAACATGACAAAATATTTATTTATGAATTCTGTAGAAATAATAGTAATTTAATGTCTCCTTTGTGATTTCTGAGTGGGGTTAAAAAAGGATACTGCTGTTACTATACTCTTGGTTTTTATGTAAAAGATTCAGGTCATAATTATTTTAAAAGAGTGGTCCTGGGTTCTATTCCAATCAGGGGCTCGTGCCCAGGTTGCGAGCCCGGTCCCCAGTGCGGGGCATGCAGAGGGCAGCCAATCAATGATTCCCTCTCATCATTGATGTTTCTCTCTCTCCTTTCTTCCTCTCTGAAAGCAATAAAAAAAATACATTTTTATAAAAGGGTCATTTTTCTACGAAAACAAACTCAAGACAAAATATAAATCTCACCTTAAATTGAAAGTTTTATCTAGCTTTGTGGTACTGGATTTTTAGGGAGTGAATTCATGTTTTATGATTATAATTAATGTATCCAAGTTATAAAAGTGGGTTCTGAAACTGAAGTGCAAAATTTTAGGTCTTTTCATTTTACATGACATTGTTCTGATGGAGATCTTCATTGTGATTTATAGTGGGAAATGCTTTTTAAATTCAACAGTTGATCATTTGTATTGAGCTTTCTAGAAATTTTATTTTGGGTACATTTTGGTATATTTTAATCTGTTGTTATATAACTTAGTTTATGAAGAATAATTTTAGTTAGAAAATAGAAGAAAGGTGGCCCATTGTGTTTTAGCTCCTGGTTACCTCTCTGACTTTTTTCCTGGCTCATTCTACTTCACCTTTGCCATTTCTTAGACATGTCAAGTACATTTCTGCCTTTGGGTTTTTGTACTTATTTATCCTCTGCCTAGAACTTTATTTTCCAGACATTAGAAAGGTTTACTTTTAAACTTTTTCATAACAGTGAAACTGTTCATCAGGTTTCTATTTAAAAGGGAGGCTAAAGTTCCTGAATAAGAAGGCAAAATGTGTTACATCTGGAGACCAGATCATCTTTAACCCATCAAAGACCAAAGGGCAACTAAATATTTAGGTTCCTTAGCCCAGGGCTAGAAAGTAGATTAAGCTAAAGAAGGGCAACTTTAATATTACAGAGCAGCCACATCCAATAGAACTTCCTGCCATCATGGCAATGCCTGTTTGTATCTGTACTATTGAGTGTGGTAGCCACCAGCAGCTGATCTGTTAGGCCCTTGAAATGTGACTAGTGTGACTGAGGCACTGAATTTTAATTAAAAATCAAAATCAAACTTTATATTCAACAATATAGAAAATATTTAATTAAGGTATTTTCTACAACTTTATGATAACTTGAAATGGTGATGGTTAGCAACAAATCTAAGATCTGTTAGTAGCAAGATACCACAGATTATAATAAACTAGAGGCCCGATGCACGAATTCATGCACGGTGGGGTCCCTCTGCGTGGCCTGCAGGGATCGGGCCGAAACCCGCAGTCCAATGCCACCTGCAGTTCCTACCTGCTGCTCCTGCTCATCCCGGCCTCACTGTGCCTGCCTCAGGCTCGTGCCCAATCAGTCCCAATCGGGAGAGGCTCGCGCTGCTGCAGCAGCGCTTGCCAGCCATGAGCTCTGCTCACCAGCCATGAGCCCTGCATCTGGCGCCCTCCCAAAGGGAGTGGCCTGCGGGATCGGGCTGAAACCAGCTCTCTGACATCCCCCGAGGGGTCCTGGATTGCAAGAAGGTGCAGGCCAGGCTGAGGGGCCCCACTGGTGCACCATTGGGCAGGGAGGGACTGCGGAAGGGCTCCAGGGCATGTCTGGTCCATCTCGCTCAGTCCGGATCAGCCAGACCCCAGCAGCAAGCTAACCTACCGGTTGGAGCATCTTCCCCCGGTGGTCAGTGCATGTCATCATAGCGACTTGACCAGTTGACTTTCTGCCCCCCTGGTGGTTAGTGCACGTCATAGCTAGTGGTTGAGCAGCCTTAGCATATCATTAGCATATTATGCTTTGATTGGTTGTTCTGCCATTCGATCTATTTGCATATTACCCTTGTATTATATAGGATGTATTATATAGGATACTATGAAGGGAAAAAACCAGTCATGTGGTAGAGAGTAAATGAAGCTTCATATAATAAGGTCAGGGACACCGATTTGGAGCGGATGATTAAACTGATACTCAAAGAAGTCATCTGGCAGAAGCAGGGAGAAGAGCTTTCAGGGCAGGAGGAAAGAGCACTATGTGAAAAGCCCTAAGGTGGACCCGGGCTGGGTGGCTCAGTTGAGTGGTGCATCATCCCGTACTTCAAAAGGTTGTGGGTTTGATTTCAGGCCAGGGCACATAGGTTGTGGGTTCAATCCCTATTTGGGCCAACTACGGGAGGAGCCAGTCGATGTTTCTCATATGTATGTTTCTCTCCCATTCTCTAAAAATCAATGAACAAACATATCCTCTGGTGAGGATTTTTTAAAAACCCTAAGATTTGAAAAACTTGTGTGTTCAAGGTACAGAATTGCAGTCAGTGTGGTTGAAGCATAGTGAGTGAAGGGAGGGATAGTTAGGGCTTTTTAGGTCATGGAAAGGAATTTACCAGTAATTTTTATTCAAAGGTAATGAGAAGTCATGGATGAGTTTTAGACAGGGGTAAGACATGATTTGACATGTTTTTAAAAGATCGCAAACTGGCTGTTTTGACAAGCATAAGTGATACTTTTTTTCATCAACTTGTATTTTCACTTTTAGGAAGTGTTATTAACAGTTGTTAAATCTTAGTAATTTTGCAATAATATATCCGTATGTAGTCAGTGCTCAAAATTTTCTTAAATTGTATAAGTGGAAATGGAAGTGGTAGTGTTTTTGTCCTTGAAAGGGTTTTTTGTTAATTCTGCAAAACTTTTTCATTTTCAAATTCTGAGATTTCCATCTTTTCTAGTTTAAGTACACATTAAAAAAATATCTTCTTTAATGCTTGAACTAAAAACTGAGTGTACTAGTGTTATGAAAGATCACTCAAAGGTTTTTGTCCTTTTCCTGCAATAGTATAAATAAGGGTTTAATATTTTAGGCGTTTTTTCCTTAGGTAAACTTTGCCCCTGTTTTAATTTTAGTCTGTGAATGATGGGACCCTGCTTTAACCATGTGTTAGCTGAGTAGCTTTGGGAAAATTATTTAATTTCTCTCAGTCTTTCTTATCTGTGATAATAGTAATAATAACGGTCTCTTAGGGTTGATATGAGGATTAATAACCCAGGAAAAATTAAGTACTATGATATTGTTAACTAGTACACAGTCGGTGTTGGTGAATGCCCAAGATCCAATCAGTTCTTACTGTTTGTGAATTCACCCACTAGCTAAAATTTATTTGAAGACTCAAAATCAATACTTGTGGTGCTTTTGCCGTCATTCATTGACACACACAAAATCATGATAAATTTGAGTTTTTGATATGTACATTCCCAGATGAAGTCAAACAGAGGAGTGCTCTTTTTTTAGATTTAATGCTGTTCAGGTGTACCTCTTTTTTGTTTTGCTTTGTTTTGTTAATCCTCACCTGAGGATATTTTCCCATTGGTTTTCAGAGACAGTGGAAGGGAGGGGGAGAGACAGGGTGAGAGAAACATCATTGTGAAAGAGACACACCGATTGGTTGCCTTCTGCACATGCCCTGACCAGACTGGGGATCAAGCCTGCAACTGAGGTACATGCCCTTGCCCGGAATTGAACCCTCGACCCTTCAGTCCACGAGCTGATGCTCTATCCACTGAGCCAAACTGGCTAGGGCCAGGTATACCTGATTTTATTTTATTTTTTTTTAAAAATATATTGATTTTTTTACAGAGAGGAAGGGAGAGGGATAGAGAGTGAGAAACATCGATGAGAGAGAAACATCGATCAGCTGCCTCCTGCACACCCCCTCCTGGGGATGTGCCCGCAACCAAGGTACATGCCCTTGACTGGAATCGAACCTGGGACCTTTCAGTCCGCAGGCCTACGCTCTATCCACTGAGCCAAACCGGTTACGGCAGGGATACCTGATTTTATTGCACTGTGCTTTATGTCCTTACATGGGTTTTTTTTTGTTTTGCTCTTACAAATTGAAAGCAATACCCTGCACCAACAAAAAGATTACAACTAGCCCTGTTGCGGTGGTGCAGTGGTCTGTAATTGGAACGGCAATATCTCCAGGGTATGCCTATAAATAAGAGTCCTTGTTGTGGTCTGTTTAGTGCCATGTTTTTCACATTTTGTACTTTTTGTGAATGATTTCACCATTTTAATTAGCTCCCAAATGTAGTGCTAAAGTGCTGTCTAGTGTTTCTAAGGGCTGGAAGGCTGTGATACGTCTTACAGAGAAAATATGTGTTAGGGTTCCTTCAGGAATGAGTTTTGATAGTGCTTCTGACTATGAGTTCAATTATAATGAATCAAAAATAAATGTTAAATAAGGTGTCTTTAAACAGAAACACAACATAAAACAAGGTTATGTGTTGGTTGATGAAAATATTATGACCAGAGACTTGTTAGGAACCTAGCCTTCTATTTTCCCTAGGAACAGTGATTCAGTATTCAACAGTTCAGTGTTTGTGGCAACTTGATAGTACATAACTACTGCAGATAATGAGAATTCAGTAGGACATAACTACTGCAAATAATTAGAATTGAGTGTTTTTAGTGTTAAGATTAAGAGTAGATAAAACATCCAGATAGTCGCCCTAACCAGTTTGGCTCGGTGGATAGAGCGTCGGCCTGCAGACTCAAGGGTCCGGGGTTTGATTCCGGCCAAGGGCATGTATGTACCTTGGTTGCGTGCACATACCCAGTAGGGAGTGTACAGAAGGCAGATGATCGATGTTTCTCTCTCATTGATGTTTCTAACTCTCTATCCCACTCCCTTCCTCTCTGTAAAAAATCAATAAAATATATTTTAAAAAATCCAGATAATCAAGAAATATGTGGCATTTCGAATTACATTAAAAACTACTGTGACCTCCCTCTTAATAATTCAGACATATCCATGGCTTAAAGCTAGGAGCCCCTAGTTTCTTCCCATTCTTTTTGAGTTGATCAATTCTTTTCAAGATTAGATAATGGTAATTTTTGATACTAACCAAAAATGTGCCTTTTTTTTCTTCTTAATAGCTGGGTGTTTCCCTTAGCAGTTTGGGAGCTATACCAGCAGCAGCACTAGACCCCAATATTGCAACACTTGGAGAGATACCACAGCCACCACTTATGGGAAATGTGGATCCTTCCAAAATTGATGAAATCAGGAGAACAGTCTATGTTGGCAATTTGAATTCCCAGGTAATAAAGACACTGATTCTTTCCCCCTTCTTAAAAATCATATAGATTGATAAAGTAATATTTACCTGATTTTTAAAAAAAGAATATACTTTATTAAAATGTTACTTTGTTTCTTCAGACAACAACAGCTGACCAGCTACTCGAATTTTTTAAACAAGTTGGAGAAGTGAAGTTTGTACGGATGGCAGGTGATGAGACTCAGCCAACTCGGTTTGCTTTTGTGGAATTTGCAGACCAAAATTCTGTACCAAGGGCCCTTGCTTTTAATGGAGTTATGTTTGGAGACAGGCCATTGAAGTAAGAAACCCTAAACAAAGAAATTTTAATGATTTTGGAAAACTTTAAAGTATTTTTGATGTAATTAAGGCTTTTTTTTTTCTTTTTAATAGTAATTGGCAATTTGTGGAAAGGAAGACTTTGTGTTAAGTATACTAAATGAATACCTGAGATACCATTTTAGCCTTTATGGTTGTATTTGAAGACATCTTATTTTCTATTTTATAAAGTTTAGTTTAATGTTAAGGTTGGTTAAATACCCTATATAATGATCATAGGTATTTTTCCATAAGCTTTAACAGGTCATGTGGGTTTTGCATTATGACGGGACTAATGGACAATTTAACATATGGGTTGAACTTTTTTAATAATACAGTAATAAGAATTTTGGTAAATCCAAAATCCCAGGAAGAAAATAATATTAAGTACTCAGAAATGATCTGATCATACATTTTGAGTTTTAAGGTTGGCTCCTATCTTTGTTTGCAAAATGAGAAATTGATGTAGCCTATCAGATACTCTATTTTATGCAGATTATTGAGGTAATTACCTTAGTTATACAGTTTGATAAGGATTCTGCTATTAAAGGATAAATAACTGTTCCTAATGAATGCTTGTCTTCTATTGTGGAAGGGGTGAGACTGAAGAAATTCTCCTATGTGCATCAGAGAAACCACTGTTGCCTGGCAGATAAAGAGTCTTATCAAATGCCTCCCACATTCAAAGCTGTGTTTGACTCAGCTGTGGTCCAGGGGTGATTAAAATAGTGTACAGAATATACAGCTTCCCTTGCTCTTCCCAGGGTGCAGAGGTTATCAACAAAATCTTATAATCTAAGAATAGAAGTGATTGATTTTAATATTGGTGTCAACATTTTAATTTATTATAATTCTAAAGTGTGCAGGGGAAGTAGTTGTCCTGGCCTATTAAAGTTGTTAAAGAAGTCAGCTAACAGAGTTTTTTTCTCCTCTTGCTTTTGGCTTTGTTAGCAAGAGATGATGGCAGGTGGAAATGAGATTCATTATGGTTTTTGAGGTTGGTGGTGGTTATTCTGTATTTAGCTATATTACTCTTAATGTGCTTTCAAGGCGTCGATTCATAAATATATGTATCATGTAAACACTTAATTGTTTCATGTTTTGTAAAAGATGGTGTGTATTTGTGATATGCTAATGTTTTTAATTTAGAATAAATCACTCCAACAATGCAATAGTAAAACCCCCTGAGATGACACCTCAGGCTGCAGCTAAGGAGTTAGAAGAAGTCATGAAGCGAGTACGAGAGGCTCAGTCATTTATCTCAGCTGCTATTGAACCAGGTAAGGTCATAGTGTTGTTACACAGGTCATAGTTTAAGATCATAGAATTTTAGAACTGCAAGGAATTTTAGAAATTAATCTTGTTCAGTTCCTTCATTTTACAAACAAGAAGACTGAAACTCAAGAAAGAGTAAGTGACTTACTAATGTCAAAGGTCAAAGAAGTACTTAGCACATTCTTTTCCCATGATACTGAATTGAGGCACATTAGCCTGAGTTTATCAGTTTTATACTTTAAGAGCAAAATGAGTGCTCAAAACTGACTTGCTTAAAGCAATGTATAAATGTTATTGTGAGACCAAAAACAAGAATAAATATATTTAAAATGTGATGATTAAGCAGACTTACTTTTCATCAAAGTTTTAATTTATTGTAAATATAAAAAAGAGATTCTGTGAGTTAGGGAAAATACAGACACTGTTTTAGCAAGGTAAAAGAACACTTACCTCTTCAAACTTTTGTGTTGCTAACTAAAATTTAAGAATCCAATTTAAAACTGTCTAGATCAGTGGTTCCCAAACTTATTTGGCCTACCGCCCCCTTTCCAGAAAAAATATTACTCAGCGCCCCCTGGAAATTAATTTTTTTAAAATTTTAATAGCAATTAAACAGAAAGATATATGCCCCCAAATGCACCTGTGGCCATCACCGCCCCCCTGGATCGCTGCAGCGCCCACCAGGGGGCCCAAACTTATTTGGCCTACCGCCCCCTTTCCAGAAAAAATATTACTCAGCGCCCCCTGGAAATTAATTTTTTTAAAATTTTAATAGCAATTAAACAGAAAGATATATGCCCCCAAATGCACCTGTGGCCATCACCGCCCCCCCCCCATCGCTGCAGCGCCCACCAGGGGGCGGTAGCGCCCACTTTGGGAATCACTGGTCTAGATGGTTTACATTTGAGCAAGTTTTCTAAATTAGCACTCAGAATTTAAGCCTCAATTCTAGCAAAATAAATGGAGAAAGATTTAAAATCACTGTTATAGGACTTACAGACATGTTATAATCGTACATTATGGCAGCAACAAAATATTACGAACAGCTGTTTATAATCATCTGGTTTATATGTACTGCTGCAGGGTGGCTGCACTCAACGAGTTTATGCAATGACTTTCTTGGATGTTTCTGAAGGATAATTGCACAGGAGGAGGATGTACAGAGAGTAGGCCCCTTGCACTATATGTGGTACATTCCACTTGTGCCTGATTATTAACTGGGATCTTTAATTGTTCTGAGCTTACACTGCAAAGTGGTTTTTTCCTCCCAGAGTCTGGAAAGAGCAATGAAAGAAAAGGCGGTCGATCTCGTTCCCACACTCGTTCCAAATCCAGGTCTAGCTCAAAATCCCATTCTAGAAGGAAAAGATCACAGTCGAAACACAGGTGAGAATTTATGCTATCACTTTAAATTTTTTTGGTTTTGTATTAAAAATAGTTAAGATTTCTGAGTTTTTGTCCAAATGTCAGAATTTAGAAATTTCATAGAGTTCACCAGAAAGTATGGTTACCATGAAATATTGCTTTAATTATAATTAACTGTAGTTAAAATTGCAATTTTTAATAATACATCATTTTATTTCAATGAATTTTTAGTTTTAGAAGTTGGTTTTCTATCTTAAGATGCAATGTTTCTGATTTTTCTAAGAGTAAACTAGTGTTTATACAGACTGGCAGAAACTTTGCATATTGAGAAAAGGGAACCATGTATATGGTGATGCTGATGGCTGATTGCTGAAGTTGCTGCCCCCTCCCTCTTCCCAGTCCACTCAAGTGTTGGAAGTACCATCCCAAATCTTGCTTTCAAGTCCTTACCTCTCTTTAGTACTTTGGTACCTGAAACAGGAGTAACTTCTAGCTTTAGTTCCAACTATTGTATTGTGCTTAAGCTCTGTTTCTGTTTTGTTTTATTTTTGAGCATAGCTCTGTTGTTTTAACTTTCTTTTAAAATCTGTTGTGTTTGACTCAAAGGGGATCTCAATTGTCTTCTTTAAGATGTAGAGGGGCCGAAACCGGTTTGGCTCAGTGGATAGAGCGTCGGCCTGCGGACTGAAAGGTCCCAGGTTCGATTCCGGTCAAGGGCATGTACCTGGGTTGCGGGCACATCCCCAGTAGGAGATGTGCAGGAGGCAGCTGATTGATGTTTCTCTCTCATCGATGTTTCTAACTCTCTATCTCTCTCCCTTCCTCTCTGTAAAAAATCAATAAAATATATTAAAAAAAAAAAGATGTAGAGGGACTGTTACTGAAATGTGGAAATGTATATAGTGGATTCTAACTGTATGCTGTATGCACACATATACCTAGGCCTGAAGAGAAGAGGTAGATAACAGTGTGTGCATGTTTATGTGTGTGAGGTGTGAGGGTGTTAGAAAAGGAGGGGAGAGTTTTAGGGGAGGGAACCAGTATGCTGCAGTATGTTGAACCTCACCGGCAAGCTCAGTTTAGTCTGTTTTTCTGTGTTGTTCAAGGAGATTGAAACAATGAGATAGGAAAATATTTCTTTGACTCTAATAGGGTATACTTCTTGCTATTTACTGGTTTATACTTCTCTGTTATTCTTAGTTTGCAAAATCTCCTTTGGCATGTGGTTTTACTGTATTCTTCCATCCAAGGCCTTACAATAAAGCAAGTTCAGATCCAAGTGAAGGAAGTTGTTTCATGTAAAAGGAATGACCAGTGCAGCAGAAGCCAGAACTGGAGAAGGAAAAGGGTATAGAAGCAGTGGTGCTAGATTGTTGACATTAGTATAGGTTGACAGGATGTGGTGAACATAAAGGAGGTCAAGGAAATACAGAATTGAATTGAAGAGTTCATTTTGTGTTGATTACAAGAGCCAGGCTCCAAATCTAATACCTTAGTGATTTTCTAGGCTAGAATAAAACCAAACTTAATGATTGACATCATTGTTTCCTTGATAATCTTTGGGAAGCCTTATCTGTTGGGGCAAATAATTTAACTATCCACTTTAAGGTTTTTGCTCTCATCATTTTAACTATATTTGGGTATTTTCCCTTTGTAAGGGTTAGTGGGGAGGAGGATTATTCAGTCTAAACTGAAATTTGTTAATTGTTTCTCATTCATGGGACTGCTTTCATGTAGGTCTAACTGTGTAGCATTATAAATTACTTATTCTTGGCATGCATACATTTGACCCTTGAACAACATGGGTTTGAACTGCATGGATCCTCCTATATGTGGATTCTTTTCAGTAAATATATAGCTCTCCTATCTGTGGGTTTAGGGTTCATGAATTCAATCAACCACATATTGAAGACAGTACATATTTTCGATCTGCAGTTAGGAATCCACAAAAGTGAGAGGCCTACCATATGCATTGTTTCATGCCATCCTATATAATAAAATCCTAATATGCAAATTGACCAATGGCGGAACGACAGGTCGCTATGATGCACACTGACCATCAAGGGGCAGATGCTCAATACAGGAGCTGCCCCCTGGTGGTCACTGTGCTCCCATGGGGAGCGCCACTCAGCCAGAAGCTGGGCTCACAGCTGGCGAGCACAATGGCGATGGTGGGAGCCTCTCCTGCCTCTGCAGCAGCGCTAAGGAGCAGTGAGCAGACGGGTGAAGGACGAGGGGTCCCAGACTGCAAGAGGGCCCCCCCCCCCCCCCCCACCAAGCAGTGTCGTGCACTGGGCCTCTAGTTTTGTATAAGGGACTGGAACTTTTGCAGAATTTGGTATCTGTGGTGGGAAGTGTTAGTTCTGGAATCAATCTTTTGTGGATTCTGAGGGATGACTGAAGTTTTGGGGGAGTTAGAAGATTTTTGACTGTCCGGTGGGTCAGCACTCCAACCCCTGCATTGTTCAAGGTTCAACTGTATATATACACACATACACATATCTACATATATACACACACATATACATGAATACACACACATGCACGTTTTTGGTAAGCATATACTATTTTTATACATGGTTTATAGAAACATATATAGCTTTTACTAAGTTCTTAAATACATAAGAGGATGATTTAAGGGGGGGGGGGGGGGGGGAAACGCCTTACCCAGAAAACTTAAGGATCTTGCCATGGAAGTAACTTCCCCCACCCCAGTAGGAGAGAGGGATGTCGGACATTTCTTGGCTTTGCCTCCCCTGTTATTGGGATTTGATGCCCTTAGCGCTAGCTCGGACCTGCTAGACTTAGCAGGAGTGTGGGTTGTAGGAGCCCTTTCTCTTGAAGGCCACCTTTTTATGTTCTCACTGTCCTCAGGTGCTTCTAAAGCCCCTACCCTTCTTATTCCTTCCTCTTAGGAGGGAGGAAGGGGTTTTTTGTCACTGTGACCTTGGTTAGGACTGGGATGATTTGTTCCCACTTTTTGCTTCCAAATTTTTATGTGTTCTCATCCAGATAGTGTTAGGAAAGATGGGTGGCACTCTAATTATTATATTTTAAAGACCAGCATAGGACTATAAGACATTTAATAACATTTTATGGGAAACAACTGACTTACAAACGATTTTTGCAACATGATGGTAAATTGCCCTTTATTCACTTTAATTTATAAATGCAGTTTTGCACATTACTCTAATATGAGAACTGCTAACAATAATTCAAATCTTATCTTTGGTTGGATTAGATTTACTCTTGATTTGAAGCTTTTAGCATTCCCAGTTAAAAAACTTGTAGGTGACTAGAGGGTGATGTAGAGACACGAAAATATTTAATGTCAAAATTAAAATACAATAATTATTCTTGGGCAGTAACTTTCAAACTCTAAGGAGACCTACAGGGTAAGGTAGGAAGCCAAGTAACTTGTATCTATCAGGGGTCTGGTTAAATATTTTAAAGGGTTTTCTTTGCTTAATTAAGGTGGAAAGCACTGTTTGATTAAAACAGATTATTTATATTTTTAGTAAAGTTAAGAACAGAAATCTTAAGAATTTTTATTAAGTACAAAGAAGCAAAGGCCCTTTATCCTATGTGGATGTCTGTAAATGGACTAAAAATGTTCTCAGTTTTGCATTTTTGCCTTAATACCTATTAGTTGAGCCTTGTATCTCTTAGGTTATTATTGATAAAAATTTCAACAAACTCTGACTTATCTTCTTATATTAAAAACGTGGTATGAAGATAAATGTATAATTTTTAAAGACATAATAGATGAGTGGTTCAGTTGAAAATTAGCTGTTGAAAAACAAATTTTGACTGAAAAATGTGTTTAAAAAACAAGATTTCATTATTAATCGAGGGTTGTCTGATTTCATAGTATACCACAAGCATTTAACTATATATCCAGATAGTGTTAGGAAAGATGGGTGGCACTCTAATTATTATATTTTAAAGACCAGCATAGGACTATAAGACATTTAATAACATTTTATGGGAAACAACTGACTTACAAACGATTTTTGCAACATGATGGTAAATTGCCCTTTATTCACTTTAATTTATAAATGCAGTTTTGCACATTACTCTAATATGAGAACTGCTAACAATAATTCAAATCTTATCTTTGGTTGGATTAGATTTACTCTTGATTTGAAGCTTTTAGCATTCCCAGTTAAAAAACTTGTAGGTGACTAGAGGGTGATGTAGAGACACGAAAATATTTAATGTCAAAATTAAAATACAATAATTATTCTTGGGCAGTAACTTTCAAACTCTAAGGAGACCTACAGGGTAAGGTAGGAAGCCAAGTAACTTGTATCTATCAGGGGTCTGGTTAAATATTTTAAAGGGTTTTCTTTGCTTAATTAAGGTGGAAAGCACTGTTTGATTAAAACAGATTATTTATATTTTTAGTAAAGTTAAGAACAGAAATCTTAAGAATTTTTATTAAGTACAAAGAAGCAAAGGCCCTTTATCCTATGTGGATGTCTGTAAATGGACTAAAAATGTTCTCAGTTTTGCATTTTTGCCTTAATACCTATTAGTTGAGCCTTGTATCTCTTAGGTTATTATTGATAAAAATTTCAACAAACTCTGACTTATCTTCTTATATTAAAAACGTGGTATGAAGATAAATGTATAATTTTTAAAGACATAATAGATGAGTGGTTCAGTTGAAAATTAGCTGTTGAAAAACAAATTTTGACTGAAAAATGTGTTTAAAAAACAAGATTTCATTATTAATCGAGGGTTGTCTGATTTCATAGTATACCACAAGCATTTAACTATATGTATTTCTTTTATAGATATTTGTTTTAATTCATGAAAACATGACTCTCAAAATGAGTTTTAATTATATAAAGCATACTTATGAAAGCTCATTTGACCTCTTTGGAATAAATAAAGATAGAATTTAAAGTTTTCATTTATACTGTTGATGGTGATGACAGTGAGAGTTAGGAATTTTAAGCATTTACTCTGTGCCAGAGACTGCTAGGCAGTTAATTTTCCATACATCATCTGATTTAATCCTCATGACAGCCCTATAATTCTTACTCCATTTACAAATGAAGAAACTCAGGATAGAGAGGTTGACTAGTCAGAGTTCTCACAGCTAGTGTGTGGCAGAGCTGAGTGTTAGGCTCAGATTGTGTGTGCATTCAGTATTGTTATATTTTAATAGTTCCTAGGATAGTTCATTATAAAAAACACTAGAGGCCCGGTGCACAGATTCGTGCACCGGTCAGGTCCTGCATCTAGGCCTGCGGGGATTGGGCTGAAACTGGCAGTCCAACATCCCTCAAGGGGTCCCGGAGTGCAAGAGCGCACTCTGCAAAGTTGCTGTCACTTGGCAGCTCCAGTGTTGAGCATCTGCCCCCTGGTGGTCAGTGCGTGTCATAGGTACCAGCCAGTTGGCCGGTCGTTTAGGCCTTTATATATATATATATATATATTACATAAGCAGTTATTTCAGTGGGAAAAGGAGCCTAGAGAATTTCACAATTGGAAAAACTATTGTTTTTTTCCTTCTGGAATTCCAGTAATAAGGGTTTCTTTTAATAGCTATCTTTATCTATATATATAAAAGGCTAATGTGCTAAGTGTATGTACAACCGGTTCAGTTGAAAATAAGACGCACACTGACCAACATAGGGCAGACGCTTAATGTAGGAGCTGCCATGACATGCACTGGCCATTTACAAAGAAACAGTACCATGGACCTGGCACCAACAAAGCAACACTTGGCTTCCCCCAAGTGGGAAACAGGCCCTGCCACCTTCCCAGAGCGACACCCCACCAAATTGCAGCCAATGCTGCCGAGACCCCATGGCGCAAAATGTGGCCCACAGCCCAGCCCAGCTTGGAAACAGTCGCTGTGGGTGCCAGGTAATTACGTCATGTAGGAACGCCCGGCTTCCTCTCCCTAGCAATTAGCCTCCTTGGAGTTTCTTGAGCCCAGGAACATGACTTGCTTTATAGCCACATGCAAACATTTTACACATCAACCAAATGTCTGTGAAGTGTTTTCACTTGCCTCATCTCATTTGATCCTCACAGAAGTCCTGGAGTAGGTAGATAGGAGACTTGAGAGAATCCTATTTTCTTTTCATTAGCCGGAAAACAGAGAGTTAGAAAGTTTAGAAACTTGACCTGACTGAAAAGAATAAACGGTAGACTTTGAAAATGAAAATAACTTTAGGTTTTCTCATTGTACAGAACATAGTCAACACTGCTGCAGTTAAATATTTTACCCTTTGTTCTCCCTTCGTGATCAACAATAATAATCAGCTTTGTGTTGATATTTACTGCTGTGTTGCAGACAATTACTTGAAAGAGAAGTTGGGGTGCTTCACTAGGCTGGAAAAAACTTAGCTAAATCAGAAAGCAGGTCTAATTAAAGCAAGTTTATGCTATATATATAAAAGGCTAAGTTGACTCGCACATGCACAATACATATAAAGCTCTCACTGGCGCCAATCACTAGTATAGTTATAAAATCAGGGCCTTACAAATCCAACGTTTGGTTATGTCTAGCTTTAACTCAAGTGATGATGCTTATTTTTCTGTCACACTAGTACTGTCACTAGTACTGTCACTAGTACTATGCTGCTTATATCTTCTTAATATGTATTTTGACAAACAGCACACAGCCATTTATAGAAACTATTGAACTATGTAATCACTAAAGATTACAACTTGTCAAGATAAGTTGTAGTCCCAAGTAGTCATTACATGCAAGTCAAGAGTTAAAGACAATTTGTGATATGGAAACTTGGATCATAGGAGAAGTCGTCTATATTAAGGCACGTAGTAATTAGCAAAAGAGATTCACATGAGAAGAAGAGATAATGCACAGAACTAGCATTATTTTGTCTTCTGTTTTCACAGAGGTATATTCTGTTTTGTGAGACATTCTGGAGGGGGGAAAGAGGAAAATAAGTTAGCAAAAGAAAGCCACACCTGAGAAATGTTAACTTAAATCTGACACAGGAAATAAATTCTTTCTCTGTTTTTATCTTGGTGTTCTGAATAATGATCAATCTGATAAAGTTTCCATAAATAAAGTATTTTAGATAATCTAACTGAAGCACTACATAGTGGAGAATTTTAAAATATTGATACATATTTTGGGATAGTTTTTAAAATTCTCTTATTTGAAAGACATCACTAAAAGTTGAAATTCTAAGAAAAAGATTTGACATTCTAACAATTTGTTTTTCTTTAGGAGTAGATCCCATAATAGATCACGTTCAAGACAAAAAGATAGACGTAGATCTAAGAGCCCACATAAAAAACGCTCTAAATCCAGGGAAAGACGAAAGTCAAGGAGTCGTTCACATTCACGGTGAGTTTTGGGTGAAAAAAAAAAAGGCTTTATTTGTTAAAAATCTGTTGTGAGGGAAAGTAAACTTTTTTTTTGATTGTTTTAGTAATGATTAATATTGGTTGCTGTTGATTTGGATCTGATTGCCATTATGACTCATGAGGTTTCTGTACTTAATTCCACCTGGTATTTGTTTTTATTTTTTTTTTATTTTTTATTTTTTTTAATATATTTTTTTATTGA
>NW_005353967.1:11554998-11574594 GCF_000412655.1 Myotis brandtii
CTGGGGATGTGCCCGCAACCCAGGTACATGCCCCCGACCGGAATCGAACCCGGGACCTTTCAGTCCGCAGGCCGACGCTCTATCCACTGAGCCAAACCGGTTTCGGCATATTTGTTTTTATTTTACTAATTAATCAATTATTTATTTTAATCCTCACCTGAGGTCATTTTTTTCATCAATTTCTAGAGAGAGTGGAAAGGAGGTAGGCAGGGGAAAAAAGAGAAACAGAGAGAGAGAGAGAGAGAAAGAAAGAGAAAGAGAAACATTGGTGTGAGAGAGACACATTGGCCACTTCCCGCACACACCACAACTGGTCCAGGGATTAAACCTGCAACCCAGGTAAGTGCCCTTGACTGGGAATTGAACCTGCAACCCTTTGGTGCATGGGCTCTAACGATTTAGTAATACTGGCCAGAGTGATATTTGTTTTATTTAGTAGCTTCAGTTACAACTGAGTTATATAGAAACTTGTTATGTCTTATAGCTATTATAAATTGTTTTGTATTGATAATTATTGAAGAAAGAGAGGAAGGTCCTTTTGGGGAGTAGAATTATTTCAGTTGTGAATTTACTTTCTTATTTTTCTTTTTTAAAGGGACAAGAGAAAAGACACCCGAGAAAAGATCAAGGAAAAGGAAAGAGTGAAAGAAAAAGATAAAGAAAAGGAAAGGGAAAAAGAGAGAGACAGGGAAAAGGAACGTGAAAAAGAAAAGGAACGGGGTAAAAACAAAGATAAAGACCGGGATAAAGAACGGGAAAAGGACCGGGATAAGGATAAAGACAAGGAAAAGGACAGAGAGAGGGAGCGGGAAAAAGAGCATGAAAAGGAGCGAGACAAAGAGAAGGAAAAGGAACAGGATAAAGAAAAGGAACGAGAAAAGGACAGATCCAAAGAGATAGATGAGAAAAGAAAGAAGGATAAAAAATCCAGAACACCGCCCAGAAGTTACAATGCATCAAGAAGATCTCGTAGTTCCAGCAGGTTTGATATGCTTAAAATTTTTACCAAGGTTTTTACTGATGACAAATGAAAATAAGAATTTTAACTGAGGGGGACAAGATTTTCTTTACAAGTGGAATCAGTACAGTAATATCAAAACATTTCCCTTTTCAGAGTAAGCATTTTTCTTAGAGGGCTTGCCACAGGATTGAATGTGTGAGAAGGAAGGATGGATGGTATTGGGCAAAATTATTTGAAAAGTTTTACTTCTCTTTTGTGATCCATTATTTTAATGTGGTGGCAGCACTAGCAGATGGTGCTGCTGCTGATTTTCTTGGAGGGTGGGATGGCAGGGGCAAGTTTTTATTTTTTTAATTGGGGTGACATTGGTTAATAAAATAATATAGGTTTCAAGTGTACAATTTTATAATATAGTAGAGGCCTGGTGCATGAATTTGCACCAATGGGGTCCCCCGGCCTGGCCTGCGGGATTGGGCTGAAACCGGCTATCCGACATCCCTCAAGGGGTCCTGGATTGTGAGAGGGCGTAGGGCAGGCTGAGGGACCCCACTGGTGCACAATCAGGGCCGGGAAGGGATGCAGGAGGTTGGCCAGCCGGGGCGGGACCACGGGAGGGCTCCAGGGCGTGTCTGGCCCCTCTCGCTCAGTCCCGATTGGCCGGACCCCAGCAGCAAGCTAAGCTACCGGTCGGAGCGTCTGCCCCTTGTGGTCAGTGCATGTCATAGTGACTGGTTGAGCGGTTGACTGTCCCCTGGTGGTCAGTGCACGTCATAGCGAGCGGTTGAGTGGCCTTAGCAGATCATTAGCATATTACGCTTTGATTGGTTGAACGGACGATTGGACACTTAGCATTATTAGGCTTTTATTATATAGGATCACCTGGATATTGCATTGTGTGTTCACCACCCAAGTTCAAATCTCGTTTCACCACCATATATTTACCACCCTTTACCTTTGTATCACCCAGTCCCCTTTCCCTCTGGTAACCACCATACTGTTGTGTGTCTGAGTTTTTGTTTGTTCATTTTTTGCTTTCAGTTTTATATCCCACATATGAGTGAAATCATAGGTTCTTGACTTTTTCTGTCTGACTTATTTCGCTTATCATGATATTCTCAAGGTCCATCCATGTTGTCACAAATGGCAGTATTGCATTTTATGGCTGAGTAGTATTCCATTGTATATTTGTACCACATCTTCTTTGTCCAGTCATCTAGCAAAGGACAGTTGGACATCACATCTCACCTATTAGGTTGGGTATTATCAACAAGACAAGTAATAACAAGTGTTAGAGAGGTTGTGGAGAAAAGGAACCCTCATTCACTGCTGGTGGGAATATAAACTGAAAGTTTCTCAAAAAGTGGAACATAGACCCAGTAACACTTCTGGATTTCTAACACCAAAATGTGAAAACATTTATTCCCAAAGATATATGTACCCCTATGTTGATTGCAGCATTATTCACAGTAGCCAAAATATGGAAACAGTGGAAGGGCCTTTTTAAAATTTAAATATAGAAGAATTGACCTCTTAGACTTCCGTATTTCTTTGGAGTGGTGTGGTTAGTTTTATGTGAAATGATTTCTGAAATTGCAGTGTTAGTGCTTTTTCATCTAAGTTAGTTTTTACTGCACTATTTTGTTGAACACATGAACGTTTACATTTTTTGTTTTGTCATTTTTAAGATTTTGCTTTTTTCTTAGGACTGTTGCCTTAATCTATTAATAAGTGCTCTGCCACCAGGTGGAGTAGGTTGCCATAGTAACTGCAGCAAAATGAGGACCTTCATTGATTGAAGATTATGTAAACCTACATTTCATTATTCCGGATGATACCGTGGCTATAAATAAATAGAAGTTCTTGTGTTAAGCTATATATTAAAATATATATTTTAAGCAAGCTTTAAAGGCATTTTAAGCATAATTTTTCATAGAAAATAATTTCAGAAACAGGAATGCCTTTTTTAAAAATTCTTTTTAAAAATATTATTTTATTGATTTCAGAGAGGGAAAGAGAGAAACATCAATGATGAGAGAAGAAGCATCGATCAGCCATCTTTTGCATGCCCCCTGTTAGGGATCAAGTACGCAACCTGGGCATGTGTGCTGACTGGGAATCAAATGGTGACCTCCTGGTTTTATTCTTTTTTTTTCTTTTTCTGGTTTTATTCTTAATGCTAGTCTTTGTTTAGATAATACAAGATAATTCAAGCATTTTAGTGCTTTTACTATATGACAGATTTTATGTGTCAGCAATTTTTCATGCCTAACCTTATTTAATCTTTAAAAACGTCTATGTGCCCTAACCAGTTTGGCTTAGTGGATAGAGCGTTGGCCTGCGGACTCAAGGGTCCCAGGTTCGATTCCTGTCAAGGGCATGTACCTTGGTTGCAGGCACATCCCCAGTAGGGAGTGTGCAGAAGGCAGCTGATCAATGTTTCTCTCTCATCGATGTTTCTAACTCTCTATCCCTCTCCCTTCCTCTCTGTAAAAAATCAATAAAATATATTTTAAAAAGAAATAAGTCTATGAGAAGACTATTATCATGGTTGTAAAACATGAGGAAACTGAAGGTTAGATGAAATTTTCCATCTACTTTGTACTTTAGTATCAGAAGTACAGTAGCCCTTTCTCTTTTTAGAAATTAAGTTTACTTGAGAATTCTCTAACTAGTTCTTGGTTATTTGCTTTAAGAAAACTTGATTCAGCATAGAGTTGAAAGCAACACTTTATGTTAAAACTAGAGGCCCGGTGTATGAAAATTCATGCACTGGAGGGGGGGCGTCCCTCAGCCCGGCCTGCCCCCTCTCACAGCCTGGGAGCCCTCTGAGGCGGGGGGTGATCCGGCGATCAGGGGAAGGCGACCCCCCATCACCCCTCTGCTGCTGCCACTGCCGGCAGCGCAAGCCTCGGCCGGCCCTGGTTACCTGCGCCTCGGGCGGCCCTGGGTGGCTGGGAGCCTGAGGGGACTGGGTGCTGCCATCTTGTGGCTGCGCCTGGGGGCAGGCCTGGCCTTGCCGCACACCTGCCGCCCAGCGGGGCTGAGGGGACTGGGCGCCGCCATCTTGTGGCTGTGAGTGCCACCATCTTTGAGGGCGGGCAGTCAATTAGCATATTCCCTCCTTATTGGCTGTGGGTGCCGCCATCTTTGAGGGCAGGGCAGCAATTAGCATACTCCTTATTGGCTGTGGGTGCTGCCATCTTTGTGGGCATGGCAGTCAATTAGCATATTCCCTCCTTATTGGCTGTAGGCGCCGCCATCTTTGCAATGGCGTGAGGGTCAATTAGCATATTCCCTCTTTATTAGATAGGATGGGCTTAAAATAAGCTGGTAATATTTTAGCACATTGAACCAAAACCTGAAGAATTAATTTAACCTCATTTACTGTGGGTATCGTTGAGACCTGTGACTGCATGTTGATGGCACAGTGATTTTAATGATTCTGTGTCACATATTCTTTTGTGTTTATGTAATTGTTTAGATACCGCTCTTCACAACACCAAATAATGTTTTTGATGCCATTTAGTTGAATTTGCTTTTTCTGATGACTGTGAATGAAATGTTTCATTTTTTCTTGGCCCATTTTAAAGTCGCTTGATATTTAAGAAAGTTCAGATATTCACATTCAGTGCTAAATATATTCCTAAATAACCTCTGGGGTCTGGAAAATAAATGCTTAGAATGTTTCATACTTTCAGAGGAGCTTGGTGAAGAGATACAATTTCTCACTTTTTAGCATTTTTCTGCTTTTCAGTTGCTCTGATTTGTTTAGTAAATGGGGGAAACATTTCGATTGCTCGGAAAAATAGTCTACTTAATATTTTTATTTCCAATATTCTCCTAATCTACCTTTTAAAAGAAAATTTTTATATATAAAAACGTATTTTTTAAATCCTCACCCAAGGATAAGTTGTTTTTTAAAAAAAATATATTTTATTAATTTTTTACAGAGAGGAAGGGAGAGGGATGTAGAGTTAGAAACATCAATGAGAGAGAAACATCGATCAGCTGCCTCCTGTACACCCCTACTGGGGATGTGCCTGCAACCAAGGTACATGCCCTTGATCGGAATCGAACCTGGGACCCTTCAGTCCGCAGGCCGACGCTCTATCCACTGAGCCAAACCGGTTAGGGCCAAGGATAAGTTTTTACTGCTTTAAGAGAGGGAAAGAGAAACATCTGTTGGTTGCCTCTCCTACAACCCCCCCCCGCCAACCAGGAATTGTACCTACAACCTACATATGTGCCCCCACCGGGAATCGGACCTGCAACCTTTTTGGTGCAGGGATGAAGCTCCAACCAACTGAGCCATCTGGCAGGGGCAATGTTTAAAAACCTTTTAATGTTTAAAAGTTACTATCAATAAATAGACCAAGAAAGGGAAGGAGAAAATATTTATTGAGTACCTATTATGTGCCAGGCTCTATGCTTGGTACTTTATTGGTATTCTAAATCCTCATCATAACACTGCAAGGCTTGAGTTATTTTCATTTTCCAATTGTAAAAACAGGTTCAAGTTAAAAGCAACATGACCCCAGTTGTGTGGCTGGTAAGGTGTGGAACTAAAATTTAAATCTAATTCTAACCAACTGCAGTTCTTCCTACTAAAGCTGCCCACTTCTTTCTCAACTAACTGGTATTCTAAACTGCTGTCTATTTAGCCTTAGCTCTTACCATCAATTGGTAGTTATTAGATATTCACCTGTACATAGTACTTCCTGAACAAAGAGTTACACTGATCAAGGGGTAGCCCGTTTTGTGTATACTTAAAGTCTGGAATTCACAGATGTTCTCATGCTATGGAAAAAGTGCTTTGGGTTCTTGTGCTGAGCCGTTAACTGAATAGCATTGATTTAATGGAATATTGTTACCTGATTTCTTCATCAGTCAGAAGTATAATTTTGGGGTATCCTGGAAATAAAGTTGGGTACTGGAGGAGAGAGCTTCAGGTAGAGTTGGAATTAATTTATTTGTGTTCTCAAAATTCTTAAGCTCTTTTGGTCTTAATATCTATTATATATACCACATCTAAAATATTATTTAGATTTTTATTTTATAAATGAAAACATAGAATGTTTCCTTAACCTAGAATCAATTTACTGAGGTGGTAAGAACAACTTGAATTATTAGAAATTGATTCTTTCAGCTATATGGCCAATGGCCACTAATTATCAGAACTCTTTGTGAGATAGTTGGATACATTAGTCATTTAATAACTATATCCTCATACCTCATTCTTGAATTATGAACATATTGAAATTTATTGTTTCTAAGTTGACCACCTTACTAATGAATGAGTATTCATATTTGCTAATATGTTAAGCAAAATAATTTTAATAACAATAAACACTTAATCTTAGTCATTGTTTTTTAGTTTGTCATATTTAAATCCATGGTTTTAAGTATTTTACTTATCTCAAAGCAACTCTGCACTCAATTTTAAATGAACAGAACAACAGTAATGAAATGGTAGGAGATGGGAGGGCAAAGCATAGGATGAGTTAATGTAAATACTTTTTTAGAGATACTCTGAATACTTAGGTCTGGAAAGTTCACATTTTTCAAGCCAACTTATTTTTCATTTCTTGAAAAAGGCATGTTAGTGACCTTATTACAAAATAATCCACAGTGGGGCAGCAAGGAGCTAGAATGCATGACAATGGATCTGATAAACAAAACATGTTTTAGATGCTAAGGAAGAACATATCTAACTTGAGAGAATCTGAAACATCCATTAATATTTTTTTCAACTCAAGAAATTATTGTTCAAATAAACAAGATGAGTTGGAGGTCCTCTACCCTTTCTAAGACGAAATGTTAGGAGATCTTTTTATTAATCTGTAAGATTTATGGTTCATAATTTGACCTGCACTAAAATTGGATAATAGAATGTGCTCATAAAGGACATGCGCTTAAACTGGCTTCCAAAGAATACTGGTCACTTGAGAGCATTAAGGACTCTTCTGCTTTTGCGTATTTGAATTGTAATTTCTTTATTTACTAGAGGCCCGGTGCATGAAATTTGTGCAGTGGCAGGGGGCGGGGGTCCCTCAGCCCGGCCTGCGCCCTCTCACAGTCTGGGAGCCCTTAGGTGATGTCCAACTGACGGCTTAGGCCTGCTTCCTTAGCTCTGCCGTGGACATCCTTAGCTCTGCTGTGGAGGCAGGAGAGGCTCCCAACACCGCCGCTGCACTCGCCAGCTGTGCGCCCAGCTTCTGGCTGAGTGGCGCTCCCCCTGTAGGAGTGCACTGACCACCAGGGGGCAGCTCCTGCGTTGAGCGTCTGCCCCCTGGTGGTCAGTGCGATCATAGGGACCAGTCGTTCGATGTTCAGTCGATTTGCATATTCGCCTTTTTATTATATAGGATTTTTAAAATCTTTATTGTTGAAAGTATTACATATGTCCCTTTTCCCCCCTATTAATCCTCTCCAGCTTGCCCCCACTCCAGGCCTTCACCACCCAATTGTCTGTGTCCATGGATTATGCATATATGCATACAAGTTCTTTGGTTGATTATCTCCCACCCACCCACCTCTCCAGCTTTCTCTCTGAAATTTTGCACTATGTTCCATGCTTCCATGTCTCTGGATCCACTCTGTTCATCAGTTTATTTTGTTAATTAGGTTCCACATATGAGTGAGATCATGTGATACTTGTCTTTCTCTGACTGGCTTATTTCACTTAGCATGATACTAGATGCCTCCATGCTGTTTCAAAGGGTAAGAGATCCTTCTCTTTTCCTGCTGCATAGTATTCCATGGTATAGATGTACCACAGCTTTTTTATCCACTCGTCTACTGATATGAGTTGCACTTTATTTGAATTGCTGTAGTAATATATGGCATATTGTTGACTTTCACACTGATATGAATTGCACTTTATTTAAATTGCTGTAGTAATATATGGCATATTGTTGACTTTCAGGGAAAGGCGAAGGAGGCGGAGCAGGAGTTCTTCTAGATCCCCAAGAACATCAAAGACCATAAAAAGGAAATCTTCGAGGTCTCCATCCCCTAGGAGGTAGGTTGAAAGTATGTGCCCATACTAAGAAGGAAGCAGGAGGGACAATTTTCTCTTCAGTTTATTTTTAAAACTTTATATTTTTGAATGAGTAATATGTAATACATTTGCATGGTTGAGAAATCAAAACCGTATAAAAGGTTATACAGTGATAGGTCTTAATTTTCACCCATGTGCCCATCTACTCTGTTCCCGTAAGTAATGACTATTCATTTTTTGTATATCCTTCCAGTTTCATATACACATACAAGGTGAGGATATGTACTTATTTTCATCTTTCTAATAAAAGAGGCAGTACAAAATATACAGTGTTGTGCACTTGCTTTTTTCACTTCACAACCAGATCTTTCCATATTTGTCAGAGAGTGCTGCTTTACTCATTTTTACAACTGCATGGACTTCTGTTGTATGATAGTACCTTAGTTTACTTAACCAGCCTGCGGTAGAATGGGCTTTCTTAGTTTTTCTGCTCTAAATTATACAATACTGTAATGAATCGCTTTGGACTTAATTCATTTTGTAATGTGTACGTATGTAGGAAAACTTTCCAGAAATGGTAATGTTGGGTTAGAGGATTGTGTTTGTAATTTTGAGAGTTTTTCATATTGCCTTTCATACGGATTGGCAATCCCTGTACTTTAACTAGCTGTGCATGAGAGTGCTTGTTTCCCTACAGCTATAACAGGTTATGTAATCAAAGTTGTGGGTTTTTGCCCACTAAATTGATGAGTAATGGTACCATTATAGTTATTTTAGTTGTATTTCTCTTAAGAATAAAAGTGATCATCTCTATATTTGAAGGCCATTTCCTGTGAATTGTCTATATATTTTGCCAGTTTTCCTATGGAGTCTTTTTTAATATTTTCAGAAGCTTTTTCTGTATTGGGGAGACTATTCTTTAGTGATTTGATTTCAAGTATCTTTCCTAGTTTAAAAACTTATCCTTCTAAGTTATTGTTTCTAGATTGACCACCTTTATTTATGAGGTAATTTAGAGTATGTAATTTTGCTAATATGTTAAATAGGATAGTTTTTAATAATTATTCAGTAACTGTTTTTTTTACTTCGTCATATTTAAATCCCAGCTTTTAAATACAAATGTTTTTTATTTTTATATAACTTAATTTCTCAATTTTTTTCTATTTAATTTCTAGATTTTGTCATAAATTTAGAAAGGTCTTTTCCTATTCTAAGGTTATGATAGAATTCCCCCATTGTTTCTTCTTCTACTTTTATGGTTTTATTTTTACATTTATATCTTTGATCCATTAGGAGTCTACCCAAATGTACCATCCAATTTTATTTTATTTTTCCAAATGCTTCACTGTTGTCCTAATACCATTCATTAAAAACTCAATTTTTCTAATACTAGTTTGATAGATTGCTTTTATTATGTACTAAATTTTTCTATTTGGGTTTATTTCTGGGCCTTCTAGGCCAGCGATTTTTAACTTTTTTCACCTCATGGCACACATAAACTAATTACTAAAATTCTGCGGCACACCAAAAAATACGTTTTTTGCTGATGAGACAAAAAATAATATAGTTTTGTTTCAGTCATGTAGGAGGACTGTTGTGTTGTGTTGGTTGTCATTTTTTAATTTGATAATCTAAGGGAAAAAAGGTTGGTGCCCCTGACTAAATAGTCTGGTATTGCATGTTTTAAAAATTCCTGCAGCACACTGTTGAAAATCACTGTTCTGTGCTGTTGGATTGGTTTGACTGATGATTTCTGTGTCATGGTTTTAATTATTCAGATTACATAGTATTTCTTAATAGCTGATAAGGCCTGTTCTCCCCCATACTTCCCATGGCTCTTTTTTTGAGCTTTCCTGACCATGCTTGCATGTCTATTTTTCCCTTTGAACATCAGAGTCAGTTGTCTAGGTTCTAGAAATAAAACCTATTGATGATTTGTATTACAGTTATATTTATTAGAGAAAATTTATAAGTAGCTTTATTAATACACAAGACTTTAATGAAGATGAATCTTTCTATTCAGGAACATAGTATATCTTTCTGCTTATTCAGGCACTCTTTAGTGTTTTTTACGTGTTTGTTTCATACAGATTTTATGTATTTTCTAAATTCTTATACATATTTTACTTTTATTGCTTTTGTTAATGAGTTCTTTTCTTTCATTACATTATCTAATTGGAGGTTGGGTGTGTACATAGGAAGGTATTGATTTTTGTTTGTTTTTTCATTCCTTTATTGGTAAGTCATAGTTTTTATAAAAAGCTTTGCCAGAGTGTAAGGAGCATGTTTCCCAGCAGGGGTGTTTTGTTTATTTGCTTGTGGGCTATTGTTTTTAGATGAGAATAATGAAAGACATAGGATATAATAGAGGTAGCCATATTTTTATTGGAAAAAAAAAGCTTTGTTTATGAAAGTCAAGACTTCTCTCAGTTTTGAATTCAGATTAGATAAAAAGATATATTTACAAAGTGTCACTGTCTTCCCTATTCCTTTAACCTTACTCCCCTCAACCCTCTGTAAGAGATTGTTTATTTTATCCTTCCTTTCTTTTTGCAAAATTGAGCAGATACATATATTTGATTTTCTCCCTTTTTTCACAAAGGACAGTCTGTAATATATACAGAGAGAGAGAGAGAGAGAGAGAGAGAGAGAGAGAGAGAGAGTGTGTGTGTGTGTGTGTGTGTGTGTGTGTGTATGGTCAGTTACTACCCAACCCCACCTTCACCGAAGTTATTTTTTAAAAAATGAGAAATAATTCACTTACAATAAAATTCATCCTTTTATATGTGCAATTAAGTGGTTTTTTAAAATATGCTTACAGTGTTCTGTAACCATCACTACTACTTAATTCTAGAACATTTTTTGTCATTTTTAAGAAAGCCCATACCCATTAGCAGTTACTTCACATATATATATCTGGTTTCATTTTATCCTAATTATAGTAGCTAGGTAAACTCTCAAATGTTTCAGAACTAATAAATTGACAGTACTAAATTTTGTTTTATGTGAACACCTGGCTGGTGTGATTCAGTTGGTTGGGCATTATCCCATGCACTGAAAGGTTGCTGTTTCAATTCCTGGTCAGGGGCATGAAGGAGGCAGCCGATCAATGTTGCACTCTTACATCGATGTTTTTCTCTTCTTTCTCTCTCTCTAAAAATCAGTAAAAACTATTCTTAAAAAAATAAAAGTTAAATTAAAAGTTAATTGGAGTGTGGGTAGAGTAGGTGGCATCATAGGTCTCATTTATGGTACTTGATCAAAGTAGATTACTGAATATGCTTATTTACTGATATGCTTTAGTGTTAGGTAACATTTTGTCAACAATAGAGCAGGTCTTTCATTTCTTAGAAGTTAACTGACATATTATCAATATTCTTATAGCAGAAATAAGAAAGATAAAAAGAGAGAAAAAGAAAGGGACCATATTAGTGAAAGAAGAGAGAGAGAACGTTCAACCTCTACAAGAAAGAATTCTAATGACAGAGATGGGAAAGAAAAATTGGAGAAGAACAATACTTCACTTAAAGTAAGCAATGGTCATTCAGTGTTTTGACTTTTAATAATTAATAACTGAGATTGTTCTTTATTGCATAGAAGTAGTTTTAGGCTAAAAGGTCCTTGAGGGCAACAGTGTCTTGTATGTTTTTGGTATTCTTTTGTATTTGTTAAGTTGACAGTCTTTTTAAAACTAAATTTTGAAGGGATAGATAGATAAGAGCTAATTAAAAGTTAAACAACCACATTCTCTATTTTAGAGAATCATGGAATGGCATATAGTAAGAAAAATTTTAGACTATTTACGGTACATGTAACAAATGTATTTGATATTTATATTCAGATTTCTACTTGATGCCATTTTCCTCAGTATTTTGTTTCAACAAATTTGACAGATGTTCTGTCATTATTGGTTTTGTAATATATACTGAAATTAGGTTTGTTGAATTAGATAATTAATGGAAAACCAAATTCTAGCAATTAAGGGTTTTGGGATGAATATTTTAAGAATTTATGAATTATGTTATATTGGTATAATTTGTATTTGAACATCATTATGAGTTCTGGAGCTTTTATCGTATAGTTTTATTTACTCTCATACTGATAGAAGTTTATCATTGTCAATAACATGTATTTCTTGAGCACTTACTATGTGCCAAGCACTATTCCTCATGTTCTCATTTAATCCTCACTTAAGCTGAGGGCAAAACATGGACGTTCTTGAACAGTCTTTGTTAGGAGGAATAGTGACTGGCTTTTCTACATTCCCTTACTTTTGCTTCCTTGGTTTCCAGATTACAAATCTATCCCGGTGTCTTTGGCAACTATTTTACTCTTTCCACAGATCTGTCACATTTTTTGAAGTCAGTGAACAACACTTAGTGAACACTTCCTTAAAATTTCTGTTGATCTATTTTTTTCTAATTTAATTTCCATGGATTGCCCATCTTTTATGAGAAGTGCAAAACACATATGGATACATATTTGTTTAACCTATATATATGAAATGGTAATGGGAGAAAACCCAGTTTTATTAATTCTCAAAAAAATAAAGTTACATATTTTAGCCATAAGCAGATGTAGTAACAGGCAACTATTGAGAAAAATATTAAATGTATCCCTTAATATTCATTGTAGGAGAAGGAGCACAATAAAGAACCAGAATCAGGTGTGGGCAAAGAAGCAGATGACAAGGATGCACCAAGGACTGAGGAAAACCAAGTACAGCAAAATGGGAATTGTCAGCCAAATGAAGAAAACCTTTCTACCAAAACAGAAGCCGTGTAAGACTGACAAGTGCACCTCTAAATGCACGCTGGAATAAAATCCAAAGCTTTTAATTACTCTTAACAAGATGTTAAATAATGAAGAATCCATTTGAGCATAAAGAGATAAGCTAACAGCTTTTCTAGTTGTTAGGTGGCTTTGTGGCCATCTTGTTAGTGAGTAAGAAAAGAAAGCATGGACATCATGAAGATAACTGATGTTACCCAAACTCATCTTCTAAAATCTGTGTATTTCCATGGTGGCTGGCACACTTGTCCTGTGGTTTGTTAGTGTTTGCCAAGAACCATTACAAATAAATGGGACATCAAAGATCGAAATTTGTACTCTCCTCAAAGACTGGAGATAAACATTGGAGGCTCTTTTAAAAAGTGTTAGTTACTGAATTTTGTATTGTTTTACTTTTTTTTTTAAATTTCAACATATACAGATTGATGATGTGCTTGAAATCGGTGCAAATATATACCCACCCTTGTAAGTGCAGAATATGTAAGAAGTTTTAACACTTAACTCCACAGGATTTATAGTGATTGTGTTAAATTCTCACTATTGTGTTTCTTTTTCTCACTGTTTAGGACAAGTTTTTATTTACAATACTTTTACAGATTCAAATTCCTTAAATAAGTGGATTAAAAAAACAACTGACAATGCATGCTACTACTGTTCTCTTTCAAAAGGAAGAACAACTGTGTTGAATACTAATAATAATGTATTAGTATTCAGTGTTTAGAATCATTGGGTTTCCCCACAAAGTAAGCACTTCTTTTTTAACTTTCTTGACATTTCCAAGCTTATTATGAATAATATTGTAGTGTGTATTGTCAGCGGTAGATGGCAAAGATATCATTATAAAAAGAAAACTTGGGTTTTCAAAATGGGCTATGGGAGCACAAGCTGAAGCTTTAGTGCCTTCTACAATGTGGTATACTGTTTTCTAGAATTTTATATGTACTAGTCATTCTCAGCTCATACGGAATTTAGATGGATATTCCATTTACTCCCATAGAGAAGTGTGCAAGTGATATGTCAAAAGAGCTTCTTACCTAGTTCACCTAATATGAGAGGGAAGTCCTGTTTTCAAGAATGACTTTAGAGCTTAAAACAACAGTGCAGTTTTGGGACCATCAGTTTTATACTGTGATCATTGAAAATGAAGCATGTTCTTAATTTACTTAAAGCAAATCCTTTAGATGTCTATATGGGATGGCCTTAATTATTACCTCTCAATCATCTTCTCATAAATGATGTGCAGAAATTGAACTTAAGGAGAATACATGAGGTTGTTTTATTTTTAAGGATTTGTTTACTTGATTTAAAATATAGGTCATCCATCATTCTTAGGTTCACTTTTTGTAGAAAGTATGCAAGCAGTAAAATGACAACATTGCTAATATTTCCCCACCACCCTAAACCATAACTCATAGTTTCAGAACTCTTTTCATTATTGTTATATTTCCAAAAAAGATATACCTTTTAATTAGCATATTATTGAAAAATCAAGTATAATTATTTTAATACAATATAATACAATCAGATTACTCAGTTGCCTTACCTCACGGGAAGAGTTATAGATTTCAAAGCTGGGTAGCACATCAGTTATTTGGTTTCAACTTGAGTTTTCTTTTAAGGTTAATACTATTGAAACTTAAGTATTGGGTGGGGAATGGAAAGAATTGCCCTTATTGCAAATAATGAAGCCTGGTTTGATTATGAAGCTGCTTAATTCCACCTCATGTGTCCAGAATTACTGTGGTATTTTTTCCCTTTTTGTCACTGTGTACATTAAATTTTTTGAAAATGCTTTACTATGTAAAGTATAGATGGTCATTTTAATCCTTCAACCACATACGGTTGGCTGGTAAACAGCTTATTCTGATACAAGAATGCTTGTATGGTGACTATGGAAAGATCGTGAAGGAGTACGTATGTCTTGCATCAACAGCTGTCTTATTTATGATATGTAAGTAGAATAGAGCAAATGTTTGACTCTGTTATTTTTAGTACCATTTCTTAATAAAGCTAAGTATTTTAGAGGAAAGTATTTGTTATGCATTTCAAAACAGCATCTTAGTTTTATTTTGTTATTTTTTTAGTTTCCATAGAAGTAGTTTCGACATGGAGCGTGCATGTTTGGTGTGGTGTCTATAAAACAATCATTTAAAGTTTGAGTGTTTTCTTGTGTTCTGGGCTCTATTAAATGTGTGTTATGTTATAATTAGCATATTTAATTTGGGTCCTGCTACTAATTATTTTTCTTGCCTATATTTATTCAGCTTTAAAATAATGAAAGACTGATTTGTAAAAGTTAGGCATAAGTAGGAATACAAGAGATCTGGAGAAAGTGAAATAATTTTCTTAAATTAGAGCTTATGTAAGGAAAGCTTTCTAGGTCTATAGATATTGGTGTGTGTGTGTGTGTGTGTGTGTGTGTGTGTATGAGAGAGAGAGAGAGAGAAAGGGGGGGTTCTCCTTGTTCACGTATGAGAGCTGAAATGTTTCCATTTGTTTATTATTTTTTCAAGGAATTTGTTTTTTTTCTTTAAGATTATTCTTGTTCATCCCAGGTAGATATTGTCAGAAAAACTTGAGGTAAGGCCAAGATGATAGCCATTTTATACTTGAAAGCTCCTGTAAATATCTTTTTTTGTTTGATCATATGGAGAGTACATATACTCTGTTCCTTAAATTGTAATTGCTCTTCATCATTCTGGACAAATTCTGTTGGTCCTCTTGTTCTTTCTGTCCAGCACTGCACACTGAAAAGGTAATAATATAAGATGGCTCTTCATAAGATAGAGAGAGAGAGAGAGAGAGAGAGAGAGAGAGAGAGATAGAAAAAGGGGGGGGTTCTCCTTGTTCACGTATGAGAGCTGAAATGTTTCCATTTGTTTATTATTTTTTCAAGGAATTTGTTTTTTTTCTTTAAGATTATTCTTGTTCATCCCAGGTAGATATTGTCAGAAAAACTTGAGGTAAGGCCAAGATGATAGCCATTTTATACTTGAAAGCTCCTGTAAATATCTTTTTTTGTTTGATCATATGGAGAGTACATATACTCTGTTCCTTAAATTGTAATTGCTCTTCATCATTCTGGACAAATTCTGTTGGTCCTCTTGTTCTTTCTGTCCAGCACTGCACACTGAAAAGGTAATAATATAAGATGGCTCTTCATAAGATAGCCAGTTTCATGTGAGAAAACAAGTATAAATCCTTCACTTCTGTAACCATCTCCTTAGTTATTTTCCATCTAATCTAACTTATAATTGCAAACACTAGTCAGCTTGTGATTTTCTGTTTAGAATTACTTTTTCAAGAGGTAAAATGCATGTTATGTTGATCTTCAGAAGTGTCAGAGGCTTAAATTTTGGCATACTCAAAAATAACACATTTAGAATTAATATTTTGTCAAAATATCTTGTGATATTAGTCATTTTCATGACCCCATTTATTCCTATATATGTCGCTATTTTTATTTAAAACTTAAAAAAAAACAACAAAGATGACCCAAATTTTTCAACTGAAGATAATGTTCAAATTTAAGGGATATATATGTATATGTATATATATAGTACATATATATAGTAATAGGCTTAAAAGTTTAAAAATTTATTAGAGATGGTTTGATTTAAATCTTTAGTTGTTGGAATAGCAATTAGAATGAATCCTTTTGGAGGGATGCATTGAAAAACTTAACATTTCAATTAGTCATTTTTTATATTTTCACAAAATAGTATCTGAATTTAACTTGGCCATGAAATAGTCATTTCAACAAAGTAATTATGTTTCCTACATGTTTAATTTTTTTTAAATCTTTGCTACTTAATATATACTTAGTACTTTCTTATGTTTATTTGCTAATGTAATATTCATTTAAATTGAATTGTTTATTTTCAGATTTCAAAAGTTAGTGCCCCTAAAAGGGCTAAATTGTACTTCTGGAAGCAAGAGTCCAGTATAAATGTAATAAAATAATACTTTAAAATATAATGGACTTCCCTACTTAATCTTGGATTTGTGGGTTAATTTGTTTCTCTTAGTACATTTTTATTGATGATTCTGCTTAAAGACTGATACATTATTTTAAAAATAAAAGCTAAAGCTATTAATGACTTTTGGTCCATATTCTGTTAAGTTGGATTTAATAAATAATAGGTTTTTTTTTCATTTCACTTTCGGGTAATTTTATGGTTTCTGGCAATTAATTTGTAATTATTAGTTTATATCTAATACAATATTCCTTAATATATTATTTTTAAAAGCAGGTTTGTAGCCTGTTGCCTGATTGTTAAATTTACTTGTATCTAGCTAACATTTTAACTTTGAAAATTGCCACCTTTTGGGAAGCTTCACATATTTTACAGTAAATATTTATTTTCCCAGGACTGGAATGAATAGTTCCCTTCATTCTTGATTAACATTTATTTGCTAGATAGATATTTTCTTAACTACAGGGTATCCCTCAAAAATGTATACACAACTTAATAGCTGATAGATGAATTAATGTTTCTTTCTTTTCAGATTTAACCCATTGGAATTAATAATTATTCAAAGTGTGTACTAATTTGGGAGGTGGGACACCCTGTATATTAAGTTCAAGTTCATGAAAATCACACTGAAAGAATTACAGTTGAGATTTAGTTCTACCAACTTAAGGTTACGGGTAGGCAGAAAAATGTTGGGGAACAATCTACAGAATTCCCTGATTTCCACAGGAGATTCACATTTTGGTATACTGTGTAATTGTATAGATAGTTCAGTTTAATGGTTAAATAGTACTCTCCTTAATCTTAATTAGGTTAATACATAGTGTTCTTTACATAATGCTATGAATTATCAAGGGAAGAGTTTAAAATGTAAGCAGGAAGATGCTGCATAGGTGGTGTGTGTTTATGTGAGTAGGACTACTAAATGGTACTAGAAAAGATTTATCAAATGATGCTGCTATTGTGTTACTATATTTTTAATAAAATGGAAATCTTAAAACCTTGCCAGTCTTGAGTAGTAATTTCACTTATTTCTGAGACATTTATTTGTATATTTACATCTTAAACTTTACTGTCTTTATAGTAAATCCATTTTGGATCTTAAGAAAAGAGGAAGGACAAGATTTGGCAGGATTCTAGAGACTTCAGTCTGATCAGACTCCAAGTGCCAGGAACAACCAACAATAGAGGTAGTGTTTACAAGGACTGATTTCTTGCCAGATCATAAGAATTCATGGGAATTCACTCAGCCAGTAGCTTGGACCCAATGGGTCTGGTCTGCTTATGGCCTGGAGTCCAGGTGGCTCAGGAGCAGATTGAGGTGGGGACCATCCACGCTAGAAGTTGCCCACCTGCACGGGAGCTGGATCTTGCCTGCCTTTTTATCTTTGTTGTTCTAACTTCAAGCTCCTACTAATTGCATAGTGTGAGAGCAAGCAAATTTCAGAAACCTGAGCTGAGGTTGAACTGATATGCACCCTAATCAGAATGATATGATTATAGAACAAATTACAACTATTTAAGCCAAATAATTTAAACTTCAACTAGCAACTTAGACTGTTGTCATGTTTGGAGTATGGTGATATAAGACCAAGTAGAATTTTGAAATCATATAGCCAGTGTATTTGGTCTGAGAGCTCCCTAGATTCTTGTGCATGAAGGCTTTTCACTCATTGTTAAGAACAGTGATAATAAACTAATAAAGTGATAGCAATAATGCAGAATATATTCTTTAACTGCTTTCTCTGAACCTCTGGCAACCTCCCACAGGAACTATTAAATCCAGTAAGTAGGAACAGGGCTGTCACAAGCCTCTGGTGCCTTTGTGTGAGTTAGGAAAAGGTGCTGCCTCTGGGTGGTGCAACCTCATGGGTGCGCAGCTTGACAAATGGAGCTCAGTTTGGAGTTCAGGCTTCCTTATCTCCTGGTCTGGGCATCCTTGTGCAAAGAACAGTCTTTGCAGCTGTCCGTGGGCACCAGTGGCAGGAAGCTGCTTCAACAAGCCGCCTTCCTCCAGCCCCAAACTGCCTGGCCTGTTTGGCAGGTAGAGGGACTGAGCGATCAGTGAGACATTTATTAGCTTAAAAAAGGATGAAAGCCCAACTCTGAAATTCTGTGCCAATAAAAATATGATGCAAAGGAATAAGAATAAGATGTACACAGACAACGGTAGTTTAGAGTTTGAAAGGATTTTGGAAATGAACTAGTTTTTCCCTTCCTGCTCTTTAACAGACTTGGAACCCCAAAACTCAAAGAGGAAGCAAGTAGTAGCCCCACGTCTCACCACGTGTAAGTAGCAGGGTCTGTTCAGGGCCTGAATGCTGTGGTGCTGGGATGTGTTCTTCCCATGTACAACCCAGGACTTGGCTATCAGCAATTTCCTTAGAATATTTGACTGCTATTTTTATAAATTAAAATTTGGATGGATTTTTTTCTGCCAAATGCCACTTATATTACAATCCATCTCAAAAATACAGATAAAAAGATAATTTCTCTGATTCAATTATTACAGGACTTCCAAGCATCATTATTTATAGTATTAGGAAAAATATAATTTTCATGTCCATGGAATTGTGGCTCTGGCAGTAATAATTTTATTACACTTGATGAGCTAACCAAGATATCTGAGTTAATGCAATTTGTATTTAAAGATGTCCTAAAAGGCTAACGTAACTTCATTATCAGTACGTGACTTTTATTTATTTTTTTAAATCTTTATTGTTCAGATTATTACAGTTGTTACTCTTTTTTCCCCCCATAGCTCCCCTCCACCCAGTTCCCCTCCCACCCTCTGCCCCCACCACTGTCCTCATCCATTGGTGTATGATTTTTGTCCAGTCTCTTCCTGCACCCCCCACACCCCTTTCCCC
>NW_005353967.1:11579501-11582169 GCF_000412655.1 Myotis brandtii
GGGGATCAACAGGGCGGGCGGAGCGAGCAGTATGGCTGCTCTCAGTCCTGCCCTCAGATGCCCCGGCAATCGCTGCGAGGGCCTCCGAGAGAAAGCTGCCCTCGAGTTCCGACCGATGCCAGACAGTCCTGTTTCTCCCGTATGAGTCTGGGTCCCCAGAGACTCGCCCGGAACTGGAGCTCAGAGCCTGAGACTCCCTCCCGATTGAAAAAGACAATCGTGTCCTCAGCCGCCAGCCCTCTCCGCATGCACCTCCGCACCTTTGTATTTTACTTCCGCATCGCACCTCCTCTGAGTCTCGGTATGCTTTTCTCTTTCCTTCTAGTTGTAGAATTTCCACTCAGCCAGCCTTCCTGTGGTTCTGGATGATGTCCGTTCCGTCTTTTAGTTGTATTTTTGAAGTGGTTGTGCGAGGCAGCAATCTCCGGTGTTTACCTATGCCGCCATCTTGGTTTCCCAGTACTTGACTTTTAAAAGTGTAATAGTTATTAAACAGTAAGACATCTAACCATGCTAATATGATTTTCTGTTTTTTCAGGTCAGGTGGCAAAAGTTTAATGAGCAGTTAATTATTTGATGAATCAAATATGTCTTATTTTTTGCTCCAAGGGTTTGGCTAGCATTGATGAAATACTAGAGTTTTTCTTAGAGTATTTTACCTTTAAGGAATAAAACCTGCCTTAGGAATTATCTCCAGGTTCTCCAAATCCTATATTATACCTAACTTCACTCCCTTGCTAATTACTATTCATAAAATCCACAAATCTTAGAGCTAAATTTTATTTTAGAAATCATTTAGTACCTCATTTTACTCAAGTGTCAGACAATAGGGTTGCCATAACAAAGTAAGCTAAACTGGGTGCTTAAACAACAGAAATTCATTCTCAAGGACATCAGTCTTTGGATTAAGGGCTCTTAGTCCAGCATGACCTCATCTTTTTTTTTTTTATAGTCAGGTCTTTATTTAAAGATGTGATCTGCCAACTTAACCTTTTCCATCAACACAGGGAGCAGAAACCTTTACAAGCTTCATAGTCTTTTGGTTAGGTGCTGCCTTTGTGGGAGCCTTAGCAGCAACCATTGTTGTCTTTTTAGACACTTGCTTAGTCTTTTTTTGCTTCCTTGGCAGCCCTGATAGCTTGTTCTTGTTGAGCCTTCCTAACTTCAAATTTCTGATTCCTCTTGGCCATTATATCAACAAGAGATGCACTGGTCATGACCCTCTGGAATTCGACCGCATGGCAGGGTCTTTTCTTTTGAATTTCTTCCAACTGTCCCTTTTTGTGTTTTCTTCTGTAGAGGACAGTCCAGTTTTATCTGCAAAGACTCCTCTTGGAAAGGAATGCCTGCCGGGGTCCAGCCCCAGCGGGCCAGGGGTTCCCAAAGGTGTGGACGGAGTCGGCGAGACAGCGTTCAGAACTCTCTAGCTCTCTTTAGTCTCCATGGATCTTCCTGTGCCTGGCTGAGGCCACAGAGAAAGATCCCAAGGCAAGCTGAGCCTTTATTTTTATAGTCAGAGGTAAACAAGGTAGTGGTTACCAAAGTTACACTGTGCTTGTGAGTTTCACTTGTTTACACTGTTCTTGTGAGTTTCACTTGTTTTTGTTCTTGTTCTTGCTGTACTTCCCTCAGCCCATTAGCTTCCCAGGGAGCGTTATAAGGTCAAGCCTAATTATGCTTAAGAGGACTGTGCCCTCTAAGCTGGGACTTGTTTGTGACTTTGCCAACAGGTCAGTCCGAGGTTTAACCCTATAGCGGCTCCCCACAAATGCCCACTTGCATTTTGCATTAAGAAATTGGTCCAGTGGTTGACCATTGACCTATGAACCAGGATATCACTGTTCAATTTCTGGTCAGGGCACATGCTGGGGTTGGGGGATTGATCCTCGGTGAGGGGGCATGCAGGGGACGGCCAATCGGTGATTCTCTCATCATTGATGTTTCTGTCTCTCCCTTCCTCTCTGAAATCAATAAATATATATTAAAAAAAGAAAAAAAGAAATCGGAAAACCTTCCCATCAGTCCTGGTGCACGCAGTACCTCCTGTGTAGCTTCACCATCATGGCTGCGGCTGCCAGCGAGGAAGAAAGATGGTGAAGAGAACCAGCATGACCTCCCCTTAACTAATGCTACCTGCAAATGCTGTTTCTAAGTAAGGTTACATGCATAGGCACCAGGGTTTAGAACTTGAACATGTCTTTTTGGGGGATACAAGTCTACCTTCTACAGCATGTAACCCTACTACGATGAATATGACACTCCTGCAGTCGTTAGGCACCTGCCTTCCTATGGGCTCTGGGAGTGAGGTGGAAGTGGCATACAGGGAATCAGCACTTACACAAACCATTTTTTTTTTTTATTGCTTAAAGTATTACAAAGGGTATTACATATGTCTCCTTTTTTCCCCCGCCCTTGACAATCCCCTGGCCTTCCCTACCCCCCAGTGTCTTATGTCCATTGGTTATGCTTATATGCATGCATATAAGTCCACAAACCATTTTTAAAAATATATAAATTTTATTGATTTTTTACAGAGAGGAAGGGAGGATGGATAGAGAGTTAGAAACATCGATCAGAGAGAAACACCGATCAGCTGCCTCCTGCACACCCCTCACTGGGGATGTGCCCGCAACCAAGGTACATGCCTTTGACCGGAATCGAACCTGGG
>NW_005353967.1:11586948-11616070 GCF_000412655.1 Myotis brandtii
GAGAGAGAAACATCAGTGATGAGAGAATCATTGGTCAGCCGCCTCCTGCACACCCCCCAATGGGGAGCCCACAACCCAGGCATGTGCCCTTAACCAGAATCGAAACCGGGACCCTTCAGTCCACAGGCTGACACTCTATTCACTGAGCCTAACCAGCCAGGGCCACAAACCATTCTTGCCCTTGCAAAGCTTATCGTCTCATGGAAAAACATGGTAAGTCAACCAATAGGTGTTCGTTAGGAAAATGAGTATGTGTAGGACATGGTTTAAGTAGTGTGGTTAGAGGAGGCCTCGGAGGATATGATATTTAATCTGGGTCTTATAGGATGACAATTAGCCAGATATGGGACAGATAAGGAGAAGAATCTTCCAGGTGGAAGCCACAGCAGAAGCAAAGCCTCCAAGGTGGGAAAGAGCTCAACACTTTCTTGGGACTGAAGGAACAAAGAGGGGAGACGATAGAAGATGAGAACAAAGATAGAGGCAGGAGCCATACCTGATGGGCAGTGAGTGGCTGCCAAACATTTTTACAGCAACCCTGCAGCTAAGAAACAGGTACATATGTGCACAGATATGCAACTGGATGGTAAAGAGTAGATAGAAGCAGTTAGATTTTCAGTCTTATTTTGGAGGGAGCACCTCCAGTGTGTGGGAGGGTGAAAGAATTCAGGAGGATGCTCAGCATTTTGAACAGTAGGGTCAAGGGCAGTGAAATGGTGAAGCCTGGGGGAAGAAAGATTTTGTTGGAAGCGGGGGCGGCTGTAAACAGTTCAGTGTTTGACATATTCAATTTTAGACAAGTGGATATGCCACCTAGTGAATATGTTTCTGAAGCTCAGAGACAAGGTCTGTCTGATGATATGAATTTAGGTATTGGTGACTATATAAATATAGGGTGTCCCAAAAAATGTGTACACCCACTTTGAATAATTATAAAGGCAGTGGTTTATTATAATACATTTCATTTTTAAAAGTTATTTGTATTGATTTCAGAGAGGAAGGGAGGAGGGGGAGAGGGATAGAAATATCAATGATGAGAGAGAATCATTGGTCAGCTGCCTCCTGCACACCCCCCACTGGGTATTGAGCCTGCAACCTGGGCATGTCCCCTGACCGAGAATTGAACTGTGATCTCCTGGTTCATAGGTCGACACTCAACCACTGAGCCATGCCGGCTGGGCAAAATACATTTTATTTTCAAAATTGAGCTCTCAGCTGTTAAAGTGTGAACATATGTTTTGGGGACAGCCTGTAGATAGATTTAAAGCCATGGAAACGGGTGAGGTTTGAAGAAAGGGAGTAGAGGGAAGAAAAGGGGGTAAGCCTCAAGAAACTGAAAACAAACCCCTAAGCACATTAGTTACCATTATTGTGTGCATAGCATAGTGCAGAGCAAGGTGTGGTCAGTGAAGACTTGGACTCCCAGAGCCCAGCGTGTGAATTCTAGCCCTGATGTGTCCTAGCCCTGGACTACAGCAAGTCATTTAACCTCTCTGAGCTTCTGTTCCTACATCTGTAAAATGGGAACAAGACGCCCTGCTTCCCAGGGCCTTAGTAAGTGTTGTTTCCTATCTCTTTCCTCCTGGGCATGCGTTTCTGGGCTGCTGCAATGGAGAAGAGAAGAGAGGACAAAAGAAAAAAACATTTAGTGCTTTGCTTAAAGGCATCCAAACAGAAAATGCATTGCATAGGTATTTAATTTAACACCTAACTCCTCTGTTGAGGGAATGTATGTTCCTTTATCCCTCGGTTGGTGTGAATCGGGAGAGCCCAATCTGAGTCAGTCTCATTTTCTGTATGCGGTATGCTTACTGGGATTCCGTTTAATGATATTTATTTCTCATTTTAAAAAGCTCCTAAATGCCATTTAATATCGTCATCTGGGGCCCAATTGCCATCCAAAGCAATTTTGACTATTTCTGGACTTTAGCTTTAACCACTTCAGGTACCTGATGGAGCCATGAGGTTTTTGTATATTTATTTAAAAGCCACTGGCAAAACAATAGACCACTGTTAAGGTCACCGTTGAGTTCACACTGGAGAGTAAGCTCACAGGGTAACTGCGTCCTGGCTCACCTGAATCAGAAGGGGATGGAAGGAGTGGGAATCTGCTGATTCTTAAGCAGATTAGACTTTGCGAGCATTTCAGTGAGCTGAAAAGCAAGCTGTTTTCCACACTAGATCACTAAAATGATGCTTTATTCAATCACCCATTGTCACTAAGTGAAGCTGACAGATAGAGCACGTTCCTCGTGAAGCGTGTCTTAGGAAAGGAATTGCCTCTGCTCTTTCACCTCTAAGGGTCTTTCAGCCATGAGTGTCTTAACATTTTTTGAGCCATGAGAAATTGGGCACAAATTAAATCTCAAGGAATAGTAAAATATAGGAATAACATAGTAAGCCCTAACCGCTTTGGCTCAGTGAATAGAGCGTCGGTCTGCGGACTCAGGGGTCCCAGGTTCGATTCTGGTCAAGGGCATGTACCTTGGTTGCAGGCACATCCCCAGGAGGGGGTGTGCAGGAGGCAGCTGATCGATGTTTCTCTCTCATCGATGTTTCAAACTCTCTATTCTTCTCCCTTCCTCTCTGTAAAGAATAAAAAATATATTTTTTAAAAAAGAAATAACATAGTAATAAATCACATTTTCAACCTAAAAATCTAGCTTATTTTTAAAAAATTGTTTTTATTGATTTCTGAGAGGAAGGGAGAGAGAAACATCAATGATGAGAGAGAATAATTGATTGGCTGCCCCTTGCATGCTCCCCCCCCGCCTCAACTGGGGGTTAAGCCTGCAACCCAGGCATGTGCCCTGTCCAGGAATCAAACTGTGATTTTCTGGTTCATAGGTCAATACTCAACCACTGAGCCATGCCGGCTGGGAAAACCAGCTTATTCTTTAGTCTTTTTCATAAAATAGTTTTTTGAAAAGTGAGTTACCCATTAAAGTTATGTTCTGTAAAAGCGGAAGAAGGTGTGTGTGTGTGTGCGTGTCACTAGGCTTTCTAGAGCAGCGATCGCCAACCAGTGGTCCATGAGGTCCGAAAGGTTGGCGACCGCTGTTTAGAGGACAGGACAGGCAATCCTGCCTCCCTTTGAGAGTCACAAACGGTCCCTGCCGGCTCCCTGTCACTACCGGGGAATTGTCCTCTACAGCCACAGTGTGGACTGCACAGCCCCAGGGGGGCCATTCTCAGGGCAGGCATCATGGATGGACATTTTCTGGCAGATGTCAGGAAAGTGTTTTGAGTGTCATTTCCTCCATCACACAAATGCTCTGTAGGGTCAGCAGTGGAGCTGCCCCACAGGCCTCTAACATGTGAGTCTCAGAAGCGATTTTCCTTCAAGGATAACCTTGGTCTCAGTGAAAGCAGGAACTCGTAAACTTCTGTATTGGGTTTGGCATGTTCTGGGTGTGTGTGGGGGTGGGACTTGGCTCAAATCCCTGATCTGTGTACCCGTACCTTCCTTGTGACTTCTTTGAATTGTTGACCTTCCTCAAGGTCTCCCAAAATCAGCTTCTCTGTTCAAGTGAGCTGCTCAGGTGGCCCCATACTAGCCAGTTCCTTAGCCTTGTACCTGTCCCCATTTTGTTTAAGGAAGTCCAGTTACTTAAGATTTTGTAAGTTCAGAAATGTCACTGAAAGTCTAAGGAGTTACAGTTCTACGCTGTCACTGTAACCATTTGGCACCACACTGGTTTCCTCACTTCTCTTGAGTCCACTTGTCTCCCAAAGGTCCACGGTTCTGACCTTTGACCCTCTGCTGTGGTTTCTAGACCAAGACTTTCCCCCACAAGTTCACTTGTATCAGGCCTATGTTGGCTAGTCTACCTTGAAATTCTGGTGAATAAAATGTTTTAAAAATAAATGTATTTTAAATTGTGTTTTAATTCATTTTGAATAGGTATTACATTCATATGGTTTCCCTCCTCAGTGACAGTGTAATTCATTTCTTGTGTATCCTTCCAGAGGTATTTTGTCTACAAGCAAATTAATTCATATTCATCTTTTCCCCTTTTTATATAATCAGTAGCTTACCATACACAGGGCTCTGAACTTAGCCTTTTTCACTTAATTTACAGTGAGGATTTTCTTCACCTCATTTCTGTCATGGATGAAAGGGGAAGGAGAAACCTGCACCAGGGAAAGCATCCATGCTGCGGGTGGACACCAGGGGTCGCTGGTGAGCACACTGTGCCTCGGGGCAGGAAGGGGGAGGTGCAGGGACTCAAACCCAAGAGGGCTGGGTTGGTTTCTCCAAAGGTTAGGAGGAGAAGGTAGGAGAAGGCTGGGATCTTAGGACTGGGAGACATGCCTTTCGTGGCCTTCCTCCCATGGCCCGGTGACAGAGGCCAGCCGGCACGAAGACCTCCCTCTGATCTTCCCAAGGAGCAGGCCAGCTCTTACTTTCAGGAGGCTCAGACTCATGCACTCTCATGTAAGCTCTGGGTTTGGACACTTTACATAATTTAGGGTTTCAAATCCTCCATTTCCAGGCTTGGAAAAATAAAGAGGTGGAGAGATGAAGTATTTTCGGGACAAGTGGCTAGTGTAAACACGGGCACCAGGAGCAGCTTCTGGAATTTTCCACTTTTCTCCTGAGGGTCAGTAACCCAAAGAATCTCCAAAAAATCAATTTCTCAGGCCCAGGGTTGCTGGGCAGCTAGTTCCGCCCACAACTTTTTCAAAAGATGTTAAACCTCTGAGGTCAGAACCACAGGGATGGTTACTCCTACTGAGGAGCTCTGAGGCCCAGCCTGCCTTCTGTAGTGTGGGCATGCTTGTGCCTGTGCGGATGTGTGTGTGCGTGCGTGCTTTGCGGAAGGGCTTTTCTGAGGTAAAGCGAAGTTCATGAGCCGAGACGGAGCTGAGCTGTCCAAATTGGTTTCAGCTGACAGCCTTTGTTAGTGGCGGCTGCACTCCTGCTATATTTCTTGTTATTTTTTCATTTTCTCTCTGAACCCATTTCTTGAGCTTGGGGCCTCAAAAATAACAAGCTTTTAAATGACTGAGTATGCTCTCAGGCTCCATGGAGCCCAGCATCCCACTTCTGTTCTGAGCAGTACTCTGAGTCTTTGTTTTCCAAATCCGATAGAACAGTGGCGGGAGCCTTGGGAGGAGGGAAATGAAGGCCTGGAGGGCAAGTAAGGGGAGGTGAAAGAGTGGGTCCGAGACACAGAAAATGCTCACCAAAGGCGGCAACCCTAGACTCTCTAGAGCATTCTTTAGCAATCTTAAGATTGCACTTCAGTTTGGATTGCTGAGCCAAATGCCTTTTGGAAACAGATGCCTCTTAGGCTCAGGCTCACAGTCTCCTGACCCATGGCAGGGCACCTATAGGAAGCTGTGGGCATGTCCTCAGATGTGGCCTCGCAGGGGGCCCACGAAGGTCTGCCTCTAGACAGAACCAGAGTCGGAGTGAAGCACAGCCCAGGTGCACAGGGAAATAGCACAGACACTGGGAGATCTGCAAGTCCAAAGGTCACAGTGACGTGGGGCCTTGGGGCATGTAGGGATGGGTCACTAGGGAGGACGTGGGGCTGGGAAATATGAGGATGGTAATGGGAAGCTGACTGACATCTGGGCTGGTCCTGCCAGGCTGCTGGCCTGCCCTTTGAGATCGGGACAAGAGGGGTGACCTGCAGCTAGCCAGGCAGATAATAGAGCCACCTAGACACAGTGCTGAGGAGGGTGCTGGTGCTGAGGGAGGCAGGAATGTTAGAATGTTCTCTTTGCTCGAGAGAACCAGAGATACTTCCTTAAGTATAAGGCAAGGGGGGCTGGGTGTTTTCGAGAGGCTCAGGGTGGCTGTTGTTGGCAGTAGGCATGCTGCTACCAAACTGGCCTCCCTGGTATGAATGGGATGGTCAAATCCCATAATGGCAGACACAGTGGATGGAACTAACCTAACTGGTGGGGGAAAGTCAACACTGGTTATAGAGACCCTATAGCTTAAGACTTGACCTCAAGAAGGCTCTCCTCCTCCCATAGCCTCTCCTCCAGCCCAGAGCACCAACCAGCAGCCCCGACTTGCACTCCCACTCTCACTGAGTCCTGCTCTGTGGGAACACTCCTCCCCTGTGAGAAACCCTCTCCATCCTCATGCCACTGCCTGGGTTCAGGCCCCATCCGTACTTGTTCAGGTTATGCTAGGAGCCTCCTGACTTCCTCCCTCTCTCTAAACTTGGCACACTGGTCTTTCTCAACTTAAGGCTGCTCATGCCACTTCTCTGAATATACTTTCAGTGGCTTTCCACTGCCCTCAGAGTGAAGTCCCCCCCCCCTCCCCGGGGTGTGCATGCCAGTGGGTGACTGAGCTGGCCTTGCCTGCCCTTCTCCGTCTCTGCACTCCTGCTATCCAGACCAGCCAGGCTGCTGCTGGCCCGTCCATTCATCGGCCCGATTCTCAGCCTCAATGTCTCTTCCTCTTGGTCTTGTTGGTCTGGTCAACACTTGCTCCCCTTTCAAGTCTCAGCACTAGCAACATCTCTGTGACACTTTTCCTGAGGCTCCCAGAGAACACTACTTCCCTCTTGTGCCCCCACTGTACCCAAGTCATCTCCCTGTCATAGTAAATCTGTTGTGTCCCAAGTTACCAGCTCCAGATGCAAAACCTCACAGTTCCTTTCCTGGTGCATAGCCGTGCCTTTTCACTGTGCCCTACAAGGTGGAAGGGGCCAGGGAGCTCTCTGAAACCTCTTTTATAGGAACACTGATCCCATTCATGAAGGCTCCACCCCTAGGACTTAAGCACCTCCCAAAGGCCCACCTCCTAATACCACCATCACTGGGGGTCAGATTTTAACATGACCCTTGGGGGGATACATTCAGACCATGGCAAGTATTATAATCAAGTGGTGAGATACTGTTTCTTTCCCTGGGCATGCAGCCCAGTCCCAAACATTCCAAGGCAACAAGCACTTTTGGCTTCAGAGAGAGAGCTGTGGCCTTTCAGGGGTGGGTATGCTGTACTCTGAGGGGGCTGTCCACACAGCCCCAGGACAAGGCAAGCATCGCACCATTTATCATAGAAATTGATTTTTCTCCAGCATGTATTACTAAGATATATCCATCTTACTTTGAACTTGGAATGTGCCGCAGCACAAAAATCACAATAAGCATTCAGCACCAAGGTCAGCCAAAGGTACTGATGCTCAGAGACGTACGTTGTTTCATTCTGATCTCAGCAAGAATCACGAATGGCTCTGCAGTTTGCACAAAACTCCCTCCAGCCATCTCAGCCTTGTCTTGCGTGTCTTAAGAGCCAGAGTCAAGACCTACCAGTTCACAACCTTTTATTGGCCATCAGTCAGATTACTACACTTGTTAGAGGCCCTTAGAAATGTGGGTTGTAGCATAGCACTCATTCCCACTTGCAGTACTTGCCCGCTCACTCATAAAGGCCTGTTTTTGAGCCTGTGTTCACACACAGGTCTTCCCTATGAGCTGAGCTTCCCAAGGCCTGAGACTGTGTCTTACTAGCATTCACTGCTTTCCTCACCCCTAGCACAGTTTGTAGCTCATAGCTCATGGTCAGGGCACACTCACTGGTGAGCGAATGAAGATCCGCAAGGCAGAGTTTGTAATCTATGTGCTGTGGAGATTTAATAATCCCATGAAAATTAAAATAAGATTGGGCTTCTCAGACATCTGCACTGTGGCTTTTCCATTTCTTTCCTGTTTTCTTTCCATGTCCAGCCCTTGTATTAGACAATCTTCATTACATAAACCTGCTCAATCTGGCCTTGGACCCAATCATAGCCCCTGATAAACATAGCTGTAGTTGGATAGAAGAAGAAACTATGTTTTCTTTAACTGGTATATAGAATCTAGAATTCGTATCTTTGAGACTATCTGGGGTGCTAAGGAGGTGGAGCATGCCGCCTATTTGGGACATTAGACTTCTCTGGATTATAAACGAGGGAGCGGGACAACCTGATAACGATCCTTCCTTTGTTATGTGGGTGTTGTGTCTGGAGGTGGGTGGGATCACCAGGGGGTTACTTGGAAGTTACTGTGACTTTGGCCTATACAAAGTTGTGTGCCGCCCGGTCGGCGTGGCTCAGTGGTTGAGCGTCGACCTATGAACCAGGAGGTCAGGGTTCGATTCTGGTCAAGGGCACATGCCCGGGTTGTGGGCTCCATCCCCAGTAGGGAGCATGCAGGAGGCAGCTGATCAATGATTCCCTCTCATCATTGATGTTTCTCTCTCTCCCTCTCCCTTCTTCTCTGAAATCAATAAAAAAAAATACTGGGGGAAAAAAAGTTGTGTGCCATCCCCTATCAATTTGGGTTAGAATTTAGCTGGGCATTGCTTGGTTCACATGGTGTGGGACACAATGAGGTCAAAATAACCTCCCAAGATCCTACTTACCAAATGGTTCCTGATTTTCTTTACTTTATCCTCCGACTTAGCATGGCTATACGGAGAATAGGTTCTCGTGGCTGAAAAGCAAATCTGTGTCCTTTCGCAGCAGGCTTTATCAGTCCAGAGAAGGCACGGCATTTGATGTTCACCTGGAAAAGTAGTTTCCTATCATTTAATCTTTATGTTCCTTTGATTATTGAGAGCAATATTTGCAGACAACAGTGCTCCACTTTGCTATATTGAATAATTCAAGTTTATTAATAACCAGCTAGATAGAAACCAGACACTTAAACATTACACTGGTTAAAATCATATGAATTTTAAGACCCTTACCGGGCAAACTGTGGAACATTTTAAAAATTCTTGAGCAAAGTGTGTGTAAATGGAATGATAAATTTCCCCAGCTGTTATGGAAATGCAGCGATTTGTATTAATAATCTGCCTGAATGCAGAATCCTGAATGAGCTCTGTGTTTTTACTTATATCCTTCCTTGTATATTGGCAGCTTGTCCCGAATATCCATTAGGCAGCCTTAAGCCTAGGGAACATGGATCTCTTTTTTATCCACGACGAAATCCTGGGTGTGTTGACAATGAGGAATTAGATGGAGAAAATTAGAGTTGAAAAGGAGAGGGAAGATGGAAGAGAGCTCTAAAGAAGACCTTTCAGCCGGGTACCTCTGGGTCCCTTCAGACTTGCTGTGGCTTCCCTTGACGTTTTGGCAGCACTCTCACTAAAACAGGCATTATTATGGACTCTGCTCTGCTGTGTGCTGCCGACTTAAAGGGCCAGGAGGAGCAGGAAAGCTGAGCAGGGTGCTTAGTCAGAGGAGGGGAGCCGGGTAGCAAGGGATCTGGGTAACAAAGAGGCTGTCTAAAGCCAAAAGCACTGGTTTCGCTAGAAATGAAGGCCGGCTGTTTGCAGTATATTCACTGGGGCCCTGTGCTGTTGCTGCCACACCCCACGGAGGAGGCCAGGGCTCTCAGAACAGCCAATTCTGCAGGCTCTTACCTAGATCACAGCCCGCACCAGCCAGTTCCTCTTCAGGGGCTCTGAGGTGAGTTTAAATGAGGCATCTTCCTGAGAGGCATTTGGATTTTAATTGGGAACACTTTAAAAGAAATAGAACTCTTACTATTATTTTGTAAATATTGTTTCGTAAGTATAACATACATATAGAAAAGTGCCTTGAATTTTCACCAGGCAATGTCAAACCCAGATCAAGACTAAGCACCTTGTGCCACATCTGGGTCACCCTGTTGTTAAAGGTAATGGCTTTTCTGATTTCTATAACCACAGGTTAGTGTTCTGCGTGTTCAGTGGCTTTGTAAGGTATATACCTTTTTTAAAAATCTGGTTTTGTTTGCTCAGCATTATGTCTGTTAGAGTTATCAATGTTGTTGCTAGTAGCAGTGTTTATTTTTTCATTGCTGTATAGTATTCCATTAAAAAACCCCTCTTAATTTGCCCATTCTATTGTTGATGAACATTTTGGTGAGTACTCTTAAATATGTTCTTTCATCTACATATGAGCATTTCTTTTGGGTATATACCTAGGAGTGGAATTGCTGGGTCATAGAGTGTGCATATGTTTAATTGAGTAGATATGGACAAGTTCCAAAGTAGTTCCACCAATTTATATTCCTACCAGCAGTGTAAGTACCAGTAACTCCATACCTCACCAAAATGTGGTATTGTCAAATTTTTAATATTTGTTTGTTTTAATTTAGCCATTCTGATGGGTGGGTGATGGTGTTTCATTATGGCTTTAATTTGCATTTCCAGGTGACTGAGCATCTTTACATAGATTATTTGGGTATGATCTTCTGTGTAGTGACTATTCAATTGAGAATAGATGTCTATGGATGGTCTATTTATCTGCATATCACATATGTATATTATAGATTGATACACATAATTTTTAAAAGCATAATTGGGATAATGTAGGGCATAATTTTGCTTTTCTTCCCAATGATGGGAGTGACTGCCTCCCATTTATCTAAACAATATATGAGCCACCTGGACATCCTTACCGTAGCCCTAAAAACGCCATACCATGGGTGTATGTCATGCATGGATTACCTGTACACAAAGGCAATGTGCCCCTCTTGTGTTTTCAGGGGCATTTGAATATTTCTCCCATCCTTGTGTTTTCCTGGGTAGTGGAGTGTCTTTTATTTTAATGAGGTGACTCCTGATGGCAGGTCTGGGCGGGGTGGGAGGGCAAACAGCGCTACTCCCCCCTGAGTCTCACTGGACTGTAGGAACAAAGTGTCTTTGTGAGGAGGTTCGTTGGCTAATCAGATGGTGTTGAAGATCTAGATGCAGCCAGCTTGACCCCCATAAGGCAGTGCATCTGAGTTTGGCCTGTGGCCTGCACAGTTGACCTCGTCGTGTGGGCTCTGGGATGAAAGTGAGCGTTGGATTCATGCTTGTTTTGTCTCTGAAATGCCCAGAGGGCCCTCCCTTGGGCTGGGTGGTATTCTGCTTGGGCAGTAGCTTTGCAGACCGCACGTTTCTGGGAGTACCTGACAGAGGTGGAGGTCCCGTGGAGTGGTGTCTCCAGCCTGGTGCTGTTGGGGGCTCCATCCGAGTGGGGTCCAGCCCTCTGCCTGTCCACTGGGTCAGCAGGGTGTAAATTGGCAGCGCCGTTGAGAAGACAGCCTGACATGGCTGCAGAAATGTGCTAAGCTGAGAGTTTCCTGCTACATGTCACTGGGGGGCTGTGGCCGAGGTCTCTCCTGTGGTGGACGGGGCCTCCTTCCTCTTACCCCCGGTTCCCCAGGCCAGTGAGAAGACACTGTCCTGCCTCAGCAGCGTGGGGCCGGGGCCCGGATGGGAGCTCCAGGGGGCTCTGTGCCCGGTGGAAACATCTCACGTGCTGGGCTCAGAGCTCCGGGCGTCTGGAGGAGGGCTCTGCAGCCCACATGCGCGCACTCCCGGGCTCTTGATAGCAGGTGCAGTAGGTGTGGGGAAGCCCACGATTCTGAATTTCTAACAATTCCCAAGTGAGGCTAATGCTGCTGGTTCTGGGACTACAGGCTGAGCAGTGAGGGGCTAGCGTAGAGGGTCTCAATGTTGTGTGGGCCACCCAGCAGCAGCAGCATCCTGGGGGGCTTTCTCAAAATACAAACTCTTGGGCTTAACCCTGGATGTATTGCCACAGGAACTGTGGAGGTGACCCCCCCGCAATCTGTGGTCTAACAAGCCCTCCAGGTGATTCTGATGTTTGCGAACCACGGGGTTAGGGCACAGGCCCACTTTTTAATCTGATGCCACTGATGTATGTTTTCTCCGGACTAACAGAGGAGAAACTTTTAGAATATTCAAGTGTCTGTGTAACGGCCAAATGTGAATAGAAAGTTCCTTGAGCGGATCACCCCTCCTGACACCACCTTCCCACACCTGCTGTTCCCATTTGGCTAACAGCTGTGAAGAAAGAAGAGGCAGAAAGATTTTTATTCTATTACAAAAGAAGTTCATGTTCACTTCTTAAACCTCACATGACACTGAACGTTATACCCGAAGAAGTGAAGGTTCCTCTGCTCCGACTCCCCCCATTTCCTGGGGGAAGTAACCACTGCTCTCAATTTGACATGGAACATCAGACCTTTTTTTTTTTTTAAATGTTTTTTTGTTTAAATTGATTTTTTAGAGAGAGAGAGGGAGAGGAAGAGGGAGATAGAAACATCAATGATGAGAATTATCTATCAGCTGCCTCCTGCATGCGCCCTACTGGGGATCTAGCCCACAACCTGGGCATGTGCCCTGACCAGGAATCAAACCTGGGACCTCTTGTTTCCTGGGTGGACACTCAACCACTGAGCCACACCAGTGGGCTGCACTGTATTTTTGTTTTTGCACAAGTAAAGGATTATACACAGACACACTAGAGAATCCATTTTTTAACTACAAAAATTATCGTGCCCTGCATATTGTTCTCCAATTTGTTCATCATATCTCACCGTCTTCCACGGGGATGTGGAAGTTTCTGAAAACCTCAGGGCCACAGGGGAGCCAGCTCTGTGATCACCCATGTTGGTGGGGAGGTGCCCTGCCAGGGCTCTGCCCCACGGTGAGCTCCCAGTGGGGAGCAGGGCACGAGGGCTCCCTGCCTTGGCTGGGCTACACTCCATCTGATACACCAGCTCCTTCTGATGTTGCCCGGGAGAGGGGCAGTTAGTATACCGCGTCTCATTGCCTGCTTCTCCTCTCTCTGTCCTTCTTTCTACACCCACTTGTTGGGAAGGACTAACTTGTCTCTTTCCTGTTAATAGCAATGCGTCTGGGGTCATCCTGCGTGCATTCTACCCTTTGGAAGGAGCCTGGTGATCTGAACTGGCTCCCAGTGAAGGAAGTGCATCAGGCCCAGCTGGCAGCAACCCCTCTGGGCAGTTTTAACACCAACAGGTGGAGTGCATTTGGTTGGATAGACAGAGGAGGAGGCTCTAGGCCAGTGGTTCTCAACCTTGGCTGCACATTGGAACTACCTGGGAATCTTTTTAAAATCCTGATTTCTGGGCCTCATCCTCCGGAAATTCTGTTTCTTTGTTATGGGGTGGGGCCACAACATTAGTAACAAAGAAACAGAATTTCCGGAGGATGAGGCCCAGAAATCAGGATTTTAAAAAGATTCCCAGGTGATTCTAATGTGCAGCCAAGGTTGAGAACCACTGCTCTAGGCTGAGCTTCCAGGGTGACTCCCGGAACAACTCTGCAGAATTAGCTCATGGAGGGTGCTGGGGGCTGCTGGGAAGTCAGGAAACCTCTGTCTTGAGCACAGGGCCCCCGGCCCCAGCCAGCATCCAAGCCAGCGCAGTGTGTGCCCCGTGTTCTGCCAGCGGAAAAGCCACCGCACCGGGGATCTGCAAACCTGTGGTGTCTGCTGGGTGGAAAGCAGGTAACGGGGAGCCTGAGCTCTAAGGGGATCGGGAAAATGCCATCTTGTTTTCCAGCCTCTTCTGTGTGCAGCAGGGCTACCTGGGGTGGGGGTGGGGTGGGGTGGGGTGAGGTGGGGTTGTGGAATGGAGATGTGAGACACGATGTACACACAGAAAACCAAGGGCTAGATAGAACAAAGATAAAACTATGCTGTTTAATATGCCCCCAGTACTCTGGCAATTCCACAGCCTTAGCATTTAAACTCTTGCAGAGCTCTCCGGGGTTCAGAAGTTTCCCAGGCGTTATGGAGAGTGATGCATCCTTTATGTGTCCTCCACCAAATGCTCAGTGCCACATCTCCAGGCCAGATCAAGATGCTGAGGGGACCGCAGAATAAAAAAGGAGAATTGCCAGGACCTTGGGGGCTGTATGGTCTAGTGGTGAGTTGGACTCATAGGAGCCACCCAATAAGAACAATCACTGTTAAGCAACGGCGCTGTACAGTTTTGTGGTTGCTGTACACACATCATCTCATTCTTGCCTCATACTAGCCTGACAGGTGAGGGTTATTTATCCTTTTGACAGGTGAGCCACCTGAATTTCAAAGGGGTCACAGCTAGCACACGGCAAGGCTGGGATTCGATCCCAGAACTGGTTCCCGTCAAAGTTAACGCTTTTTTCACCTTATCTCACTGATTCCCATAACTGCCTAAGCGTTGGGACTCAAGCACACATTCAGCCTAATTGCATTTTTACAGACTTAAACCAGGGATTAGAAATGATGGTGTGTGGGTCAAATCGAGTCTGTTGCCTGGTGTTTTGTAAGCACAGTGTTATTGGAGCAGAGCCATGCCTGTTTGTTTACGTGTTGTCTACACAGGTTTGTGCCACCGCAGCAGCACCTGAAAAGCAGAAAATATTTACTATCTGGCCTTGTACCAAGTGTGCCCCGATTTAAACAATTTCAAGCAGATTCCTTTTCATTCCTTATCTTTCAAATAAGAGCACAACAAACTGATTATCTGAGGACTTACTCTCTGGTGGTGCCTACTTGGGAGCTGTCCCAGGCATACTCAGTTACGTGAAGAGGAATGTTTGCAGCGAAGAGCACATGGTCTTAGGGAAATGTGTGCTCGAGTCCTGGTCCCGCCGCGTACTAGTTCTATGGACTGTGAGAAATTGCTTAATCTGTTGGTTCTCATTTATTCATGCATTAATTCAAAACTATTTATTGAGTACCTACTATGTGCCAGTTACTATTCTATATGCTGGGGACAAAGTAGTGAACTAAACACAAAAATCCCTGGTGCAGTTGGCATTCCACCAGGTGGAGGCAGACACTAAAAAAAGAATGAAAAACGTATAACACGAAGATGACAATCGGTGTCACGAAGAAAAATAAAACAAGAAAGAGGGTCAGGAAATTTCAGGGCAGGGGGAGGGTGTAGACAGGCTGCAATTTTAAGTTGGGTGGTCAGAGAAGCCCTCAGCGAGGAGGTTTGATATTTGAGTAAAGACCAGAAGGAGAAGGAGTAAAATCTCTAAGAAGAGTCAGGTGAGGTGAGAGAAAGAGCAGGGCCTGAGGCAGAAGTGTGTCCATGTGGAAGGAATAGCAAGGAGGCCAGAGGGGCTGGAGAAGAATGAACAAAGGGGTGCATCAGGAGAGGAGGCCAGCGTGGTGCCGGGGACCCTCCCATCTAAGGTCTAATGAGTTACTGTAAAGATGTTGGCTTTCACTTTTAATGTGATGGAAAGCCAGTGCAGAGCTTTTGAGGAGAGAAGGACATAACCTGATTTATGTTTTAAATCAGGGGATGGGGAACGTCTGGCTCGTGGGCCATATAAGACCTGTGAAATCATTTGGTCTGGCCCTGCCAAGACATCAAGGGTGTTCATTAAATGTTTGACTAAATATAGCAGGCTAATTTTTAGATAATTTTGTATGGCCCTCAAATGATATTATAAATATCCAAATGGCCCTTGGCAGAGAAAAGGTGCCCACCCCTGTTTTAAATGGTCCACTTGGGGTACTTAGTTGGGAAGAGGCCAGGGTGGAGGCAGCGCCACCTGTGAGGCAGCTACCGCAGTGATGCAGGTCAGAGATAACAGGGTTTTAGATCAGGGAGGCAGTGGTGAGTTGGTGAGATGTGGTTTGACTCTGGAAATATTTTGAAGGTAAATCCAACAGGATTTCTTGACAGACTAGATGTGGGGCATGAGAAAAATCAAAGTTTATGGTCTACACACCTAGGAGGATGGGGTTGCCTGTAGCTAAGATGGAGAGACAGCAGGTGGGCAGGTGTGCGGGAAAGAGTGGGGTTTGGTTTTTGGATGTGCTGAGTTTGAGATGCCCATTAGTCATGTGGGGAAGTAAAGAGGCAAATGGATAGATGAATGAAGTACTTGGGATCATGTTATGGAGGGTATGCTGTCCAGAGTGTGACCATAGGAGTGAGTGGCTGAGGCAGAGTTGGGGGTAAGATTGTAAGCCCCTGAAAAGACAGAATATTGGCAAGATCATCCATGTGGATATTAAAATCACCAAGGATTTCTGTAAGAGTACTGTTGGAGAGAGTGGCAGTGAGCCAAGAGTGAACTCTTAGAGGAATGAGGGGAGTAATGATGGGCAGGGGGGCAGTAGATGACCGCAACAGGTGGGGGAATGGTGTAATAACCTAAGGTATAAAGCCCAGAGGTGCAAGGTCAGGAAGAAGAAAGGCCTAGAAATGGCAGCGAGCAGCAGCCCCGCCTGCAGTCCAGGGCGTGAGGGTGTGAGGGAGAACATGGCCACCAGCCTGAAAGGGCTGCTGGAGAAGCCGTGCCCTCAGGTTTCAGTTGAGTGAGAGGTGAGGGCTATGGTCCTAGAGGAGGCCGGGCTCGCAGGGATTTGGCTGAGCTGGTGGTGCGATCTGGCAGGTGCAGTGGAGGATTTCAGGAGTTGGGGTAGGTGATGGTAGGAAATGGGGGATCAGAAAAGGGAATGGACAGATACTTCGGAACCCTTGTGGTGATGATGTAGGGGGGATAAAGTACCTGGTGGTCACCAGGCCAAGGGTGGTATCCAAGTGTGAATAATGGGAGGAAGGGCGGGCCAGGCGGCCTGGCCAAGGCATGCTGAATTCTGGCTCCTACCAAGGATGGTGCTGAAGCTGGAGAAAGGTCATCTTTGGGGTGTAGAGCTCCCTCTCAGTGCCTGGAGACAGGGGGCTGCCTCTGCTCTCCTGCTCTCAGAGGCATGGAGGCTACAGCAAGGAACAGAAAGGACTCATCTAGCCTGGGAACAGGGAGCCTGCTGAGATGTCCTTCCTGGGCTTGGAGGGCGGCCTGGATGTCAGCAGTTCGTGGCAGTTCACGGCTCCTCTTCAGTCTTAGCAACTTGAATTGCAAAAACTTTGCAACCAACTTGCAGTCCTTCTTGCTCTCTGTTCAAATTTTGGATTTGGAATGGCTGACCTGACAGAATCAGGTGGCACAAACGTGTTTCCTGGGAGCCACCTTTCTAGATTGTGGGGCAAAGATGGGGGAGTTCGGGAAGATGAGAAAGTGATTGTGAGTTGGACAGACCTTGCTGAAGTGACTAATTCACTGAACTTAAGATTCTCATCCATTGCTCGGCTGGAGTGGCTCAGTGGTTTGAGCATCAACCTATGAACCAGGAGGTCATGGTTTGATTCCCAGTCAGGGCAAATGCCTGGGTTGTGGGTTCGATCCCCAGTGTGTGGTGTGCAGGAGGCAGCTGATCAATGATTCTCTCTCATCATTGATGTTTCTGTCTCTCTCTCTCTCCCTCTCCCTTGCGTTCTCTGAAATCAATAATAAAAAAACCCCCACATATTTAAATCTTAAAAACAAGATTCCCATCCGCGTTCTTTGAAATCAATAATAAAAAAAAACCCCACATATTTAAATCTTAAAAACAAGATTCCCATCCATAAAATGAAGAGCAATAATAATATTTGCCTCATTCAGTTAAAGTGTAGATTAAATGAGATCACATATAGGCAAACATTTAGCATAGTGCCTGGTACCTGTTGGCACTTCATACATATTAGCATTGCTTTTAGGTTCATGGCATGGAGTAATTTGTCATCAAGCTGAGGCACAGATTAGAGTTGCTCCTGCTGTGTGTGAGTCACTCAGCTAGGGAGGAAGCTGGGAGAGGCACATGTGCTGGACCAGCTGGGGGCATTGGGGTCTGCCAGGTGCCCACCAGGACTCCCAGCAATGGGCGCTGACATTTCAGTGTGGCTTTGTTGTACTTTACTGGGTCTGAAGGGGCATTGCATTTCTATTTGTATTGTATTGCTTTTATTGGGGAATGCTATCCTATAAAGAGTGGCTTGAAATGGGGACCCCTGATGGTCTGGCGACTCATGCTCAGCTAATGCCAAGGGTCTCTGATGGCCTTTTGGTGCTGTCTGCTGTGGCAGCCCCTTCATCTCCCTGACCTTCTCCACTGACCTCTACTAGCCTGCTTTTGTCTGGTTACCCACTCAGTTTCTATTAGGACAGATCTTGAATGTGCGCAGCCATGCATTCACTTCTTGGATAAGAATTTTAGTTCTTTTATTTAGAATTTATTGGCTTATGTATCTATCTGAGCACTCGTGGATAAATGTGGGCATGATGCAAAGGTGTGCCCTCTATTGCATGCTTTAAAGAGATCATAATTATACTATTGGTAAGAAATGTGGTGTGTGCTGGAATAATTTTGGTTCGTACTGAGAAATCCTGAGGACGCTGTGTACGTTACTGAGTCTGTAATGTATTATTGAAGAGGAGACTCTTGTAATTCAGATCACACTAAATTGCAGCGACCGCAAGGTTGCCAAGACCCCTCCCATGATCTCCGCACTGTTCAGGTAGCAGAGAGTGCTGAACTGTCGCAAGGTCACCAAGACCCCTCCCACGATCTCCTCCGCACTGTTCAGGTAGCAGAGAGTGCTGAACTGTGGTGTCAAATGCTGATTTTCCTGATTCCTTGCTTTATTGCTGTAAAACATGGGCACAGTTTGGGGGAAATAAACTGCTATGGAGCTGAGGAGCAAAAGCCCCAAGGCAGTTTTGACATGAGTCATAAATAACACACAATTTTAACTTGGGAAATATATGACTTTAGAAATTCTTGGGGTATGTTACTGATGATATTATTTGATCAGTTTCTTCCAATTTTTCCTATCAGATGTTGAAAAGAGTAGATAAGTGACTGTAGACAGGTGTTTTAAAATAGATTATTAAAAAATATTGGAATTTGTATGCCTACCCTCCAGTGACAGACCAGGTTTCTGAAGCCAGGTGACATTTCCTTATTACAGTATTAGGAATCACAAACGATGAGCCTACCATTAAAACTCTTATCAGGATTCGTGTTCAATTGCTATTGCTCTTGAAAGGGGCATGGAATATACTGGTTGGTCCGCTTTAGAATATCATGGTGTTTTGTCACTTTACTCACTCTTAAAGGATTTCATGGCAAGATACATACCATATTACTGTAAGTGCATTTTAAAGATACATTGTGAAATATTGCCTGGTTACTATGAAATGAAGTATATTGATTCAATTCACCCGATTCTTAGAACAGGAAAATTTAAGAAGTTATCAACTTGAATTGCAAAGAACCATTTTTTCATTGTGAAGAGCAGTCCATTAGGGTAAACACGATAGAAGCATTGAATTTTGTGTAGGGGAAAGATTGCATCGTCACAGACAGTAAGATGTAGAGTCTCCATTTAACTCTACACTGGAAAATAAAGAGTGAGCCTGCTTTGTTCTCTGCCCTCTTGCCCTGTGTTGGATCCTGTTTCTCAGCCATGCTGGGTCATGGCCATTCAGACAGCTCCTGGGCCCCAGTGGGGTGACTTACTACGCAGCTTTCTCACAAGCCGTCGAAAGAGAATAGACAGTGTTTATAAATGTACTAGGTGTATTGGTTAATAATGCGGATTTTGTAATCAAAGAAAACACGATAATTTCAAGAGAAACATCAAAAGTAATGTCCATTGCTAGCTACACATTGGGAGCAATGTTATCTTTCAGGTAATTTGTGGATACCTTCCCAATAGAACTTCTCTTGTTTTGAGGCAAACCATTCAGAGACCCAATTTTCAACTTCTTCATCCGTTTTGAAGTGCTGCTCAGAAAGTGCATGTGCCATCAATCGGAACAAGTGGTAATCTGAAGGAGCAAGGTCTGGTGAATACGGCGGGTGGGTTAATACTTCCCAGGCAAGATCTTTTAACGTGTCTTTAACTGGTTTTGAAGTGTGTGATGGTGCGTTATCATGAAGCAAAATTACTTTGCCGTGTCTTCTGGCACATTCTGGTCATTTCACGATCAAAGCGTGATTCAAGTTGATTATTTGTTGTCGGTAGTGAACAGTATTAACGTTTCACCTGGTTTTAGAAGCTCATAATACACCACACCTTCCTGATCCCACCAAACGCAGAGCATTGTTTTCTTTCCGAAGCGATTTGGCCTTGCAGTCCATGTTGATGGTTGAGCTTTGTGCATTTGGGATTTTGTGCATTTGGTATCCTCAAAATAAATCCACTTTTCATCACCAGTCATAATTCGATGCAAAAAAGACTTTCTTTCGTGCTGTTGAAGCAACATTTTACTGACGACTTTTCGGTTTTCCATTTGTGTTTTGTTCAGTTGATGTGGCACCCATGTTCCTTCCTTTAAAATCTTTCCCATTGCTTGTAAATGATCGGAAATTGTTTGCTGAGCAACATTTAATCTTTCTGCAAGTTGTTTTTGAGTTTGACACGCATTTTCACCCAATAATGCTTGTAATTGTTGGTCTTCAAACTTTTTTGGTTGACCTGGATGTTCTTTGTCTTTCACATTGAAATAATCATTGTTAAAGCATTTAAACTAGTGTTCACAAGAATCTTGAGATGGAGCATGTTCACCATAAGCTTCCCGAAGTATTCAGCAGCACTTTTCTTCAAAATAAAGCAATGAATTAAAACTTCCCGCAAATGCTCTTTTTTGGGCACGAAATTCGACATTTTTAAGTGTAAAAATATCTATGATGTAAAACCTTCAGCAAATTTGACATATGAAGTTTTGAAGCTTGTTGTCAATACAACAAAATAGCATACATATCAAATCGCATATATATCAACCTATGTGTAACTCCATCTATTGAAAAAAATCCACATATTGACGGGTACACCTGGTATATCTGGTGCAGGATCCAAACGGAATTGGGATGCCCATTCACGGGTGGGCCGGACCAGTTTTCCTATGGGCTTATCAAAGCTGGTGCCAGTGTGAAGACTAAAGCTACAGTAATCCCAGGGGTTTAGCCACCATTTGGCTCCACACAGAGGTCCGTCTACCCCTAAGAAGATAGCATGAATTCCAAGTCTAATTCTGAGTTCCTGTCCCAAGAAAACAGCTGCCATTTATGTGAGATTTGACATTCCTTCTTCAAAACCAGGCTATTATAATCCCCATGGATTAGTTGGGATGTACACTGAGAGCTTTAAGATAATTGCTTTCATTTCCTTCATTGGACTCTCTCACCTCCATGCCTTTGCACAGGCTCTTCCCTCTGCCTCGATCACCCCTCTCACTAGTCTTTCTCCTGGTTCATTTCTACTTGTCTTTAGGACTCAGCATAGAGGTAGCTTCTCTCAGGAGCCTCACTTAGATGCTCTTCTAGACCCCATGCTTCTGCTAGTGCAGCCTTTCCCACTCTCCACTGGAATTTGGCTTGTAGAACTGCCGCTACCAACTAGATTATAAATGATCTTTTCAACAGTTTAAAAATTGTTTCTTTTTTACATTTAAATCCTTAATTCATATTGATTTTGTTTTGGTGTGAGGCAGGGCTCTAACTTTATTGTCCTAACATTTACAGAAGAATCCTTCCCTGAACCTTTTCCTTACCGATGCTGAGAAGATCAATCACTACATACACCCATTCAGTTTTTATTATACTGCCTGCAGTGGTTGATGCTGGGGAAGAGAAATGAATGAGATACTGCTTCTGACCTCAAGAACCTTGCACTCTGTTGTAAAAGACCTAAATACCACCAATCATTAGTCAGATAATATGAAATAGCCATTTTTGTAGGTTAAGAATGGTCAAATATTGATAATTTCATACAGTTTAATTCAATCCAATACAAAATAAACACAGTATGTTAACTTGTATTTCTCTGAAAATGGAGCCCAAGACAAGCACATGCACAGAGGTACTTTATTTGGAAATGATTCCAGGGAGCAGTGGTAAGGGGGTACTGGGGGAGTCAAACAGGGATGGAGAGAAAAACAATATGGGAGGATGGTTTGGAGTTGGCCACTGCTCAAGCCATTGGTGCTCAGTTTGCTGGAACTTCTGAGGAGCTTTATGACAAAAGGGGAAATTTTACCCATGAGTGGCCCAGAGGTGTTTCTTCCAGTTGGCCTAAGCATATGTCCACTGGGTGCCTGTGGCTCTTCCAATCTTGGATTCAGAGAAGGGCTGGGCCAGCAAGTGAGAGGCAAGTCATGTAGGCTGAGGAGAGGGGCTGCCAGATCACACCTGCATGAAGCTGGTTGACGTGAGCTGGGACTAGTTGCATCAGTGGCTGGAATAAGACAAGGTGCTGAGAGGACTTGTTGGATGCAAACATCGGTAGGTTTAAGGAGGAATGGTTAATTCTGTGGAATCTTGGCTGGGAAGGAATAGGGGTAGGGACTAGGGAAACAGAAGAAGGGAGGATTGAGTTGAGTCTTCAAGGACTCCTTGGTCCCCTCTAGGCGGAATGTTGCTAGGAGTGGGTCTTCCAGGTAGAGAGAGCAGCCTAGGCACAAGAGGCAGGAGAGAACATAGCACATTTGGGAAACTTGAAGTATGTGGGAGGTGGGTTGTGGCTGGAGAGAGAGAGAGAAGGTGTATCTCTAGAACATTGTTATATACAAAACTGTTTATCAGCACTACTCTAGATGTCCACATGTAGGAGAAAGGGTTGAATCACAAACTATGTCCACCATCATCTTCCTATGATACTATCTCACTCACATTAGTGTCCTGCTCAGAAACCTTCAGAGACTTACCAATGTTTTATAATAAGTTTTCAATTCTTTGCCTGGAATTCAAGACTCAATGCTTGCACCCATGCCCTAAATAAACCCACTGTTCAGTCAACCTATTTTGTATGGGTTTTAGAATATTTCATTACAATAATTGGTATCAACATTGGTTGTGTGATATGCACTGTTCTAGGCACTTAATACGATATTCTTTCTAGTTCTCTTAAGAACACAGCATGGTTGGCTATATTATCATTCTTACATATAAAAAAATTTAGGCTCAGTAATGTTACGTAGCTCTCCTAACTTTGCACAGCTAGTAAATAGCAGAACTAGGATTTGAACCCGTTTAGCCTACATTATCCCCCCACCACACCATACTATCCCTGTCAATATGAGCATTTCAGCCTCTGCCTGTTTTGCACATGCTGCTATTCCTCCAGTGGTATGGTGGTGAATGTTTCACAACTGGCTTTCTCTTTGTAGCTCTGAAATGAATGTTGGTTGATATTTTTATTTACATTAATCAACATGTCAGAATTTCACTGTTTATTGATGACATGAGGGGACTTCTTTGCTGAATCAACAATAATTTTCAAGTGCTGGAAGATGTCTTCAATTGTTTGGTGTCATTTACAATGTAATAACTACCAACATGATATATTTCAATGTTCAATCTGCATTATTAATATTTTCCTTAAGTCTAAACAACCAACAAAACAACAAATCCAGCCCTGATTCCTAGCATTTGCATATTTCTGTTGTGTAAGTGCTTCTAGCTTGAGTTAGGAAGAGATGAGCAGCAGCACATGATATTATATAGTATTTCCATTATACAGATGCAATAGATGTAAACGACCTCAAGAGCATCGACAACAGTGATATGCAGTAAAATAGTAGGAAATGATCAGTCCTGAGTATTTACTTATATAATAGTATACAATATTAAATGATTTATTATATGTATAAATTAATTTATAAATAAAATATAAGTCACTTAATTGTAAGCTTTTATAATTTAACTAGAGGCCCGGTGCATGAAATTCGTGCACTTGGGGGGAGGTCCCTCAGCCTGGCCTGCACCCTCTCGCAGTCTGGGAGCCCTCAGGGGATATCCGACTGATGGCTTAGGCCCGCTCCCCATGGGCCATCAGTCAGACATCCTTAGCACTGCTGCGGAGGCAGGAGAGGCTCCCGCCATCACCACTGTGCTTGCCAGTCATGAGCCCAGCTTTTGGCTGAGCGGCACTCCCCCTGCAGGAGCGCACTGACCACCAGGGGGCAGCTTCTGCATTGAGTGTCTGCCCCCTGGTGGTTAGTGTGCATCAGAGCGACCGGTTCCGCCATTGGGCTGAAACCGGCTCTCTGACATCCCCCAAGGGGTCCCGAATTGTGAGAGGGCACAAGCTGAGGAACCCCACCGGTGCACGAATGGGGCCGGGGAGGGATGCAGGAGGTGGGCCAGTTGGGGAGGGACCATGGGAGGGCTCCAGGGCGTGTCTGGCCCATCTCACTCAGTCCCGATCGGCCAGACCCCAGCAGCAAGCTAACCTACCAGTTGGAGCATCTGCCCCCTGGTGGTCAGTGCATGTCATAGCAATTGGTCAACCGGTCGACTGTCTGCCCCCCTGGTGGTCAGTGCACATCACAGCGAGCAGTTGAGCGGCCTTAGCATATCATTAGCATATTACACTTTGATTGGTTGAACGGCCAACGAGACACTTAGCATATTAGGGTTTTATTATATAGGCTATCTAGTAATGGTTGCATTTATTTTTTACTTCTTAAAAATATTTTTGTTAATCCTCACCCGAAGATATTTTCCCATTGATTTTTAGGGAGAGTAGAAAAGAGAGGGAAAGACAGAGAAAAACACATCAATAGGTTGCCTCCTGCACAAACCCCTACGAGGTCCACAGGCTGATGCTGTATCCACTGAGCCAAACTGGCTAGAGCAGTGGTTGGCAAACCGCGGCTTGTGAGCCACATGTGGCTCTTTGGCCCCGTGGCATGGGCCACGAAGTTTCAATCACACTGTACGTGTGTGCCCACACGTGGTATTTTGTGGAAGAGCCACACTCAAGGGGCCAGTTTGCCGACCACTGGGCTAGGGCATTTAACAACTGGCTGGCAATATTTCTGAAAAATGTAACTACCAGCTCCCACACAGTGCGAGCTGGCTCCCGCACACACCTCTGCTTTTCCCCTCTCCACTGACCCAAATTCAACCCAATCTTCGAGGTCCAGCCAAAATTCAACTTGCTACAAAACCTTCCAACTACATCCAAGCCTTCTTTTCCACAAACCCTTCAATCTTTTAAACTGATACAGTCCTTAACACCTGTTATAATACAGTGGGGCCTTGACTTACGAGTGTCCCGACTAACGAGTTTTTTGAGATACCAGCTGTCTCTTGGCCGATTTTTTGCATTGAGTGGATAGAGTAATTTGAGTTAACGAGCTCCTTAACGAGCTCGGTCTCAGAATGAATTAAACTCGTAAGTCAAGGCCCCACTGTATTGTTCAGTTCTGTCTTTTGTTTTTAGTTAATGTCTTTCACCAACAATATGGTCAATTCTGTGAGGGTAGGGAACTTGCTTAGCAGCCTTTGGATTTTCTGACAATACTTAGCATCATCCTTACTCCTGAGGTACTGGACCTTCTGCTGTTGATTTAGTTGCTTTTTGGATAAATTACCCATATGCAGTTGTACAAGCTCCATTTGTTCCCATCTCATAAAGATGAGCACAAAACTACAAATCAGGTTCCAGGCTAATGGGAGTTCATTGTGTTTGCATAGCTCATACTCCACTGACTTTGGGGGTTGCAAACTCACTCAGCGTGACCTTGGCATGCACCGCTCACATCTCCAGACTCAATTTCTTTGAAAAGACCATCCTTTGGCCCTCAGAGACCTGCCGGCCCACATCCGCGCATCATTACTGCATGGCATTACTTGCCTCCCCTGAGTCACCTCGTCCTTTTCGTATGCGGGAGTTGTGTCTACCTGTTGAATTTTGCATGAAAACCCAATGGACAGAAGCTCTGTGCTGAATTCTATATCTTGTTCCTTGCTGAGCTTCCATGAATATAAAACACCAGCACAAAGGGGAGAGTCAGCAGGTAGAGATCAACACTATCCATATTTAATGGAAAGGGAGTCTGAGTTCATAGATGGGAAAACCATGTTAGAAGGTCAAGTTCAATAACTTGCCCATCTTGCTGAGTGAGCTTCTAGCAAAAAAGAAAGAAATATGGCAAATTTTCATGGGTTGTGTTTTAAAGTAGTACCATCATTTTATTTTTATTCTTTTAAAATATATTTTTATTGATTTTGCCCAGAGAGGAAGGGAGAGAGATAGAGAGTTAGAAACATCGATGAGAGAGAAACATCGATTAGCTGCCTCCTGCACACCCCCTACTGGGGATGTGCCTGCATGTACCTTGGTTGTACCTTGGAATCGAATCTGGGACCCTTCAGTCTGCAGGCCGACGCTCCATCCACTGAGCCAAACCGGTTAGGGCTACCATCATTTTAATTCCTAAGGGGAAAAAAGCAAGCAAGTAAGGGATTTAATAGCAATGGATAATAAGGAACTTTCCCTTACCTACAAAAGCAGGGACAGGGACACACATCCTTCACAAGAATCTGAGCTCTCCTTCGAAGTAATGTTTTGGGTTTCTTTGGATATATTCCCAAAAGAGGAATTGCTGGGTCATAAGGCAGTTCCATTTTTTTTTTTGAGGTAAATCCATACTGCTTTCCACAGTGGCTGCACCAGTCTGCATTCCCACCAACAGTGCATGAGGGTTCTCTTTTCTCCACATCCTCGCCAACACTTGTTGTTTGTTGATTTATTGATGGTAGCCATTCTGACGGGTGTGAGGTGATATCTCATTGTGGTTTTAATTTGCATTTCTCTGATGGTTAGTGATGTTGAGCATCTTTTCATATGTCTATTGGCTGTCTGTATGTTCTCTTTGGAGAGAGTTTATTCATTGCAGTATTACTTACAATAGCCAAGATTTGGAAGCAAGTGCCCATCAGTAGATGAGTGGATAAAAAAGCTGTGGTACCTTTACTACTCAGCCGTAAAAAAGAAGAAAATCTTACTTTTTGGGACAGTGTGGATGAACCTGGAGAGTACTATGCTAAGTGAAATAAGCCAGTGGGAGGAAGACAAGTACCAGATGATTTATTTCACTCATATGTGGGATCTAATGAACAAAATAAACAAAGTAGAAACAGACTCATAGATACAGGATCGATGTTTCTCTCTCATCGATGTTTCTAACTCTCTATCTCTCTCCCTTCCTCTCTGTAAAAAAATCAATAAAATATATTTAAAAAAAAAAGAAAAAAAAAGAAAAGGGGGTTGGGGGAGGTAGAAGAGGATAAGGGGAATAAATGGTGATGGAAGGAGATTTGACTTAGGGGGAGTGAACACACAATACAATATATAGATGATGTATTATATAATTGTACACCTGAAACCTATATAATTTTATTAACCAATGTCACCCCAATAAATTTAATTTAAAATATCTGAGCTCTCAGACTGGGCTGATACAGATCCCCACCATTCTTTCTTGGTAAGAGGAAGACGCTGAAATACCCACAGTGTCTCCCCTCTGCCAGAAAGTCAAGGGATACAAGGGAGAGAGGCCCGAAGCCAGAGGCCCAGTGGTCTCCTTACCCGTCACTGGGTGTGTGGCTCCCTCTGTGAAACCCACAGTTGTGCTTAGCAAGGTCTCCCAGTGACAGCATGGCCCAGAACAGTTTCTTCCCTGGTCCCAGTGGTTTCTGACATCTTTCTGAGGAAACTACTCCAGTGGCAACATGATCAGTAGCAATAGCCTCAGTTACAGCACCTGCAGCTCTCGGTCGCTATTGTTTGCAGAATCCTTTCTGGGGTTCCTGGGATCTCCCCTGTGTCTCCAGGCTTCTCCAACAGGTGCCAGATCTCTGGAGCTGGGCAGCCATCGTCACTCTCTCAGTATCAGACACACAAATAAAAACACTGGTAGAATAACTCTATCAACAAATAAAACACGGAGTCCCACCATCACCCCCTGTTTCTAGTCACACACACTTCCTTTGCATTGGACTTAGAAGCACCAATGAGTATCTTGCCAGAAAGATCTAGCAAGTTCCCAACTTGCACTCAGTGTGGCTATGGGTTGCATTCTTGTGCTCATAGCTGCTTGCTCTTTAAAATAGTGGTTTGCCCTAACCAGTTTGGCTCAGTGGATAGAGTGTCGGCCTGGGGACTGAAGGGTCCCAGGTTTGATTCCGGTCAAGGGCATGTACCTTGGTTGCGGGCACATCCCCAGTAGGAGGAGTGCAGGAGGCAGCTGATCGATGTTTCTCTCTCATCGATGTTTCTAACTCTCTATCCCTCTCCCTTCCTCTCTGTAAAAAAATCAATAAAATATATTTTAAAAAAATAGTGGTTCATTTACTCAATCATTCAACCGCTGCCCAATACTTATCGAGCACCTACTCTATGCCAGGCATCATGGCATGGAGGATAGGTTCTTGCAGGCCAACAACGACGATAACAACAACCACAACAAGAGAAAATACAGAATGCTTAGTGTGTGCCGTTCCTCAGTACCAAGAGGTAAATATTACTATTCTTCCCCACTTTACAGGTGAGAGAGCCAAGGCACAGAGAGGTTTAGCTGCCCATGTTCACACAGCTAGGCCGGTAAACGGACAATTGCGGCTTCATTAGTGGCAGGTGATGCAGAGAAGCCCCAAGTGCAGGGCATACACTCAGGGGTCAGGTGTGGCAAAAACCTAACCTGGTTATGCACTTGCACCCACCGAATTCTAGGATTTTCCAGAGGTCTTGAAATTTAAAAACAAAAAAATTATTGTTTCAAGCAAAACTAACAAGAAGGCAGTAACAATAAAATGAAGAAATGTTCATTTGAAATAGAAAAAAAATGTTCAGTGTTAGGGTTAGTGTGACCTTTACATGAGACTTCAGTGCTTCTGGCAAAACTCACCCCTATTTCTGGAGAAATGGCCTTTGCAGTGATGGATTAGGAAGGGTGGAAAGATGGGTGATTGCTGAAGAGCTCTCAGGGAACCTTCTCAAGGTAGACGTGACCAGACGCAGGGAGCCCGTTTCCGCACACGTGGAAGCAGGCCCTGCAGACACCGCAGGGAGAGATCCGAGGCGGTGAGCTGCTCTGACCGGTGCTAACGTGGAATTGCACCTCCCACCGTTGCGCTAACTCTGGCAGTCAAATGTGAAGCCGTGCCAGGTTTTTTACACTGATTTTTAGAACTGAGAGGGGACATTCGAATCTGAGTCATGTGACCAACAGTTTGAGACACTTGCAAATACACACTTTGACTATAGCCATATCATCCCAAATCCCTCATCAGCTCTATCAATTCAGAGAAAAAAAAATGAACACAATGTAATACCATCCCACCCCTCCAGGTTTCATGAGGTCAAAAGAAGTCCTTTCCCCATTTTGTTTGTTCATTTATTTTGTTTTTTAGATTCCACATATAAATGAAATCATACCTTATTTGTCTTTCCCTGTCTGACTGGTTGCCAGATGGGAGGAGGGGTTGGGGGAGTGGGTGAAAAAGGTGAAGGGATTAAGAAGTACAACTTGGTAGTTACAGAATAGCCACTGTGATGTAAAGTACAGCATAGGGAATATAGTCAATAATCCTATATAATAAGGAGGTAATATGCAAATTGACCATCACTCCAACACACAAGATGGCCACCACAAGATGGCCGGCAGGGGATGGCAGTTAGGGGCGACCAGGCCTGCAGGGGAGGGCAGTTAGGGGTGACCAGACTGCCAGGAGAA
>NW_005353967.1:11616118-11618672 GCF_000412655.1 Myotis brandtii
CCCATGCGCAAATTTCATGAACCGGGCCTCTAGTATTGCAATAACGATGTATGGTGCCAGTGGGTACCAGATTTATTGGGGGATCACTTTATAAATTATATGAACATCTAACCATGATGCCATACACCTGAGAGTAATACACTAGTAATGTCCATGTCAACTGTAATTGACAGAAAAAGAAAGAAGTCCTTAGACAGCTGTACTCAGCCGTTTATCTTGTTGTCATGTAGAGTCAGCTTGTGGTTGGGGTTCTGTCTTTTTGTTGATGTTCTGCTGTGGTGATCAGCTGAGAACACAGGCTCTGACGAGAGCTGAATCCTCTGGTGGTATTTTCCACACCAATTCGGGGCATGACAGAAGTTCCGCTGTCAGCAAGAGCAGAAGATGGTGCCAAAAGGAAGCAGCTTGCCGAGCTGTTGGCAATGGTTCTACACTTACCTCTAGAAGAAAAGGCTTAGGCTCCAGTGTGGTTTTGCAGACCTGACTTCTTCCCAACCTTGAAGACACAGTCACAGTTAACTCTTTAAGTGACAAAGGGCATTTCATGAAAATATTTGATACTAAGAAATTGGGGGGCTGTGCTTTGCCAATTATTTTTTGCCATTATTTTATTTATTTATTTTTAATCCTCACCTGAGGATATGTTTTTTTGATTGAGAGAGAGAGAGAGAGAGAGAGAGAGAGAGAGAGAGAGAAAGAAACACCAACCGGCTGCCTCCCACATGCACCCCTACTGGGGATTAATCCCACAACCTAGGCATGTGCCCTGACAGGGAATCAAACCTGCAACCAACTGAGCCACACCGGCCAGGGCTGGGAGCTGTTACTTTTAAGGCCACCGTCAGGCTGAGGAACAGGTAATGGGTCTAAGGTAAATTAACGCGCCATAGAGCTCGCTGTTCCTGCAAAGATTCACCACTTTCTCCTGATTGAGCTTCCTGTTTGTGGTAAGCTTTTGTTTTTCCCTGGAGTTCCCCAAAAGCCCCTTCTGACAGTTTTGCTGGTGTTTCAGTTGCTTTTATGAAGGCATGGACTCTTGCAGTTTCGTACTCTGCTGTTGTCACTGACATCTCCTAGGCTATTTTCCTTACATGATTGTTGGCCTCTAGCCTTGTATTCTTAGAAGTTCTTTATATATGAGCGATATTAACACTTTGTGTTCTTAGTTACAAATAGTTTTGCCCAGTTCATCATTTGGTATTTTACTTCGTTCATGGTGTTTTGACCTACTCAAAAATTTTTGATTATTATGTTGTCAGATTTATTAATCTTTTATCTTACACTGGATTTTCAGCCATAGTAAGAAAAATTTCTCCTCTCTCTAATTCTGGAACAATTTACCTATGTTTTCTTATAGTATTTGTATAGCTTTATGTTTAAACTTCTAGTCCATTTGAAATGAATTCAAGTTTATCTTTTTCCTATAGCTAGCCAGCTACTAGTATACTCTCAGCACTCATTATCGTTTCTCACCGGGTTGGGACGCCTCCTCTGGTGTGTCCTAAATGTCCATATGCAGTTAGGTCTGTGTCTGAATTTTCTCTTCTGGTCCATTGGTTTCTCTAGTCACGTGCCAATACCACACTGTTCTTAACTACACAGGCTTATCTTAGATAAGCTAGTCTCATGGACTCCCCACATTTTGTTTTTTTAGGTTCCCTGTGCCCCCTCCCCCATCATTCTTGCTTATTTGTTCTTCTAAATAAATTTTATAGTAAACTGGCTTTGTGCCAAGAAAGTTCAGATGGTATTTTATATTGAGGTTGTGTTAAATTTATATATTACCTTCATGAGAACTGATATGCCAAAACATAGTGTGTCTTTATATTTCTTGAAGTCTACATTTGGGATGTAAAGAAATGCTTCCCAGTTTTTCTCATATAGGTTTTGGAAGTTCTTATTAAGTTTGTACCTAGGTATTTTATTTTATATTTTGATGTCATAAATGGACATTCCCTCTCATTCTAACTGGGTTTTGTTTGTGTATATAATACCTAATAATTTTTGTACATACATTTTGTAATCTGTTATTTTACTATTATTTATAGTAGTCTCCCCCCCGCCCCCCATGGGTTCTGTTGGGTGTTCCAGATATAAAATAACATTAGCTGCTGGGATATTATTCTTGGTGGCTTTGGCAAGGACTGTGAAAGCCCCATGATAATGAAGTCTGGACATTAGTATTCAGCAAGAAGATCCATAAACCAAGTTATTCTCACACACACACTTCAGCATTTTTTATGATGTTACTTTGATTTTAGGCCAAAACCAGCCTCTAAAAGAAAATTCAGAAAGTGACAGTATCAGGACCCTTTGTGTCTACAAATACACATATGTACACACTCACAAACTGAAGCTGTCTGGCTTTTTTTTCCTGTTTTTCATTTGAGAAAGAAGAGTATGTACAAGGCTGAATATATTCGAAAATGACATCAGACACCTCACCTATTGTTCTCCAAAGCTGAGATAATAATTTCTTAAATTTTGCCAACACTCTTCACTCTTAAATGTCATTTTGTGCCTCTCCTTGCTTCTTGGCCTCACAGTAACTGCA
>NW_005353967.1:11618689-11620573 GCF_000412655.1 Myotis brandtii
GCTGGGGGAGGTGGGAGGCGGCCATCCCATTCTAACTTCCCAGGAAACAGCGGTACCCAGGCCAGTCAGCTGGCTGAAAGGGCAGGGATCGGAACTGAGATTTTCTAAGTCTTCGTGTCTATTCTTCCCAGCACACTCAAGTATCTTTCAACCCTTTTGTTGCTATTAAAGCCCATTTCTTCCTTGTCCTCAGAGGAGTGAGAACAGCTGCTCAGCACCCCTATTATAATATCCCTTCATATGTATGAATCCTGCACTATGTTCCCTTCCAGCTTCCCTCCGGCGGGTTCAATTGCCCTGATTCTGTGCCTCAGAGTTGATCCCCCACCTCTTTTGTCGGTTTTAACAAAGAGGCTGTGGCTCTTGGGTCCCTGCTCCACAGAGCTTGTCCTCATTATTCTGTGACCTGCACGCCTCCTTCCGGGGAGTTCAGTGAAGCCTGTGGCTTTCTGATACGACTGTCTGGCAGGCGGGCGCGCACACAGCTTTCCCGACGGCTCGCTGATGAAAGCCTCGGCCCAGCAGCCACTCATTCAGGGCAGATGCCAGGCGGCCGCACCTCTGCTCATTCCAAAACCCACACATGGGAGTGGGACCATGCGAAGGGCCGACTTCCACAGCAAGCCCAGGTTGGCAGGAAGAGAGAGAGGCTGTCATGAGAATATTTAGAAACTGGGCACCTCTGGCCGAACACTCCAGGTGAACAGTTCATTTCGTGGCGAGGCGCCGTCCTTTCCGCTTGTTATTCATGTGCAAACATGAGCCCGACCGAGAATTCATTATCGCACCTGAGCCAGCTTGGAAATTAGAGGAGTTAGATACCATTAAATATAAGCGGTGAGAAGGAGATTAAACCGGAGAGTTAACAGCTATGCATGTTCCATGTTAAAGCGTGGGGCACGTCAAGCATGCTTCGGTGGTTTTAGAGAAATGAGAGCAGGTGCCGCTTCTTGCTGAGCATCCTTGCTTTCTTCCCGCCTCCTCTCTCTGCACTCACAGACAGGTGCCGGAGTTGGGTGATGGGAAGGCACTTCATCCACCCACCACGTTACTTGCTTTTGCTTTTTCTGGGATGATACTTGGCTGAGGTCACTGTCCTTAGAGAACATTGTTCCAAGAGTCAGAGAAACGGGTTCATGCTCTTGTTTATGAGCAAAGTCCCTCTGCAGCGGAGCACCCACCCCTCTTAGGGCTCCTGGTGATTCTGTCACTAAGGCCTTTAGGGAAATGTAAGAACCCCAGCTTCTGAAAAGCAGACTCTATTCAAGATTAGTGTCATTTCAGGGCAAGAAGAGAAAGTGGGAGGGGTTTGAAGAAGCCCTTTGGTATGGTCTTCGTCTTCGAATGAAGAACCGAGGCTATTATGTGTTTGCATAGGATTTGGATAATGAGTGGGGAGAACTTTCTACAAGGGAGAAATGTGGTGAATAAAGGCTAAATGAATAAAGGCTAATTATGAGGCTAAGTGAGCAACAGGAGTCTACCTACCCTAGTCTGAGGCATTCTGGTCTGGGTTCAGTGGGGCCTGGTTACAGAGGTTATTGTACAACGAAGCAGGTGAGACCCTGTTCCTTCTTCAGCAGGGAAGGGACATTGTAAAGGTATGTTTTAGAGCAAGAGCCTGATGATGGTGCATGTGGAGCATGGCCTGAGGGGCAGCACTGAGAACAATGGGAAATAATGACACCGACATCCTATCTAATACAAGAGAAACATGGTAATTAGCCATACGGCCGCTACCCTTCCCATTGGCTAATCAGGGAGATATGCAAATTAACTGCCAGCCAAGATGGCGGCCGACAGCCAGGCAGTGAAGGGAACAGGGAGGCTTGCTTGCTCCAGTGACGGCGGACTCCAACGTTCCCCGCCTGTCTTGCGGCCTCT
>NW_005353967.1:11622169-11698501 GCF_000412655.1 Myotis brandtii
TTGATTCTCCTGCTGCCCACGAAGGTGGAAAGTGAAGTGGGGAGACATGTGGGGAATGAGCAAGGTTCCCTGTCTGGGGGTTCCAAATCTGCTGTTGGTTTTTTTCACCACTGACTAGAGATATACAGGGTGTCCCCCCAAAATGTATACACACTTTGAATACCTACTAATTCCAATGGTTTTAAGCATAAGAAAGGAACAACAATGGAGCTGTTATCTGTTAAAAGTGTGGGCACAAACAGGTAGTTGGACATTCCCTGAGGGGTCTCAGATTGGAGAGGGTGAAGGCCAGACTGAGGGGCCCCTTCTCCCCCCCTACCCCAGTGCACGAATTTCGTGCACCGGGCTACTAGTCTATTATAAAGGGAATTTGCTCTGACCTTTGACAAAAAGAAGCTGTGGTATAGCAGATGCAACACTGATCTGAGAATTAAAAGGCCTAAGTGTGAATTCTTATTCTGCCTTTAACTTGCTTGATAACCTCAAGAAGTACTTCTCTGAGTCTCTAAGTCAGAGCTGCAAACCAGATCTGGCCCTTGCATCGTTTTCACCTGCACACATGGCTAGCAAAATGCTTTTGTTTTCCACAGTCCCCACCACCCCCTGTTGCCTCAGACATAACATGCTTCACACTTTTATATCACCAGCCTGGCCTCTTTAGGTGTAGGATCTCTGATACACATCTTGTTAAAATAAGTATATTTATGTTTGCCTCGTTTGCTGTTGCCCACTTTAGGTTATAAGTTCTTCGAGTCAGGAAACTAACTTGTTTTCTTCTAGTAGAATGTTAAAGGCAAGTTAGTGGTTAATAATTACTAGTTGACTATATTCAGGTATGCAGACATAGACCCTTTGCCCTCTCATTGCTTCTTCTCTAATTTCTGGGAAAACCTACAGCAGTTAGAATGCATGTTTGGGGAATTACCATCAGGTTAGGGTTTTCTTAAACCTCTACTTTCTCAGATCCAATTTGGACCTTTCATATATTTAGAGCCACAGATGCACAAGTACCTGTGTTTGGAAAGAAATTGGATCTGGCCCCTGTACTTAGTTTATAACAGTGCCTTGGGGATTGGGAGGAAGAGAGACTTGATGGAAAAGTAGTGCAGGAAAGAATCCTAGAGCTTCTCAGCTCAACACCTGTATTTTGCAGAGGGAGCCACTGAGCCCCAGATCAGGGAGGAGACTTGCTGAGAGCGCCCTCATCTCCAGGCCTGGAGCCCAGCACTCCACTGGGGAGCGCCTGGCTTCTCTGGCGCAGTGGTCACGGGATGTTTGTAAGAGGCTGCATTCTGTCTGCTTGGGCCGTGTCTCAAGACATTCATTAAAGTTAATCAAATCTTTTAGATTGACTGCCCATACTGAGTTGCTAAATTTGCTTTTCAAAATCGAGGGTAGTGATGTGACGTTATAGAGCTGAAGACCTGTAGACTAGGTTTATTTTCCCAAAAGATTTGAGAGTCAAGTCACAGAAACCAGATGATTAAAAAATGTAAAGTTTAATTCAATTATCATAGAATTCCAAGTGTTTAATCACATTTTGAGATAATTGTTTAGTTATGGTAAATGCTTTTTGCTTTCATTTTCCTTTCTTTATTTTATTTAATTATTTTATTGTCCTCAAGGGGGTATAACTTTAAAATGAGTTAAAATGTTATATTGCATTTTCCTTTATAACATAAAATTTAATTATATTGCATTTAATTCACTTAAGCGTTCATCTAAAGACTGAATTTTTAAGTGGTTTTTTGAGTTACTAGAAATAGAAATTCTCCCTTCCATATTTCTCTTTTCCTTTCTTTTTGCACCTCTTCCTTCTCCTTTTTTCCTCCTAAAGTGAATTCTTTTTTTTTTTTTTTTTATATTTTTTTATTGATTTCAGAGAGGGAGAGGGAAAGAGATAGAACCATCAATGATGAGAGGTAATCACTGATTGGCTGGCTCCTGCATGCCCCCTACTGGGGATCGAGCCCACAACCCAGATATGTGCCCTTGATCAGAATCGAACATGGGACCCTTCAGTTCTCAGGTCAATGCTCTACTCACTGAGCCAAACTGGCTAGGGCCTAAAGTGACTTCTTCAGCATTATTTCCTGTTCGTAGGTTTAGAACAGTGATGGCGAACCTTTTGAGCTTGGCGTGACAGCATTTTGAAAAACCCTAACTTAACTCTGGTGCCGTGTCACATATAGAAATTTTTTGATATTTGCAACCATAGTAAAACAAAGACTTATATTTTTGATATTTATTTTATACATTTAAATGCCATTTAACAAAGAAAAATCAACCAAAAAAATGAGTTCGCGTGTCACCTCTGACACGCGTGTCATAGGTTCGCCATCACTGGTTTAGAAAGTTGTAACCTGTTGGAGCTGGCCAAGGCTGCAGAGATCCTCTTGTCTAGGAGCTTCTGGCCTGTGGTTCACTTGTACACGTTCACTTGTAAGAGGGGCTTGAAATTGTGTGCAAAATTCTGTGTCCATGTGTATTTCTCTGGCATGAGGGTCTGTAGGTTTCATCAGATCCTCAGAGAGTCCTTGACTCCCAGAGGTTAGATAAGTGTCACTGATGAGAAAAACAATACCCAAGATGTCAAAATAATTCATCCAGGATCATATGACTGTGTAGTGGCAGACCCAGGAGTAGACACTGGGTCTTTGGCTGCTAGGACAAGGCTTTTTTTCTGCTCCACTAAGGAAGGAGGCTTAGTTTCCATTTTAATGGAGTTGTTTATATACGGTTGTAAAGTCTTCTTAAATCTGTATTCCATGGATGGCTAAGGAATTAGAAATAAATTACTAATAAAATATGATGAATTAAAACATATTAACCAACCCAAACCAAAACGCCCTCTAAATTCCAAGTGCTCTAATTCCTTTCATATAAATTTCACACATTCTGAGTATGTCTGGTAGATGTATCTGAAGACCAAACAGAAGAGGGAGGGGGAGAGATAGGTCGCATGTGTTAGGGGTGCGCAGCGGGGGTAAGCGAGGGAAAGAAGAGTGATAACTTCCAGATTAGCCAGTCACTTTTCCTCCCTAAATCGGATGTGTGATGGGGGCACCTCCCTTGGGACCACCCAGGATTTCTTAAAATCACCAGAGTATCAGCTCTGCCCTCACTTTCTCTCACATTCAAGGAAGCACATCAGAAGGGAGAATCACAACAAGAATGACATCCTTCTGTGAAGCCCTAAGGATGCTGGACTCTCCTGTAAGAGGCACCATGCCCCGGCACTCTCAGAAAGCCTACAGGCACCAACTCCCCATCTAAATCAAGCCAGGAGACTGCTCCCCACAGTACTCACCTTGCCTCCCGCCGACTCCTCAAGACTCCCCACCCTGTCAGGAGCTGTGAGTGGTCCTGTGGGCTGCACGGCCTAGGAAGGCTCTCTTATCCCCGTCCCCCATTTCAGGTTAGGGGTTTTGTCAGGGAGTGGAGATGTCTAGTTTTATTGTTCACATTAATGTAAATTATCTTTTCAGACACAAATATCAACTCCTTCCCAATATTCTGATTGCGGCCAGCTCATTGATTGTGAACAGCCGTGAATGGATTTTGAATTCCTCTCCGAGCCGAGGTGCTGGCTTCAGTATGTACATAGGGAGAGGCTTATTATTTATTTTTTCAATGGTGACAAAGATGACGGTTTAATCTTTCTCATGCTCTACTATAATAGAGATGAATCATGCCCAGGCAGTTTAATCATACCTGTCAGAATGGAGGCTGTAATCCTTTGGATTCTGTTTTATTAGCAGCTTTTAAGGATCTGCAGCAACTCAGATTGCTCAGTTGGCTAAACAGCTTGACATTTCTTTCAAAAGAATTAAATAAAATAAAGGAAGGAAGACCAAGTGAAGCGAGTCTGTAACACAGGCCTTGCAGCCCTGGGCTGGGCTGTGTTGCTGCCTGGGGCTGGAGAGGGAGGCAGGAGAGCCAAGAATCCAGAGAAGAGCTGCAGAGGGGAAAGGAAACGCTGTTTCCCAGCCTGGGCCACCCACTGACCATACCCTCCTCCCCAGTGAAGGGATTGCCAGACCGTAGATGGGTTCCCAGGAGGACATTAAGGTTGGGCTGGTTCTGGGTTTTTCCTGCTCCTACACCCCCACTTCCTCTCCTGAGCCCAGGTGGACCTCAGGGTGACTAGGACCCCCATGCATGGTGATGTCTCGGGTGGGGTTTGGTTTTGATGGGTTCTAAGATGCCTTTCCCGCAGCAATCAGAAGGGCAGGTGACAATGCTCACCCCTCCACTGGATTTACCATTGTTCTCTGGGCTTTGGGGGGCAGACTAAGACCTCAGAAGCTAGCAGGGCATCGCTTTCAATTGTCTGGGTTTTACCAACATTTCCTCAGCCTCTGGCTATGGTGGCAACCATATGGCATCATATTCTGGAGCATACAATGTTTAGTGGCAGCCTACTATCCTCAGAGGGGAGTTGAGGAAGAGTTTTTAACACACCAAGACCATTATCTGGCCTGTGGGAAAGACCATCTGCCAGCATCCATTACCTAGGCGGAGGGAGGGAGCAGGATCATACAGGCAGGCAGGCTTAAGCAATTGTGTTTTTTTGGCCTCTGGACTTAGGGTCTGAGGTTAAAAGTAGGCTTAAGCAATTGTGTTTTTTGGCCTCTGGACTTAGGGTCTGAGGTTAAAAGTTACGTATTAAATAATAATCAAAATAAAAAAGAGTTGGGTATCACCTTGTAAACTTCCTAACATATGGGTTGCCTCTGTGATACATGAATAAATCCAGGCACCTGATGGCAGAAACTTCTTTGATTGACTTCCAGAGATTTTTTGGCAGTAGTGTCTTTGATTGATTTCTAGAGATTTTTTGCACCATTGACATCAAAATTAGATGGAAGGGATTCTTAAAACAGCCTGGCAGCAATGGTGTGTGTGTGTGTGTGTGTGTGTGTGTGTGTGTGTGTGTGAAGAGCCTTACCAATGCATGTTTTATCTCTTCCTGAACTATACACAGAGATCCAGTACAATATGACCATTCATACCACCATCCAAAACTAGACAATCTATTGACAGAATCTTGGAGGGGCTGGTGATAACTATAAGGCAAGTGAGGCAAGACTAAAAAAAACTACTCAAGCTTTAGATAGTTTCCAAAGCAGATGCCTAAAAAAACGTCGAGATATTGCATTATCTCACCACCATTTGTCCTCTCTGTGTGAGAACTTAGGTCCTATGTAACTTGAAAGTGATCATTTACACTCTTTGGGTCCCCCTCTTTGAGGATAGAAGAGTACATTCTTTTTTTCCCCAAGAGCCTGCCTCCCTTACCTACTTTCTATATCTCGGCAGAGACTAAAAATCTCAGAATCACCAAAGCGTGAAGTTTGTGTGTGCATGCGCACAGGCACACCACAGCACCTTATGTGCTGGGAGATGCAATGTCTGTGAATAAAGCAGCAACAGGCAGTCCTTGCAGCCCTGCACACTGGGAGTTTCACTCTCTCATACTCCACTGGCTCAAGCCTGAGAGAACAAGAAAGAAGAGGTATGAAGTAGATACCTTTGCAGTGAATCAAAGATCAATTGATAAGAACCGCACAAAAGGGAGAATTGGCAGAGAGAGTGGCATATCACACTGTCTGTTGACAAACTGAGTTGAGACAAATGTTCCAGGAACAGGAAACAGTACCAGGGGGCACATGAAAATTTGTGCAGAGCCAAGGAAAGGATATAGTAACTGGGCATCTCAGACGAGAAGCATGCCTTTAAAAATCATCTCCCACAGAATATAGACTGGGGCAGCCACTGTGGAAAGCAGCATGGGGTTACCTCAACAAATTAAAACTAGAACTGCCTCCTGACTCAGCGATTCCACTTCTGGGAATTTATCCGAAGGAACCTGAAACAGTAATTCGAAAGAATATACGCACCCCTATGTTCATTTCAGCGTTGTTTACAATAGCCAAGATCTGGAAACAGTCCAACTGCCCATCAGTAGATGAGTGGGTAAAAAAGCTATATAGTACATTTACACAACAGAATACTACTTGGCAATAAAAAAGAAGGAAATATTACCCTTGGTGACAGCATGGATGGACCTGGAAAGCATTATGCTAAGTGAAATAAGCCAGTCACAGAAAGACAAGTCCTATATGATTTCACTCATTTGTGAAATCAAATAAACAAAATGAAATAATAAGCAAAATACAGACAGACTCTTAGATAGAGAGTAGGCTGTAGGGGGTGAGTGGGGGGATAGGTACAGAGGGGATTGAGCAAAAAAAGAAAAAGAAAAAAGAAGAGAAAAAAACTCATGGTCATGGACAACAGTGGTTGCCAGGGGGAGGGTGTGGGAGGAGGCGGGTGAGGGTATAGGTGGGATAAATGGTGATGGAAGACTTGACTTGGGGTGGTGAACACACACAATACAGTGTATAGATGATGTGTTGTAGAATTGTGCACCTGAAGCATGTATAATTTTGTAACCAGTGTCACACCAATAAATTCAATAAAAAGGGAAAATAAAAATTCACCCCACATAACAATAAAAATCATCTCCCACAGGACCCAGGAGAAAATTTCACAAGCCTTACAGTAGTTGAGGAAGACTTGACCTCTGTGAATCCGAAGAGAAAGCCGGAAGCAAAATGAGCTGTAATGAAAAGACAGTCAGATAAGATAAAAAAGGAAGTTAGAGGAATCAAGAGAGGATTGCTCACAGCTAGAATGCAATTGCAGAATTAACAATTCTATTGAAGGCAGCAAGAGCAGAATTGAGGTGAAAAGAAGCTGAAGGCAAATGTCACATAATCTTCTTTAAAGCAAGTATATAATATGAAATAATAATCTGAATTTTGAGGTTCAGATTGTATTAATAAAAAAAACTGGTAATGGGTAAAAGAGATGAGGGAATGTGCTTAATTTTCTATCTCAAATAGGGGCAAGTGGAAAAGCAAAACATTTACTTAGTTATTACAGAGAAATGTAGGCTAGAGAATTATTTACAGTGCTCTCACTCTCACTCCCCCCAACCCCTCAGAGCATGCCTGCTTGTTTGAGTGTACCTTCTTTTTGAGTGTACTTTTCTAAACTCCAAGGGCCCTTCTTTGGCCTCCATAACTCGTTTCCTGAGCCTATTTCTTCTACGGCTCACTTTTACTACCTCTGTAACTTTCTAAATACAATTTCTCTTAAACTTTGAAAAAAAAAAAAGAATTATTTACAGAGGCATCAAGTTAGTGATGTAAAAAACAAATTTATAGAACCCTGAAAAATATAAATTAAAACCAACTAAACAAATATAAAGCTAAAAAGGGGAAGAGTCTAGATAGTAAAAGTCATAAAACTAAATTAGCACCAACAAAGCATAGAATACTGTGATAAAAACAAGAACAACCCGATCAAATATAACTGGGATAAAATATCACTAATAAAAGAAGTAGAGTCTCATATTGAGTCAGAAAACAGAATCCAATCTTATGCTGTTGTAAAACAATATACCTAAAACAAAACTAAGCAAATGTTTCACTGTAAAAGGATGGGTGTAGGTATATCAAGATAATGGAAAAAAAAAGCAGGGGATAATGCAAATGTGATAAGGCAGATTTAGGAATAAATTAAGATTATGGGATACTTCATTTGATAAAAGAAATTGTTGTCAAAGATATATAATTGTCATGAAACCTTATGAAACAAATAATATTGCTTCAAAAATATACAAAGCAAATAATGTTAGTAGAGAGTCTGAACAACATCAATAATAAGGGCTGCTCTGATATGTATACCTTCTTTTCCAGCATCCATGGAAATAGTATTAAAATGACCAAAAATCGATCTTTCAAAAGGTAAAATAGGTATTACAAAAACTAAAAGTTAATAAAACAGAAACTCCAACCAACAATAGGATGTATAAAACACTTTGCTACACAACTTACAAGTCCAAGTGGAAATAAATACTGCAAGTAAAGGTGGAGTAAGCATTGTCCCAAAGCCTCATTATATTCTTGGTTAGGATGTTCCACTTTAGAAAATTGAGGGGAGTTTTTTTTTTTTTTTTCTGAATATCAGTAAGAAAATACTAGAACAACCACATTCTTAGAATGGTTTGAATAAGATTTCTTATGTGCAAGGATGTTCTGAGGTTTCTAAATATATCTTCTAACTTTACTAGGATGCAGTTTTGTCCTTTTCTCTAATTAAAAAAAATTACTTCTTTCAATGCAAACCCAAAATAGAATAGACAAGACTCAATTTCCAAGCAAAAAAGCAAACAAAACAAAAAACCCAACCAAGCAAATGCCAGTCTTCGGAAAAGCACTGAGACACAACACAGCGGCACCTGTCCCCTTCCCTATCCAACCTCCAGAATACCCCTGCGACCTGGCCTGGTACACGAGCTCTTCTGCATGTACATCCTTCCCGAGTCTCCGGTTTGAGTGGTCTCACCCGTCCCCAGCAGTTTTACTTATTTGCACCACTTGCCTGGCCCTATCCATTTGAATTTGTAATCCTTAATCAGCTCTAAAAGTTTAATAAGAGATTCTTATCTGCTTTTGAGTTAAAAACATTACCCAGGAGTTTGCCCTCACAGAATCTGCCGGCGGCCCGCTGGGGCCGCCTCCGAGTGTACAGGAAGTTCAGCTGACACCTGCCCTGGAAAGGCTGCCGGCTCTGGGCTCTGCCAAAACTCTAAGGGTAGCACTTCAGTCTCGATTGAGAGGTGAGTTAACTACATCTTCCTGAAGCAAAACAGAGAAATGGAAAGATTAAGCAATGCTTGATAACAGTTGTAGATTTATTAGAAGGTTTTAGTAAGATTTCCTATAGGCAGTGGTATTCTGAAGTTTCTAAATATCCCTCTTAGGTATATTTAGTTCCTAGCTATATTTGTGTTCATTCATCTATACTCATCTCCTTCTAAAAAGGATTTGAGGCAATTACTAAGACTGTGGCATGCCAATGGGTCTACCTCAGAGAAAAGCAAAAGAGAAGTTTAAGATCAATATGAAAACTGACTAAAAGCCAGTCTGCGTTTTAAAAAAATTATCTTTATTGTTGAAAGTATTACAGATGTCCCGTTTTTCCTCTCATTGACCCCTCCACACTACACCTGCTCTTCCGCCAGCCTGCGTTTTATGAGCACCTGGACCAGTAATTCTAAACAATATCAGTGACAAGATTCTCCTCCTTGCCATGATGGGCCACTCCATCATTATTTTAAATACAAACTATATTTGAATCTATTTAAAGTAGGCATTTTTTATTTATTTTAACATTGCTTGAAAGTTGTATATAATTTTATATAAATTGGAATATAGTTAGTATCAATGCTTCATTGTCATAAAAATTTATTTTTAGTAAAAATGTGTGATATACCTATAAAAAATGGGATCGAATTGTCACAGGACTCGGCCCGAGATTTGCTTAGATAAATTGCCCGGGCAAGCTGTCTTTCTCTGCAGATTATTGATCAGACATCGCCATTAGCCTAGTCCAGTGGTCGGCAAACTGCGGCTCGCGAGCCACATGTGGCTCTTCGTCCCCTTCAGTGTGGCTCTTCCACAAAATACCACGTGCGGGCGCGCACATACAGTGCGATTGAAACTTCATGGCCCATGCGCAGAAGTCGGTATTTTGTGGAAGAGCCACACTCAAGGGGCCAAAGAGCTGCATGTGGCTCGAGAGCTGCAGTTTGCCGACCACTGGCCTAGTCCAACTTGCTCAGATGAACACATAGGAACTAGAAAAAAGTACAATTCTTGGCATGTGCTCATGTTTCAAGCCCACATTTAAAAAAATGACAGGAAGCATCACCCTAATTTATGTTTTTAGAAAAACTGTCATGTGCTTCTAGTGACTAGCAGAGCGGACATTGTGCCACATTTAGACTCATAGTAAAAGATTTGTTGGATGAATTTTTCCTAAAATGGTGTATATCTGTAATTTACCATCTGTATGCTGGTAGCGCACTTGAAATTAGACCTCAAAGCAAGTCCACGCATCTTGTCATGAGTTCTAACCAGAGCGGGACTTTCATCTTCCCTGGAGATAAGCAGATGCCACCTTCTCTGTAATACTCTTTGGTGTCTTGTGATTTCCAAAAGGCAGGAGGCAGGCTCTGGAAAGGCAGACTAATGCAGCCACGTGACACAGAAGTCCGAGTCACCTGTCTGTGCGACTCTCTCAGGAAGGTGTTAAACTCTTCCCTAGTTTTTGGGAAAATTAGGATAAGGTAGACATTTTAACGAAATGCAGCGCATTCTGCACACCATTCTCTTCACTTGGAGCCACCAGCCCCAGTGATACCTTATTTCTGAAGAAAGTTGAGTCTATTACTCGATTTCCCGTACAAAAGGACCCTCCCCTTCTAGGTGGAGTGTCTGCCTCGTCCTGTGGGCAGTGGTGTGTACCAGATCGATGGGACCATGAGGAGGGGAATTTGTGCCGCAAAGAGTGAACGTTTTAGGACCGACTGAGACCACACGAGCTGAAGTGCGGAAGAGAGGCTTATCCCTTTGCTGTCCATTCAGTGCCCGCTTGTGAGCTGGTCAGTCACCATCAGGTGATGAAGGGGACCAAGAGGAAGCGGAAAGCAGATCGGAGCACTCAGGGGTCTTCTCTGTGGCATAACTCCAGCTAGGGAGAGGGAAGGTGTTGGCGCAGACTCAGAGCGTGAGGACAAAGGTGGCCCAGGCTCAGCACCGCAGCCCTGGAGGAAACAGGGAGGGGGCGGGCATGCGGGTGCCCCTCTTTGTGCTGCGGTGGACTTATCTCACTTGCCACAGGTGAGGGGTTTGACATCGGAGCTCGGTTGTTAATGCATAACCTGTACAGAGTGTTCAAAAAGGCTTTGGAAATCTTCAAACAGAAGTGCTCCGAGGAGCATGATGCATCTGGGAAAAGAGGGAGACACCACAATCTCCTATTCTGCAGGCTTTCCTGTTTCCTTCATTTTGAGGGTGGGGGGGGGGGGGCATAAAAAGCAGCCATTTTATAGCTTGTGGAGGTTTGACTTTGACAAGTTTTGGAAGGACCACAAAGGATTGGCATCGGGGTATAGAAATGGCTAATTCTCAAAAGGAGAAGCAGGTCTAAAGGTTTTTAAACACCTCTTTAGGGGGCAATTATGAATGTGACTTGGTATATCTAATATATTCTTGAGGGTATAGTCCAATCCACATACAGTTTCTTTGGTCACCCCTCCTCTCTTAGTGCTCATGTCAGAGCCCTTGGAGAATTGATTCCCCAGTGTTACCTCACAGCCAAGTGCTCAGGCAAATGGTACAACAAGAGTTATGTTAAAACTGCTTAACAATTGGCAGCACAAACATTCACCAGTCAAAACGATGGATCAATACAGATGCCACTGGCACAGCTGTACATGTGTGCTGGCTGAGGGTCAGCCCTGGGAGAAAGAGGCATGAGCTAACCTTGGAACTTCAGAATGTCCTCATTAGCTACCCCACCCCCACAGAAAACACGTGTGTGTGTACAGACACACGCGCGCATGCGCACGCACACACACGCACACGCACACGCACATGCACACGCACATACACATTCTAGCAGGAGAGAAGTGAGATTTCTCAGAACCAGATTAAGGGTCAGGCAAGCCAAGGCAACACTCTATAAAAGGCACTAAAACATCACTGGAATAAAAGGGAAATATTGTACCAGTTAATCAGGACTCCTTGCATAACTAAAGTATAAGTCAATTCCTTGTTGAAATAAACAGTACGTTAGTGGAGGCATAAGGCACTGATCTGCTGTATGTCTACCGAGTACTTCTGTCTGGGGCGAGATTCATGGTCCAGATGCAGATTGCACCACCAACTCTGAGACCTGCCAGCTGACGGCTGCCTGAAGACTAGGTCAAGGTCAATGGAGAAATTAGAAGTAAATCATGGTGTATTTCTCTGTACCAGACAGTAGCCACAGAAGTCAGAGATTTCCAACAGGTTGTCACCAGTGCACTGAGCTGTCACAAATGGGTACACGTGTGCTGCAAGGCATCGTTCCTCTCAGGCCTGATGGGGGCAGGAGCTCCTTAACAGCCTCATCTGGGGCTCCTGGGAGGCAGCCTGAATGGAGCAGGACCTTACGGCTGCTCTGTGGTCCCCTCGCAGGGTAAACATGATGAGTGTGCATGGCTCTTGGCTGATGTGCTGAGTGGTTAGGGTGCTCGACCACCCAGAGACCCGCTGCACTCCTGCTGCCTGTGCGGACAGGCCCGTGGAGCTGCTGGAGAGTTTGTGTCTTGGGGCCCAAGGAGTGCGTGGTTGAAGTGGGGCAGGTGCAGAGGTTGGATAGCGGTCCTTGCAGGTCTAGCTCCAGGTCCTGGCTCAGCCTTGAGCTAAGTGTCTGTATTCTTTTCTTCTGATGTCATAACTCGTGCCACAAGCTTAGTGGCTTGAAATAACACAGATTTATTATCTTAAAGTTCTAGAGGTCAGAAGTCTGCATTGGGTTTTACTGGACCAAAATCAAGATGCTGGCAGGGTGTGTCCCTCCTGGAAGCTCTCTGGGAGGATTCGATCCCTAAGCCTCCCAGCATCTAGAGCCACATGCATTCCTTGGCTCCTGACTCCTTCCTCCGTCTTCAAACCAAAACTATAGCATCTTCAAATCTCCGACTCTGCCCTCGGCTTTTGTTGCCACGTCTTCTCCGACTCTGATGTTGTCACTTTGATGTATATGTGTATATATGTATTATATGTGTACATGTGTGTGTGTATGTATATATATGTATACACACACATGAATAGATATTTAGAAGATTCTTAAATTTCAAAGTCCCAAACTCTGGCCCCTCTCTGGCTCACCTGAGGCATGGGACAGACAGACTGGGACATATGTAGGCCTGTCTCGTTTGAGGCCCCAAATGAATGAGTTATCTCACTCAAGTGCCATTTTCTACCTCACACCTTTGTCTACCTCAAAGGTTATTGTGAAGGTTACAGGAGATAAGATGCACAAAAGCATTTGTCACAACTTCAGATGCTACAGGATCACTCAATAAATGTTAATTCCTTTCTCCTTCGAACTCTTTGTTAAGAAAATGATTCATGCCTCTAAGGCCTCCTGGTGTGTGTGTGTGTGTGTGTGTGTGTGTGTGTGTGTGTGTGTGTGTTTTAAGTGAAAAGATCCATTTTATAAATAGGTGAACTGAATTACTGATATTCTAATAGTTACAACAGAAAGAGGAGCGCGAGGGCTCCCCACAGAACCTTCGCGGTTTGTATGAACGACTGTGATGCCCGGCCAGCGGGGGTGAGCTCAGCGCGGCAGCGAGGCGGTGTGCCCCGCCTTGATCTCTTTCTTCTCTCTTAAATGTGCACAATCAGTCAGTTCCAAACACACCATTTTCCAATAGGAAGGTCAGCAAACAGCAATTGCTGAAAAGCAAAAGCTGCTGAGTGAGCTCCGCCTTCAGCTTCTCTGAGGTGAAAGGCAGGGGGCTGTGTGGGGCAGGAAGCCTGGCACAAACACCAAGGGCACGGGCCTCCTGGGAGACCGAGCGGTGCCAGTTCTCCCAGCATCCCACGGGGATTCAGACTGAAGTCATCATCACCTGGGAAAACATTTCGTGAGCCCCACTCTGCATTTGGTTTCTAGGTATAATAAATGAGGCGGCAGAAGGTTTCAGGTTAAAAGGCTTGAAATCCATTTAACGCCTGGATGGACATCAGGATCAGGCGACAGATGAATCATGCGAAAGCCAGGGCAAGCTATGGTCTCTTGCTGACGTACTATCAGCACTGAGGCGCCAGGCTCCCGATCATCTCTTACGCTTCAGAGTCCTTGCAGTTTGGGGGACACTGTGGGTACCCGCTGAGTAAGGGCTTGTTGACTTATTGTGTTGTGGAGTTTGGAATTACACAAACTGTTCTCTACTTTAGAAATGTGCAAAACAAGTTATAAATGTATAACTTGTATACGTTGATAGTGTATAACAGTGATGGCAAACCTATGACACGCGAACTCATTTTTTTGGTTGATTTTTCTTTGTTAAATGGCATTTAAATATATAAAATAAATATCAAAAATGTAAGTCTTTGTTTTACTATGGTTGCAAATATAAAAAAAAATTTCTATATGTGACACGGCACTGGAGTTAAGTTAGGGTTTTTCAAAATGCTGACACGCCGAGCTCAAAAGGTTCGCCATCACTGGTGTATAGGATGTCTGAGTTTGCAGGTAGGGCAGGCATTTAGAGGATTAAAGACAAATGTGTGTGAGCAGCTCCGTTGGGTGCGGTAGCCACTCCTCACTTGTGGACAGGTCGTCCGTCCGGGGGCCCTGGTGGCTCGGTATTCTCTGGGTGTGTCCATGCCGAGGAGCCCAGGAGATGGCAGAGGGTCAGTTTGGGTATAAATGAGCAGAAACAAAGAGGCCTGGGCTTTGGCATAAGTTTGCCGAAGGACTGGTACGTGGTGTCAGGATTTCTAGACTCTCGCTTCCTGGGGGGCAGTGGGAAAGGGGAGGAGAGGCAAGGAATCAAGAGTGATGCACCTGTCAATAAACTCTAGTAATTAAGCCAGGGAAGAGAGCCCAGGGCAGGGAACAGGGACAGAAACTTGAACCTGAACGCAGTCTGACATACTCTGTCCTTATAACCACCAGGAGGTTAGCCATTAGATAGGCTTCGTCAAAATGTGACCGGATCTGTCAGATGACTTTCTTGTGTAGTGAACTTGAGCCGACACTGGTTGCTCTACCAATTTTCCTTAATCTAGACTCTATTTCAAAGTCAGAAGGGACCAATGATTATGGATATAGTTTACTGTTGAAGAATCAAGCAGGGCATGAGTGATAATGTGGTATTTTTCAAATGCACATGTATATATATTATTCTGAGTACATGTTTCAGGTGAGAGGATTTTTATCATGGGCAAGAACAACAGCATAAAGACCTCAAGAGGACTTAAGCAGGAAAGATGTTTTGGGGGTCACATGACTGGATGCCCAGCGCTGGCTTAATCTGAGGGCTCTTGCCCCATTTTTCTGAGACCTTCTTGGCTTTGCTGGCCTCTGTGAGTGGCTTTCTTCCCGGGCTTGTAGCTTCTGGCCGTGTCTAGAGAAAGAGAGCAAGGGTTGCTTCTGAAAGTTCGAGACGCCCCTGGAAAATCTTTTCTCACGTCTCCTAGGTCCCAGTTGAGCCCGTCTGGAGCCACTCACTGGGAAGGGATGGGATGACATTACTTTGGAACTTTCTGGAGCTGGGAATAAGACCAGCTTTCCAACAGGGGCTGCTTGGAGGAAGGGTGTTTCCCTGAAAGAAGTTGGGGTTCTGTGAGGGAGGAAGAAGAGTGGGGAAGAGATACTTGAATAATGAAGACTGTGGCACAGCAGGGTGTTCAGTCTTTTCCTGCTCTGACTCTGAAAAACCTCCCCATGCTGTTGATTTAACGAATGCCTTGTAATTTTTATTCAGTCAACAAACACTTATTGAACCATTAAATCTGAGCTTGGTACCATGCCAAATGCTGGAGATACCAAGAATAATAAAAACATTGTCCTGTCCCTTGAGGATTTTGCAGTCTGCTGGAGGAGGCATATGGGTGAACAAAACTATTATGAGAAATATAGGAGAACGTTGTTGACTAGAGATAAGGAGACTTGTTATGAAAACTCAGAGAAATGGGCAACTTAATCCATGTAGAAGGAATTTGCGGAAGAGCGCAGAAGTCTGGGAAGATGGGGGAGGGCATCCCAATCTGAGGGGACAGCATGCGCAATGGCACCGAGGCATGGAAGAGGGAAGGGTGTTCCAAAAAGTATGACTACTTGTGTGGGCATGAAACATGGTGGGCATGAGGGCGATGACAAGGGATGACTCCCTAGGATCCAGGTTGTGCAGAGACTTGGACCTGATCCTGTACATCATGGGGACTCAGGAAATCAAGTAGGTAGGAGAGCTGTGGAATAACACTAGAGAGACTGTTCCAGTAACGAGAGCCTGAACTAAGGCAAGGGCCAAAGCACTGGGCAGAGGGGACAACTCAGAGGGAGATTCAGAAGGAAGAGTCAGCGGGTTCTGGTGATTGCCTGCCATGGAGGGAGTGAAAGGAGAGAGGGGGAAGCTGGGAGGGAGGTGAGAGGGAAGACGGGGCTAAAGGGAAGATGAGCCCCGAACCTCTGTTTGTGTCCAGGTGATGGTGTCAGTGATCGAGGAGGGAGCCCGGGGGGAGGAGCAGCAGGTCTAGGGGAAAGAGGACTAGTTCTGTTAGGATATGTTGAGGAGGAAATGCCTGCAACACATCCAAGTGGCAATTCCAGTGGCAGCCAGAATATGAGTCTGAAGATCAGGAGAGGGCTTTCTGAGGAAGAAACATTTAAACAGATGCTTGAATGAAATCATGGAGCAAACCATGCAAATATTTTACACAAGGAGCTGGCCCGTGCTGCTGCAGCTTTTCCTAAGAGCTGTAGAGCTATGGAGCCGAGGTCGGGAGTACAGTGCTCACTGTCAGGTAAAGGCATACCTCCTCTCTCCTCCCTCGGGCCTGTGGGTAGCAGTCTGTCCATCTGTGAACTCCGCTGTGGCTGCTGGCCCTGATGTTGAGTGTTCTGGAGACTGCAGGACCCCCCAGCCTTCAGCTGTGCTGCCTCCTTCTCCTCCTCCTCCTCCTCTTCCTCCTCCTCCACCACCACCACCACCACCCCTGATTTCAGCACCAGGTCTTCCCTAGGGCTTGGCTGTCCACAGTGAGCTCCACTTGCAGATACTGCTCTTGAACACTAGGGGGCTCTCCCAAGAGCAAGCATCAGCCTGAATGACATCCTAGGAAAAGGTTTCCTCTGAGGATGGCTTCTTGTAGGAAGTGGTGCGAGGGATTGAAGCATTATACAGCCAATGCTAGCTAAAATTATACTTTTGATTTGGGCTCAAAAGTCACCTCGTCCAAACTGAATGACTTAGATAAGAAAATATCACAAAAGTCTCATGTCTCCACTCATCTTGGTCTTGAATTACATATTTGTTGAGTGAGGGAATAAATGAACGAGTAAATGAGTACTTATGCAAAATTCCAGGAGCATTTTCACAAAGGGGTGAGAGTGGGAAATAAAGCAATTGCTGTTCTCCTACACTCGAGGCAAGTCCCATCTGAGTGTTGTTCTCTGTCTACGTGAAACGACCCTTGATCCTGTCACTGCTCATTTATTCAGGGGCCTTCACTGGTGTCTTGATGAGAAAGAGTGTCTGAGAAACTAGAGCTTGTGGTGTTTGAACACTTTGGGTGTTTATAGACACACTGGCAAGGTACCTCACTCTCAAGGAACATGCTGAACCATAAGATGGAGTTTATGCTTAGCCAGATGTGGAGGACATAATATAAAAGAGCAGTAAACCAATGGGTGCAATGGAGAATGGCTGATATTTTTGGATAAAAAGCATCGTTAAAAAATCTTAATATTTTAAAGAGGAACATGCTGTTCATTCCTTGAACAAGGTTGTCATTTGGTGCCACTGTCACTTTAACATACTGTCTGCTAAGGCAGGCTTGTACCAGGGAATGTCTTGGATTAAATGCCATATTCCTGGTGCTACAATTACTCATTGCGTCTTAAGAAAGCAGGCTTATGTTAGGTACCAATTTAAATAAAATAAAAAAATACAAGAAGCTTGATGATGGCCACTCTTTTCTATTCGTGCTGTTAGCATATTCTGCCATTGGATGTGATTTCTATAGTTCTGGCCCATGGGAGATGGGCAAGTGAAGATGAGAAGTGCAAAAAACCCCCCAAAGCCCCACTTACTCTGACCAGTAGGCCAGTTTGGTGAATTTATTTTTTTGCCATTCTACAAAGGACACCCACGAAGGCTTTCATATCTGATACCACTAGATGTCACTAAATATCAAGCTTCTTATAACAACCAAATTGGAGGCTTTCACCACCACGGTTCCCCCTCATTCTAGTAATATTTCAAACCTGTATTTGTACTGTATACATTTTCCACATCATTATTTTTCTCTGGATCTTTTACATTTAATGTGACATTTATTCCTGGGGACACAGCTTCCTCCCACTTAAGCCAGCTTATTCTTCCGATGGCGATAACTCCTCTATGTGGCAAGCGAATCCGCATTTCATTTGCTATTACAGTTATTATGGTAAAAATTGTACATGATTCTGTGTTGGACATTGGTGGAATACTTGTTCTCTGACATGTTTTGGCTGATCAAGAGCAATGTGGAAAACGGGAAACTGGATTGCCTGGCTTGTAATTTGGGTTCCTCAGGAAGGGTGATGCTCTCACAGAGATTACTGCAGCCATCTGCGGCCTTCACAGGGCCACCAGGTCAACCATCTGGGGAGAGTGGAAGCCCACTCTGGTTTGAAAACCTGCATAAAGAAGGTCTTTGCTAAAACAAAACCCCTTGCTTTGATGCCCCTGAGTCCCTTTATCTTTCTCTAAGGCGTCCTTGTCACATTTTCTGTGACAGTCTCAGGGGACCAAGGCCAGAAGAATTTTCTGTGCCTTGGGACTATCTATCCACTTCAGTAATTCAGACGGTGGGAAGGAGAACTCGTGGTGTGTCCCAGAGGGACCCTTCAACCGTGCATTTGATGCTGATGGCTTTCTTTGTATGGAGAATGGAATTCAGGGGTGCCTGGATCACACAGTCTAAGGATAAAACTTGGGAGTTAAAACAGACTTTACAAATTACAGAGCGGTTCACATCTGTCACTGCACTTCATTCTCACAACAACCTATTAAGGATAATAGGGTGGGTGTTTCTGTGTCTGTTTCACAGAAGAGGAAGTGGAGGCTCAGAGAGGTTTAGTGGCTTGCCCAAGGTCGGCCAGATGTAAGGGGGCGGGGGCGCGGGTGTAACTCTCCCTTGCCTCTCTAGGAGGCAGGGCCTCTGACAACCCCCTCCCCTGACACCAAGCTGCCCCCTGCAGTGAATTATTGGGAGAAATAAATGGGCTTCTAGCAGGGCCACTTCCACAAAGTCAGTAAAGAATCTGCTGCTGGAGAACTCAGGGCAGGCGCGAAGGAGTCCCTGGTCTGTCTGCTGCCAACTGCCCACCTTCCCAAGGCACCTCCCCAAGGCTCATCATCCTCTGGATGCCGCTGATGGGCACTGCTTGCTGAAACTGCTATTTAAGAGATGTGGACAAGATGGAGAGCGCAGAGGCAGCCTGTGAAAACACCTCCACAAGGGCAGGTTCAAGATACGGAACTAATCACTAGAATAATCTGTAAATCTGTTGAGTGGGATTCCTTTTCTGATGAATAGAGACCTTGAAAAATACTGCTTAATCAATGACGACAACTGAGCTAATTTTCAATGGCAACTGATACTGGACTGAGAATGGAGCTGAAATTTCTTACTTATTAGCCATCGGATGTTAGAACTGAAGACCTGCCTGGTGTTATTTCGTAGAGAGGTCTTACCTGCAAAATCCACGTTTGTGAATTTCACAACAGCTTGCCTTCAGAGTACATTCTGAAATACCCGTCTTTCCGCCAAATGCCTGATTATTTCTTAGCTCGGGCATGAGTGACATTTGAGAAATAGGCAATAATGTTTGCCTTCACTTTCCAGGGCTGGTTTGTAAGACTAGCCCTTTAGTTCTCATTAGAGCTGGTGGTTCTCGACCTTGGCTGCACAAAAATTGCTTGGTGAACTTTTAAAAATTGCTGATACCTGGGCTTCCCCTCTATGTAATTGGTTTTGGGTGGAGCCTGGGCGCTGGTATTTTAAGTAGGCACCCCACATGATTCTAATGTGCCACCAGGTTTGAGAACAACCCCCCATCTCAGAGCATCCAAACTGGAGGACTTTTATAGAACACCCTTCTCAAATTATGGGTCACCCAGAATCCTAATTAGCATAGCTTTCCATTCTGTGTTGTTTTTTTTGTGTTTTTTTTTGCATGTTTTAGAGACAAAAGTTTTTTTATTTTAAAATATATTTTTATTGATTTCAAAGAGGAAGGGAGAAGGAGAGAGAGATAGAAACATCAGTGATGACAGAGAATCATTGATTGGCTGCCTCCTGCATGCCTCCTAGTGGGGATTGAGCCCCCAATCTGGGCATGTGCTCTGACCAGAATGGAACCTTGACCTCCTGGTTCATAGGTTGACACTCAACCGCTGAGCACACTGGCTGGGCCAGAGACAAAAGTTTTATTCAAATAGCTAAGTGCAAATGTCCCCTAATAATAATTATTTTATGTAAAAGCTCAGTCACATTTTAGAACTAAATTAAAATCCCTGCTCTGCTGTTGTCACTCTCCTGGTTCTGGCTTTTCTGACAGTAAACATATTCTGGGTGCCTTCCTCCTACACCTAGTATAATGTGTCACCCAGTTTAATCCAATGGTTCTCAAAGGTTTCTTTTTCTCTTTCCTTTCCTTTCCTTTCCTTTCCTCCCTCCCTCCCTCCCTCCCTCCTTCCCTTCCCTTCCTTCCTCCCTTCCTCCCTTCCTTCCTTCCTCCCTTCCTTCCTTCTTTCTTTTTTAACAAGCACCACTATATGATTCTTCTATTTAGTAAAGTTTATGTGGGGTGCTTGCAACCATGCAGGGTTCTGGGCCCCATTCCAGACCTACCTGATGGAGCCTCGGGTGGAAGCCCAGGCATCTGCATTGTGGCCATTGCTCCAGGAGTTGTGGTGGGAGTCAGCGCCAGTGCTCACCTGGTTTTAATTAGTACTAACCCCCTTTGTCCTGAGGGCATTAGTAAATCTTAGTACATACAGTATTTTTGGTTTGTTTGTTTTGCAACTGCAAGCTTCTCGCCTTTGCAGCCTCCATCACTTCTCCATCAGACCATCAACTGTTTTCTGTACAGGCTGTTTGGTAATGATTTAACCCCTCCAGCATTCCTGATGAACTAAAAGGTCCCTTATATCTTTCCTCAATTCTGTCACAAAGCAGAAAAAGAAAGAAAAATGAAGTAGCAGCATGATGTCACTACTCTGCTTGAAAAACCCCATGATTGTCTATTTCCAATTAGCAGTTTCCCTGCCAGTTGGCCTCTGAGTCTCTCCAAGCTTGCCCTGGTATCAGGTATCCAGCGGCTTAGTGTTTGCTGATTTATTGGCATCAAATAGTCCCTTAATAACTATCTCTCACAGGATCAAACACCTCTGCTTTTTGGCACAATTTTCTCTCAATAGTTAGGAGTTGCAAAGCCAAGCTCTACCCATGATGCTGAAAACTGATTATTAGGGAGCACAGTGTCATTGTAAAGTAGCTATGGATGGTTTTTCTATGCAGACGAAATCTTTCAGATCCCTGCTCTGCTGTTGTCACTCTCCTGGTTCTGGCTTTTCTGACAATAAACAGATTCTGGACGCTCTCCTCCTACTTCCACTGTCACACTTTTCTAAAAAATCAAGATGCCTTGGATCCATTTCCCAATTACACCGAAGAATTAACGTGATGAGTTTTGAGTTAAAAGGGCCAACTGAACATTGAGCACACACACCAAGAGACTCTATTCCCACTACAAACATGTAGAAATGCCATAAAAATAATAAATTATTCAAAGTTAAATTAAAAGAAACCAAGCAGAAATTTTAAAAATGAGAGAGTCATTGCAATAAAAAGCTATGAGATGGGTTATAGAATAGGTTAGACACAGATAAAGAAAGAATTAGTCAATTGAAAGATAGAAATGACAACTTTCCATATGCAGTACAGAGAGATCAAGAGTCAGAAATATGATAGAAATTAGAAGACATGGAGGATATGACGAGAAACTCTAACTTAGATCTACTAGGAACGCCACAAGTAAAGAATCTATACTAATAAAACGGTAATATGCTAATTAGATCCGGTCGACTGGCCATCTTCCGGACGTCTGACTTCCTTCCGGACAAAGCCATGATGTTGGGGGCCGAGGCAGTTAGGGGTGATCAGGCCGGCAGGGGAGGGCCATTGTGGGTGAGATCAGGCCGGCAGGGGAGGACAGTTGGGAGCAATCAGGCAGGCAGGCAGAGGCAGTTAGGGGCCAGGCAGGCAGGCAGGTGAGTGGTTAGGAGCCAGCAGTCCCAGATTGCGAGAGGGATGTCTGACTGAGAGGGTGCAGGCTGGGCTGAGGGAACCCCCCCTTGTGCACGAATTTCGTGCACCTGGACACTAGTAGAGATAATAAAAGAAACCAAAGATTCAAAGAAGCAATGGCTAAATGTTTTCTAAATATGAAGACATAATGTTCCTGAAACAAAAAGTCAGAATGCCAAGAAGGATTTAAAAGAAATATGTCTTTCAGTAGATTCCATTGTGATCGCATAGCAGAATATAAAATCCTAAAATCCACCAGAATTACCTCCATGGCAGTGACCATCAGGCTGACAGGAGACTTCCCAGAAATAGATGCCAGGAGACAAGGGCTGTTACTCTGGAACACTCTGAACCTAGAGTTTCACATCCAGCTCTGAGAACGAACCTAAGCCTATTCAATCACTGCCCTATTCTTGTGGTACATTTTGGTGGCCTTCAGTGATTAGTGGTGAGTAAGGTCCCTTCTGTACAATAGTACCACTGGGTCGGATGTTACAGTGAAAACTAGTCTCAGACCAAATTCTGTTTCATGCACAAATGTTTTTGGTAAGAAGGCACAAATAGTCTTATTCTCATCAAGTCAAGGAATTTCCAGTTCTGCATCCTTTATATATTTCTACCAATGCCTTGCATAAAATATTCCCTTAGAGGCAGATATAACAATATTTTAGAAGCAGGATCAGCTGATCTTCTTGTTGGGTCAATATGACAGGGTCTTCATTTAAATGGTGGAATACAGGTCAAAAGGAAGCCCAGTGCTCCACAGGGAGGTAAGCTGATGGGCCGGCCCAGTTCTGCACCTTATTCATGGAGGAGCAAAGGAGGTGTCTGTACAATATTTCTAACAATCCTGTAGTTTGACCACCAATTATGTATAGAAAAATATTTCTATAGAATTATGCTAATTAACATGCTCTCTATGTGGTTTCAGATGGCAGTATTAATAGGGCTGGCGGAAGTTGCCTCTGTGGAGTGAGTCTTAAATGGGATTTTTCAAATTCTAATTAACTACTCTTGGAGTGTTTATTATTGATTAGGGTACTTCTAACTTAACCAACCACGACCATATTAAAACGAGTGTATACTCATAGATATATGTCATGCTATCTCTGCTGATATTTTAAAGTAAGTTATAGACCTTACAACACCAGTCAGATGAAATTTTAGGAGTGAGGGCAAAATAAGGACTTAAAAAAACATTTTTCTCTTTTTCATAAAAATATATTTTTATTAATTTCAGAGAGGAAGGAAGAGGGAGAGAGAGATAGAAACATCAATGATGAGAGAGAATCATTGATTGGCTGCCTCCTACATGCTCCCCACTGGGGATTGAGCCTGTAACCTGGGCATGTGCCCTTGGCCAGAATCAAACCTCGGATCCTTTAGTCTGTAGGTCGACACTCTATCCACTGAGCCAAACTGGCTAGGGATCTTTTTCATTTCTTTTTTTTTTAAAAAAAATATTTTTATTGATTTCAGAGAGGAATGGGGAGGGAGAGAGAGATAGAAACACCAATGATGAGAGAGAATCATTGATCAGCTGCTTCCTGCACGCCCCACACTGGGGATCAAGTCTATAACCCGTGCCCCGGCTGGGAATCGAATTGTAACCTCCTGGTTCATAGGATGACACTCAACCACTGAGCCATACTAGCTGGGCACAAAATAAGGACTTTTTTAAATCATAAAAGCAAAAAGTTTATTCATGTTTGAAACTACATAAAACTATGACGAGGAAGACTTTTTCAATCCAGGGTGTAATCCAGTTAGAAAGGAATAAGAAACATTTTTAATACATTAGAATCACCACCACAAATTATTTTCAGGACTCAATCAGTTTCAGAATCGCAGACAATACAAAAAGAGAGAAAGGAGAGGGGCCCCATCACACAGGGTGACATATACAGTACTGAATACTAAAATCCGAATGCATCACAATTAGTCGCCGCTTTTTTTTTTTTTGGCATGAATTAGTAACCAGATGAACATTCAAAATGTTTAGGACATTTTTAAGCATAGAAGAACTTGGAGCTTCCTACCACAGATAGGAAGAACTAATAAAGGATGTTCGAAAGTAGGAATGCAAATGAACCTGGAAGGAAGGTATGGGATGCAAGAGCAAAATAATAATTTATATATGTGTTTAAAAGCAAAATGTAGCTAAAATTCTGATCATAAAAACAACAAAGGCTTGAGACTGGGTTAATTTGGGAGGGAAGTTAAGGCAAGCTAAGATTGGGGAGGTGGAATACAAATATCAAATAACTACATTTAGTTTAAAAAGTATAAAGTTAAGTATGTATTTTAAAATCTAAAGGGTAACCACTAGGGGAGCATGGAGGAGGCAGCCGATCAATGATTCTCTCTCATCATTGATGTTTCTCTCTCTCTCTCCCTTTCTGAAATCAATAAAAATATTTTTAAAAAAGAAAGGTCCAAATTTGCTCTTGTCATTCTCTGCGGTTGCCTTTCTTGTCGCTTCTCCTTGCATTGCAGAGATGACTGGGACTCCTCTGGTGGAAAGCTGTTTGTTTCCTCAGAACCACTCCTCTCCGGTGCTGACCTATGCCAGGATGAGGGCCCACATTCTTTACCTTCATCCACCTGGCGGTAAATGTTCTGTCTTCCTTAGTCTTAAGGTGGCCTTCATTTCTTGTAAAAGTCTTGTCATCTGACTGACCAGGGTTCCCAAAGTGCCTTTCTCCATTCCTCCTTCGCTGCTGGAGTAAGACTTTTCTATCACTTAGGCCAGTGGTCGGCAAACTCATTAGTCAACAGAACCAAATATCAACAGTACAACGATTGAAATTTCTTTTGAGAGCCAAATTTTTTAAACTTAAACTATAAAGGTAGGTACATTGTTATTAACTTAATTAGGGTACTCCTAAGGCTTAGGAAGAGCCACACTCAAGGGGCCAAAGAGCCGCAGTTTGCCGACTACGGACTTAGGCTATCCCACAAAGAAATGAGATACTGCAGAAAATGAGCTTCAGGTTGCTGGAGATGGCCATGCTGGATGACCACCTGTGGCAGATGTGGTTAGGCTGGAAGTTCTGGAAGCTTCCTTTCTAGCTCTGAGATGCAAGGATTCTGGGATTATTGGCGCTAGCCCCTAAAATCGGGTTAATTCCTAGAAGCACGTTTGTGTATTAATAGGACATCTCTAATGAACTCAGACATGCTTCATGCAAAGGAGTCTGGGGTTTGATACTGTGCAGATTGGTGAGGTATTTTCTGATTCCTCTGAGAGGCATGCATTATAGGCAATTGTGTATTCTCTCCGAATGCAGCCCCGCGGCTGATGCTTCTCCTTGCATTGCAGAAATGACGGGACTCCTCTGATGGAAAGCTGTTTGCTTTGCAGTTAGCAAAAGGAATGAAATCCTTACTGAACTCTTTCATGATTTATCCAGAAATTAAACGTATTCCATTGTTCCTTGAAATCTAAACTCATATGGCATCCTACTGGCATTTATTACATGCCACCTTGTTTTATGAGTTATTCTTGGGTGCACAGATTTTGGTTCTTCAATTCATGTATGAACTTTCATAGACAGGAAGTGTGTCTCGTGCTCTGTATCATCCACAGGGTCTAGCAGAGCATTCTACACAGGTGCTCGGTGGTCATTCATTGACTCAATAGCAAGAACCAATATGGAACTTGGTAGAAATGATCAAGGTTAGGTGTATTTTATAAAGATGATAGGGTTTTCCGTTAGTGTTTTTTTTTTTTAAATCCTCACCTGAGGATATGTGTGTGTGTTTTTTTTAAATTGATATTTAGAGAGAGAGGAAGGTCTGTAGTGATGTCAGCATTGCCTCTTCCCATGGGCCTTTGGTCAGGAAAGGTGACTGTTCTGTGATACAAAATCTAGGAGCTGGACACATGCCCCTCCTCACACAGGATGCCTCCAACAGGCATTTGTAGCCACTTTGAAATTCATCCATTACTTCTCCCATTTAATTGTCACAACGGCCCTAAGAGTTGATGTTTCTGTTCATTTTAGAGATGAGAAAACTGAAGCCTAGAGAGAGGTCTTGGGGCTTGCTCTAGGTCTCATGGGGAGGTGGTGCTGTCTGATCTAAAATCTCTCATTGCTGCCCTAGCCAGTTTGGCTCAGTGGATAGAGTGGAGGCCTGTGGACCGAAGAATTCTGCTTTAAGGCACATACCTCGGTTGCAGCTCCTAGCCCTGGTTGGGGGCATTTGGGAGGCAGCCAATCGATGTGGAATTAAAAAAAACACACCAAACAAACAAATAAAATCCCTTGTTGCCTTCCCTGAGATTCACAGTTCCTGTGTGACAGGCTCCTAGTGTTGGAATTGTCTACAATGGCAGTTCTATCACTCTACTTCATTTTTCTTTATCACTGGAAGTGTAGACCTCAGTCCATAAATAATGCATAAATTAGTATGTTGAGCTGATCCCCACCCTTTCCCAACAAGCCTTCAGTTCTTCCCGAGATCAATAAAGCTTAAAGAAAAGAAGAAGCCCGCTCAGCTTGCGTGTGGATCGGGGGGGCCCTGCACTGCCACAGACACCCTCCCTGGAGTGGAAGCCGTGCTTGAGGGCCCAGCTTTCTTGTCACTAATGAGCTGGGATGTGATCAGACATCCAAAACCTAGCAAGGACCGAGTTGGTGCACTGGGATCCACACCGCTGATTCGATGCAGATGGAAAGAAACAGCTTTTTGAGGGCTTGTGTAAGGGGAGAGGCAGAGGGAGGCAGGGGAGTGAGATAGTGCTTCCTCTGAACCGTGGCTATGCTAGGGGCTGCTGAACCTACCACAGGGGACAGCAGAGATGAAATCACACAGATGAAAGTAAAGGAGAAACAACCAGAGAAGAAAACAGCAACAATTCAACATGATCAGAAACCATTACTCATTGGCCCAACTCAACATCTGGAAAAAATACCCGCTAGGGAAGCCAGAGCTGCTGCCAACCCAGTTGGCGCAATGGGGGAAAAGGCACCCTCGCTGGGCATGCAGCTCTAGATCTCAGACCCCCTTGCTCCTCACCCAGCAAGACCCTCCCAGCTGGACACGGGGCCTATGGATCCACAGGCCATCCTGTCATGTTTCTGGCCTTTCCTTTTCTTAAGTTTTTCTTTTTTTAAAGGCTCAATAGTTACTTTTTTTTTTTAAGGACTGTGAAGCTGTAGCCTCTGAGATGATACGCAGATAAAAGATACCACGGGAATAAGAGCAGAAAAAGCTTTAACGAGAAGAGCTTCGATCCTGTTCAAAGCTCCTCCGCAGCCCACCGAGGGACCGAGCTGGCGAACGCTGGGTGACATGCCGTGGGTGACACGCCGTGTCAGTGGGCGCGTGCTCGAGCTAAGGCCTTGTCTGATGAGCTGGGCAATTGGGGGACTGTTTGAACAGACCAAAGGAAAGTATCAAAAGGCAAATTGGAGTCAGGGAGAGAATGAAGAGCCCGTGATCTCCAAGGGAGATTGCAGAGGTAATGACAAAGCAGTCGGGTTTTTAAAGGGAGCTCTTATTCCAAGAAAGGTAATTTTGTTCAACTTTTTTTTTTAATGGAAAAAAGGATGAAGAGATCAGCACCAGCTAAACCATCACTGTCAGATAAAAGCTAAATCTTTCATTAGGAACCATTTCTCTGCATGCCCTTTTGACACTGAAGAATATATTTGATGTAAAGATTTGGGACTTTATAAAATAAACAAAACCACAATGTCATGTTTTATGGGAGAAGAGCAGCCATAAAACATGGGAGAACTTTCAAGATTAATAGTGTATTTTCCCTATAGGAGCTTTGCTCTTTTTAATCATTTTTAAGATCCATACTTGTGAGTGAGTGCACATTCAGCAAGCGTAGGTTCGGATAATGAGAGGGACTGCCTTGACCCCCTAGCGATTCAGGTACAAACTGTCACCCAGAGTCTTCTAGTACTTGCAAAACTTGGTTCCCTGAACAGGCTTCTTGTCCCAGACCACTACTGAGACCTGGCCTCTGTGCTCAGGGGGCCCACTGACCTCCCTCCCTTCTCTCCCTCCGCCCTTCCCATCTCCCCGCTCCACCCAGCCACCTGCAGGTTCAGCATGCTCTTCATTCTGGGACCAGTGAGAAGGGATAAGAGAAACCCTCACCAAGAAGAGTCAATCTGCTGTTAGTCCTGCTGGAACGTGGTGCTTCTACCAGGTTCCTGCCTGCCTTCTGCCATCACACCTCTCCTTGATCCCTCTTCCACCAGTCAGGACTGTGACCTGCCAAGTTTGCCTGTGACTGGCATTGGGTCCCATGTCATGACTCCTGTCTGCTGACTTCCCTAAGACTGTCCGAATCCCCATGTTCCCACCTCCCTGGCGAGAGCTGTCCCACTTAGCTGGATCCCTGGGCCATGATTCTCTCTTTGCCAGCCTTTATCAGCCCCCAGCCTCTCTGCTGGCTGCTGGGTGTCCTCCTCCTGCCTGAAGCTGTGTTCATTCTATTCTCATGGACACATATGTTCCCCAGGTTACCAAACCACTGGTCTTGCTTATAAAACTCTACCTCAGTAAGAAGAGTCCATGGATCTTCATTGTAGAGCGCTGTCATTAATACAACACAGACACACTCTCTGTTCTGTAGCTTAGACTCCTCATTCTCCACTCAATGTTTTTTTTTTCTTAGAGTCTCCATTACTCATAGTGTATGTTCCTTATAATTCCAATGTCTCCATTGGAAGTGTGGCAAGCACTTTCTAAGTGTTCCCCAAGCGACTCTCATAGAAACCTTTGGAAATAATTATGATCTCTCATTGTTTACTAAGATCATTCAAGGGCATGAGTGTTGAACACATGAGTGTAGCCCTATAATGCTAACAAGACGAAGTCAGTAGGAGAGAGAGCCGATGAGTTCAGATCTTGAGTTCTAGACCAAAAAACACATGGTTAGTAGTTTAATAAGGTTCCCTAAATGAAATTAACTCATGGCTATTTGACAATAGTCATGTGATAAAGTTCTGGCAAATCTTGTTAACTTTTAAGCATGAAAAGGGAGATATTGGTTGGTTAGAGTAGTCACACGGGGAGGAGCTGTGTTGTAAAAATTTTAATTTGGGGGGAGGGGGAGAATTCTGTCACAGGGTTGTTTGTGCCATTCACTTTGATGATCTAATTCACCTTCAGTTTTTCTATGACCCAAACCAAGACTGAAAGTGGTCAATAATGTGCCTTAGCTGGTTTGGCTCAATGGATTGAGCATTGGCCTGCAGACTGAAGGGTCCCAGGTTCGATTCCAGCTGAGGGCACATGCCTGGGTTGCGGGCTCGATCCCCAGTAGGGGCGTGCAAGAGGCAGCCAATCAATGATTCTCTCTCATCATTGATGTTTCTATCTCTCTCTCCCTCTCCCTTTCTCTCTAAAATCAATAAAATATATATAAAAAAAAGAAAAAGAAAGTGGTCAATAATGCAACCAAGTGCAACTAACATTTTCTAGAAACAAATAATTTGGAACACAGCCTGCCTATTGTTTTGAATGACTTACAAATTTTTTTATGTGAAGAACATTGTGTGAGACTTTCCAATGTCTGTGTAGGTGTCACGAGGTATCAAGTCAGGCTGATATAAGTGAAGGAGCTGGCACCCTGAATTGTCTGCATGGCTCAGCAAGTCAAGGACTTTGTGTGCACATAATACACCCTGCTGATGAAATCACTCACCTGAACAGATGAGTCATGGAAAAGACCTTAAATCACCTGGCCCCACCTCCCTTCTACCACAGAAACCTCCCATGACAGCCCAGACAGATGATATCACAGCCCCGGTTTCAATTCTTCCATTGAAAGGAAACTTACTCACCAGGCCTTTGAACAACCATAGACTTGAACATTCCATTGTAGAACAGCCTGAATTGTCAGAAACTGCTTCCTTGCAAGAAATTAAATATGCCTCCCCTTGGTCATATTTTTTTGTTCTCTACGTCTAAACTTTCAAGTGCATTCACTTCATTTACACAACTCTAATAGGAGTGAGAGGTTTTCCCATTTATTGCCAGGGGACATGGATTTTTAAAAAATGCCCCAAACCCCTGGCTTAGAGCTGATTTGGAAGGGGTAGGCCCTTCCCTCACTATTCCTGTTCTCCCTTCCTCCTGAGATGGATGTAGCTATTTTTACTCCCCCTGCTCATGGCTTGTCGTTCACTGATGCTGATGAATGGGAGTCTTTTCTCGGCACACCTCGTAGTCCGTGGTCGGCAAACTGCGGCTCGAGAGCCACAGGCAGCTCTTTGGCCCCTTGAGTGTGGCTCTTTCTAAGCCTTAGGAGTACCCTAATTAAGTTAATAAAAATGTACCTACCTATATAGTGTAAGTTTAAAAATTTTGGCTCTCAAAAGAAATTTCAATCGTTGTACTGTTGATATTTGGCTCTGTTGACTAATGAGTTTGCCGACCACTTTCGTAGATCACCTTCTGGGACCTTCTCACCCTGTGCTCTCTACCCACTATTCAGCCCTCTGCAGACCACTTTCTTTAAGATATCTTCCAATTCTTGCTGCTCCTGTGCCTTCAAATGACCAGGGCTCTTGGTCACCCCAAACCGTTTTCCTCAGGGAAGTAAGTCATTGCTGTCCCTATTCCCACAGCAGCTGAGTCGGCGCCTCCGCGATGCATTCCCTTTTTACTCTCTCCCTGGCTCATCTTTGGTCTGGTTCCTGATCTGCTATGTTTGCTTGGTCTGATTCCCTTGCTCTGCCGGTAGCTGCTTACAAGTCTGAGGTTGTCCGCAGCTAATCATGCTGGTTCTGTTTATCTAGGTCTCCCGTGCCCCTGGCAGAAGTGCTTCATAAATATTATCTCTAATTCTTTAAGAAACACTGGGTGGGAAGTGTTTTTACCCTCATTTTATAGACACAAAGTGATTTGGCTAAGGCCACACAATTTATAGATGATAGAGTTGAGATTAGGTTGGTTCAAAACCCCATGCTCTTCCCATCCACCACCTGGTCTTTGAGGGCACAGTTGTGTCTTGTTAATTGTTGTGTCATCTGCAGGGCCTTGTACACAGCAGGCCCGCAATGTAAGCATATATCTTAATGGCAGGGTTTATGCTGGGAGAAGAGGCAGAGGTGACACTGGAGGGGATGTGGGGCTCGACTCTAGGCAGTGCTCTGCTTCCTACAGGAGCCCTGTGCTGTCCACTTCTGAGCAACCCCCAGAAGGAAGGCTGCTGCCGCCAGGACTTCCTGATTCCTGGGCTCCCTTGATGTTAGGGGTCCCCTGACTCAGGCCTGATTTGCATGTCTTCCTGCCTCTCATAGACACTGAGCTTCTGCATTCTCCTAGGTGGTCATCTGCCTAAACCTTATCTCTTCTTCTTTGGCCAGGGATCTGGCTGACCATGTAGAAACTAAGAAATTTGCTCTCCTCTCTTTTTCCAAAGACCCAGCCAGAGCAGGTCTGGCTCAGCCATCTCTCTGCTCCTTTCCCTCGGGTTTCACCCTGGCCCCTCTCGGCCTTCCAGAGGGTCTCTCCCCAGCAGAAGAGAAGCCCCATTGCTGTCTCCAGGAAGGAGAGGGAACAGCAAGTAAGCACACACGCAAGAAGATAGTTTTTTCAATGATGTCAGTGATTCCACTTCCCACTCTTGTAAGGCGGGAGGGGCCTGGGAGGTGAGCAGGGTTCTAGGTGAGGCCATCGTGTGCGGCCGAGGCCCCATTTCATGCGGAATCAGAGCCCCTTCCTCTGGGAGCCTGCAGGAAATGGGAAGGGCAGGTTTGGGCAACACTGTAGAATTCATGTAAAACAAAGCCTCACTGCTCTCCTGCTTCCCCAGGCAGGACAGACACACCCCCTTCACTGTGCTTAACACACGTGCTCCGCGTGGACAGGCATGTGGCCCAAAACCTCTGCCTGGGAACGCTGCTGTGGCCTCCTGGGCCCCACAGCCTGGACACTTCATGAGACGGGCTCTTTGTGACTTGGATCTCAAGGTTGCCTGCCTAGCCATGCTCCCCCGAGTCTCTGAGTCTGCCCACTCCTTTAGGAGCCCCCGGTTTGCAGTCACACTCATGTTCCTCTGGACGGGATTAGGTTAGTGCCATTGTGCAGCGTGGGCTCTCACTTAGCCGAGCTCCTCCCTCCAGCTCCTAATGAAGAATAAATTGAGAGGACTCACAGGAATATTCTGCTGATTCTTGCTGTTTGGGGGGAAGGAGGTTGTGTTGGCAAATCTCATTTTGAAACCATCACTTCTACGTCCAGAATATTTAGCAAGACAGGTTTTTACATAAGTAATGTGGACAACGGATTGGATGGGCCTGCTGGGCCATGGGGGATTACCTCTTTGGAATCACAATTTCAGCGATGAGATGCCAAGAACACGGCAGCTAACTGGAGTTCCCATTTGGAATATCCGATTCTCTCGAGTCTGTCTGCGTGAGCTGGTTCAGGTTTCATTGCTGTTTTGCTCATCTCTGTTCCTGTATTTAGTAGCAGCCGAGGAAGGAAAAAGACTGCTCTGCTGGTGTTTATTTGACTATTGAGGCTAGTTGTTCATTTGCCGAAAAGAACAAAATCAAAGACCAAGGGTCTCTAAAACATTGCTCGGTGTGTGTGTGTGTGTGTGTGTGTGTGTGTGTGTGTATGTGTGCGCGTGCACTTATTTCTGTATGTGTTAGAAAATGAGATGCTATCACCAAGCTAAAAATAAAGATAAGAACATTTTATAAAGAATATTTCCCCGATTTCTTTTCAGCTGTAATTACACCTTTTATTCACCGCTTGTTGGGAATCAGTTACATACCGTATATCCACACACCATGTTGCATCGTCATGTTTATCTTTCAATATATAATTGTGTTTGAAAGACAAAAGGGATGATCAGATTCTGGGAACAAGTAGACAGACAGAATGAAGCTGAAATTTGAGATCACAGCTCTGTAAATGTCTGACTGGGAAGAGAGAATTCTATCTACTGGACTTGGTGCTCAGACAGTGCCTCCAAACACAGGCAGGCATCCACAGGCCATCAGAAAAGCCATTTCCCGGGCATATGTCCGTGTAGGGAGGATGAGGGAAAGGTGGGAAAAGACAGCCCGAGACTGTAGCGACGGAGACTGCTGATGAGAATTGTGCATAGCTGAGAGAGCAAATCGCTCTCGTTTTTCAGTGATTGCACTGGATTCTGAAATTAAACCCAGCGGGGAGAGCGTACCTGCCTGAGCTTCCACAGAGCCGTTGGGTTTGTGGGCTTACGAGCCGAGAGCATCTATTTTTCAAGCTCTGGAGCTCTGAGCCTGCCCTGCGGTCGCTTCCCTCTTGTTCTAGCCCTACCTGAGACAGGTTACCTGGTGGTGGTGGGGGGGGGGGAGGGGGAAGGGAGAAGGGGTGGCGCCTCAGGTGGGAAACCACAGCCCCTCTTGCGGGTTTTCTGAGTCTGGGAGGCATCACTCCTACTCCCCAGGCTATGCTCAGGGATGATGGAAACTGTTCAAAGTGAAGAGCAGCTCTCGGAAAGCCTTAAAGATTTCTGATTTGATTAACAAGGGTTGGGTTCCAAAGTCAGCGTGGAGGGTGAACATTGCGTGTAGTCAAAATTATGCTGGAGAATCCCTGAATCTGCCTGCAAAGTGTGCTTCAAGGTGCACCAGGGGAGGCCGGGAAGCCGCCTCATGGCAGGGGCCAGCATGCCCCGCCCTCGCTGCTGGGCTTGCTCTGGGGCCTGTGCTCCTCGGTAGACAGGTGGGAAGACTGTGGTTCTCCTCCCAGTCCCATCAGCCGGGTGAGCGTTCATACATTTCCTTAAGGTAAATCCAAATAGCGTGCAGTTTCATTGCACCAATGGGTGGTCCAGAAGATATGCATTTGCCTAGTGTGGAGGAGAGAGGAGGAGAGGGCAGGGGAGAGGAGGCGAGAGGCAGAAAACCTAGGTCCTATTATCCCCAGCCTGACCTCAGGGACCCTCTGTTTCACTGTGACACATTTATAGGGCCTCTAGCTCATAATAACAGCTGATATACTGCACTGAAAATGTGCTAGGCCCTTTATATGTATTAATCTATTGAATACTCAGAATAACTCCATAAGGTGAAACTTTATCATCCCATTTTATAGATGAGGAAACAAAGTCTCAAGCCCACTCACACTCAGTTTGTCCCTGCAGCAGCTTAAGATGATGATGGCTGTGGGGGCAGAGTTACCGAGAGGAACTGGAACTTTCAGCTCCTTTCACAGGGTGCGGAGTGGGCGTTGCAATGGGAGGACCTGCTCTGCTTGACCTGTGGGCTCAATGATGCAGCCCGAGTGAGCGGCCTTGCTCTCTGGGCTTTGGGCTCTGGCACAGGCTGTTCCTCTGCTTGGCACTCTTTCCTCCTTTCACCTCGGGAACTTTTACTCATCCCTCTCTGGCTCCTGAAACTGGGTTAGGGTCCCTACCCCGCACCCTTCCCCCCACACTCCCCACTCACTCTGTCTCATCCTCTGACCCATATCCAGAGGCTCTTCAGGGCAAGGATACTGGCCTCTTCCTGTGTCCCCATTGCCCTCAGCACAGAGCCTGGCTCACTGTGCTTCGTCAGTGTGTGCTGGGTGGATGTTGAGTAAGTAAAGAGCTACGGAGCATCACTTCCTATCCAGGCTCCAAAGCACAGGCACCTCCCACTTCAGCTCAGTAACCTGTTTCTGTAAATCAGATGTTCTGTATGAAAATGCTAACCAGAGCCTATTTCCTATTATTTGAGAGGGGGAAAATTACATTGTGTTACACATCAATTCCGAATCTTGAATCAATTTCTTAAAACATAACAGAAACATAGCTAAACACCTATATGTAATCAAAAGACTCATATTAGGCTGTAAAGTGCTTAAAACATTCCTTCCTAATCCCAGAGCGTTCATGTGGTCATTATAAACAACTGCTCTCTGTGCAGCAAAATCTCCTCTCCCAGTGTCAGGCGTTCTCTCCCCGGCTTTACCTTCTTTTCCAAGTTTTTCTTCAAAACTTTCTCAAATGTTGAGGAACTTGACCAACACTAAGCAAAAATCAGGCAAATCGTCCAAGGCTTATGAGAGGGAATATGTTCAAGGCAAGGGCACAACAGGCAGGGAATGGCTTACACATTGTTTGTTTAAAATGATGCATTGAGTTTGAGGATATAGATATAATTTTTTTTTCTAAAACGCATACATTGCCTGAAAAATATTTGATCTTCTTTCCTTTCTCTTTTCTCTTTCCCCTTCCTTCTGGTTTCTTTCAAAGTAATTGATTCTATAAAATGTGGGTATGACTTATGATGGGGTCTAGAATATGCCACTTTCCCTTTCCTTCTGGTTTCTTTCAAAGTAATTGATTCTATGTGGGTATGACTTATGATGGGGTCTAGAATATGCCACTGTAGCATAAGGATTATTTTGAGCTGAAAGCATTTGAAAATCAACAGATGCAGGAAGAAGCTTTCTCTGTGTTCCCCTTGTCTGCCTAAACCAGCGGTTCTCAACCTTCTGGCCCTTTAAATACAGTTTCTCATGTTGTGACCCAACCATAAAATTATTTTCATTGCTACTTCATAACTGTAACATTGCTACTGTTATGAATCGTTATGTAAATATCTGATATGCAGGATGGTCTTAGGCGACCCCTGTGAAAGGGTCATTCGACCGCCAAAGGGGTCGCGACCCACAGGTTGAGAACCGCTGGCTAAACGCAGAGCCTTATAGAAGATCCAACTGTCATAAAACCTCCTTTAAGGGAGACTTCCCAAACAAGGGGAAGGAGTGACTCCTGTCACTGGAGATGAGAAGTCGGCGCTGGATTCATAAACACTCCTTGTGAAACAAACCTCGTCTTCCATTAGCATCCCCAAGTATTTCTCAGCCATTCCTCCATATTTATTGTCCCTTGAAAACCCAAGCCATTGCTCTTGTTAAGATGTATATAAGCTCCAAATTCTAACCCTTACTTTGAGCCACCTTCTTTGTGAGCTCTGCATACATTTATGGATAAAATTTGTCTTTTGTTAATTTGACTTGAGTCAATTTAATTTGCAGGCCCTCAAATACTGAACCTAAGAGGGCAGAGGAAAAGTTTTGCCTTCCTGTTATAAAGGAATTTTCCATTAGGAAAGTGTGAATTAGGGATCATTCTGCAGTGTGTGCCTTTATTTTAATACTTTAAAAAGGTCCACATATGCCTGTGTAAACAGTGAGGCCACCATGGCTCACCTGCCAGTCCTCTAGGGCCTGGGACCAGCACCAACTCTGAGGCCGTGAAGTGGAGTTGAATCCCAGTTGAAAAATGGCTCTTGGCTCCTGGCCATCCCTCCATCCCTCTGATCGATGGAGATGTCCACAACTCTTGCCTCATTAGTTTTATTAGGACAATAAAGCCTTTGTTATAAAAGCAACTATCTTACTATAGCCGAGCCACTAATACTGACTTTCCCTTTCTTTTAACTAGTACTGGAACCCCTGAATTTTAGCTGGGCAGAGAATGAAGACTACATTTCCCAGCCTCCCTTGCAGATAGGGATGGTCATATGACTAATTCTCACCAATGGAATATGAATGGAAATGAGTGTCATTTCCAGGGTGATGCTCACTTTTGGAAGCCAGAAGGTCAACAGAGATTCCCAACTTTGTCAAATAAGCAGTTTGTCCAGGATGGGCCCTGTGCAAAGTAGCAAGAGCTCAAAGTTGCCCGGCTCACTTTCAGCGAAAACAGAAACATGTTTAGTACAGTGCCTGGCATGAAGGAGGTGTTCAACAAATTCATACTTGCTGAGTGAAAGAAGGGATACATAGATGGCTGGATTACATAGAGATCTAGATGCTCATGCTGAATGGATAGACAACTTACAGCCGAAGATGGTCTTAGTTCAGCTTTCAGTGGCCCCAAGTTTGGTTACTACTGTCACCCACATCTCTCCATTACCTGTATGAGATCCCTAGCTCGTCATGGTAGCCCCTCCTTATTCTATGTGTCCATGAATGGTGCCAATCTTACCTCCATGTAATGTTTTGAGGGCCTATAAAAAAACAGGGTTGAAACCGAGGCATGCTACTTTGTGGAATTTTCCAACCTGTTCTATATCATAGCCAGTTTCTCTCTGTTAAAAATTTATTTCCTGGACTCAAGTGTAAATTATCAAATAAAGGAACAGAAACTCATTCCTTGCATAGCAAGAGGTGAGTACAGTGTCTTGAGGGTAACAATCTTTTCCTGCACAAGATGAAGAAGACAGGGCTCCGTTTGAATGAAGCCTTTCGGGGCCTGGCTTGAATTTTGCTCTCAATAGGATCAAGCCTTAGGGTGAAGCAACCATCCGCACAGGGGCTCCAGCCATCCATGGAGGGAGATAAGCCTGACGCTAGTTAAAGGAGGCATTCTGAGCAGCTTGCCTATATCCTTAGATCGCTTGCCCTTGGATTTTTATCTTTTTTAGTTGGGAAAAAACATCACAAGGACATGGGGCCTAACGGCATTGATTGTCTTGATAGTTTGTTGATTAAGTCCAGGAGATGCTGGCATCTGCAAAAACATCTTATTAGGTGTGATCAGGCAAGTAAATTGTCCCTGCCCTCCGGCATGCTGCAATAATTAACCCTAATACTAACAAGGAAAAGCTAATCACAGCATGAGCAAAGCCGGGCTCCCTTTGTCTGCATGCAAACCTCTTTCCCACCGTGGCTTCAAGGGGTTAGCTGTGAGCCGGGGAGCAGGCTCTTTGAAAAAGAACCTTTCCTTCCAGTAAAACTGTTCCACATATTATTATTTTAATTTAATTAGGTTTTAAAAAGGTTAGCCATGACATTTTAATAGCTTAAGCTCACATTAATATTCTGAGAACACTGTTTAGCCCAGCCATTTGCCATTCAAAATATGTTTTTCCAGAAAAGGAATTGGCTGTTAGGACCATTACTGAAAAAATAGCTTTCATTGGATTAAGACGGGTATTTTGCTACTAAAGGGCAGTTATTGAAATAAAACACATACAAGAGATTGAAAAATGTTAAAGCCTTAGCTTGACAGTGTTTATCTAGGAGGAAGGAAGAATGGGCAGTGTGTTTATGAAGATGATCCCAAAGGTGGCTAATGTCCTTCAATGTGCTGTGTGTCCTCAACCCAATGTTTTATTTATTTGCCCGAGTGCTGCTATCTTCATTAGGGAGTTTAGAGAGCAAAGCAAGATGATATTTACTGGCTTGGCAAACTAATAAACTCTGCTCATGTTTCTTCTTTTGCTATCATGGCTACTTTAGACATAGCCATTCGATATGCTAATGGATGCTGTGGGAGGGAGTAAAACACACTTCCTGTAGGGGGAGGCGCCAGGAGTCACCCAGTCTTACAAGTGTGTATGGCTCCTCGTGCCCAGCATTGTGCTAGCTTTGCGGGTACAGAGATGCCGAAGCTGTGGCCCAACCCTCTGGACACCCACAATTAGCAGGGAGCTGGCATTGATGATATAGCTAACTTTTCACTGTAGCGTGTACTAGGAGTTACGCTCTCCCCAAAGCAGCACGGGGGGACAAGTCATTCGTTTACCTTGGTGGGACTGGAGATGGCTGCAAAAGGCAGGGAGGAGCTGGGGCTGGGAGAAGTAGAAAGATTTTGCCAGGAGGAGAGAAATCCTGTGGGCAGACGACTGCTGAGACCACTGGCTCAGCAAGTGTGGTCTCCGACCAGCAGCATCACCACCACGGGAAACTTGTTGGAAATGCACATCCCCAGGCCTCACCCAGGACCAGCTGAATCGTAAAGTCTCCGGGGCAGGGTGTGTGTGTGTGTGTGTGTGTGTGTGTGTGTGTCAGCAGTCATGTTTAACCAGCTTTCCAGGTGATTCTGAGGCTCCTGAAAGTTAACATGTGCACTCATGGTCCCTCTGGTCAACTGGGAGAAGTTAGACTTGACCAGAGCTTTGAGTTTGGTGGTTGGGGTGGAAAAACGGGGTAACAGATGGTGAGGTTGGAAAGGTCAATTGGGATCAATTTTGAAGGAAGGGAGGGAGGATATTAATATTGATATTAGCTATCTTTGTGGGTGAGTGTTTATAATAATGACGGCCCTGGAGCCCAGCAACAGGAACCGATTTGAACCAGCTTAAACAAAGGACATTTATTGAAAAGTTACCATGATATCTCATTGCTACCCAAGGGAGAATTCAATCACCAGGTCTCAGGAAGATATTTATTTTTCTTCCCCTATTTCATATTATTTCCCTAGGATAGATTCCCAGGTGTAAGATTATTGGTTCAAAGGGTGTGAACAATTTCATGGCTTCTGATATGTGTGGCCAAACGACTTCTATATGGTGTATCCATATATGAGGCCACCAGCGTTGAACATAAACACTGTATCCTTACTGACATTAATTCTATAATTTCTAACCTGATAGGGGGGAATGGCACACCATTGTTGGTGTTGGCAAATAATTGATTGTTAATGAAGTCAAATATTTAAAATAGTTTATTTACCGATTTTACATTTTACTTGAAAAGGAGTTTCTGTCCTTATGTTAGCAGGCGAGACTCTCTTCTTCTCTCCAGGAATTTAAGACCAAAGTAATGCTAGAAAAATAGAGAGGAAATCATATTAGCTTTGGTAGCTCCAGAGGCTGCCACTGTATCACGGTGCACACCCTCAGTACTGTCCTCACTGGTACTGTCCAAGTCCCAGCACTGCCACTTACTGGCCTGTGATTTGCTGTAAGTTTCTGCTCTCCTATGAGGCCCAGTTTCCTCATCTGGAAATTAGGAACAATCAGTCCTACCTATCTACATGATAGTTTGAAGATCAGAACGAGGCCGAGTACTTGAAAATGTTTGATAAACTATAAAGCACCATGAACATGTAAGATAGAGCTATCGCGACATTGGCTTACCTAAATGAACAATCTCCATGAGGCCACTCCAGGTCAGGACTTTTGCTGTTGACCTATAAGAACAAACACCCCTGGCCTCGTTCTACTTTTTTTTACTTTTCATTCAATTCATAGATGCAAATTCAAGAAAGACCTGATGGTGGTTCAGGCATTCTTACTCCCACCAGCAGGTAATGGACTTCCCAGGTATGTGGAAGGCCCTATATTTCATACTTCTTGGATGCCCCCCCCCCCCACTCCCTGCCTCCCTTTCTTCCTTCCATGGGCCAAGGACTAGGAGTAGATAGTGAGCAAGAACCAACTGAGCCCTCGCTTTGGTGGAGCTCACATGTTAATTCAGAAAATGACACTGTCCATGCGTCCCCAGGTTTGACAGGGGTCTTTAGTAGACGGGACAGAGCTTAACAGTTTATAAGGTATGTTTATAGCAATGCATGCATTTAATTCTGTCACCTGCATCATGAGGAAGGCCGAGGGGCACAATCTTTTGAAGTTAGAGGGGTTAGGCAAGCATGTAGCAGAACAGGTTGTGGGCCAGGCCTTGTGCGGGGTCTCCGGAGCCTGGTTTAGTGCCTTTTCCCAGGTACCACATTCATCCATCCTTTTTATTGTCACATTTACAATGGGTTAAACTTAGCTCCGCTTTGATGAGGGACTGGAAATGATGAGATTCCCCTACAGAATCCCAAGTCACCTGAAAACTGGGTTGGCTTTTGTGTGAAATGCAATTCCACATATAATTAAGAAAAGAAAACTCGGCAGCCAGAAATGAAAAAGGAAAAGGAAAAAAGAGGTGCCGTCGGGAAAGTCCCCACTGGCCCAGAAAGCCAGGCAGCGAGTCCCCTGGGGTCAGAGAGACGGCCAAGCAGAGGGGGCGGTGGCTCAGCTCTGCCTCTGACGGAAAATGTCCCCGCCAGTCACTGGAATCACGGGAGCTGGTTCTGAGGGCTGAAGGGAGATAAGGGAGCCAGGTAGAAGAGCTTGTAGAAAATGGAACAAAACCAGAGGATGAGATGGGCTAAAAAAAGAAGCAGGGGCAACCTGGGGAAGAGAGGCAGCCTGGACCCCTTAGCCTCTCCTCACTGCAGAGGGAGAGAAAGGTGAGTGTTAGCCACAGTCCACACAGTGGGCCAGGGGGAAGGGTCAGTCTGAGACTCAGGCCGGGATGGCACTTTGAGTCCCTCTCCCGAGATCCTCTGGCCATCGTGGCTGTGCAGTGGATGAGTTACCCACCTGCCGATCCCCTCCACTGGACTGTGACCCTCCGAGGGGAGAACTGCTGGTCAGCTTTTACCTCCAGCACACAGCAGGGTGCCCCTGGCACACCCAGGTGAGCCAACACGCACCTGGGCTTGTGCTAAGCAATGCCTGCTACATTTCTGTTTAATATGATAAGGTCTTCAAGCCACTGAGATTTTTCTCACAGAATTAAAAATGCTATTCCGTACCAAATATTACCATTAGGGAAGGGGCTTGGGATGGGATGGGATCTGGGGAATTGTTCTGTAGCATGAATCCACAGGTGAAACAGAGATGTGGGCTATTACCCTCTAATTCAGGCCGAGGTAATTTAAAAATAAATCCAAATCTCTGGGAAATTGCTTCACTCTCTGCCTTAATGGGAAGAAGGACTTGAATGTTGGTCCCTGAACCCAACATCCTGCCTTCCAGTAGGCTGGGAAAGTGGTAGAACTGGAACTCAAAACCAGCCCATTTAACTCCAAATGCCAAGCTTTTCCATTAGGCAGCATGTATGGTAATTCACAACCCTTCCAGAAACATCATTCTTTATTAAAATATCAGCACTTAAGATCCATTCATCATTCCTACTGGTAAACAGAATACTATACAAGGCTAGATCTTACTCCCCTCCTGGTCTCTGACATCCTCAATCCATTACTTATGCCCTCTCTCCCTTGCATATTCTACCTCGGTCTCTTCTAGGTTCCTTTTATTAATAACTGTCCTTGAGTCTTGAATTTGCTTGGATATGCTTTCATCTTTGCACCTTGATAGAAGAAGCACAAAACTTCCTTTGATCACTTCCATGTCCCCTCTTAGCGCTCGACATATCTTGTCATAGTTCTCACTTGTTTGTGCACAGTAAGCTCTGTAGGAGCCGGATCAGCTGCCTGACTCACTGTTGTACTTGGTATCTAGCACAGTGACTCACACATAGTAGGCCCTCTATAGGTAGAGGTCAAATGAATGAAGATAGGGGATATACTTACACACTTCCAATTCACTACTTCTACTTGCTGCCTTCCCCGGGCTCTTGCACGAGTTCTGTTTTGAGGTGAGGGAATTTGGGTTTAATAAGCCAGCATTGTTGCCAGGCACATTGTGACCATGTGCTTCAGTTCCAGTAACGGGGTTCTTGCTTCAATCCTGGTTAACAAGCTTCTGCCTCTTTTCTCAGTCCTAGTAAATAGGTCCCTGCTCAGTCCTCCTCCAGGGAATGAGCCCTTCAGTGAGCCCGGGTCCTCTTGACTGAGTCAGTGCCACCCTCACCACATGTCCCTGATGCAGTTCTGCCTCCAGCCTTCAACCCATGGACTTCTCCACGCAGCCCGAACCCAGACTCCCTGAAACATGATACCATTCTTTTCTTTTTTATATAATTCTTTATTGTTGAAAGTATTACATATGTCCCCTTTTCCCCCTATTGACCTCCTCCAGCCAGCCTCCGCTCCAGGCCCTCACCACCCCATTGTCTGTGTCCATGGGCCATGCATATATGCATACAAGGTCCTTGGTTGATTACCTCCCAGTCTCTGGATCAACTCCGTTCATCAGTTTATCTTGTTACTTAGATTCCACATATGAGTGCAATTGTGTGATACCTGTCTTTCTCTGACTGACTTATTTCACTTAGCATGATACTCTCCAGATCCCTCCATGCTGTCTCAAAGGGTAGGAGATTCTTCTTTTTTCCTGCTGCACAGTATTCCATGGTATAAATGTACCACAGCTTTTTTTATTCACTCGTCTACTGATGGGCACTTGAGCTGTTTCCAGATCTTTGCTATTGTAAATTGTGCTGCTATGACACAACACCATTCTTATTCCTTCCTTCTATTGGAGGCCTCTAGAGAGCCACCCTATCCCACAAGTCTCTGGAGTCTGAGTCCCCCTCGCTCTTGTCCTTGCAAGTGCCTGTTCTAACATGCTGCCACACCCAGAGGGACTCAGCCAGGTCCAGGATGTCTTTAGAATCACCTCAGGCAAAGTTACTGAGCCTCGGGGTCCTGTGTCCCATGAGGGGTGAGGGGTGAAGGGTGAGGGGTGAGACAGGAGGCAGGAGAGTAGTGGAGAGGAGAGCCCCAGGAAACTGACAGGAGCCACAGTGTTGCTCCAGGTCCCACACCCTGAAGGAAGAGAAGATTCTATTATATTGGGAGTGGGTGACCCAAGCTTAGGAGGGTGTGTGTACGTGTTAGGGGAGGTGTAATCTTATTTCTCTTCTCATCCCCAACACCTGCCATACAGCCTGACATAAACAGGGCATCAGTCAGTAGGTGTTATGGAATGGCATGAACACATTTCAGCCCAAGCTTTGCCCCTAATACCCCATGGGACATTGAACTAGTCAATATACAGCTGAGCCTCCATTTTCCCATCTGTTAGGTGTGAATCATGACTCTCATATTGTTTCAAGGACGAAATAATTTAATGCATTTAGGGATGTGACATTAATAGCCTCCAATATTTTTTCAGCATGTGCTCCTATTAGTAGGAAGTTTCATATATGCATATGATTACATGTTCTATATATATATATTAATCCTCACCTGAGGATATTTTACCATTGATTTTTAGGGAGAGTGGAAGAGAGGGGGAAAGATAGAGAGAAACATCGATGTGAGAGAAACACATTGATAGGTTGCCTCCTACATGAGCCCCAACCAAGGCCCGAGCAGAGGAGGAGCCTGCAACCAAGGTACGTGCCCTTGACCAGAATCAAACCCAGACCCTTTGGTCCACAGGCCGATGCTCTACCCACTGAGCCAAACTGGCTAGGGCTACACAGTATATATTTCTAATGGATGAGGCAAAGATAGATATCCTGTAATCCAATAAATAATCTTGTGCACCTTTGGGGTGTACTGATCCTACTTGGGAGATTATGACTTTAAAGTCTGATAAACACAGGGGAAAAGATAAGACGTTGAGCTGCTTTTACTGGCAATCCTTCTGACACCCAGTGCTTTGTGTCTTTTCTAACACCACTTCAGCTCTTTACGGGGGAAAAGATAAGACATTGAGCTGCTTTTACTGGCAATCCTTCTGACACCAGTGCTTTGTGTCTTTTCTAACACCACTTCAGCTCTCTGACACCAGCTGGGAATCCCACAATTCCATTCCATTTCGACACCATCTGCTTGACATTAGTGTCAGATCCTACAAGTTAAGGGCGTAGGCCCATAAGAGCACCCCCACTTCAGAAGCTGGTCACAAGTCCCAGAGGGTTCTCACACCCCCTCCTTCGGTGGGATAGTTTGCTAGAACAGTCCACAGAGCTCAGGAAACTGCTTTACTGACTCTTTCTGGTTTATTATAAAGGATGTAACTCAGGAACAATGATGGAAAGGATACACAGGGCAGGGTGTGAGGGAGGAACTTGGAGCGTCCTGCCCTCTCCAGCTCAGCACCTTCCCAGCACCTTGATGTAGTCACCAACCTGGGAACTCTCCAAACCACATTGTTCGGGGTTGTTATGGAGGCTTCATTACACAGGCATGAATCATTAAACCATCGCCCATTGGTAGTTGAACTCAATCTGCAGCCCCGTTCCCCTCCCCAGAGGTGGTGGGGGGCTGAGAGTTCCAGCTCTCTGATCACATGGTTGGTTCTTCCTGCAGCTAGGGGCTCATCAAGAGTCACCTCATTAGCATAAATTCAGCTAAGGTTGACAAGGGGCTTGCTATGAATAACAAAAGATGCTCCTATTACCCTGACCACTCAGGAAGTTCTAAAGGTTTTAGAAGCTCTGTGTCAGGAATCAGGACTAAGACCAAATATATGTTTCTTATTATATCAGTTGTCTATGAATTGCTGTTCATACGAGCATTTTAGTGGCTGAGAAGTAATGCGTGTCCCCACTGATATTTGTCTGATCAATAAAGTACATCATCTCCATTGTAAAAGTACACCCCCCCCATCCCATAGGATCCAATAAAGTTCCTTTCATATTCAATGTTAAAATGCTGATCATAAACATTTGTATTTTTTTCTGAGTTGGCTTTCAAGCAGAAAAGGTTGCTCACCACCAGTTTAATGTCACTAGTAACCACATGTGTTTCTTGGGGATGTAAATTCTTGGTCTTGTTAAAGCAAAATGCTCCCTCGTGTACTATAAACAGATGTTGTGGAGACATTACCCACATCAACAGAGAAAACTTCACTCTTCTTGCTCGTCAGAGAAGTTACAGTGGCAATAAGCTGGAGTCCATGCATTCCTTCATTGAGCAAACACCCACTGAGTGCTAGGCTCCTGGCTAGTCCCTGGAAACAAAAGATGAAACATGAGTGATGTGGTCTTTGTCTTCACGGAGTTTACTCTAACTGTAAGGCAACAACAAAGGAAACAATGACAGGTAGGGTGAATTTATGCAGAAAGGCTCCCCATGCTGAGACGGAGAACTGGGGGGTTGGGGAGGCAGGGAGCCTCCTGAGAGTCAAGGAAGTTTCTCCGAGTGCCATGTCAGCCCGCTCTGAAGGCTGAGAAGCCTTGGGGAGAGAGTCTAAGCAGGTCTGGTGTTTGCCTCAATTCCAACAGCTCCACCAGAAAGACAGGACAGCAGCACGTGCTCACACACAACCAAACCACAGGGTGACCGCAGGCACAGAGAGGACCCGACGCAGGACTCCCAAGGGAACTGCCCACCTGTGTCCTCTGACACGCTGTGTCTCTTCTCCACGTTCAGATGGGAGAAAACTCCTTTCTCCATTCTAAGGCAGGCTGCTGGTATTCTTACTCTAAGTCTGGTTAATATGGAAGAACTAACATTTACACATCTGTTCATTTCCCCATTATAGACTCAGTGAGAATGATGGAATCTGTTGCCAAAAACGGATTTCGATTTGTCCATCCTTTTCTCAACCCAGGTCCCTAAGTTTGTATGGGGCCCTGACTGTAGGTGTGAGGAAGTGGCGAACCATTAAAGCTAGTGTCACAGGTGAATTACAGGTGCCAAGCCAGCAGGCGGGCCCGGGCCGCTCAGAGCCACTTGAGCATCTACAGTGCCTGGATGATCCTTCCTTTCATACTGGAAATGCGAAGGCTTGCTTAGACAACTGAATATGGTTTCAGGACCAGGGCCCCCGGCAGTCCCTCCAGCACCAAGTCCTCTTCTTATAAAGACACTAGTTGTATTGGGTAAAGGGCCCACCCACTGCAGTATGACCTCATTTTAATGAATGAATCTGCCATGATTCTATTTCCAAGTAAGGTCCATTCTGAGGTGTTGGGGTTAGACCTTTAGCAGAACACAGTTCCCAAATCCTGTCTGTGAAGTAAGACTTAAAGCACACACTCTCCCCAGCTCCTCTCCCACCCCTTAGTCCAGGCTGCTGTCAGCACTCACTCAAACTGCTGCTCTAGCCCATGGAGTTGGATTCACACGTCTCGTGTGCAGAAATGTAGCTTTTCAAATGTTCCTTTAGCTCCACTGGATTTCTACCTCCAGTCACCATGGTGACTGATGCAGGAAGCTCAATCTTGTCACACCCAGGTCAGCTCAGTGAAATTCAGTGATTTCTCAGTTGACTTGGGTTTAAGCTCAGTCATGTCCGAGTATGTCTGCCTCCCTTCCTGTCTCTGGCAAGGCAAGGCTATCACTGTCGGGGGCACAGCATGGTGCAGTGGCACTGAGGAGGCATCTGGATTCTTAGTCACTCTGGGCTGGCATCTGTATTCCCCAGCGAGGTCTGGTCTTGATTGTGGGCTTGTAGTGATGGCCCCCCGCTGGTGTTTGCTGAAGCAACCTGGGTGCACATCTCAGGACCATGCTGCCATCTAGTCTGCATCTTAATACTCAGCAAGCTCTTCCCCTGGAATCTGAGAGAATTTGGTTACTTTTCCCGTAGCTGCTGGTATCTCCAGGACCCTGGAAGGCTGTGCCCCCTCGCCCTGGGGCCTGGACACCTTGAAGAGAGATTGGTCCTCTGTGGTTGATCTGTAGGAATTGCGTGTCCCGGAGCTCCAGGTGGAAAGTCAGCACCTGCCTCTTTTATTCCTGGATTTCCTGAAACATATTTGAGAGATCAGTTGTTTTCACAGGACACACTGTTGATTGACTATCATTTCTTTGTCTGTAAGATCTTGAATATCAAGCTTCCTGTTCACTTTTGTATCCCGTGTACTTAGCACAGTGGCTGACATGTCCTAGGTGCTCAATGAAGTATCTGTTGAATGAAGGAGATTCTCCAGCTATCTTCTGGAGAGAGTATGTGGCATCTATTGGAGGATACGCCTTAGGAGTTCCAACGTCATGGGTGAACCATGGGCTCTGGAGGCAGAGCAGACCTCCCTTCAGATCCCAGCCCTGCCATTTGCTGGCTGTGCTGCGTTGGGCAAGTGCCCTTTGCTCTATAAGCCTAGCTTTCTCAGGCGTAGATGGAAAACTACTTGTTGGTTGAGATTGGGTGTAAATTGGATAATGCACAGGAAGCACTTAGCATGCCTCCTGCTGCTTAAGGAAGTGCACTGGCAGTAGCTGCTTTGGTTATCACTGTGCTTTCTGTAGCTTCTGTGAACCCCATAGAACTTGCAGATCGAATGATCTCTGTGAGCTCTGAAGGAGGGACCAGTGCTGCAGGGCCTCAAGTCCATAGTTGGCTGATCACGGAGTTGGGTTCATCAAACTGAGCTTTTGCACACTCTGGAAAGGCAGATGTGAGAGCAGCCGGAGCTGACACCTCCACCCCCGGATGAGAGAGATGGTCATCCTGGGTTTGGTGCCCACATGCCGGCTGGAAGGATGCATGATTCCGGCAGCTGGTCAGACGTTCAGATAGAGGGCGAAAAAGTTACTCTGGTTGAACGCAGAACCACTCTTTTTCCTTAGACGGTACCAGACAATGGGTCTGAACTTCATTTTAATTCCCAGAAGCAGCAGAGATAGCTCCGGAGGTGTAGGCTGTGGGGGAGGGAAGAGGTGTATTTTCCTGGCAGGAGTTCCTTTTGGGATTTAGGGTGTAAGCTGTTCTGTGAACACGGGTCATGCGCTCTAATTACTGTATTAAAATGGTGAGATCTTGCTACCTTCTCTCCTCTCTGTTTTGTTCCTCGCCAGTATGGGGTGGGGAAGTGGTGACATCATTATGTTCTAGATCAAGTGGGTGCCAACTTGAAGACCTGCTCCTATTTTCCACAATTAAGTCTCACTTCGTTGGGGAAATTTTTCAATGTGCCACTCTATTCTGAGCACAGCGCTTTTATTTTTATGGAGGAAACCGAGAGGAGTCTAGCAAGTCTGAAATGGCAGGCAAGTTGGCAAGGAATACTGACCTCCTTGTTTCTAAAATGCACCAGGGGAAAATAAAATCACACACGGGTCGGACCCACACACTGAAAATCAATCTTACTTTCAGAGTGGAATTTAATGGAATGAGCAGTAAAACAGGAGGCTGAGCCCCAGGGCGGCTCCAGAGCAACGGTCACCGCGGTTCACTGTTTGTAAAATGGGGCAACAAGGATCCCAATGAAATCAAAGTTAGTCAAGTAAGCTCCCAACAGCAGTAATTGACAGCATTATTTTGAGCATGTTGTGCCAGGCGCTGTTCTTCACAGCAACCTTTGGAGGTAGGTTTATTATTCCCATTTTACAGGTAGAGAAAATTGAGGCAAAGGGAAGTTCAAAACATTGCTCAACTTTGTGCAGCCTGGCATAGGTGGTCTGGGACCCGGACCGAGGTGGTCTGACCCACGTCAGCCTGGCCCTCACCATACTCCCATCTGGCCGCACAGGCCACTGGTGAGGAGGACGAGGCTGCCCTCTGCTGGCAGTGAAATGAAGTGGTTCTGGAAAAGTGCATCTTCCTGGGAAGATTTACTCTGTAAGTGTCCAAATCTAATGTCAGTCACTTGATGAATTCTTTCTACACACATCTCTCCTTTCCTCTAATCTTAAGCAGAGAGTACAGAAAATGACGTAACTGTTATGCCCCAACAAATTTAACCTAACACCCATACTCTGTGCCACAGTTGTCCAAGTGTCTTGCCTGCATGATTGTCCTCGAGCCTCCTATCAAGCAGAGAGACAGGCACTGATATCGACGCCCCTTTTTTAATAATAAAACTGGGGCACAGTGAGGCTCAGTGACTGGCCCTGGGTCTAAGAGTCGGGACCAAGTTTGGATTTGAGCTCAGGCTCTGGTTTCAGGGCCTGTACTGGCCCAGAGTTCTGAATTATGACCCAGGGGAACACTCAGGGTGGCATGACGGCCGGGGTGTCTTTACTGTGTACTGACCCCTGAGTCTGTGCCAAGCCCTGTGCTCACTCAGTCCTTTCCACCAGCCTGGGGCTTAGGTGCTATTGTAATTCCGTTTTGTTGCTTAGGGAACAAAGACTTAGGTCAAGTAACTTGCTCAACATCAATTAGCTAATAAGTGGCAAGAGTTGAGGTTCAAATTCATGTCTGTAGCACCAAAACTCATGCTCCTTCAGTTACACAGTCCTACCTTTCAACACGGGCCTCAGTTAAAAAGGCCTTCCTTCAAAGGTTGCTTGTGATTGGTACGAGGCTGCCTTCCTGGGGGACTGGGCATGAGCTCCTTGGCTGTCGTTGTCCTGTTCCACAGCTTCTGCTAACCCCAGAGTCACAAGTCTAGGTCTCTCTCTCTCTGTGGTTCCCTGGCTGGGTCAGATGAGCAGAGGCCCAGAGTGCTGGCTGGTGTTATATCCATTTCAACACCAGGCCGAGCCTGTCATCTGGGACATGATACCATAGCAGGGAGCAGAGAGATTGATTTGAGGTTGATACAGACACAAAGGACCAGTCCAAAGGGAGTCAGCCAGCTAAAGTCCAAGGTCAAGGCAGGTGAGGACCCACAGGCACCAATAATCATCGGAGGCAGGAGTGGGGCTCGACATTGCTTATTATTCCACAAACATGCTATCTTGCTTCCTTCGTGACGGCAATGCCCTTTCCCACAGTAAAGTCTGAAAATGCCAGAGGATCACTTTTTCAGACTCCCTTGCAGCTAAAGGCAACTCTAGAACACAGTCGCAGTTAGTGAGAGGTTTGGGGAAGTCTGTTTTCTTTCTTGATGAAAAGAGGAAGAATTGACTCCATGGTATCTGCATTCAGCAGTTATTCCTGCTGGGTGTTCAAAGGACAGTGTGATATAAATTCAGTATCTGGCATCGCTGGTTTTCTTGGCTTTATGTATGTTAAAACTGGTATTTTTATTGGTACACTATTCCTATAGTTTCTTACTGTTCAGTTAGACTAATCTTCAATAGGAACTAATGCTTCTCTTCTAAGTCTATTCTCTTAGCAACTTTCAAATATACAATACAATTTTGTTCACTGTAGTCCCAGAACTTATTCATCTTCTCACTGGAAGTCTGTCCCTTTGACTGCCTTTACCCATTCCCATCTCTTCCCCTCCTGGAAGCCACTAATATGCTCTCTGAAGAAACACAACTTTAAATTTTATAATATAACTTAATTTCTATTTCCGACCTTCCCTCCCACAACACACACCCACACACTCCTGGCTCAGCTGGAACACTGTCTTCCCAGGGTGAGGACTCAGTTGGTCCTTGGAGATGGGCCCACCAGGTGCGGGTGGTGAACACCATTGTCCTGGTTCTCATGGCGCTTGGATGTGGTAATTCTTGACGCTTCCGTGCTGTGCTCAACACATGGACATCTTGGCGGAGGCGTCCTTTTCTCTAGAGTCTTTCTGCTTCTCATTGTTGCTTCCAGGACATGGCTTCAGTTTGCTCTTAGAACCCACAGGCCCTCCCTCCTTTCCTCTCTCTCTTTCTCTCCTTCCACATTTCAACCCAAACCTGAATAAAAATGTTTTCTAAAATGGAGGCAATTCTCCCTTCCCATTTTGTCCAGAAACCCTAGCTATGCCTAACAAATACCCCGTCCCTAAGGGCTTAAGCTTTTAAAACAAAAGCAAGAAGTATGTGCAGGCCACTTTTGTTTCCATCTTGCCAGGTTCCTACCAACAATATAAATGCAAGGACTGGGGCATGGAGGATAGGAAAAAAGATACAAAATGGAAAAAAAAAACATAGAGTAATATCCTCAAATACTATAGAGCAGCAATCCCTTTGCTTAGAGGTGGCACACTGGTGTACTGCAAGAACTTTTAAAACATGCAATACCTGACTATTTAGTCAGGGGCACTGACCTCTTTTCCCTCAGATTGTCAAAAAAAAAAAGAAAAGAAAAGAAAAGAAAAAAAAGGAAGGAAGGAAAGAAGGAAGAAAGAAAGAAAGAAAAAGAAAGGAAGAAATTACAACAACCAACACAACAATAGCTGTCCAGTGTGAATGAATCAAAATTATACCTTTTTTTGTCAGGTCGACAAAAAATATATTTTTTGGTGTGCCGCAGAAATTTAGTAATTGGTTTAGGTGTGACATGAAAGGCAAAAGGTTGAACATTGTTGCTCTAGATTAGTCCATTGGAGGGAGTAATGTGTTGACATGAAGATCACCCCAAACGGCCTGCCCCTTCTCTTTTAAAGCCTCCCCTACAGGTGAGCAGGCATGCTCTCTCCTCTGTGCTAAGAGAGCTGCTCTGTCCAGGGAGGCCTGCAGTTCTCCAGCTGCTCAGTGTGGCCCACGGGGGCGAGTGTGTATGATGTGTGTGTGGCAAATTAGGAAGCTCATTCGGCTGCAGGCCCATTGCTTTCTCCCATCGAGCTTCAACTGATATATAATGAAGCAGATACTGCGAGCGCCACCTCTTCAACTCATGTGTATAGTTCTCAATTGATTCCAAAACCAGAGGGGAGGGGTGTCATGTATGTTTCCCTTAAGTGCTCACACAGGATGAACGCTGTAGCAGAAATGTAAACAAAGAGCTGTAGAGTTAGAGATGAAGAGAGGAGTCAGGAACTCCTGCCCAGAGGAGGTGGCACGAGCAGGGACTTGAATGGAGGGGCATTTGCCAGGTGGAGACCCACAGGCTTGCCAGCCTGCTTCTGATTGGTCTTTGTCCCCACCTCAGCCTTGGCACAGCCAGGGCACCCAGCAGGGGCTCCATTAACTGTCTGTCCATGGAGAGATGTTGACCTGGAGGATGTTCCCTGGGGCAGATGGATGATCCCTCAGAAATATGGCAGGCCTGTTTTCCTCATCTCCCATGCCCCACAGCACAGGGCCACGCACATGGTGCAGGGCGAGAAGCAGTGGCCTGGCCCACGAGGGACTGCGGGGCAAGCCCAGGTGTGCAAATGCTGGGTGGAAACTCAGAGGCAGCGATAGAGAGCAGGGCGTGAGGAAAATCCAGGGAGAGTTTAGAAGTCGAGAAAACTCAGGAGCTTAAAGCAAGTGGTTTTCGAAGTGTGTACTTACATAGAGGAGAAGCCAAGGAGAGCAATTCAGTTAGATGACACGCAGTTCAGACTTTTAATACTGAATGCCAACTTGGAGAGAGGATTTTTACTGCGAATTGACAGTGAGTGAAAGCACTGAAGGACTCTGGGAAATCACAGTGTACGGGCAGAAAATAAGGGACGGGTTCATTATTATTGGAAAGCAGTTTTTCTGTGTTTAATCATTCTATACCTGAGAGCTGGATTTTCCCACTGATGCAATTAGAGATTACATTTTCTAGAGGATGTTTTTTCATGTCGAACAGACAATGGCTCTAAAGAAGAGGGAGGGTGGAGCCTCCTGGGAAGAGAAAGAAGTGTCACGCTGATGCAGCAAAGGGGGAAACTGGGTTCTCAAGGCTCCTCTTTGTACCACAAGCTCCTTCCAAAGCATCAGACAACATGAGTTAGTTTTTGAAATGTAGTTGAAACCCTGTGGTTGATACCTCTTGGGATCTCCAAGTGATTTGGCTATGGTGAAAGTTTGCCAATTTAGTTCAAGTTCATTTAATATCTTCCTCTCCCTCCCTCCCTCCCTCCCTTCCTCCTTCCCTCTCTGTAGTAGAGTCACTCAGATGAAAGACACACAGTCTCTGTCCTTACAAGGAGAGAGGAGAGTAAGTTGACAATGACAATACAGGGTGCTAAATGTTGTGAAAGATAAGAACAGGAAGCTGCAGAGCACACAGGATGGGCACCTAACCAAGCCCGGGACTAAGGTCCCCAAAGGCTGTCAGAGAGGCCGTAATGTCTGAGATGAGCTTCATGAGAGCAGTTATCACACTTAAGTACTTGGTTATGGTTGTTGAAGTCCCCCTTGGAGCTGATGCTTCAAATCTGTGCCTCTATTTTGCTCTCTCCTTAGGGATCTCCTAGCCCTTAATTTTTGATCACCTGCCTGACTCATCCGTCACAACTATTGTCAATATCAGCAGAATCCTGGCTCCAACCCACTTCCTCATCCCCGATGGTTCCAGCTGTGACAATTGACCATAGTTATCTGCTTTGCTCCACAGCCTGGGGATGTTTCCATTCTATTCCACGCCCCAGTCCCCAACCATCCAGCTCTCTGATCTCAGCTCCTGGAGTTGACCTGGTACTAGGATGCTTACAGGACCCGCCCCGTGCTCCCAGTCATGGCTTCATCCTCAGTCTGACATCACAGCTCACTGCCATTAGCCTTCCACTTTCTCCAACTAATATTGCTTTAGAACAACATGGTTGTGCCTCAGGATGGACCACAAGTGCCATATTTTCTCATGTCGGGAGTGATCAGCCCTGCAGCTAAGATGTCTGCGGCTCACTGCCCAGCTTTGCCTCCTCAGGTGCTCAAGGTGCTGACTGGCTGCTTCGTGGGTTCTTTTGCCTTAGCCGACTTCATTTTACTCCTATCATTCTACTCATTACAGTTATAGATTATATTCCTTTAAAAAATATGTCTTTTGCGTCATATCACATCAGTTCCCAATTTGGGGGAAACAGAAAGCCCCAGGTTGGGGGTCCAGCCCAGAATCAAACAAGGCAGGTCAGCTCCACAGAGGCCCCGGCCCCCCAACATCTCCCCACCAATCCCTGGAAAGCCTCCTGGGTCAAAAGTCCACAATTCCCCACCCAGTGGCCCTCCTCTGGTCACTGCAGAGCTGAAGAAGGAAGATTCCATCTAGAGAGCAGTGAGTTCAGTCTCAGCAGTGACCCAGCTGAGCTACTGGACATTGGTGACTTTTAAAAGGCCACTCAGGGTACGTGCCAGTGTATTATCGACCAGCATGGGTCTCCGGCCTCTGCTATTGGCCAGGTCTCCAAGCCGCACATATTGCGAATGGAGGGGGATGCGGCCAGAGTTTCTCTAATATCCGTCCTCCATATACTCATCTTTGTATTGACTTTATATACCTAGAGTATTATTGATTTCACTTTTTCTTTAAATCCGTGCAAAAAATGATAAAGACAAGGACCTTCACCTTGTCCTAATCAATAGTACTTGTGAAATTATACTTTGGGTTATATTACTTACATTTTTTCTAAGGAACATTAAATATATTCAGAATAAGTATAATAAAATAGTTGCTTGTGTACAAATGAAATCGTCTTGCATAGCTCTAGGGGGACACACACCACACTTTGTAAAACACAGACACGGAGGAGCTTTAAGTAGCTAGAATCCTGTTCACATCACCAGAAGCCTCTTATGTAACAGACTCACCTCCACTCAAGATGGGGCGCTCAGAGAGTTCTCCGTGATGCAGCTGTTCCTCATGCTGTGTCACGGTGGAAGCATCAGGCCTCACACTTTAATTCTTCACAAATGACCGAGACTTCGAGCCCTCTCAGTCGACTCCATACTTGAGTGTTTCCTATGTGCACGGTGCCTGGTGAGGCACAGTGGCCGGGGCACTTGTGGCCCTCCCTTTAAGCAGCTCTCTTTCCCTGAAAAGTTACAGAGGACAACAGCTAAAGAACATAGGATACAAGTTCCATCTGCTGCCTGTGCTGTTAATGTCAGACACCTCAGTGAGGAGGTCCGGGGCTCAGGGTGGGGTCTAAAAGGGACCTCTCTTTTCCCTGAAACCCAAACTGTTTGACCACTCATCAGCCACATCAGAGGATAGAAAATGAAGCAGATGAGAGAGCTTGGGAGAAGAAAAGAGAGAGAGCTGGGTGGCCAGACTTCCTCACGTCCGTTCATGCCTGCCACGCACAGACAGAAACGCTCCCGTGCAGGAACTTGAACACACTGTGACCTCCTCCCTTAGCGAGCAAGGACCAGTCATGCCTGGAATCTTCAGTGCAGAGCAACTCCGCAACCCTGCCTGGGGAACACGAAGAAGGGACACCGGAGAGGCCGATCTGGAGAAAGTGGCATCGAGGAAAACCCCTGAAGGGTGAGAATGCTTCTAAATGCATGAGTAGATTTACAGTTTCATTTCGGGACAGAAATAGTGGTTCTTTCTGCCATCCCCCCTATGGCCAGCCTCCATTCTGTATCCCAATACAAATTAAGTCCATAAATATCCTCCATAGAACAGTAGTATGGTATGATCCCTGCAATAATCTCCCCTAGGGCCCAGGTTCCTCCAAGAAAATGCCACTGTGAGATGAGACTCTTTGATCAACAATCTGCTATAGAGCAAGGAAAGTTTGAGGCCTTCGATAAGCTGGTCGATGTGCACGGACTGCAGTTTGAGTTGAAATGCCATCTCTCCGATGGACGTAGTGCTGTGTGATTGTCTCCCGGCCGCGTGTATGCTCTGTAAGCCTGTATTTGGCAGTGTCCCTCGGCCAGAGTCAGGACCAAGTTCATCTGGTCCCATTTGAGGAGGAGCCCAACACCCGCTCCACAGGTCAGCCTGGGGAACGGAACCGCAGTGGGTGTCTGCCACCTGCTGGGCTGCTCTAAAATGTGGACAGGGCACCACTGCCTCTTTTACCATCAGTAAGAGCATAATTCTGCCTGAACTGGTCAGAGATTGTAACCCCAAACTCCCCACTTCATCTAGGGACCCTTCCCTCTCCTCTCACCAGGTCTTGGGAGCACAGGAGGCGCAGAGGAGAGCGGCCTTGGGTTTTATCCCCATGGCGAGTCTGGCTCACTGCGCAAACTCCCATTAGAGTAGAAGAAAAAGGACCCACTGTATTTCTACCACAGGGTTGACTACTAGTAAATCCCTCCCTAAACAGATGAAGGCAACATGGGCTCTGCCGCTAATGGATAACGTTTGAGACCACAGCAATAACGAATGGTGCTTCATATACTCGTGAGAGACACACATGGAAGTAGACTGCTGGCTAGCGATTGCCGAAGGCCGCTTGAGACGTCTGTCACTTGGCAGACACAGTCTGAGGGACATGCTCCACCTCACGTCATGACATCCTCGAAGCAGCAGCTGCATGTAAATTCAGGCGTCTGGGAACCAGCCTGCTGATGCTTCCAGCTCCCAAAGAAAGGTCTAGCACCAGGGAAGATGGGGTGTTAGGCTTTTGAAAGTCCTGAGAGTTGATGCAGCAAAAGGTCATTTTTGCAACTGTTTCTGTATCTTTTGCATTTCTGTTTTTGAAATTGTCGCTCATTATGCAAGTCAAGGAACATTTCCTGAAATTAATTGCTGGGGAAAGTTTCTTTGACTAAATTAATTTATTAATTTTCCCAACAAATTTTTATTGATTGTTTATTGTGTGCCAGGCACTGGGCTAGGAGTGGGAACATGGGTGATCTAGTATGTTTTCTTTTGTTTGACGTAAGCACTATGTAAGCCAATGTGTATTCCGTTTTTGCTATATCTGGCAGGAGCACCAAACTAAATTGAGCGTTCAATTTAAATCAATGGCCTCTTTCCAGGTACAATTCTTTTATACCCTCCTTATTTTTACTATTGGTTAAAACTATATTATGGCTAAGCTGGTGTGTCTCAATGTTTGAGCATCAATCTATGAACCAAGAGGTCATGGGTTCAATTCCCGGTCGGGGCACGTGCTCAGGTTGCAGGCTTGATCCCCAGTAGGGGGTGTGCAGAAGGCAGCCAATCAATGACTCTCTCATCATTGATATTTCTATCACTTTCTCCCTCTCACTTCCTCTCTAAAATCAATAAAAATATTTTTAAAAAACAAACAAACAAAACTATATTATGAAGAGATACATTTCAATTTAAAAATTTTCATATGTAGAGAAAAGTTTATAAGGGGTGGGCAAAAGTAGGTTTGCGGTTGTGAGTACATGAGACAGTTTATTCTTTTTTTAAAAAAATTCTTTATTGTTTAAAGTATTACATATAGTATTACATATGTCTCCTTTTTTCCCATTGGCCACCCCCACCCCCAGCACATGCCCTCACTCCCCTACTGTCTGTGTCCATTGGTTATGCTTATATGCATGCATACAAGTCCTTTGGTTGATAAATTTACAATAGTCAAGATTTGGAGACAGTTTTTTCTTGTATTATTTATTAATTGCTGTATTATTTTCCATATGAACAATGGTAAACCTACTTTTGCCTACCCCTGTATAGTCTCTGTTCTCAAATAGCCTCCAATTTTAGTTGTAGGTGTGACCACTATTAACTATGTGTTGTGTATCATCCCAGCTAATACACACGTACACACACACACACACAGACACACACACACACACACACACACACACACACACACACACACACTTGTCTTTCATTCCAGACACCTTCCTTACACATACACTGACATATCAAGAGTGAGGAGAGTGGAGTGGTCCACTCCAGGTGTAGACATTAAGAAGGTATATTGTTAGAAAAATTGTAGAAAATAATAAAATATTGTAAAGGTCAGTCTGCTTTTTATTAGCACCATGAACCAGCAATTCTAAACAATGTCAGGGATAGAATACTCCCCCTATGGGTAGATCCTTCTCACTGGCCCGGTTTCCCCATTGCTATAACACTGAAAACACACACACACAGGCAACTGCATACATATATGTATATACATATGGAGGCAAATGTATAAATATGAGTGTGTATAATATATATCCTTTGCAAAATACAAATGGAATAACATTATGCATTATTCTTAGACTATTTTTGTATTAATTTATATTGAACTTCATTCACATCATATCTTATATATTTGGTTCTTTCTTAATGACTGTCAGATATTCTATTATATGAATGTACAATAAATTTATTACCCAGGCCTCCTATGTTTTCACTATTAGCATTATAAATAGATGAGTTTTGCAATCCAGATTGGGAGTCTATTTCTTTTATTATGCAGATTGGTCTCATTAACATTTATTTTTTATAACATATTTGTTGCACATAATTTTATCACTATTTGGTCATAGTATATCTATATTCTCTGTTTATATTGTTGCCTTAAATAGAATTTTTATTTATAATATTTAAAACTTTGATAAGTTTAACCTCTGATTCTTGTGTTATCAATGTTTTACAGTTTTATTCCTCGTCATGAAAGAGGAGGAAAATTTATATTTCACGTTTCCTTCCAGCTTCTTCTCCTCTCTCACATATTATTATTATTTTTTGTATTACCAAGATTTATAACATACAGATCTGAGCTCTGGAAATGTAATTACTTATCCAGTGGTCACCAACAATCCCTTCATCCATGGCTTTCCTGTTCACGTGACTTCAAACATTTTTACTTATTTTGGGGTTGGCTTGATTTTATCTTTTTTTTTTTTTAAAAAAGAAGGGTTCATAAGTGCTATGTTATAACTTTGCATCATTAAAACTATCTGTTACCTTTAGACATAAAGCAAGTATTTTTTTCTTCTTTATTGATTTCAGAGAGGAAGGGAGTGGGAGAGATATAGAAACATCAGTGATGAGAGAGAATCATTAATTGGCTGCCTCCAGCATGCCCTGCACTAGGGGATCGAGCCCACAACCCAGGCATGTGCTCTGACCGGGAATTGAACCGTGACCTCTTGGTTTATAGGTCAACGCTCAACCACTGGGCCACACTGGCCCGGCAAGCAAATATTTCTTGGGCCACACATTTTCTCCATCAGAATTCTGAAGATATTGTTTCACCAACTTCTTGCATTGAATGCTGCCGCGGAGAAGGCTGAGGTCAGCCATTTTCTCCTTTTGGGGAACATGCTTTTAATTCCTGAATGACCTTAAGATTCTGTTTTGATTCTTTTTTAAAAAAATTATCTTTATTGTTGAAAGTATTACAGATGACCCCCTTTCCCCCTCCCCTTGACCCCCTCCACCCTGAACCCGCCCCCCTCTCCACCCCAGAACTTCACCACAGTATTGTCTGTGTCCATGGACTATGCATATATGGATATATGTTCTTTGGTTAATCTCTTTCCATTCCCTCTTCTCCCCTCCCCCTCCCCTCTGAAATCTGTCAGTCTGTTCCATGCATCCATGCTTCTGGACCTATTTTGTTTGTCAGTGTATTTTGTTCATTAGATTCCAGATATAAGTGAGGTCGTGTGATATTTGTCTCTCTCTGTCTACAACCAGTAAGTCTTGCTTACAACCTATGTCTGTTCAATCTTAAAGTGCAGGACTAGGAGAATTTGACTGTGGTAATTTGATAAAACAGGATTAAAATAGGAAAGAAAATTATGTGAGTGAAATGGTATCTAGGTAGCTTTGCTCTCTCTCTAGTTCCCTTCCTACAACATGGAATTAAAACCCAGAAGATACCAAAGTGTGTTTTGCTTCAGTTTGTCAGAAGGCTGGCTTATCCAGCAGGTTTCACTCTGTATTTAATATGTTTTCATAAAAACATGATTGTTGCATCTAAGACAAAAAATAAAGTTAGAATATCATATAGATTAAACAGTTTCAAGAAGGGTTTAGGTAAACCTTTGAAAGTTTTAACCTCAAAGGGAGAGGTTTTAAAAACACCAATCTTGGATCTGATCTCCCAACCTTATATTTATTAGCTTCCATTCACGAAGATAAGTAGAAATTTCTCCAGGGGGTTATTTGGAATGCTTTTCCTGGTGAGGTGAGATTCCTTCCCGTGGTGCTTTCAACTGGAGGAGAATTCAGTGTAAACAGAGTCCCACACAAAGCATCTACATGGCCTCTCCGTGTTGCAGATCTGTTGGTAGTGGGAGTGAGGGATGGGGGACACTCTTATTTAGAAAGATCCATGCCTCGCACTGTGCCGGACATTTTCCATGCATTATCTTGCTTAACTTTGACAAACAAAAGGATGAGGAAGTTAGAGCCAGATGCCTAGGATCGAATTCTGACTCTGCCAACTCGAATTCTAGGCAAGATTGTTTAACTTCTCTCTGCCTCTACTTTCTGGTGCAGAAGATGGGGACAACGACAGCACCCACTCGAAGGACAGTTGTGAGGAGTAAATGAGGCGATGCGTGGAGAACTCCCAGCAGGGGGGCAGGGACCTCGCCAGCATCCATAACATGTCTGGTTATGTCCGTGTTATTGCTCTTATTACTTCTGCTTTATAAATAAGGAAACTGGGACCTACGGAGGGAGTGCCTTTTGCCATGTCACCCAGCCAACAAAGTGGAGCCGGGACCTAGACCCTGGTCTGGCCGATTGCAGAGGCTAAGCTTTAACAGGATATTCTCTAACCGTTTCACCACACCCAACATTGAAGCACAATTTGGGGCTCCAAGTTCTTTGGGGATACTGTGTGCTGTAACAAGACAAAATGCCTTTGAACTTCCACATACAATAGATGCATTCCTGGGAATGGTATTCCTGGCTTTCCTTGGCTTTCATTCTGTGAATAATTTTGTGACTGCGCCTTTCTTTCTTGCTCAGTATCTTCATTCAAAGACTCATAAACACAGTTGAATCCCATTTTACTTTCTGGAATCTCTATTATTCTTTCAGAGTTTTCATCCATTTATACAGAATTAAGCCTCAGCTAGAGTTACTCATAGGAGAAGCTCAGTAACCATTTGCCAAATGTCACCAGGAATTGCGCTAATATGGTCCCTTTACCACCTAGTTGGTGCACTCTGAAAATGTTTGCTTAGAAGAAAAGATTGTTTTATGTAAGCCCACATAGGTATTTATGTGAAAGAGTTGGTTTTGTTTTGCTTTTTAGAAGTGTGCAATAATAATATGGTGATGAGCATATAGCTTTTGCTCTTTAAACATTTTTAAGAATTATAATGCTCAAAATAAATGGAAGCACAGTTGATTCTCATTATTTGAGGCAATTATGTTCTATATTGTTGCTGCAGACACTGAATTAGTGAATATTGAACCATATTGAAATACGGGGTTAGGTTCCTGTGAGCCTTCGATCACATTTTCATCCATCGATAAATGCATAACTTTGCTTTAGGTGTCTGTATAAAGACACCTAATTTAATAGTGTTGACTCATTAACATTGAACTCATGGCCAACAGCTCTGTAACTCATGCCTGAACCAAGCATAGCTCACGTGTATATCTTTTTAAGGCACATTACAGCCTACTTGTGCTCAGGAATGCCAGTTATCACTTCAGCACTACACGTGGGGACCACTTTACACAGTGCAGTCACCAATAAACAGCACAAAAATGCAAAAACGTGGCACTAAGCATCCCGCGAAAAGGACGCTTGCTTGCAGTATGCGAGCTGACACAGAGCGTCATCTTGTTCGCCCTCAGCACAGGGAACATGTGTGCTGGGCAATTCAACATTGTCACTGCTTTGAGCACGCGCGGGAACGACTGTGGAAGGACCCCCACATTGATTTTGTGGTTACAAACAAATTTTAACAAGTAGGCAAATTTGCAAATAGGGAATCTGCAAATAATGAGGGTTGACTGTATTTTGCTTGCAAAATGTCCCTTTTTGCCCAGTTTCAAGTTTTAATTGGGAACTCTCACAGCTTAGTTGCATGAATGGCCTACGTACTGGTCTTTCTGTATCAGGCTCTCTGCCCTGTAACTCTTGGTCCCCTCTTACTTTCATCCCAGGCTTGGCCATGTGACTTGGCTTGGCCAATGGGATGTTAACAAACCCGTTGAAGTGGGAGCTTGAAAAGCACATGCTCACTTCCTCTTTCCCTCTGGGAGCCCTGGGCCAGCCTGCAAGGGGTGTGAGACACATGTGGAGGAGAGCTGAGTGGTCTCAGAAAAGGGCATTTAGCCCAGCTGGCCCTCTAGCTGACAACATATGGGTGACAGAGCCCCACTAAAATCAGGCAAACCTGCCTCCAATCAGCTAGCCCCTCCACCCAATCCATAGACCATGAGAAATAACCAGCAGTTTCTGTTTTAAGCCATTAAATTTGGGGTGGTCTGTTCTGCATCATTAACTAACTGATACAGGAACTGCAGCATCTCTGGTTTTAGTTTGGGGACTTTGGCATTCTAGGTCCTCTGGAAGGGCATCAGGCAGCTACTTCAGCTGAAGGTCAATGCCGGCCTCTCCATCGTGTGGGAGGCTGAAAAGGAGATCAATTATTTCAATATAGACCAGGGAAGAAGGAAGAAAAAGAATGGTTAGGAGGGAAGGGCATGAGATTGGGGTAGAACCGGGAGTACAGTTTTCCACATCTTCCTACCCAGGTCTTAATGATTAGCTTCCCATTCTTTTAACTTAACGTTGGCTTGGTTAAAACAGGACCTAGTTTTTAAAACATTTCTTTTACTGGCAATGGTGGTTATTTTATGTATTTTACATGGAAAGAAAAAAAGGCAGCCAGGGAAAAGGAGGGGTAGAGGTGGAAAGAAGGGAGTGAATTATGTACAGAAAATAATTTCTCTCGTTTCAGCCTCAGAACACGAAGGGAAATTCACAAGGGGTACAAGACATCCATAACTACAGTATATTCTTCGAGAAAAGCTGCTGGCCCCAAGGCATAATAAAAGTTACACTTAAAGAATACCATAAACCTTTTAAAAGTCACATTTTGAATCAAAATAATTTTCTTATGAAATATTAATTCTCACAATGAGTCATAAAATATGAACACAAAATAGCTTAGGCTATTTTTATTTCAGGCAATAAAGCTAAAATTTCTTAGAGAAAACGACAGCCACTCCAAGGTAGCTCTCAGAGTCCGTGAGTGAAAATACGAGTCTAAACTGCCCTCGGATTCTGTCCCAGCTTTTCACCCACAGCTCCTGAGCAGCGCCAGGCTCTGTAGAGGGCACGGCGGGGGGCCCAGCCCACGCTGTCAGAGGGAAGGCCAAAGCAGAGGGGGGGCCAGAATGCAACTTCAAGGTAACTCGCCGTTCTTTGGTGCCTCTGAACTTTTCTCCTGGACACTGGCTTTTAAAAATAAAAAGGTGGATCTGAGCTAAAGACACAAATCAAAGGCAATTATTTTAAAATGTTGGAAAAAATTTAACTCACTTATAAAAGGATGGCCCTAAGTAGAATTGAATATTGTATAATTAACTCTGAAAATTACCTTGTGGAAATGTATGCTAATGTAGCACTTTATAGTTAATGTTAAAACGATTATCCATTTTACTGTTGGGAGTTTTGGTATGACAAATATTGGTTGTAGGACGTATTCCTGCGATAACACGGGTCTCTGGAGTCAGACTCCTCAGGTTCAAATCTTAACTTTACCACTTACAAAATCTATAATTTTAGGTAAATTTCCTAATCTCTTTGTGCCTCAATTTCCTCATCTGTCAAGTGGTGGTAATAATATTACCTGCTTCACATGTTTGCTGTGTGAATTAATGAGATGATGTATGTAAGTAGTTGTTATTAAGCACTAAAGGTCCAATGCATGAAATTCATGCTAGAGTAGGCCTTTGCAGCTGCAGCGGCTGCCTCGATCCCTCTCTTGCAGCCGTGGGCAGCTGCCTCGATCCCGAAGCTATAGCCCTGGCTTCATCCTGGAAGGAAGTCTGGCCTAATTAGCATATTACACTTTTATTATTATAGACTAGAGGCCCAGTGCAGGAATTCATGCATGGGTGGGATCTGGCTGGCCTGGCCCCAATCGGGGTGGGTCAGGGCTGGGCCTATTGGGAGGAGGAGACAGCGGGAGGTTAGCTGGCTGGCCCGCCCAGATTGGGGGCCTGATCAGGGCCAGGCGGCTGGGGGGAGGGGCCTAGGGCGATTGGGCGGCGGGTCCCACCCCTGATTGGGGTGGGAGGGCTGATTGGGGGTGGAGCTGGCTGGGTGGGAGGGGCCGCAGGCAGTTCTGCAGGAGGTTGGCCAGCTGCCCTGCCCCCTGTTGGGGTAGGGGGGCAATCAGGTGTGGGGCCAGCTGGAGGAGGGGTTGCTGGCTGATTAGGGTGGGAGAGGCCAATCAGGTTGGCTGACTGGCCCCACCCCCAATTCACTGGCCACAGTGGGCGTCATAGCGACCAGTCCTTCCTGTCTTTATGGCATTCTGGTCGCTGGCTTTATATATATATATAGATTCAACTAGGAATTTATATATATATTCAACTAGGAAGCCAAGGCCTTCATCTGGTATTTCCCAAATCCATTCCCTGACTTGTCCCTAATGTTGGTTCCAGTTCCACCAACATTCACGCCCTCCTCTTGTTTTCTCCCAGAGTAGAGGAATTTCAGGCATCACCAGGAGAGTCTTTTCCTACCAGACACACTGCCCTCTATGAAATGTGAAACTGACAGGAATCCTTCCAGGTCTGGCTAGCCACGCCTCATGCAGCTTCTTTGTCTGGGAGACTAGAGGCAATGGGGACAGATCTGCCTGAAGACTTGAGAGCCCCACTCCGGGCTGCTGGGGACCCCTCAGAAACTCTCCTCAGTTCCCTCAACCTTCCTGCTCCTCTCTGTTCCTGAGGAATCCCCCTGGTCGCTGGTGTGAGACACCCCTGTCCGGGCAGGGCTGGGCCCTGCGGGGACATTTCCTGAGGCTGTTTAAAGTATTTGTTTACATTTTTGTTGGATGTCAGTGTGCTGTACTTGAAAGTAGCTGAACTATGTTTCGGTACAAATTGGCTCATTCATATTTCCCTACTTTACAACGACCTACTCGTTTGCAGCCCCACATCTCTGGGGGTTTCCTTCTCAACCCGAGGAAACCCCATGCAGCTGGTGGGCGCTGAGGCCCAAAGGCACCAGAGCAAACAATGTTCGCCTCATTTTCCTCCGGACGCTTTTTCAAATCTATTTCAGTGCAATTACAGTGCAGGGCCTCTGGCAACTCCCTCTCAGACCCACCGAGCCAACCCCTTGATTGACTGTCAATAGATCAATTCTCATCTTGCCTTACTTAACTCACATGCTCTCTTGAGCTGCCATTACAGAAGGAACACGAAGTGTGGGGGTCACCGGACTAGGAAATCATTTGGAGCCGCACAATGAGGTTCAGTATGGAAAGGCCTGACTTCAGCTGACCCAGCCTCCAGCCGTAATTCCACATCGCCATCCACACTGACCTTCATCAATCTTCCCTCTTCCAATTAGCCCCCTCCCCCGAAGAACGGTGGCGGGCCCAGTGCCGCGGCTTCCAGGAACAAAGTAAATTAGGAGTCAGGTCCCTGAGTCGTTCCTCCTTTCCTCAGGAAAGAAAAGGTCCCCACTTCCAGAAAATGGGGTTCAAAACAGAGCAAAACAGAAAATGCTGTGGAGAAACATAATGCCATTTCTGTGAGACGGAGCCGTGCACACAGCATGTTCGTCTGGGGGAGACCAAAAGAATGAGTGAAGACTGAGGCAGACTGTGCGATGCTATTTAAATGAAACCATAACAGTAATGGCCAATGTTGGCTAAGCATGTACAGCATGCCACACATTGGGACAAGAGATTGCCATGTTTTAGCTTATTTGATTCCCGTGACAACCCTATTCTTCATTAGAAGGCCTATTTGCTTACCATGTGCTCAATAAATAAGAAGGAATGTAGGTGTGCCAGGAGTAATATGTTCAAAATGTTAAGCCTGTGCATTTTATTTTTCTCCCCCATCATGCCCGGCAGCCATTCCCTCCCACATTGCATCTGGGGAAGGGAGGCAGGGTTGTGGGATGTGATACAGGAAGGTCAAGGATAGAAAGGAAAAGGAGGAGGGAATCCTATCCTTCCCATCCCCGAGGGTTGTGGAAGAGAAGGGGATAGGACAGGGGAAAGACGTGGTGGCAACGTGCAGATCCTGGCTCGCTTCCTCTGGCCGGAGTGCAGGGAATATGTGAACGTGTGTTAATGGTGGGGTGAGGGAGCACTATTAGGTCCAGGTGACAGAGAGATCCTGCTGAAACACCTTGTGTGAGTCTCATGAATAGTGCCTTGAAGAATAAACCACACCCTGGGCTGCCAGGCCGCAAGGCAGAGAGAAACCCTGAGTGAGAACGCTGGAGCCTGGAATAGGTTGAAATGGATGTAGAGGTTTCTGCTGGTCAGCAGGGATGGCTGGCTTTCTCCCTACTATCCATTCCTTTGTCTTTCTAAGTAACAGAATCCAAATTTAGGAGCAGAAAGACTACGTTGCAACTAGATATGCCCAAAGAACTTAATTATAGATGATGAAATGTAAGCAAAAGTTTGAGTGGAACTTCTGATATGGATCCTTAAAGGAAGCTGACCCATCAGAGATATACTCCCCGTACTCTTTTGTATTGCTTGGAGTTGGACACAATGGCAGGAGCTTCAGCTGCCTTCCTGTACCATGAGGTGATCCTGGGTGTAGAAACATACCCACCAAAGCACAAACATAGGCAATCTGGATCCTTGATGACTCCATGGATCCACCTCTAGATCCTATATATTTTTTAAGTGAGAGAAATGGGATCCTAAAATATATCCAGTCTGCTTAGAGTTAAGCTGGAGAGACTGAGGGAGCAGGTGGGAGTGAGGAGATGGACTCATGAGGAGATGGACTCACAGTGATTGGGGTGAAGTGAAACTGTAGTTAAGGACTATGAGGCTGGCTTCTTAGTCCAGGAATTGAATGGGAGTCACAGATTTTAGGGGTTCACAGTTCCAGTAAGGGCCCAACTAAGTCCATGTCAGCAGAGGTGGTCCACCAGGCTCTGATTTAGCCAAGAGAACAGACAGAAATATGAGAGGTATATATCATAGTTAGATGGCAGGAGGCCACCCTGTCACCGGGCAGAAAGAGGAGACCAGAGGAGTCAGTAGATAGTACAGGGAACACCCAGATGTATCTTAATGCCACAGGAAGCTCCCCAAAGGCCCGCCATCTGGAAAGGAGAAATGGGAGGGAGCGGAACTGCAAGATTGGGTGTTTATGTGAGAGCCGGCATGAACTAAAGAAACTGTTGTGTTGGGTTGGGCTGATTGCCAGGGGGTTGAATTACATTTTATTCCCCTCTTATGTCCAGTTGGCAGTGGAGGATATGAAGAGGATCAGATCAGACACTGGAAGAAAAGATGCTAGCTACATGTGTTTTACATGAGTGTAGTATCTGCATTGGCTTTACCATGACAAGGACATTTTATCCCCATTTCACAGATGAGGAAACTGAAGCTGGGAGAAACCTACTCACTTCAAGTCACATAACTATCAACTATATTCATTTTTAATATTTCTAACAAATGAGGTTTGCAGCTCAATCTCCTTTGTTCCAAGAGAAAAGGGACTGGTAGTCGCCACAGCCACAGTTCACTTGGTCTCTGTGTTCAGTGTTGGGTTGTAGGTCAAACCAGAACCCATTTTCAGAGTCTCTCCAATGTCCAAACTCCTTTCTGCTACACCATGCAGCATTTAGGAACTGAATGATCTTGATTTGACTCCAAAATACATCAGCATATGGATATTAACCTATTATTCTTGGCTACTGAGACTATCAACATATACTTGATTTTTGAAATGATAACCAAAAGCCTGTAGATCCACACATAAAGTGGCTAAACTGAGTCTCATAGACTTACAGGCTACTGATTCACCAGGGTGCCACTGAAACGAGATGATAGCGGCCAAATCTAAACACTGACTTTGGATCCTTGAGCAGTCTTCATAGTTATATTATTCATTCATTCATTCACACACTCTTTTATTCATCAAATATTTTTTGAGTGCTTATATCAAGCCAGGCACAGACTGAGTGGGAAGAAAATAACTGGGAATAGCTAGTTAGAGGCTGATCTCTCAAGGCCCTATTGTCCATTTATTAGTCTGCAAACTTTCCTACATCAAATATTCCAATTATTCCAGAAAATTCTATTTAATCTCCCAAATAGAGGCCATCTAAATACAAATAAATGGCTTGTAAACTAAAATGTCTAGGGAAAGTAAAAAGATGTGAGGAGGGCATATGTATCTCTTCTCCTTTATTAATTTCTAGAGTTTACTTTTGCAAGCTATCGATAAGATTTATATTTATGATTTATACTCTATCAGCTATATTTATCTATAAAAATGTTAAATGAGCATATCCTTTGACCCAACAATTTCGCTGTTTCACTTCTAGGAATTTATGCTGTGGATATGCTTGCACGTGTGCTGAAACATACATACATACATACATACATACATACATGTTTATGTATATATTCACTGTACATTGTCTAAAATACCAAAAGTCTGAAAATGACCTCAATGCCCATGAATATGGAAGTGATAGAATAAATTAGAGCAGATAGTGGAATACTCTGCAGCCATTAATGGGAGTGAAGTAGAACTATAGCTCTCCTTCTGCAGACCTAACGTGGAGCAATTCCAGCACACAGTGCTACGTGGGAAATTCAAGGGACAGAAGTATGCATACATTGCTGCTATTTCAGCAATAGACTATTGGGTGGAAAATTTTAGAGAGAAACCAAAAATGAAAGAGAATATTTCTTTCTCATGATTATTATAAAAGCATGTATTAGGAGAGAAACCCAAAATTTGTGCAGTATGTCCTGAGCGTGAGTCTAAAAGACAAATTAGCTCCTTGTAATAATATCGATATTTACATTCCACTCAAAGTTTTCATGCTCATGACATGGCTCAGGTAAGTGAGGCTTTAAATCAGGAGGCCGAGAGAATGAGGAATGGCTGCCACACACTGTCCTCGCTCTTCCTCGGGTGAGGTAGGAAGAGGTCTGGGGAAAGCAAAGGGACTTCACAATTTGGAACTGAAGTGGGGAAGGGGACAGAGAGGTGGCCATGGAAAGCTGTGGGCCAGAGGCCCTGGACTCTGTGGGGAGATGGAGAGCAGCCTTTCTTGCTCCTTTCCTGTTTCTTTCTCTGGTGCTGTCAGTGGGGAAACCTCCCAGTTGGGAAGTGCTGCCACCACCCATGTTTGGAGAGGATGAGCTGAAGGAGGGAGAGGAGGAGGAAGCCAAGTCCTCCAGGAGCAGGTCCCCCAGGTGTCCCATCGTCCCCGGCATCTTTATGCTCCTGAAGCTGAGGATTCATTAATCATTCCGTTGGACATATTTGTGGTGGGCAAACAGCTCTGTATCACTATTTCCCTTGTGAATAGAATGTGAACACAATCAAAATATTTGCAAAAGTGGGTGACAGATGGGCTGATTACAGAACACTCTCATTTGTGGTCATGAAATGGGCCTTTGAAGCTGGGCACCTGGAATGCTGGCAGTCCCTTTCCATGACGGAGTCGTTGACTCCACACGGTCCAGCGCCTGGTTCCACAGGCTCTTCCAGAACCCCATTCGACTTTCCCACAGCTTCCCCACGAGGTCCCGGGTCTCTCCTCCCCTCCATGGATGAATCCACCATGGATCCTGCTTTCTTTGTCTCCCTGTCTCAGTATCATCTAAAACTCATCCAATCTGGCTACAGCCCTTCACAGCAGAGGAGCAGTTCAGTTTTGGGGGAAGAGATGCTGGGGGGAGATGGCCCTCACTTAGCATGGAATGAGGCATGGCACCTGTCCCTTCACCTGACCCATTCCTGAATCTTCTCCTTTTCCTAATTCCATTTAGAAAGTGAAGTACTAAAGTGGAAATATCGACATGTATTTCACTTGCAGGAACAATAAGCAATTCTGATGGAGGTTGACATGTGTTAGCTTCTGTGGGTGCACGGATGGCCCAGAATCCTGGAATCTGCAGGTCACCACTGCAATGGATGATGGAGGTCTGCCCCTCCCCTTGCACATCTGGGCCCTGAATAGCAGTGTTGCAGAGTGCCTTCCAAGGTTGCACAGCTGGCCCCCCACACAGCTGAACTTGAAGCCAGTGCAAGATTCTGCAGGGGAGGTTGTGCCCATATGGCTTAGACACAGTGATTTGGCATGTTTGGAGCTTGGTCTTCAAAGAAGGGGAGGCTCTACGGTGTCATTGCTCCAATGAGGTGGTGACATCAGAGCTCTGCAGGGGTCAGGACCAAGGATGTGAAGTTCATCATACCTTTCAGGACTTGTGCATTCCTTCACCCTCTCACCCTAGGGTGCCCACTGTCCAGAGCCTCTGGCCACAAATGTCACACTACTACCCTCCTCACTCCTCCCCTCTCACATCACTCATTCCTCCTGTGGGCCCACACCTCCCTCTCTCAGCAGTCCCTCCAACAACCCCCTCCAGCCTCCACCGCACCACTTCTAAGGCACCTTTCACACTCTAACTGGGTAGATTTGGGTAGATCTGTCCTCTTTCCCCAACCTCGTGGGCTCTCAGGATAGTGGGGAGCTGGGCTGATGCACTAGCCATGGGCCCCAGTGAGTGAAGAGGAGCAGACCAGGGATTGGGCATCTCCAAGGGACACATGTTGGTGATGAGCTTTGGCTGTTCTTGATGAGCAGAACCATGGAACATGGAACCAGAAACCAGACAAGGTTCAGAGGTTCTGCCAAATTCCTGCCTTCTTAGCATTATAGAATGTTAGCAGAGGGAAAGACTGCAGAGAGCGAGGCCCCGTCTTCTACTCAGTGTTCCACATTCCTGACCTGCTCGCTCAGCATCTGCTTGCACACTTCTAGTGGTGGATATCTCACTGCCTAGGAAGGAAGTCCATTTCATTTTGGGTCCCTCTACTACTGTCACCTAAATTTATCTCCTTGTGACTTCTAGTTAATCCAGGGTCTACTCATGGATAACACAGAATACTTTATTTTCCAGATGATAAGCCTTGAAATATTAAAAAGGAGGAACCTGGTTCCTATAGGCTCTGCATCTTTAGTTTCCTAGACACTATCATTAAATATTAAAAAGGAGAAACCAGGTTCCTCCCTGTCTTCCACAGTCTCTTATAGGCTCTGCATCTTTAGTTTCCTAGACACTATCATTTGGACACACTCTATTTTATCAAGAGAGTATTAAAAAGTGGACAAAGCGTAGGTTTTGGGGTCAAACAATGGTTCATACCTAGGCTCTGCTTGTACATTCACCTTGGAACCTCAGCACCGTCATCTGAAAATGGGGATAAAGCACTATAATGGGACAGTCATTACTGTGTAAGCTCAGGCATTCTTGACTGGTTCAGATTAATCCCCATCTGTACAGGCATATGTGGGCTCAATGGTTCCAGTGTGAATCAGAAGAAAACCAAGAATGATCTTGATCACATGTTGGGTGGCTTCCAGTGGAGTGAAGTTCCCCTTGGCTCTTTCTCAAGGGCTGGCCAGCATGGTCTCTCAGGATAGTGATGGGTATGCTTTCTTGAGTGGAGGTTCCCACTCTGAATGCTCAAGTGGTCCTTTTCACAATGCTCCGTCCCCCCACTCTTCCTGGGTAGAGATCCCTTTGTTTCCTTGGACAACTTCTCTTTGCTCAGCTCCCAGGCTCTTGGGCACAAGAGTTCAAGTCAATGGAAAGATAGGTTACCTCCTCTCAGTGAGTGGAATGGGATGGGCTTAAACTTCAAATCTAACTGGTGTAGCAAAGAAAGGAAAGAAAAACAAAAGTTATGTGTCTATATTAAAATAGTCTGAAGTTTCATCACCACCACAGCAGCAACCTTAGCAGGTTATTAGGAGGGTCAGCGATGTGGTGCCAGAAATGCCCAGCACATGCCCTGGCCTGGCCATGGAGGATGCTCAGTGAGTGACAGCCATTATCCTCCCTAGCAGTAGTTCTTTGCCTGGGCAAAGTGAGGTGGAAATATAATTTCCCTTAATTAGAGCACCCTTCTTTCACTGAATCATGTGGAGGCTGCAAAACCATTGTTGGGACCTGCAGCAAGCTATTAACTGACAGTGAGCTGTCATAAACTAAACTCCCTAGAGTTATATTTGTATATGAACCACATGCAGTTTAGTCAGGTCTCTCCTGTTCATACTTCTATGACTACATTTAAAACTTGTGGTGCATAATTTTATTTTTAACCCTTATGTAATTTTGTTTCAGAACTCTTTAAACCTTAGCTTTCTTATCTGAAAAATGAAAAATCTGGGCTTAATGATTCTGAAGGCCTTGTCCAGCTCATATTTCAAAAGTTTGTGTTCATCCTTAGACTCTTTCAGAAATTTAACAAATCTCTCACTTTCAACTTGTTTTTCAGGTCTGCCTCCTCAGTGAAGCTGGGACTTTATGCTTATCTGGCAACTTCCAGCCCTAGGGTCAAGGACAGAACTTTGCCAAAAGTGACAATTAATTTTATGTGTCAACTTGATTGGGCAGCAAGGTACCCAGATATTTGGTCAAATACTATTCTGGGTATTTCTGTGAGGGTGTTTGGGGGAGAGATTAACATTTAAATCTATAGATTGAGAAAAGCAGATTGCCCTCTCAGTGTGGGTGGGCCTCATCCAATCAGTTGAAGGCCTGAATAGAAAAAAAAGCCTGGCCGTCCCTGAGTAAGAAACTTTTTTTTGCCTAATTGTCTTTAGGTTGGGATGTTGGCTTTTTCCTGCCTTTGGACTCCAATTGGAATATTGGCGTTTTTTGGGCTGCAAGCCTGCGAACTTATAGACTGAAACCACACCAATGGTTCTCTTGGTTTTCAGGCCTTCAGACTGATGAAGCTAACTCATCAGTTCTCCTGGGTCTCCAGCTTGCTGATTCACCCTGAAGATCTTGGGGTTTGTTACTTCCACAATGACATGTGTCAATTCCTCATAATAAATCTGTGTGTGTGTATGTGTGTGTATGTGTGTGTGTGTGTGCATACAGAGTGATAAAAAGTAGGTTTACAGCTGCATATGAAACACATAGTTTATTCTTGTATTAGAATTTATTAATTACTGTATTTTCCATACAAACAACTGTAACCTACTTTTGCCCACCCCTGTATACATATATCTCCTATTGGCTCTGTTACTCTGGAGAATCCTGACTAACACACCAGGTGAAATTGTCATGTATATTGACTGAATCTTATCAATCAACACACTAAAACAGGGTCAGCAAACTATGCCCCCCTGGCCTGCTTTTGTAAATAAGTTTTACTGGAACACAGGTAGCTGTGCCCATATGCTTATATACTGTCTGTGCTGCTTTCACAGCCTTCACACTCTAATGAAGGCATGAGTAGTTATGGCAGAGACCATCCATCCTGCAAAGTCTGAAATATTTACTATCTGTTTGTTGTTGTTGTTGTTCTTCAGAAAAATGCTGGCTGACTTCTGCTCTACAATATAGTTGTTCGCTCTATCTCACCCACTCATGCTTTTCTTCTTGATTTCCTTTTTTCTTTATTGTCTGTGTAGAAAATGTGGGCCGTGTCCATCTCTGAACTGGGAGCCTTTAGCTCCAAGCTGGTTCCTGAGATGCTACCTAGAAATTGCTGTAGTAGAGGAGAGGGACTATTTCTAGAACCATTCACTGAGCCAGCTAGATTTCCTAGTTCTGCCACTATCAACTACAGATCGAAATATAAGGAAACAGACCTAGCGTAAGTGAGAGATTGAAGTGAGATGTCAGAAAGAACTTCTCAATGATACTGGTACCCACAGACATTGTTCCCCTTAGAATTTTTGGCACTTTACCCGGAGCACCTTGGGAATGGCACAGGAGCAACCTATGGCATGCAGTTTAGGTGGGACTCTGTTCTGAGCTGGGAGGATACAAAAGGTCTGTGTTTTCTAAAACATAGTATGGTTTGCATTCAACAAAGAGCGTATGACATTTTTAGGTGCTATGTGAATCAACATTTCTTATTTTAATATTAATTTCTTAATTTTAACGAATGAAATAAATATTCCAATTTCAATATTTATTAGAAAAAAATAATAACTAGCACAACTAAGCTCTAATTTTCTGGTCATTATTGCCTAGAATAGGGCTACACAAAAGTGAATCAATAGACAGTTGATTTAAACTATTAAATGAATAAAAATTACAGGTATTGCACAGCAATGGCAAAAATCTCAAAGGTAGAGCAAGACCACGGCGGCTGGGGAAACGCGGGACTCAATTACAGGGCTCCTGCCCTTGCCTCTTGCTCCCATGACCTTTGTAAGGGATCTAACACAATTTAGATCTCTGAGGTCTCTTTCTCTCACCCACTGTCAGTGTGACAGGAGCCTTCGGCCTGGCTAATGTGATTTCAGGTATGCGGTGAGGAGGCCCCGTGGCCGCCTGCGTAATGAAGAGTTCATCTCCCCGCAGCGAGGCAGCTCCTTGTGCGCGGTGCAGCGAGAGGCGCGTGCCCCTGATGAAGATGGAATGGCCAGGCCTGCGGCGTTATTAATGCCAGCGCCGGGTCTGTGAGCATCTGCAAGTGAAACAAAGTGAGATGCCCTTCACTTAAGCCCACGAGGACAATGAAAGCCAGCGTGCCGCTTGGATGGGAGCCAGAATTGGGCCTGTTGTCAGAGGAAAGAAATTCATTAGAGGCGATCTCAGACCAAGGACTGAAGAGAGAAAGAAAGCGAGGGCGGGGTTGGTCGGGCGACGGCAAATGAAAACTTTGCCTCTTGCTCCAGGGTGCGCTGAGGTCCCTGCTTCTCGAGCAGATTTATCACACAGAGGTCTGAGATCATCTGGCCACACCATGGGCGCATTTACTTTCTGGAGGCAGAAGAAAGGGCTGTCCTGACGTCTGAGTGCAGATGGTGGAATTATGGATGGGAGGATGCGCTGCCAACAGAAGGTCTCTAAAGTCCAGGGACAGAGAGCAAAACGAGAGTTTGGGATCCAGATGTTACTAAGATACTTGGTATACTGGTACATTTTGCAAATTTAAAGGGGGCAAGGCAGGTCACCTTGAAGAGGGCCAGGAGTCTGTGGTAATAGAATGTGGTGGAGCCCATGGCACCCTTTCAAAGGGGGAAGCCATGCTTGGCACCAGCCCATGTTTAGATGAGGAAATCAGGCTCTTCTTCGATCTCCTGAGGTTTCCAGAGAAGCTATATTAAAAATATATAAAATCTCCCAATTTAAAAACATTTAACTTAGTTAAAAAATTTTAAATATTTTTTTTTTTTAAAAGAGGAAAGAAAACACCAGGCTGATGAAACAAAACATGTCCATGGCCTGGGGTTGGTCTGTGGGTCTCTATAGTAAGCAGAATAATGGCTTCCCAAAGATGTCTATTCCCAGGACCCGTGACTGTTATGTCACATGGCAAAGGAGGATTAAGTTGCAGATGGAATTGAGTGGCAGATCAGCTGACCTGTAGATGGGGAGATGGTCTTGTATTATCTTCTCTCAATGTAATCACAGTGGTCCTTAAAAGTGGACAAGGGAGACAAGTGTCAGTGTCAAAGTGATAAGATATGAGAAAGAATCAGTACAACACTGCTGGCTTTGCAGGGAGGGGGCCATGAGCCAAGGACCGTGGGCAGCCTCCGGAAGCTGGAAATGGCAAGGAAACGGATTGTCTCCGAGAGTCTCCAGAAAGGAAAACAGCCATGCTGATATTTTGTTTTTAGTCCCCAAAGACCTATTTTGGACTTCTCAACTACAGAATTGTGAGATGATACATTTACATTGTTTAAGCCATTACATTCATGGTAATTTATTACAGCAGCAAAAGGAAACTAATAGAGTCTCTAGTTTCAAACTTCAATCTAGACATAGAACTGGGGTAAGTTATGTACATACAGTGAAAGTAGAAAACACTGGAGAACTCTATTTACCCGTTATAATAATGGGGGACACATGGAGAGAATGAATACAAGGCTTGGCTGCTTGAATTCCTTAGAGACCATTTTGATAAAAATACTTGTCCAGTTAAGCAGATGCGTCTGATCTTTTAATTCTGAGATACCCAGCCCTGTCTCAGGGGCAGTTTTGGAGCAATGTCCTAGAGGATCTGTAGGTCATTAATGCCTAGTGCAGGGGTGGGCAACCTTTTTGTGAGTGCGTGCCAAAACCAGCAAAATCTCTGACTCAACATTCTTCTGCGCGCCAACCCTAATTTTTTGAGAACATGTTACGCCTACTTGATATCTCTTAAGGTGTACGTATGTGAAGAACCTTGAAGAAATAATAAAATTCATTCGAGCGACAAAAACACAGTATATGATGATGAAAAATACATTTATTTTTTAATGTATACATGTACACTGATAGTCCGACAGAAAACTTTATGACTCCATTTGATATTATCAGTGGGACTTTTGCTGCTGCATCACTGATGACAGAGATTTTACATCAGGTTTATATTTCATGACCTTCAGAGATATGCACGAGCTACTACTTTCATCCGCCAGGCTACTCCTATTGCGAGACTTAACAAATTCATCACTGAGAACAAAGATTCACAAGCGTATGTGG
>NW_005353967.1:11704770-11718786 GCF_000412655.1 Myotis brandtii
TTTTCGACACTTCTCTCTGGTACTCCTGTCTCTAATCGCTTTTTTTCAATGTTTTCCAAGTCAACTCTAAGGTCAATAAATTTCTGCTTCCAAATTGAGCTACTCTGAAATTCAATCAACTGCATTTCAAAGTCAGCCATGTCTATCCATGAAAACATTTGTAAGTTTAGTTCCTCCAGTTTCATGCTGTCTGGAAACCTCATGAATTTTGCTGTCTCTTCCAGTTCTCTGAATTTCGCAAATCTTGAGAAGAACTGCTCAATAGTTGACTCGATGATGTTTAAAAACAGCTTTTGAAGGCTTTGACAGTCTGTTCTGTCATCTTTTGGGAGGTCTTTGATGTGCCTCTTGAGGTTTGGGAAATATCTAAATCTCTCACCATCCACATCCCTCTTAAAGACTTCCAGTTTCTTTTCAAAAGCCTTTATGTAACCAAACATAACATCAAGTATCTTGCCAGTTCCTTGTAATTTAACATTTAAGTTATTCAAATGTTCACAAAAATTGTAAATGGAAGATTATAAGAGAGGGTTTCGAGTGCCAGCAAAAGTTACTGGCGTGCCATGTTTGGCACGTGTGCCAGGGGTTGCCCACCCCTGGCCTAGTGTATCATGATGGAGACCCGCAGTGCTTACCAGTATCTATGGGATTGGCTGTATTTCTCAACCTCCCTTGCAGTTGGTTTGGTGCTACTTGGCCAATGGGGTGTGAGCGGAAGTGACATAGGCTACTTCCAGGCCTAGCCCTTCAAGAGGCCCATATGATCTCCAGCTCTTTTCTCTTTGCCCACCATGGTGACTCTGGAGACCTTGAGTTGCAGATGATTTAGATACAAGAGGAGGAGGGCTGTCCCACCTGTGCACGAGCAGGAAATAAACTTTATTTTGTTGAGATTTTTAGACTTGTTTGTGGCAGCATTACTTACTCATCAGTTACTGAGTCCAAAAATGGACAAAACAAGATGGGGAAGTGATTGTGAAAAGATCAGTGAGTTGGGAACCCAGGAAAGAAGATATCTCTGAAGTTCAGAGTAGGACCATGTTTTTTTCCAAGTGTTATCTGTAAACCACTAATGGGAATAGACAGAAGAACACTTTAAACATTTTATAGGCATGCATTGATTTGACTACATATTAGAAAAAATTTTACCCTGCATGTATGACTACCCTGTAATTTCACAGATTTTTTTTGGCTTAGAAGTCAATTGGGAATAGATTTAAAGAAAAATATTAAAGAAGTATACAAGTAGTACATAGAAATGGAATAAAATGTAAATAACTAAAATTTAGGGGGCATGAAAGTAGGCCACAGGGAAATGAAGGTTTGGAGTATATCTCTAAAGGGAACAGATAGCTGATATGGGTAAGCTACATATTTAGTTCTAAAATTATATAACTTAAGGGAGACCTAAAATTACCAACTCCTTGTTGCCTTTATAAAGATGACCAATTTCCTCAGCCTGGCGTTTAAGACCTTCTAGACGTCTAGCATGTAAGAGTAATTCACCCGGCCAGTTTGATTTCTGTTGGCCTCTGTACATGGTTCTACCACTAATTCCACCCAACTTATAAGACACAGCTCAAATCTTGTTTCCTTCATGAAGCTTTACCTTATTGTCCCCCAGATAAAAATAATCTCACTCTCTTTAAAAATCTTAAAAGTACCTATTCCTGGTATCAGCCAGACATACAGTCTTGAAGTTGAAGTTATTTGTATAAGCACATTGCCTTCCTATTTAACAAATTCCCTTTTCTTGTCTGGGAAGCTCTTTATTTCTCCTTCAATTTTAAATGATAGCCTTGCTGGGTTAAAAAACCTTGGATGTAGGCCACCTTCCCATATAAGGTGGACAAGACCGATCTTATACTTACAATATTCTTTTAAATCTTTCATACCTCCTGAGAATTTTCAGTGACATACAATCAACACATTTGTTGTAACTTTTCATTGTAAAACACCCGTGTCTCATGCTTCAGAGCTTTTCAAAGCATAGGACAAGAATTGCTGGATATCACAGAATTGAACTGTCTTATGACCTGAGGGTAATTGAATAAGCTTTTTGAAGAAACTTCTAGGCTGTAATGAAGATGTCTATTGGAAGTCTCATGAGGTTTGCCATTACCTGGTTTATTAAAATGAACATATGGGTGAATGTTTTCAGGCAGGATGTTAAAGTAATGGTACTGCTGGAACAAATCTCAAAATTTAATAATAAAAATTTATTTCTAATTTATATAATAGTCAAGGCAAGTTAGCTTTCTTCAACATGGTTATCTGTCCATCGGATGGCTCAGCTCATCTCTAAGCCATGCCACCATCTGCATCCAGCTGGAAGAAGATAAAACAGAATGTGAAGCATACTCCCACTTTTAAAAAAACTCTGGTCAGGAAATGACAGACATGATTCCAACTCACAGTCTATGGGTGAAAACTGGTCACATGGTCACATCTGGATGTCAAGGGGCCCGGTAATGTGATCCCTAAGTGCTTCCCATCACAATGTTTAATTATAAATTGAGAGCGTGGACTGCGTGTGGGTGGATGGCTAACCAGCTCCGGTGCACAGCTAGGGTCAGCCCACCAGCTGTCTTCCAAATTTAGCCACCACTTAATTTGATTCATAAGGAAATGTGGAAGAGTTCTGGAAGTAATTGGAACAACAGAGGAAAACAGTGGAATAAGATAATCTGAGATATAAGTGAAACATAAACAAAGCCCATCTGACTCCCTAAATTACTGTTTTAATCTTCCAGGAGATGAAGAAAGGCTTCACACAGGTCCTGGAGCCCAGGTATGCTGAATTCTGGAATGGGGAAGCATGGTTGGAGTGTGGCTCTTCTAATCGGTGTGCTTCTAAGAGTTGTTTTCAAATTCCAGCAGGTGGAGGAGAAAATTTGCCAGGCACTTCCACCAGGACTGCTGGCCAGGTTGTGCAGCTTCTGTGAGGACCGGATATGGGAGAGAAGAAGCAAGAGCACTGCCTTGTAGGTAGAACATTATCTTTTTTTTTTCATTGCATTTGTACCTATTCTCTAATTTGAACTTTTGAATAATTTTGTGTAATAGGGAATGTTACCACCTAATAGACTGGAAGAGTGAGGCATGGAAATGACTGAAGAACTCACATGAGTGTCTGAGTGGGGAATAGACCCTGAGTCCCCTGAGTCTACATTCAAGGCCCATTCCATTACAATGCAATCTCCCCTCTGGGAAATAGTTGGCTTTAGGTAAAAATGAAAAGCTGGTCAATTCTGTCCTAAAATCTTCCAGGTTCTCTCTTCTATAACCTTTTGCCCCTCAGATAGCAGTTCCTTGATTTCAATCAAAACTTACTCTTATCCCGTTGGTAGTGCTAACTTGTGCCTCTCCTAGAGATGTTGGCATTTTCTCCTAGGCTAAGTACAGGGCGGGACAAAGGGAGGTTTACAGTTGTTTGAAAATAATCCAATAATCCTATATAATGAAAGGGTAATATGCAAATTGACTGAAAGGTGGAACGACCTGTTACTATGATGCACACTGACCACCAGGGGGCAGACGCTCAACACAGGAGCTGCCCCCTGGTGGTCAGTGTGCTCCCACAAAAATATTAAAGAAGTATACAAGTAGTACATAGAAATGGAATAAAATGTAAATAACTAAAATTTAGGGGGCATGAAAGTAGGCCACAGGGAAATGAAGGTTTGGAGTATATCTCTAAAGGGAACAGATAGCTGATATGGGTAAGCTACATATTTAGTTCTAAAATTATATAACTTAAGGGAGACCTAAAATTACCAACTCCTTGTTGCCTTTATAAAGATGACCAATTTCCTCAGCCTGGCGTTTAAGACCTTCTAGACGTCTAGCATGTAAGAGTAATTCACCCGGCCAGTTTGATTTCTGTTGGCCTCTGTACATGGTTCTACCACTAATTCCACCCAACTTATAAGACACAGCTCAAATCTTGTTTCCTTCATGAAGCTTTACCTTATTGTCCCCCAGATAAAAATAATCTCACTCTCTTTAAAAATCTTAAAAGTACCTATTCCTGGTATCAGCCAGACATACAGTCTTGAAATTGAAGTTATTTGTATAAGCACATTGCCTTCCCATTTAACAAATTCCCTTTTCTTATCTGGGAAGCTCTTTATTTCTCCTTCAATTTTAAATGATAGCCTTGCTGGGTAAAAAACCTTGGATGTAGGCCACCTTCCTATATAAGGTGGACAAAACCGATCTTATGCTCACAATATTCCTTTAAATCTTTCATACCTCCTGAGAATTTTCAGTGACATACAATCAACACATTTGTTGTAACTTTTCATTGTAAAACACCCGTGTCTCATGCTTCAGAGCTTTTCAAAGCATAGGACAAGAATTGCTGGATATCACAGAATTGAACTGTCTTATGACCTGAGGGTAATTGAATAAGCTTTTTGAAGAAACTTCTAGGCTGTAATGAAGATGTCTATTGGAAGTCTCATGAGGTTTGCCATTACCTGGTTTATTAAAATGAACATATGGGTGAAATGTTTTCAGGCAGGATGTTAAAGTAATGGTACTGCTGGAACAAATCTCAAAATTTAATAATAAAAATTTATTTCTAATTTATATAATAGTCAAGGCAAGTTAGCTTTCTTCAACATGGTTATCTGTCCATCGGATGGCTCAGCTCATCTCTAAGCCATGCCACCATCTGCATCCAGCTGGAAGAAGATAAAACAGAATGTGAAGCATTCTCCCACTTTTAAAAAAACTCTGGTCAGGAAATGACAGACATGATTCCAACTCACAGTCTATGGGTGAAAACTGGTCACATGGTCACATCTGGATGTCAAGGGGCCCGGTAATGTGATCCCTAAGTGCTTCCCATCACAATGTTTAATTATAAATTGAGAGCGTGGACTGCGTGTGGGTGGATGGCTAACCAGCTCCGGTGCACAGCTAGGGTCAGCCCACCAGCTGTCTTCCAAATTTAGCCACCACTTAATTTGATTCATAAGGAAATGTGGAAGAGTTCTGGAAGTAATTGGAACAACAGAGGAAAACAGTGGAATAAGATAATCTGAGATATAAGTGAAACATAAACAAAGCCCATCTGACTCCCTAAATTACTGTTTTAATCTTCCAGGAGATGAAGAAAGGCTTCACACAGGTCCTGGAGCCCAGGTATGCTGAATTCTGGAATGGGGAAGCATGGTTGGAGTGTGGCTCTTCTAATCGGTGTGCTTCTAAGAGTTGTTTTCAAATTCCAGCAGGTGGAGGAGAAAATTTGCCAGGCACTTCCACCAGGACTGCTGGCCAGGTTGTGCAGCTTCTGTGAGGACCGGATATGGGAGAGAAGAAGCAAGAGCACTGCCTTGTAGGTAGAACATTATCTTTTTTTTTTCATTGCATTTGTACCTATTCTCTAATTTGAACTTTTGAATAATTTTGTGTAATAGGGAATGTTACCACCTAATAGACTGGAAGAGTGAGGCATGGAAATGACTGAAGAACTCACATGAGTGTCTGAGTGGGGAATAGACCCTGAGTCCCCTGAGTCTACATTCAAGGCCCATTCCATTACAATGCAATCTCCCCTCTGGGAAATAGTTGGCTTTAGGTAAAAATGAAAAGCTGGTCAATTCTGTCCTAAAATCTTCCAGGTTCTCTCTTCTATAACCTTTTGCCCCTCAGATAGCAGTTCCTTGATTTTAATCAAAACTTACTCTTATCCCGTTGGTAGTGCTAACTTGTGCCTCTCCTAGAGATGTTGGCATTTTCTCCTAGGTTAAGTACAGGGCAGGACAAAGGGAGGTTTACAGTTGTTTGAAAATAATCCAATAATCCTATATAATGAAAGGGTAATATGCAAATTGACTGAAAAGTGGAACGACCTGTTACTATGATGCACACTGACCACCAGGGGGCAGACGCTCAACACAGGAGCTGCCCCCTGGTGGTCAGTGTGCTCCCACAAGGGGAGCGCCACTCAGCCAGAAGCCGGGCTCATAGCTGGCATATGCAGTGGCTGTGGCCGCAGTCTTAAGGATGTCCGACTGCTGGCTTAGGCCCACTCCCTGTCAGTCAGACATCCTCCAAGGGCTCCCGGACTGTGAGAGGGTGCAGGCCGGGCTGAGGGACACGCACCCCACCAATTGCACGAATCTATAATAATAAAAGCGTAATATGATAATTAGACCGGACGTCCTTTCGGACGAAGCAGGGGCTTCGAGGGAAGCCCAGATCTTGGGTGCCAGACGGAAGCTGGTGCTGGTAGCCGGGGGAAGGAAGGCCTACTCTTGTATGAATTTCGTGCATTGGGCCTCTAGTTAATAAATAATAGTAGGAGAATAAACTCTGTGGTTTGCATGAGAGTCCATTCCAGTACCTGTGAAACATAATGAAACAATCACATGCTCCACATGCCAGTTCTGACTTCAGCCAGCATTATGGTAACCATCACTTCTTGCCAGAGCATAAACCACACAAATCAAATTTATGGCTACAAAGGATTTTAGAAATCATATGTTTGCATAATAAATATATGATCACTTGAAAAGATGCTCACTCTCACTAGTGATCAGAGAAATTCAAATAAAACACGAAGACAGAGTTCTCCCCTGTCAGACAGGCAAACACAAAAACATATCCAGGTTTGCAGGGATGTGAGAAATCTGTTTATCTCACACTCTTGTAGGATTGTAGGTTAGTAACAACCTTTTGGGGCCACTTTGGCAAATTTCAAAGCAAAACTGGAAACAGCAAAAAATTAAACAGTAATTTAATCAGCAAATATTTAAATAGCAAAAAAATTTAAAAAGTAAAAAAATAAATTGACATAGCAATTTCACAAGGAAGAATCCTTATACCTATGGAGGGGTACAAAATTAGGTGTTCATGAATGATCATGATGAATTGTGATCATGAAAAAATGGAGACAACCTAAACATGTTCAATAGAGAAAGTGTTAAGTCAATTATAGGACATCCATATTGCTATATTGTGGAATTTTGTGTAACCATTAAGAAGAGTGAATTAGAAAGTTAAATGGCACAGCTCCTTATAAAACACTTCACAGTTGCTCAAAAAATTAAATAAGGAGTTACCATATGACCCAGCAGGATATAATCAAGAGTAGTGAAAAATATATGTCTACAGAAACACTTGCACACAAATGTTCATAGCAGGATTTTTCATAATAGTCAAAAAGTGAAAATAGACCAAATGCCCATTTGAATGGATAAGCAGAAAATGGCATATTCATATGATGGAATATTATTTAGCCATAATCTTTATAATGTTGATGAGAAAAAGAAATTGATTCCCAGTGAGGGCCACTGTCTGTGTGGAGTTTGCAGGTTCTCCCCATGTCTGCGTGGGTTTTCGAAAATGGCATATTCATATGATTCATATTTAGCCATAATCTTTATAACGTTGATGAGAAAAAGAAATTGATTCCCAGTGAGGGCCACTGTCTGTGTGGAGTTTGCAGGTTCTCCCCATGTCTGCGTGGGTTTTCTCCTGGAACTCCAGTTTCCTCCCACACCTCAAAGATGTGCACATGAATTGGCGTGTCTACACTGTCCCAGTCTGAGTGAGTGGGGGGGGGGTGTGGGACAGTGCCCTGTGATGGAATAGCGTTCTGTCGAGGGTTGGTTCCCAGAGCTGCTGGGATAGGTTCCAGCCACTTGAGACCCTGACCTGCAATAAGCAGGTTGCAAAAAACTTATCTTACTTATTTATCTTGCTTGTAGCTCACATTATTTTAATGTTTAATATTAGACGTGTTTTGGGTCTTTATTTAGAAGTTTGGTGATATTTTTGTGACCATGCCCAAAAAGCTTAACGTTTGTTTATATCAATTAGGCCATGGTAAAATTGATTTCGTTATACATCGTTTCATTAAAGTTGCAGTTTCCAAGAACCATCAATGACGTTAAGTGAGGACTTACTGTGTATAAAGTGTCCAGAAGAGGCAAATCCATAAAAACAAAAAGTATATTGATAGCTTCCGGGAACTGGGGGAAAGGGAAAGAATGGGAAGTGATTGCTAATGAATACAGGCTTTCTTAGGGCAGAAATGAACATATTCTGGAATTAGATGGCGGTGATGGTGCCACAACTTTGTGAACAATATACTAACACCCATTGAATTGTAAACTTTAACAGGGTGAAATTTGTGGTATGTGAATTAGATCTAAAAAAAGAGAGAGATCTGTCTGGCTGAAATAGCAAGGTGTCCTTGACACAATGTAGGGTTAAAGAACAAGTTGTCGAACAATATATAGCCAATTTTTATATCATAACAGAACAAACTGTATTAGTGATGGTCTAACCAGAAAAATAAAAAGCCCTATAAATATTTAAATGAGAGGGAATTTAACACAGGGACTTGATTACAAAGGTGAGAAGCAACCCTGCACTGGAGAAAGTGAGGAGACCGTGTTACCAGCGCCCAGATGGGAGTTCACTTACTTGCATGGAGGGCCTGTCCCATGGGAGCTGAAGCCTGGAGGCACTGCAGCCACCACAGAGATGCCAGAAGAAGAGGGTGAGGAAAAGGGGAGAAATACCCGTCTTCTCCCTTCTTGCCACCCTCCAATCTTCCCCCATCATAGCCTATTGGCCATATCTATTCAGAAGCTCCGGGTACAGAGAAGCTGAGAAATGTAGTTCCATGAATAGAGAATAGAGCAGAAGAGGAGCAGAGTGAATATCAGAACAAACAGGCAGTTGACCTACACAGTGTATCCCCTTTGCAGCCTGGTACTTATTCTCCTCTGCCTGACGTGAGGCATGTCATCTAAACCCAAACTGTTCTCACCTCCTCAACAAGGGGAGACCCAAAGTCCCATCAGTTGTCATTATCCATTTTAACACATAATTTCCAGTTGATATGATCCTTCCCAAAGGTATGGATGTGGCTTCTCATAATCTTGTGGTCTATTGACTTAATTATAAAGTCAAACACCACTGATACTTATCATAAAAAATAAGGGAAGAGGAAAGAAACAAGCAAGAATTGAAGAATATGCACATAGCAAAATAGTGTATTCATGAGAACACAGTTGATATTTATCATTTCCTCCTTCCACCATCCATTTCCTGTCACTTTCCTAGTCAGCTCTCCACTTGGTTGGGTTCTCCATCGTGTGAGGTGACTGAAATCACAATTCCTAGAGGCTCTGAGTCTTTAGTGGCCATGTCTTTATTGGATTGTTATATTATTCTACTGATTTTTATTTGGAGGTAATGAGAGACACCTGAGATTATCCCCTAAGCTCCAGTGATGGCCTCAGCCTCCACCATGTGGTAGTAACCCAATTTCCCCTTGATTATTAAAATCAACATTCTCTGTCTATTTTTCCAGTGACACAAGGAAATCCAGATAACTAGCTGGCGGCCTCCCTTTCATCTTCCCCATGGAAGCAGTCATTCCTTGGGAACAACTCCAAGATTGTAGGGACAGAAAGCAAACCTCTGAGAATGGAGCCAGTCCTTACCCTTTGTTTCCCAGATACGATGTCTATAGGATAAAGAGCACCAACCATTTTTTGCAGTTAAAATCATATATTGCATCCTATAGGACAGTACCCAATCTGGCAGGGTGTTGTCTCTCATCTGGCACTGTGACTGGGGCTGTAACAAGCCATTCTATCAGGCTAGCTTCTTCTGGGCAATTGAGGTATATGGTAAGGTCAGTGAATTCCATAGTGTGAAGCCACTGCTGTACTTCTGTATTATAAAATGTATCACTTGCTTAGAATGTTGTGATAGATCTATCTAGGCCCTCTAGATCCATCAGCAGTGGATGACAGAAGTATGCAAAGCTCATTATACCCAGGAAGTTTGGGCACCTTGATGCAATTAATTGTAGGCAGTTGAATCCAAGGTCCAGTCAGCCAATCAAGGAAACTCTTGGAATGATTTCCAATTGCATGAGCTAGAACATTGTCTGGAGTCTTGAGTAAGTGTACCCTTAGTGACATATGCAGCCTCACTTAATGTAATCTTCTATTCTTGGGCTGCCACCCTTAGAATCTGCTTGCCCAGATGCTCTCCAGGCTCATGCCCATTCGAAGAGCAAGATTTTACATTTCCTTTGGGGTAGAAGATACCTTTCCCTAGAGCACACTTTGCATTTCCCCCCACTCCCCACCCCCCAGAGTATAGTGGGATTGGATTCTATTTATGGGTCCAGAGACAACAAGAACTAATAACAGTGGGTCTTGAGGATAATAGTATTCTATTGCAAGAAGCTGCCTAGGGTAGGATTATGACATTACAGAGATTTAAGCTGGGGAAGGCTAGTTTACTGAGAGAAGGGAAGATGGATTGCTCCATGGGAAAGGGGGGCTCGAGAGTTTGTGGGTTTAAGATTCTGAGCATTGTCAAACCACCCAAATGTCCCCCTTTCAAGGCTCAAGATCCCACTCCTTCTCAATATATAAAACATAGCTAGGTTTTGTATTCAGCTCATGATGTTATTCTGTAAAGGATACCATTAGACTTTGGGCCAAATCTTCAGACATGTTTATCCAGGGCTACTAGAAATAAGAGATTCTTTAAAGACACCGAAGCGGCTCAGTGGTTCTGTACCTGTGTCCAAGCATATAGTTTCCTGTCTGTGAGCTCTCAGCCAGCATGATTAGAAGCAGTCGGCCACATAACAGCTTATACTAGCTGAGTGCAGGAGTTGTATGAGTTCCCAATGCCTTGTCTGAACTGGCACACTGTGCTGGGCAACCTTCAGGTAATAATTAAAGATGTGGCCACTGCATGCCACCTATTACTTCCATTTGTGAGGAGATCGCCACAATATTCATGCTCTAAACTGTGAGCAACCAAAACCAGAATGCTGTTTTGAGACTGTTTTGTAAGACCACTCCAAGAGCCACATCAACCCAAAGAACAGACACATCTCTAGAATTAAAGTAGAATGAATCTATAAACTGTGAGCAACCAAAACCAGAATGCTGTTTTGAGACTCTGTTTTGTAAGACCACTCCAAGAGCCACATCAACCCAAAGAACAGACATTTCTCTAGTTTTAAAGTAGAATGAATCTATAATAAGGTGAATGTACTCAACACCACTGAACTGTGCACTTAGAAATGGTTAAGATTATTTTATGAGTGAATCAAGTACAGAGAATTGGTTTCATTAGATGGAAGAGAGGGAAGCAAAGAGAAGAGCTGAGGTCACCTAGTGATTAGCAAAGTGGGAAGCTGCTACCATCCTTCTGAGAGTGACAGAGAAGACCATATTGACAAGCCTTCAGAATCAAGGTCATAGCCTTGGAACTGAACCTGGTGGGCCTGTCACATGGGTCCTGAAGCTGTGGAGAAGATGCCATAGGAAGCAGAGAAAGGCTTCTTTCCTTATACCTTCCAATCTTCCACCAGTGCCTTCCATGGACGGAGGTGACCAGGAGCCCATAGCTATGGAAGTAGATATGTATAAGTGCACAGAAAGGAGTCTGGACGTATACTCCCCATCAACAACCCAGGCTGCATCTCTCAGGAAGGCTCAGAGACTTCCAGACAGCCCCTCAGTGGAGCAACTCATGCCCTTGAAGAGAGCGCCAAAGGCCAGAGCAAAGGCAGCTCTGGGCAGGCCAGTGCGCCCAGCAAGAGGAAGTGGTGAGGGGCCACTGGACTCTCCAGCCCAAATGGTTATAACACCCTGTCTCCTGCCCCAGTAGGAGCAGAGAGGCAATGCTGGCAAGGCTGAAGGCAGACGAGGAAGGTGGCTCTGCTGCGTGGGCAGAAGTGGCTCCCCAGGATCAGAGGTGGGGGAGGGGGAGGGAAGTAGGGAACAGCCGGACACAGACCCACCACTGGCTGTGTGTCAAATCCCACCCCACCTGCACCCCTCAGGAGAAGGCAGGAGGGGGAGGCGGGGCGGGATGCAAGCCTCAGACTCTTTTGGCCATCCTTATATTTGACTATGTCAGGCAGTCAGTGCCTTTACAGCCACACAAATCAAATATTCCATCCGGTCGATGCAGAGCAGTCATTAAGCCGCCTGCCAGGGGAACTGGATGATCACTGGCATCAAACGGGTGTTTTCCTGTCAAGCAGGCACAAGTCCGGCCAGGAAGGCACGGTTAGGTCATGACGCAGACTCCACCAGGGGAGCAGTGGCGGGCGGAGGCCCCTGTAAACCCCAGGCTTCATCCTGCAGCCATCAGCACTCTGCCCTCATTGAATTATGTAAATATTCAGATTTTAATGTAACAATGAGGCAATTGCTTGAACAGAATACATATATTTGTGTGTGTGTGTGTGTGTGTGTGTGTGTGTGTGTGTGTCTCTTTCTCCTCAGTATTTAAGGTGTCAGGGCAAGGCAATCCTCAGCACTTTGCAGTCCTGGGAGTGCCGGCAGAGCAGGGAGGAGTCCCAGCTTCCACAGGCCTGAGATCCCCCGGGGGCTGACTTACCCCGTCCTGGGTTCCTCTGCTGCCAGCCAGGAGCCAGGCGGGGAGGCATGGACAGCCGCTTGCACTGTCTGAGCGTGCTCCTTCCCATCCTGGCCCCAGCTCCAAGGGGGAGCGGCTGGCTCCTGGGCCCCAGGAGGACCAGGGGAGGCATGGTCCAGCCTTCCCCACACCAATGTTGGTGGCCACCGAGGCGGGTCACTGAGGCCTGCCATCTGCCACGCTGCCTTGGTCTTAAGGAAAACTCTCCACGTGCTGCCGCTCCTTCCTAATTGTCTGCGCTGGCCTGGCTGGCAGGCATGTTTATTCTGTGGCAGCCAGGCTGGTGGAGGTGTTTTTTCATAAAGAATCACACCCCCATAAAATAAAATTATAGTTCTCCCAGGTCAAAAAAAGGAAAAAAAAGAATCACACCCCTTTTAAGTGGAGTTTGCCTTTTGCCCATCTTTGGTTTTGCAAACATTTCAGGATTAATTGAACACTCTTCCCCTTTCCAACCAAAACACGTGCTCGCCTTCCCTGCGCAATCTGGCAATCTTGGCATCTGGGCGTCTCGGCACCCTCATCTCTGAGTCCCGCTGTTGACAAAGGGCTGGTCTCCAGTCACCTCAGGCTGCTGCAGTGGAGAAAATTGAGTTTCATTTCTGATTAGCCTCTTCAGCTTCTGTCTCTGAAAAGCTCATTTTCTGTAAATCTAGGTTTGGATATCTTCAGGCCCACCTGGAGCATGTGACTGCATATCTTTTGCTCATCTTTTTAATTACAACCATGGTTTGGAAGCTTCATACGATGTGTCATGTTTTGAGTACGGGGATAAGGGGAAAAGAGGCAGCTCCAGGCAGGCTTTAGAAAGTGCCAACTAAAAATTGTTCTCCTCTAACATAATCTCACCAGTTAGACTCCCCTGGAAAAAAGAGAGGGAACTGAAATGATTGTCTTCCTTATTTCTACTATTGCCCACCTCATTTTAGAGAGCAAAACAAAACCAAAAACCTCTCTGTCAACTCCATTATCATTCTTTTTCTCTTTTTGGGTAGCCTAATTCTGGCTGCTCAGAAGAATCACGTGGGGTGTTTAAATCCTTACCCCTGTGGAGTCATCAGAATAACAACCTCCTAATGATGTCCATGTCCTAATCTGGCGTACCTGTTCCCATCCCTGGGATTAAGTTAGCAGTGGTTCTCAACCTTGGCTGCACATTAGAATCACCTGGGAATCTTTTTAAAATCCTGATTTCTGGGCCTCATCCTCTGGAAATTCTGTTTCTTTGTTACTAATGTTGTGGCCCCACTCCCCTGGAGTCTCTAGAAAGGAGCAGAACTCTGCTGACACCTCCCATTCACTCAATGTTGTCCTGGTTCAGGCTACTTTCACATCTCCCTGAATTACTGTGATGGCCAAAGCCATCTCAAAAATAATACTGTTATAACTCTACTAGAGGCCCAGTGCACTAAAATTTGTGCACTCGGGGGGGGGGCCCTCAGCCTGGCCTGTGCCCTCTCGCAGTCTGGGACCCCTCAGGGGATGACCACCTGCTGGCTTAGGCCCGCTCCCTGGGGAATTGGGCCTAAGCTGGCAGTCAGATATCACTCTGGCAGCCCGGGAGCCCTC
>NW_005353967.1:11719111-11761868 GCF_000412655.1 Myotis brandtii
GCAGCTGGTCACACCCCCTTCAGGGTGGGGTTCCCCACTGGGGTGCCTGGCCAGCCTGGGTGAGGGGCTGATGGCTGTTTGCAGGCTGGTCAAGCCCCCCCCAGTGGGGACCCTCACCCCATGGAGGTTTGGCCAGCCTGGGTGAGGGGCTGATGGCTGTTTTCAGGCTGGCCACACCCCCTTTAGGTTGGGGGTCCCCACTGGGGTGCCTGGCCAGTCTGGGTGAGGGGCTGAGGGCTATTTTCAGGCTGGCCAAGCCCCCTGGCCATGGAAGCTCCCAGCCTCTCCTTTTTTTCTTTTTATTTTGGGATATATTTACCTTCTATAATTGAAACTTTGTTGCCTTCAGTGGAGCTCAGAGCCGCCTGGGAGCAACCAAGCCTCCTGCTCGCTTCAGCTCTGTGGCTGCCAGCCGCCATCTTGGTTGGGTTAATTTGCATATAGTCACTCTGATTGGCTGGTGGGCGTGACTTAAGGTGTAGCAAAGGTACGGTCAATTTGCATGTTGTCTTTTATTAGCATAGATGTAAAACACTGACATCTCCCTCAGCCTCAGGAGTGAACTCCAAGATTTTCACCATGTTCCAGACACAGTGTCACCTTGTTCCCGTTTTCTGTTTAACATCGTCTCCTCCCATTCTTGGCCTCTTTATCCCCACCGCACCCTCTCCCCAACTCTATGCCCCAGCCATAAGGAACTACGTTACTCTCAATTCACCACGCTTCCTCTTGCTATTTGCAACATCATGAATGGATCTTGAAGGCATAATGCTAAGGGAAATAAGTCAGAGAAAGACAAATACTGTATTTGTCTTACTTAGTTATAAAATCTGAAAAACCAAGTTCATAGAAATAGAAATCAGATTTGTGGTTGCCCAGTTTGGGGGGTAGGATAGTTGGAAGGTTGTCAAAAGGTAGAACCTTCCAGTTATAAGATAAATTATAGGGAAATAATGTACAATCGAATGACTATAGTTAACCAGAAAAAGATATATAGTTAAAGTGTATTCTCTATTTGGAAGTTACTGAGAGAATAAATCTTAAAAATTCTTATCACAAGGAAAATGAATTTGTAAATATAGGAAGTGATTGATGTTAACGGAACTTATTATATAGTAATCATTTCACAACATATACATATAACAAATCATTATATTGTGCACCCTAAAATTATAGAATGTTATGTGCTAATTATATCCCAATAGAACTGGAAAAAAGAAAATTATAAAATGATTTTTGAATTATGAAATAACCATAAAAATATAAGAGTTTACATTAAAAATAATGTGTAATTAGTCACCAGGGAAGTGCAAAACCACAATGCAACACTGCTATACACCCACCACAATGGCCAGAAGGAAACAGTGTTGGTGAGGAATTGAACTCGCATGTATTTCTGGTGAGTGTAAATTAGGACAACCACCATGGAAAACAGCTGAGCTTTTACATACACTGTGACTCATAAATGGAGGGGTTTACTGTGTTTGTGGATTGGAAAAGTCAACATAATAAAGATGTCAATTATCCTCAAATTGATATACAGGTTCCACACAATTCCTATCAAAATTCCAGGAAAACATTTGGAGATATAGACAAATCATTTGGAGATATAGACAAAACTAAAATTTATATGGCAAGGGAAAGAGTCTAGAATAGGAAAACATGATCTCGAGATTTAGATAACTACAGTAAGCAAGATTCTGGTATTGGTGGGAGGTTAGACCGATAGATCTATGGAACAGAGTAATAGAGAACCAGAATTAGGCTCATAAATATACTCACAGACTTGACAAAGTTTCAGTAGTAATTTACCAAAGGAAATATAGCTTTTCAAAAAAAAAATGACATTGGTGTCTGGATATTCATACCCCATTCCCCTCTCCCCACCCCCCTATAAGAAAGAAAGGAAGAAAGAAAAGCCTTGATTTAACTCTCATAACTTAATATCAAACTTAAGTCAAAATGGATCATGGATGTAAATGTAATATTTAAAACTGTAAAACATTTAGAAAACAATATACCCCAAAGCCAATATACAAATTAAAATGGAATATTAAAAATATTGAAATAATCCAAAGAAGGTTGGAAAGGAAGAACAGAGCAACAAAATCAAATGAGAGACCTAAATTCAAACATATCAATAACTAGATAAAGTAAAAATTTTCTGAACACATGAAGAAACCCACTTGAAATATAAAGACATAAATACACGAAAAGTGAAAGAATAGAAAAAGATATATTGTGCAGACAGTATCAAAAGAAAGCTGGTGGCTATATTACTATCAGACAAAGCAGATCTGAGAACAAGAAATATTACCAGCAGTAAAGGGATATTATACCATGATAAAAGTATCAATTCACCAAGAAGATATAACAATTTTAAATGTGTGTTCAGAATTTGTTGTAGTTTGACAAAATAATAGTTGGTTAATTTTTTATTATTATTTTTAACAGCTTTGGGATTGTAGGCAGAGCCTAAAAAAAATTAGATACTCATTATCAGAAATAAAAAGTCACATTTTTTGTATCCTGTAATAGCTTTCAAAACAAACTCCTAGTTGTTTCTGTCAACAAAACAGCCCTTGGAAATGTGTGTCCTCTGCCATTATACAGGGTAGGAATTTTGAGCAAATATGGCCAATGGCTTCTGATAGGCTGGCTTCTGATTTCTGACCAAAAAATGTGAGTGTCTGAAGCTGTAACTCAGGCTTGGAGTGAGCAATTATAGATGACCTTGCACTTATTGCCCATAGTCCCAGTTTGCAGCACGCTTTCTGCCTTCTTTTTAATTTTAAAAAGACACCCTTGGAAACCAAAACAATAAATAGCCATAGAGATTCTCTCAGGTCCTGGCTTCCACAGCCCCCTCCTTATTGGCTGCAGGAGGCTTTGGTGGGCGGTTCTTCACCTGACATTTCACTAGGAAGTATTTCTTCAGTGTTCTTCCTTCATGGCACGGAGGGTCATTACCTGATTCTGAATTCTATATTTTCTTACAAGGTAAGGCGAGGTTATAGGCTACTGGCTTTTGACACATCTGTCAACTGTTTTTCTTTTTTTAATATCTCCCTTAAGTTGATTTTCCCTGTATTTTTAAAAAATCTTCACCCAAGGATACATTTTTAAAAAAATTGATTTTAGAGAAGGAAGGTGTGGGGGAGAGAGAGAAATGTGAGAGACACACATCCATCGATTGCCTCCTGCACATGTCTCAGCCAGGGTCAGGGATCAAACCTGCAACCCAGGAATGTACCCTTGACTGGGAATTGAACCTGAGACCCTTTGGTGTTCAGGTTGACACTCTAACCACTGAGCACACTGGCCAGAGCCCCTGTATTCTTTTTTTGAAAATTATTTTGAAAAAATTTTCAATTACAGTTTACATTCAATATTATTTTGCAATAGTTTCAGGTGTATGTCATAGTGGTTAGACAATCAGATACTTTACCAAGTGTTCCCCCTTACACTTCCAGTACCCACCAAGCACCATACAGTTATTACAACTGCCAACTGTTTTTCAAATTGCAGAGTAGAATATATGGAGGGAAGTGAGGAATCCAAAAGATGTTGGTAGATTGCTGCAATAAAATAAAACCGTAAGATGAAATTATCGAGGAATAAATATCAAGTCCAATATTTATGTTCAAAAAATCAATTTTATTGAAATAAACCTCTAGGTGGCCATCAAAAGGAACCCCAATGACACTGGAGCAAGGTCACTCTCTGAGAGTGAAGCTAGTAAAATCACCTTAAAATGGATGAGGACAGAGAGCGCATATGTGCCCACAGGTACACACAAACCTGCAGGCAAATTTCATTCATGACAATCAGTGCAACAACACTAAATAAAAGATAGAATTTAAAAAAACTAATATTACATGACCAAAGGGATTTATTCTATGAATGCAAGGATATTTCAATATTTGTAAATTTGGTAATATATTTCACATTAATAGATATAAATAGAAAAATAATATGATTATTTCTACAAATGTTATAAAGGCTCTTGAGAAAATTCAACACGTATTCTTGATTTTTATAAAGAGTTTCAATAAAATTGGAATCAAGAGGTATTACTTTATTATGCAAAACCCCAGAATTATGTGTAAGTGGAAGAGTGGAAGATTCCTATTAAAATCAGAACAAGGGAAGACACACTCTCATGAGTGTTATTTATCATGGTCTGGTGGTGTTCTTCAGCCAAGTAGAGGAGAAAAACGAGTGGTTTAAAGCTGAAATAGAGGACATAAAATTATAGTTATTAGCAGATGACTATTTGCCTCAAGAAGCCAAGGGAGAGTAAATTGAAATACTGTTTCAATCAGGGAATTCAATGAGACGAGTAAACAAAGATCATATATTGAATTTAATAGCTTTCATATATGTGGATGATAATTAGAACAAGAGGACCCCAGAGCAATTACAAAATATGTGAAATACTTATGAACAAACAAGAAATGTGCAAGATCTGTAGAAAAAAATTTGAAATACTAGTGAGGATCACAAAAGGAGAGTTGAACAAGTGAATTATATACTGAATTAATATATAGGAAATTGTGATATAGAGATATTAATTCTCTTTGAGATATGCTAAAATTATAATATACTTTCAAATAAAATATAAACTGGAGCTTTTAGAACTAAGCAAAATTTATTTGGAAAAATAAACAATTTGGGAAAGCTATAAAAATTCTAATAATGAAGGGTAGTCAGAGGAGACTGTCTCTACTAGATATAAAAATATAATATTCAAAACAGTGCAACACTGAACTTTAAATAGACCAATAGAAAAAAACTAGAAAGTCTAGAAATAGAGCCTCATGCATAGAGAAATTTACTGTGTGATAACCATCGCTTTTCAGATCAGCGGGCTCACTGTGTTAGCACTCAGCTGCATGCTTAACCTTCCAGGCTCTCCTGTGTTAGGAAGGTGCTGGCTGAAAGACAGTGCACTACATTTTCAGGTTCCCGCACCAGCTTCCTTTGCTTAGGTTCTGTGAATGGGAGGCATTTGTTGGAATTGAGGGGCAATTCTTATCACCTGAAAGAAGAATTCATTCTATGCATCTGGTGCCTCCTCTGGCTGCAGTAGTAGCATTCATGGCAGGCAATTTGGGCTCTGCCAGCATTAAGGAGAGTGGTAGTAGTTTCCACAGAATCACTAAAGTTTAAGTTCCTGGCACCCTGCTCAGTGTCCACAGAGAGATTCCACAGAAATCAATGACCAGACTACCAGAAGGTAAGCACCAACTGGTGGTTTCTAGGCGGGGGCACTAGCAGCTTCGTGATCACTGAGTAGTAATCTCCCTTTCTTCCTTTGCTTCTTTTGCCCATCAGTGTCTTTGTCACTAATTCATTGCATTCCATTCCCTCTGCTTACAATAGCTAAAGTGCTTTCAGATTTCCTGATAGGACATTAACTGATACAAGGAGAAAATAACAATCCTATATAATAAAAGCCTAATATGCAAATTGCTCCCTCGACTGAGAGTTCAACCCGGAGTTTCACCAGGGGGCGGGGCCGGCCCACCAACCGGCCACGGCCCTTCCCCCCAGCCAGCCCTGCTCCTGATTGGCCTCCACCCCCCCATCAGGGGCAGGGTGGCCAGCCAACCATGGAAAGGGAGGCCCCGGCCGGCAGCCAGCAGACATTAAGGACACTACCCATGCACAAATTTCGTGCACTGAGAGTTCAACCGGGAGTTTCACCAGGGGGCGGGGCCGGCCCACCAACCGGCCACGGCCCTTCCCCCCAGCCAGCCCTGCTCCTGATTGGCCTCCACCCCCCCATCAGGGGCAGGGTGGCCAGCCAACCATGGAAAGGGAGGCCCCGGCCGGCAGCCAGCAGACATTAAGGACACTACCCATGCACAAATTTCGTGCACTGGGCCTCTAGTTATTCAATAAATGATACTGGTGAATCTAGTAGTCAGCCTTTGGGAGAGGGGAGAGAAGGTTTGGTTTTCTACATCACACCTTATACCAAAACACATTTTAGATAAATCAAAGATTTGAATGTAAAAAACATAAACAATAAGAATACAGAAGGAACCATGGCATATTTAAAAATATCTCAGAAGGAAGGTGTTTCTGAGATGTTCCAGATAAGTAACATTTGAACAGTTTAATTCCATAAAAAGTGTTGACATGACAAAAAACAAAAAAAGTGCCAGCACAAAGGAAACCAACAAACAGAAAGATATTTTACAATGCATATCTGTAAACACCAAACCCCCAATAGGAAAATCAACAAAATTTATAGAAAGGATATATAAATGATTCTTTTAAAAAATACTTGGAATTCAGTAGTGAAACATCTGGTCCTGGGCTTTTCTTTGCTGCAAGGTTTTGATTACCGATTCAGTCTCCTTGCTCGTTATTGGTCTGTTGAGATCTTCTATTTCTTCATGATCCAGTTTTGGTAGGTTGTATGTATCTAGGAATTTATCCATTTCTCCTAGGTTATCCAGTTTGTTGGCATATAATTGTTCATAGTAATTTCTTATAATTCTTTTCATTTCTCTGGTATCAGTTGTAATGTGTTATCTTTCATTTCCGGTTTTATTGATTTGCGTCTTCTCTCTTTTTTTTCTTAGTTATTCTAGCTAAAGGTTTGTCAATTTTGTTTATCTTGGAAAGTGTTGGGTATGTCTATAACCTTGATTGTGGTAATGATATCATGGGTGTTTGCCTATGTCCAAACTCATCAAATTGTACACATTAAATATGTGCGGTCTCTTTATATATTAATTATACTTCAATTAAGTTGTTAAAAAATACTTAGTCTTACTCATAATAAGGAAATGCACATTAAAATCACAATAGATACCATTTCTACCTATCAGAATGGCAAGAAAAAGTTTGATTAATACTGTGGTGGTTTGAAAATATATCCACAAATTATTTGATATTCCTCCTCTTCAAGAGAGAGAACGTAATCTCCCTCTGAGTGTGGGCTAGACTAGTGACTCACTTTTAATGAATGAAAATAGTAGAGATGATGGTTTGTGACATTTGAGACTAGATCATGGAAGTTCATGAATGGCATCAGTTTCCTCATTTGCTCTGGGGAAAGCCAATTGCTATGTCATGAAGACACTCAAGGAATCCTATGGAGAAGTCCACACGGCGAGAAACTGAGGCATCCTGCCAGCAGTCAGCAAGAAAGTGAGGCTTTCTGCTAACAGTCATGTGAGCGAGACGCTGTGGAAGTGGATCACCAGCCCCAAGTAAGACTCGTGCAACAGTCAGGCAGAACCACCTAGCTACACTCTAAAATCACTGTCTCACAGTAACTATGAGACAGCACGTGTTGGTTTTAGCTATGAAGTGTGGTGCTAACTTGTTACTCAGCAATAGATAACAAGAACTTGCTCTGGGCTGAGTGTGTGGGACTAGGCGCCGCATAAATTCCTGGTGGGAATATAAATTGGACTGATGCTTTGGAGACATATTAGGCAATACCTATTACAGTAAAAATGTAATTCCACATGTGGAAATACATCCGAAGATATACTTGCACTGGTGTGAAATATTAATTAAACAATTTTGTTTATTGCAGCATTGTTTATTATGGCAGACTAGAAACAATCTAAATGTGCTACTGGGACTAGTTAAATAAATATACATTCATTTAATGGAATTCTATGCAGCTGTTAAAAAGAATAATGTAATGCTATAAACAAGGAACAAAACAATGTTCCTAGTATACTACCATTTGTGTAACACAAAACGAGAGAGTATATATAGACGATATTTTTAACAAATATATTTTTATTGATTTCAGAGAGGAAGGGAGAGGGAAAGAGAGAGAAACATCAGTGATAGGGAATCATTGGTCAGCTGCCTCCTGCATGCCCCCTACTGGGGGCTGAGCCCATGCCCGGGTATGTGTCCTGACCAGGGATCAAACCATGACCTCCTGGTTTATGGGTCGAAGTTCAACTATTGAGCCAGGCCAGCCAGGCTGTAAAGATTATCTTTAGATGGATACATAAGACACTGGTAACAGTGGAGGAGAATGGGGATCAGCAGAGGGAGAAAACATTTTATTATATATCCGTTTTTGATATCTTCTGAAAAAAATGTCTTTTACCAAGTGCAATTTAAAAAATTAAACAATTGGAAAACTAAAATAGATGCAAAGTCATCTGTGTTAAAAGATAGTTTCTAAATGTGTAGCTGATGTATGGAAAACCTCCTAATACAACTGTGATAGCAAGGAGAATATCTTCATGCCTGGAATATAACTTAGGAAAGTTATACGTCATTGTATTTTCTTCTGCATAGAGAAAGAATAGGTTTCTAGGAGGTGAGTGGTCTGTTTAGAGCCGGGATAAAGTGAAATTAGTAAGGGTTTGTCAGTGTTTACCCGAACCAAGGAGAAAGGCAGCAGTTAGCAGACGTGAGCACTTTAATACTAGGGAGTATTTATATGACTCAAGAGCATTCAGTTTCCTTGGGTTAGATTCTGTGCTCAATTGAGCAAGCTTTTAATGACTAATTAAGCTTCTGTAGATTTTTACTAGCAATCTCTTTCATATTAGAAAGAGATTGTAGTCACTGTAATACTGGAGACCCATTAGAAATTTTAAAAGGGCATTTCAGTTTACAGATCAGCCTTTCAGGAGGTAGATTTCTGTGAATCGAGTCTGAGAGCCTGACTGCACTGATGCCGCGGAGTTTCTCTACACAAAACTGAGGAACAGTGTCTACTGGTAGGTCCCACCCCCTGGGAGGCCAGCAGAGCAGCCAGCCAGTCTCTCTCTCTTAGGCAGCTGAGCCTCCTATTTTAAATGTGATAAGCATACGCAAAGCAAAAAGCGGAGCATGCTGAGCAGAAGTTCCTATGAAAAATTCCGGTGTGATCTGATGGTGTCACCCAGCTAAGAAAAGAAGGCTAATGAAAGCACGGGTTCCACAGTTATCATGGGAACTCATCAGCGCATGAATTTTTTTTGTTAGTTTCCACTTGGAAAATCTTTCACCTTCATAATTCAAGAAGAATATGACCGAAGACCCTTGCCAATGCCTAGCATTTCGGATGCCATGTTAGACTATCATTTGTACGATAAGACACATACATAATACAAGTGAAATTGAGGTTTGGATGTTGGAGCATCAGCTAGGTTCACTCACTAGCAAAGTGATTCAAATGAACATGTCACACCAACCTGGTGGTAGCCATTCAAAATATTTTTTTTTGCCATAACCAAATGACAAAGTACTACAAGGCATAGGCCTTCGAAGTCACGAAGAGTTAAAACAGCAAATGTTAACTTGGTGACTGTGATAAGTCAGGTGTACTGAGCCCGGGTCTGGGCACCCCACTTAAAGAGGACAGCCTGAAAGGGTGGGAAGGTTAAAATCTGTGATCACCCAGGCATTTTCTACCTATGCACTTACTCATTTATTTCACTGACATTTATTGAATGTCTGCTATGTGCCAATAGCTATAGTGTGTTTGGGGGTAATCTGCTATGAGAAACAGCTGAGGGAATGTCTGACATGCTTCTAAAAGAGAAGATTTAAAAGGACAGGACAGCTGTTTTCAAGTGTGTGAAGAGGGAGAAGGCTTATCTGTGTTTTTCCAGAGGGCACAACTAGGGAAAGTGAGTAGATGATAAAGGGTGTCAGATGTGGGTGTAAATTACAGAAGATTCTTTTGACTTTGGAATGAGCTGACCAACAGTGGAACCACTGCCTTGCAGAACTGTGATCTTTCGGCCAGTCGGGGGAACTGCAAAGCACAGATAAGGGAGATGGGGTGCAGGAAGGTGAAATGATGGAGTGCAGAAAGGTGAAAAGAGTGCGTGGCCAGATAGTGTGGGGTCTGGCTTGGCACCCCGAATGCGAATCAGCCTAGGCCAGTCACCCCTTGGCATGTAATGATTTAACTTTTGTTCTGTCAACCTTAAGGCATCATGCTACGTTGTAATTTATAATTTTGATGAAACACATGCTACAAGGCTCGGGTGTGGGAGTGAATCCCTGAGCTAGCCAGCGAATACCCACATCTCAAACAGATTCTGACGTTCTATACCTGTGGAATACAGTCCTTCTTGTGATGTATTACAACTTTTTTTTCTATTATGAAAAGTAATTAATGTTTAGGGTCAGGAACAAAAAAAGTAAAGATACAATATTTAAGAAAGTGAAGGTTCCTATCAGAAATATAGTTTCAGATAAATTAGAGGGGCATGTTAAATTCAGTAGCGACGTAGATCTGTGACATGAAATTGTTTCATTGAAGGTTCCACAGTTATTTAATTAATTTATTTATTTATGTAACTTTGTTTTAATCTTTGTTGTTGAAAGTATTACATATGTCCCCCGTTTCCCCATTGATCCCTTCTAGTCCACCCCCACCACTACCCTAGGCCAGTGATGGCGAACCTTTTGAGCTCAGCGTGTCAGCATTTTGAAAAACCCTAACTTAACTCTGGTGCCGTGTCACATATAGAAATTTCTTGATATTTGCAATCATAGTAAAACAAAGACTTATATTTTTGATATTTATTTTATATATTTAAATGCCATTTAACAAGGAAAAAATCAACCAAAAAAATAAGTTCGCGTGTCACCTCTGACATGCGTGTCATAGGTTCGCCATCACTGCCCTAGGCCTTCACCACCCTATTGTCTGTGTCCATGGGTTATGCCTATATGCATTCAAGTTTTTTACTGATCTCTTCCCACCTACCCACCCACCCCCACCTTCCCTTTGAGATTTGGCAGTCCGTTTCACAGTTTTGACAATCTGCCACCAAGGTTAAGGGAAATGTTCAAGAAGAGCAAGCAGATTCTGCACTCAGACTACTATATTCCACCCTCTCCCTTGATCTTTTGCTCTACACAATTTGAACAACATTGGTTCTGAGGAAGGAGAAAAGATTCCTAGTCAAATCTTCGTATTCATGTAAGAAGTGTGGGGAAGGAATTGAGGCGTGTCTCTTGGCCTGTGGTTTCCCCGTTGGTCTATGCAGGTAATGGGAGAACCTGGCTCTACAGAACTTATGTGTTCCAGGTTGGTGTGATACCAAAAACAATCCCACAAGTCCGAGATGTTTCTGCCTTTCCCTTTAAGGAATGATGTGCCTGTCAGCGCTAGGCCCGAGGGCCCTGTTTCAGAGGCAACCACTCTTTCCCCTTTCCCCGGGATACCACAGGCAGTTCAGACTTAACTACTGAAGACAGAGCAGGGCTTTCAGGGGACAATCCCAGCTCCCCAGGTTTCCCTGAGGTAGTTCTCAAGGTGCCATCCCTGGACTGGTGAATCTGCACCACCTGAGAACTGTTAGAAATGCAAATTTCCAATCTCCCCTCCCCCGGAGGCACTGAATGGAAAACTCTGGGAGGTGGAAGGGGTCTGTGCAACTAGTGGACAAGCCCTGCCAGTGATACCGATGCCTGCTGAGTCAGGAAAGATAGAAGACATCAGGAGCAGGAGAGCGAGTTGGGTCTTACGGTTGGTTTCATGTCCAACCTTGACTGTCAGCCTCTTCTCCCCTGAAGAGAGTTTCCGGGAAGCCAACAGTGGTCTCTTTCTGCGTCCAGAACCAACAGGGAGCCTGGGAGTTCCTGGAACACAGTGGTAAGTAGAAAATGCTGTTAGATGTTTTCTGTCTGGCTCCCGGTGGCCTTGCCACGGCCTAAGTGGCACCCAGGTTTCCATAAACGCAAAATAGAGATGTCAGCACACCCATGATAGGCCACGAACAGTGAGTCCGTTTGCAGAAACCGTCTTCCCACCTACCCACCCACCCCCACCTTCCCTTTGAGATTTGGCAGTCCGTTTCACAGTTTTGACAATCTGCCACCAAGGTTAAGGGAAATGTTCAAGAAGAGCAAGCAGATTCTGCACTCAGACTACTATATTCCACCCTCTCCCTTGATCTTTTGCTCTACACAATTTGAACAACATTGGTTCTGAGGAAGGAGAAAAGATTCCTAGTCAAATCTTCGTATTCATGTAAGAAGTGTGGGGAAGGAATTGAGGCGTGTCTCTTGGCCTGTGGTTTCCCCGTTGGTCTATGCAGGTAATGGGAGAACCTGGCTCTACAGAACTTATGTGTTCCAGGTTGGTGTGATACCAAAAACAATCCCACAAGTCCGAGATGTTTCTGCCTTTCCCTTTAAGGAATGATGTGCCTGTCAGCGCTAGGCCCGAGGGCCCTGTTTCAGAGGCAACCACTCTTTCCCCTTTCCCCGGGATACCACAGGCAGTTCAGACTTAACTACTGAAGACAGAGCAGGGCTTTCAGGGGACAATCCCAGCTCCCCAGGTTTCCCTGAGGTAGTTCTCAAGGTGCCATCCCTGGACTGGTGAATCTGCACCACCTGAGAACTGTTAGAAATGCAAATTTCCAATCTCCCCTCCCCCGGAGGCACTGAATGGAAAACTCTGGGAGGTGGAAGGGGTCTGTGCAACTAGTGGACAAGCCCTGCCAGTGATACCGATGCCTGCTGAGTCAGGAAAGATAGAAGACATCAGGAGCAGGAGAGCGAGTTGGGTCTTACGGTTGGTTTCATGTCCAACCTTGACTCTTCTCCCCTGAAGAGAGTGCCCGGGAAGCCAACAGTGGTCTCTTTCTGCGTCCAGAACCAACAGGGAGCCTGGGAGTTCCTGGAACACAGTGGTAAGTAGAAAATGCTGTTAGATGTTTTCTGTCTGGCTCCCGGTGGCCTTGCCACGGCCTAAGTGGCACCCAGGTTTCCATAAACGCAAAATAGAGATGTCAGCACACCCATGATAGGCCACGAACAGTGAGTCCGTTTGCAGAAACCGTGCAGAGACCCCCAAACCAGCTGCTTTTTGCATCTTCCTACCTGCCAAGCTGTCAACGCAGCACATTTGCCAGCTCCGGTTTTACGTGAGAAAACTACAGCCCTACCATTTATGAGTCATGCCTTTTACCACTAGAACTTTGCCAGATGAAATGTTTAACAACTAAACTAACAAATTCTCTGCGCGTGTTTGTGTGTATGCTGATCACCTAGTAAATATTTCAATCTCAGTCACTTCCCCCCTCCCTTCACCAGTCGGCTCTTGTTTGTCTTCTTTATGGCGGGCTGTTCATGTGACAGCTGTTTTATATTGATATAAGCAAGCACCCCACTCAGACTGAATAAACGTCAGGAGAACAGCAGGAAGCCCACTGCTTCCTGTTACCACCTACCCATGCTTCAAATGTGTGCGCTCACTAATGACAAGCGACATCCACAGAGTCCACACTTGGAGGCTGAGAGGTTGTCCACGGTCCAGGAGGAGCCACGCTGTGGGAGGTCTGGGTTAGAAGCCTCAGCGGGTAAACACAGGCTGCTGGAGGGAGGGGAGACGCCCAGGAGAGGTGTGGGAGAAGAGTTCACATGAACAGCCTGGTAGCCACCTCCCTCATGGAGCGGCTTGTGATTCTGGGGGGAAGTCTCTAGCAGTTGTGGATCTCACCTGCATAAAAACCTATCCATCAGCTCTGACACGTGGCATCCCAGGTGGTGCCCTGGTTAGCAGATGGTTAACCAGTTAATGAAGTTTGTTTCTCTCTTCATGAATGGCAGCTGGTGGCTGACCTTCACCCTGAGATCTCTGCTCATTTTCCCGTGGCCTGGAGGAAGGAAAGAGGGAAGGAAGCGGGGGAAAATACCACAATTTAGTTGTTATGTTGAGGAATTCTACTCATGGGGTCTTGAATATATGTTCTCCTTGGAAAATGAAATGTGAAAGTTGGAGATGTGGTTCCATCTGGTTGGAAAGGGGTAAGGGAGGTTTCTGGCGTGCTCCCCTCTGCTCCTGGCCAGAGGCCTCGGGGCCAGATGAGGACCTGCCCTTGTCTGCTGCTGACAGTCTCCAAGAAGTAATTCTGGGATTGTGGACGGAAGTAGGCCTCTTCCTATAACCCTCCCTCTAGTGGTTAAAGAAAGGGCAGTCTTTTGTGAGCTGGCCAATCAGGCTGGCCCTCGCCTGGCTGGCAGAATTCAATCTGGTGGCATGTGTGTTTTTATACAAAACCTCTGTGTGCTCAAGAAAGGTCAGTGAACAGTGGGCAGCCGACTGCATCCCTTTATTCCTTGTCTCGTCACTACCTGGTCTAGCTTCCAAACCTTCCTGACAATACGAGGCTTTGAGGGGGGCGGGGCTGTCCCGCTGTTCTATTGTCAGTCATTTTCCTGAACAGCATTCAGGATCCTGGTGGGAGCTGGGGTGGGTGAGATTGTAGCTAAATCATGGGGCAGGAACCGACTGAAGTTCTCGGAGGGTCTTGTGCCCCTGCAGGTATCCCTGATGTGGAAACTGCCCCCTCCCATACAAAATGTCAGGGGGAGGGGAGTTGGCAGGAAGTTGGTTGGAGGAAAGTTCCATGAGGGTATCTGGGTTATGAAACAGACATTCCTAAAGAAATGGGGGCCCCAGAGCAAATCAGTGTGTTACTGTCCAACTATCTCACTATGTAAAGTCACATTAGAATGAATTACAGGAGCGGCCTGAAGGTAACAGGTAATGAGCGCTTGCTGCTCGGTAGGCACTGTTCATGATATATTGTGTGAAGTGTCTCTCCTTCTGCTTAATCCTCCTAATAATCCTCCGAAGCAGACAGTCTTATTGTCCCTAATTCCTCGGATGAGTGAAGGAACGTGCCTGGGGTCACATGGTGCTTTGTGTGGCGAACCAGGGAGTCTAAATCATGTGCTAGAAATCCAGCTCTAAAGTTAACCACGTCAGGGTGAGTCTCAAATTTAATGTGCATGCAAGTCGCCTAGAGATCTTGTTAACGGCAGAAGCTGATTCTGTGGGTCTCAGGTGGGGCCCGGGATTCTGTATTTCTACCAGGCTCCCAGGTGCTGCTGGAGCTGGTGGGCTGCTCCCGGCCCCTGGCTGCCTCTGGGCAGGAGGTAAATGATTTGCCCAGGGCCTGGTTTCCCCACTCTAATCGGAGCTGCTGCTTCTCATGGTGTTACCCTGGCCACCCCCCTCCCTGTTAACCCAGGAGGGGGACAGAGGAAGGGACTTCCAGGATTTCCACTGTGACTCCCACGCGGGGAGCAGGCCTTTGCATCCAGGACTGTGCAGTCACCAGCTTCCTGTCTTTACGACCCAGGGCCCCCCGTGTGCTGGAGCAAGAAGACAACGGCCATGCTGCTTAGCGTGTAGGTGCATACCCTGCATCCCACCCCGGCTCTGTCCTCAGAGTCTCAACCCCATCTCACAGCCACAGAGACATTTTTGTACATTTTCCACTTGTCCTAGTGAAATAGAAACAGCCCCGGAGTGGAAGGCAGAGGCCGTGAGTTCCATCCCCAATTTACATCTTCATTTGCTTGGTGACTGGAGGCTAGAAACTTGGACTTTCTAAGCCCTCATTTTCTCTGTCTCCAAATGGAGCTAATAAAACGAATCCCCGTTTTGTAGTTTAGGAATACTCCCAAGATGAAGGAACTCACATTTATAAAACAATTTGAGCTCCTTTGGAAATAAGTTCTTATTATGGAAATGTATAAATAATAATATAATTATGGCCCAAGTCCGTGAATGCCTCCTATGGCACTCAGCCACTCGTTAGGGTTAATGACCAACTCTCCTTTTTGGTTTTAAAAAGCTCTCCTTATTACAGCATTTCCCTGAAGTAGTCAAAGGAAACGGCCTGCTTGAAATTCACACTCAATTTCACCATCAGTCAAACCCCACTGAAGTGCCAAGATAGTTGTGGGGAGAGAACGCCACATCAAAACCCAGGCTGGAGCAGTGAGTGGCTGGGAGGCAGTCAAAGACGGGACAGTTCCACCAGATGCACTCCTTGCAAATGCGCTGCAGTGGAACCCAAAGTATTTCTTTGTTTTTCTAAGAATCGTCAGTCTTTTGGCGACTGCCAGTCAGGTTCATTTTCGCATCACCAGTTTGGGGGGACTGGGTCAGTTGGAACAAGAAGAGAGAATCTGGAAAGACAGCAGGCAGCGCGAAGATGTCTGACAGGCACTTTCCATCCCTGATCCAAAGCGCCACTTCTCGCTTCCTCGGCAATATGCAGGGAAATTGTTCTTGTCTTAGGGCAAGATTGCTCTATTCGGAGAGGGAGAAGTTTGCCTGGAGTATTGTCTGCCAGGGAATCAGGCAATCGCATTGTTGAAACCATGATTTATCTTGTACACGGGATGTCTTAACAATCTTTCAATCACTTCATTGCAAGGTTATGTTTTTGCTTCCCCTGGCTCTTGACACGCAGCATGGAGTTCTCCTGCCTTTTCCCATTTGATTTTCATTTGTTCCCCTGCCGCCTGCGAGGGGTTCACATTGCACGTGACAAGGCTGAGGGCTCAGAAATCATTTATAAGCAGCTGGGGCAGGGCTGCCCAAATCCAAGCGCACTCAGAGACCCAGAGGATTGGTTTCTTTGTTTCCTGCCAAAGAGATTATCAGTCACTCTCTCATAAAGAGAGAAAATGGTCAATGGAGTCCACAATTCTCCAAACAGCCCTCAGTCTAATTAGGCGCCCCTCACACATACCATCTCCTGAGGCTGGCTGCTCAGTCCATTTTCTCATTTGTAGTTTTAGTTACTCTGGGTCCCCTCTGCATCCCCTTTCCCCCACTTTCCTCTTTTGTTCTTCTTCCAGACCTCATTTTGTATCTGGGACAGCCTCCCATTTTCCCTGTCACCTTAAAATTCTTGTTTCCAATCCCCCCCCCCCTCCAATCTTACAAATAAATCTAGATGTAATCCACTCTGCAATCTTAGCATGATCACCTCAATTTCCATTTCCCCTTTAGTTTCCAAAATTACCTTTAAAAGTCAGAATTGACTATTACTTTTCTTGGTAAGTTTGAATCCATCATAGTGCCTGAAATATGAAAAGATGGCTACGGATGCTGTGAAAACAAAACGGCCCCCTTATAAAGTGCACACGTCTCCTCTGCACCTGATTGCGTTCTGGTTCTGCCTGAATGGACCAGTGCTCTCTTCTAGGAGCAGGACAATCAAGGGCCCGGGGAACTGGCTTACTCCAAAGTTAGGGATGGCCCATTTTTTAAAAGCTTTGACATACAATTATTTGACATGTTACCTATTTATTAAACTAGATTAGCAAAATATGCATACTTTTTATTATAGTTGGCATACATTATATTAGTTTCAAGTGTACAACATAGCAGTTAGACATTCATAAAACTTACAAAGTGATCACCTCAAGAAGTCCAGTACCCATCTGATACCATAGTTATTACAATATTATCTATCTATATATAAAAGCCTAAGCTACCGTTCGACCATTTGACTGGTAGCTATCCTATATAATAAAAGGCTAATATTCAAATTATCCCCTCGGCTGGGAATTCAACCAGGAGGAGAGGCTGGCCAACCGCCCGCGGCCCCTCCCCAGCCCAGCCAGATCAGCCCCAATCGGGGCAGGCCAGCGGGACTCCACCCGTGCACGAATTCGTGCACCAGGCCTCTAGTCTATATATATAAAAGCCTAAGCGACCGTTTGACCATTCAACTGATAGCTATGATGCGCACTGACCACCAGGGGGCAGATGCTCAACGCACAGGCATGGAAACATGAAACAGACTGATGAATCTCAGAGGGAAGTGGGGAGGGAGAAGGGTGGGAGGAGATTAACCAAAGATCTTATATGCATACTAGAGGCCCGGTGCATCCGTGCACCGGTGGGGTCCCTCGGCCTGGCCTGCGGGGATCAGGCCAAAACTGGCCTAGTGCATGGATTTGTGCACCGGTGGGGTTCCTTGGCCTGGCCTGTGGGGATCGGGCTGAAACCGGCAGTCCGACATCCCCCTAGGAGTCCCGTATTGTGAGAGGGAAGAGGAAGATACAAATAAATGGAAGGCTATATTATTTACAATATCTTGGCTATTGTAAATAATGCTGCAATGAACACAGGGGTGCATGTATCTTTTTGAACTCGTGTTTTGGATTTCTTTGGCTGACTACCTAGAAGTGGGATAACAGGGTCATTTGGTGGCTCTGTTTTTAATGTTTTGAAGAACCTCCATAGTGACTGTACCAATTTATAATCCCACCAGCACTTGTTGCTGTTTACTGATGATAGCCATTGTGACAAGTGTGAGGCGATATCTCATTGTGGTTTTAATTTGCATTTCTCTGATGATTAGTAACCTTAAACATCTTTTCATATGCCTATTATATATTTTGGATATTAACCCTTTACAGGATGTATCATTGGCAAATACCTTCTCCCGTTCAGTAGGTTGTCTTTTTGTTTTTGTTGATGGTTTCCTTCACTGTGCAAAACCTTTTTTAGTTTGATGTAGTCCCATTTGTTTTTCTTTTGTTTTCCTTGCTCAAGGAGACATAAAAAAATATTGCTAAAAGCTATGTCAGAATTTATTACCTATGTTTTCCTCTAGGAGTTTTATGGTTTCAGATGATATATTTAAGTCTTTAATCCATTTTGAGTTTATTCTGGTATATATGTAAAAAAGTGGTCTCGTTTCATTTTTTTTTGCATGTATCTGTCCAGTATTCTCAGCACTATTTATTGAAGAGACTGTCTTTACCCCATTGTATATTCTTGCCTCCTTTGTCATAGATTAATTGACCATATAGATATGGATTTATTTCTGGGCTCTATTCTGTTCCATTGAGCTATGTGTCTGTTTTTATACCAGTACCATGATATTTTGATTACTTGTAATATAGTTTCAAATCAGGTAGTATGATACCTCCAACTTTGTTCTTCTTTCTTACGGTTGCTGTGGCTATTCGGGATCTTTTGGGGTTCCATACAAATTTTATGATTATTTGTTCTAGTTCTGCGAAAAATGCCATCGGCATTTTGATAGGCATTGTGTTAAATCTGTAATTGCTTTGGGTAGTGTGGACATTTTAATGATGTTATTTCTTCATATCTGAGCATGGTATAGCCTTCCATTTATTTGTATCTTCCTCAATTTCTTTCTTCAATGCCTTATCGTTTTTTGAGTACAAGTCTTTTACCTCCTTGGATAAATTAATTCCTAGGTATTTTATTCTTTTTGATGCTGTTTTAAATGGGATTGTTTCATAACATCTCTTTCTGATAGTTTGTTACTGCTGTATAAAAGCACAACCAATTTATGAATATCTAGTTTGTATTCTGCTACTTTACTAAATTCATTCATTACTTCTAATAGTTTTTGGTGGAATCTTTAGAGTTCTCTCTACATAATATCATAAAATCTGCAAATAATGACAGTTTTACATCTTTTTTTCTAATTTAGATGCCTTTTATTTCTTCTTCTTGTCTGATTGCTGTGACTAGGACTTCTAATACTATGTTGAATAGAAGCGGTAAAAGGGGGCACCCTTGTCTTATTGCTAATCTTTAAAAAAAAAAAGCTTTCAGCTTTTCACAGTTGAGTGTGATGCTAACTGTGGGTTTGTCATATGTGGCCTTTATTATGTTGAAGTATGTTCCCTCTATCCCTCTTGGCTGAGAGTTTTTATCATAAATGGGTGCTGGATTTTGTCAGATGCTTTTTCTGCATCTAATGATATGATTATATGATTTTTATCCTTTCTTTTGTTTATGTGGTATATCATGTCCATTGATTTGCAGGTTTTGTACTAACCTTACATCCCTGAAATAAATCCCACTTGATCATGGTGTATGATCTTTTTAATCTTGGATTTGCTTTGCTGATATTTTGTTGAGGATTTTTGCATCAATGTTTATCAGGAATATTGGCCTATAATTTTCTTTTTCTGTAATGTCTTTGTCTGGTTTTGGTATCAGGGTAACACTGGCCTGATAAAATGAGCTTGGGAGCCTCCGGATGGTCCATGCTTGATGGCAGGCCAGAATCTGCCTCTTTCTGGAGAAATCTTCTTGTGGTACTGGCTATGCATGGGAACATGAGTGTCAACATCAGCTGCCTCTATTCTTAATGATTTTGAGCTTAGTATCCCTATCTGTAGCACAGGAATAATACATACCACGTGGGGTTGTTGTGAAACTAAAACAAAATAATTTTTGTAAGATAGTTAATACAAAGCCGGGCATATATTATGAAAATGATAATATATTAATGCTTTCAGTCACCAAATACCTATAAAGCATGGAAAGGAGTTCCATTTATGGCATAAAAGTACCCCCACCCCCACCCCAGTCTTTCATCACTCTATACTGAACCATTTGAACTAATCAATTCACAAGTCAATTCTCCCTTCTCCACCTCCAGCTTTTGTTTTTGACCCTGATGCTCATCATTTTTAGCAACCTGGAGAGAGCTGGCATTGACTCTATACAACCTAACCCCTAGAAGAAAATATCTCTTTTTCCTCAACAGAATTTATTTCTGACAGTGAAGAACCATAATAATCATCATCTTTATGATATGAACAAAAGCCCCCACAGGGCTTTTGGGGAGGGCTTTGTTTATGGGGCTTTGGAATGCTCCGTTTTCACATTTATAACCACAAAGGCATCAAGCAAACAAAATAGGTCACATTTCTTATTATTAAGAAACCTCTCTCACCTAATTCAATGCATTTGGTAAAATATATTTTCGAGATAAAGTTTTCCTCTGGTGGAGCCAGCTGCTACATCATTTATATTTCTTCCTAATAACTCAGGAAACTGGCCTGGTCCTCATTTATATGTTTCTGCTGGTAATATACTTTAGAGGCACCATTTCATTTTCATTTTAAGTGCTTTGGATTTTAGGGAATTGAATTTTGTTTTGTTTTGCTTTGTTTTAGATGTGTAGTGTGTGTGTGTTTTACTGCCCTCATTCGTCCCTCCCTCCTTCCCTTCTTTCTCTGTCTTTTCCTAAAGCTTCTTTTCCCAAACGAGTGAATGGTACCTACATGCTTCTCAAACACTCAGTAAGATTCAGCACCGAATAAACTCTAGAAAGTCCTTATTTACTTAAAATAAGGATGCAGAGAGCATGGTCTAGTCTAGTGTCATGAGCCCTGTCCAAACTCTAAATTAGGTGATTCAGCAGTCAATATACTGACTGCATACAGGTCAATTGCTCCACAATCACTAATCCCTTGATTTGATTTGACTTGCCTGCATCAGCCATTTTGCCTCAACAACTTAATTGTTCTGCATTTTAACATATTGTTTGTTTTTCTGTTATTAGTTATGTCTGTGGAAGCAACCAATTAGAGAATAAAATTGAGTAAGTCTACCAGGAGGACACTGTTAAACCTCTGTCACCATCTGAACAGGTCTAAACTAAGGCTGGAAGTGAAATTCCTGGGTTGGTTGGTCATTCTTTGATTGATTTGACTGCTTAATTTGACAAAGATGTCTGTCAAAATGATCACGTGACCAATTTGACTGATAATGTATAAAAGGCACTGAATTTATGCAACAGTTTATTCAAAATGGTCACCATAGCAACTACAATCATTCATTCATTTTCACATTCATTCATCACAAACAATTGAGCAACCTGCTGTGTTCTGGGAACTGGGGATAAACAATCCCTGCCCTCATGGAGTTACATTCTACTGGACAGACAGACAATTAGCAAGAAAGCAAATAAGCTGTTTAGTCATTTAAACAGAGAGCAATGCTCTACAGAGAAAGGAAGTGATTGGGAAACAATAAAGGGGATCATAAGTATAGAGTGATAAGAGTGAGCCAGCTTGCAAAGGTGATGTTTGAGCTACTTGCCTTTAACTATGGTGAACCCACTGTGCTGTTCTCCCTCTCTCAGTCTGCCTTGATGCTTCCCAGTGTTCCAGTCTCAACCTACTTCTCTACTCAAAGAATACATTCAAATACATTCTAGCTAGTTTTCAACTGACTTCACTTCATTTACCACTGACACATCAATGATCTATATCTGTTCCCCCCGCCCCCCCCCAAATATTGACCTTTATTTCAAGCTGTTTATTGCCTCAATGGCTCAAGCTCAACATATCCAAAAATAAAACCCATTATCTTCCCCCCAAATCTAATCTTCCTCCAGTGTCCTTCCTCCATAAACCCTGTCTTGGTTAGTGCCAGCATTATCAACCCAGCATTTCAAATACCATGACTCCTGTCTCTCTTGCTCATGTTCTATTACTTATGAAGCCCTGTTGATTTTCTTTTGAAACCTCTCAAATCTGACTTCTCTGTGCCCCAACATTAATGCACATTTCCTTATCTCTCTCTTGGATTTTTTAAAACATTGAGTTGCAGTATAATGAGCATATAGTAAGCGCACACATCGTTAGTGTACAACTGAACTCACCCATGTGACCATCACCTGGGTCAAGAAGCATAGTGTTACTTGGAGCCTTGTCTTCTCCATGACTGGGTCTAAATTCCACTGCTGATGGTTAGTGACGTTAAGGCTCTAATACTTACCAAAATTCAAGTGTCCAAGGAGGCCTATCATTTTAAGCCATAGTCAGTTATGTCTAGCTAAGTGTGTGTGAATGATTTAAGAACAAGGTGTAGTAAATGTGGGAGGAAGGGCATGGGCCACTGAGCAATTGAGAGATGGAAATTTACCAAATGGGGTGGAGAGTTCCGAGAGACATGGTTGGGGATGTTGACCTTTGACTGCCAAAGACAAACTGCCTACAGCACAGCTTTGTAGAGGACAGGCTGCCATGGGAACTAGATAGGGTCATAAGACCCTCTTTTCTGGAATGTTCTGCTCCCTATTTGGATTCAGTTATTTGTTAAAAATAATAATAATAATGGGAACAAAAGTCAGGGTGAAACTCATGAGGCTTTCAAGGTTAGAGTAGGTGAGACAAAGGAATTGAAAACCCACTTATGTGAATTTGCCTAATTCATGTTATATGACATTCATTCCCAGCCTTATAATAAATCAAAGTAAAAATTCTCCGAATTGAACTACATTGGAGGAGAGATTCTGAATAGCACATTCCTTACCCATAATTAGGTCCATTGGGAACAAACTGTCTCAGAGCAGCCTCTGTAGTTCCTCCTTCCTCTTCTGGAGGGCTTCCTCTTCCTCCTCCTCCTCCTCCTCAGCCTTAGGATTGCCATTTGCACCCTCAACTAGATGTATGCTTTTGGCAACTACTATTTAAATGACTATTTGTTTTAAAAACTCTGTCTAGCTTTCTTTATAGCCATTAAAAAATATTCTAATTTATTTTTGATTACTAGAAAATAGATTAATATTAGTGGTCAAAATACTGTTTAGAAGGGCCTCCCCTAGACTGGCTTTCATGCAGAGAACTCTGTTACAAGTGTTACATGTCGTGGAGTTATGCCATAATAATTTTTAAGCTCAATTGAATAGTGAGAAGAAATTTTCAAATGCAATTGGGTTGCTCCCAACTCTATCAGACACTGTTCAGCTGCTTCTGAAGAGATCAACAAGCAACTCAGTTGCATCCATTTTCTTCAGGAACAATTGGATTGCTTCTGAGAACCCAGCTGACTCTCACCTTACCTGGGTAGAGCTCGGTTGTATAAAAAATGAAGGGTATGTGGTTGAAGGAATACTCAGTGGATGTGAGCTAAGAATTCATCAGATGCCTTTTGTACTGTGAAAGCTGTTGGGCCAGAGCAAGGAAAGGAAACTCTAAGGATGCTGCAACACTTATGTACCTCACATTATTCTTTCCTCAAACAGTTTTCACTATGCCAGACACTGTACTATAGACACTAGGTAAAAAGACCCTAGTCACCTCCCCAGCTCAATTCTTTTTCTGCTTATGAGTCTCTGAGTGTAGGAGCAGGGAATTCGCCCTCCATACTGGATCTACACAGTCTGAGAGGCCTTCACCCCAAGATTTAGGGGTGCAAACATGATTGTGCTTTAAGCCAATTACTAGATCACATTCCCACTACATCACAATGGTTGATTTAAGAGATATGAGTGGCTTAACCCGGTCCAATCAGCATGAGCCTCAGACTTTTAAGAGAGCTTTTCAAAAAGACGCTTGCTTTTTCTGCTTTCTCAGAAGACTCTTGCTCTTTTGTCCACCTGAGTGGTTTTAGTTGCCACATGCATTTAGCTTCCACGATGAGAGAGCCCAAGCTGTCAGGGTCACCATAGAGTTTGAGCACTAAGCCTATGTAGCAGGAGGCTCAGCCAAGGAATAATGAAAAGACAGTTACAGCTAATGACTTTATCTCTGACTCTAACTGCACCTGGATCCAGCCTCTACCCCATAGATCTTCTAGCCCCATATGCAAGTTTTCAGTGTAATAGATATGGGTAAAATGCTCAGTGTATTTATATGGAAAGAAAGGCTGAGCTGAGTGTGACTTCAATATGAATTAGCTCAGGCTCAAGAAAATTGAGGCTGGTAGAAAGAAAGCAATGAAATAGAACAATATTTATGGATAAAGAGTGGTTGGATTCTTTTGTTTCTATATGTGCTCTCCACCTTCAGGTTGGTACTGACCCAACTGGATGAAAAGTAAAGAAAACAAAAAATAGTCAAGATTTTCCTATTGCATTGACCCCTAGTGACCAATGCAGCTTCTGTGTTTTGTTTTGTTTTTCTTCAGTGAATTGATTTTCTGTGAGAGTGACCTGGCCAAACCAAGTAGAAACAGCCCTAGGATAAGCCTAAAGAATGCAAAATACATAGAAGGTAACCAACAATAACATATCGAGGATTTTCATGTAAAGTTATAAAACAGAATGGGATAGAGAACCCTCTTGACTTTTCCCAAAATGCTTTCTTGTCCTAACAAAAAATTAGAGCAAGAACGCTTACATACAATTTGAAGCAGAACCGTAAAGGACTTGGCTCCTCAGAACAGCCTGGAGAGATCGTGAGGGGTGGATGTGATTTGAGGGCCTCAGAGAAAGCCACTTCTTTGACCTTAGGATTTATTCCAGTGGGAACCTTGTGGGTCTTCACCTTCCTGGCTGAGACGGAAGTAGCAACTCCCCTTGATGCCTGGGACTACAACATTCTCAGAGGCCCAGCACTTACCCCTCTAGTCCAGCTTTTCTTGTAAATTTGCAAACATCTATGCCCTCTATTAAACCTGTCTCCACTGAAAATAGCTAGAGACAATTCTGTTTGCTGCTACTGAAATTCGATTGATGTAATCACCATGAACAAAAGTGTTTATAAAGAAGGGCTCTAGTTTTGAGTACTATAAGAAGAGAAACAAAACTTCTTTTGTCCTTCCTTTGTGAAGCTTATGCTCTAAGACAACAAATGTATGCAGATTTATCTAGGATGAAGAGCAAAATTGAAATATTATGTGCAGGTCAAGGAAGTAGAGAATCAGTGAGGCGGGCAGGGAGAGAATGCAGAAAGTGTGACTGAGTTTGGTGCCCAGACTGAGTGGAGTGAGAAGTAAGTAAAACCAGGAAATCCACAGGAAAAAAAAATGAAGTAGGATTCTTCTTACCTTATAGTATAAAAAAGTTAAATGGATCAAAATTCTACACATAAGACTAAAAATATAAAATTTTTAGGGAAAAAAACAGGTGAAAAATTTCACAACATTGGATTGGGCAAGGATTTGATACATATAACACCAAAAAGACAGATAACAAAAATAAAAATAGATAAGCTGGATTTCATAAAAATTAAACACTTTTGTGTATTAATGGACAATATCAATGGAGTGAAAAGGCAACCTACAGAATGGGAGAAAATATCTGCAAATCATATATCTGAGATGGGATTGGTGCCCATAATATATATATATAAAAAACCCTAAAACTCAACTACAAAGAAAACCATTTAAAAATAGGTAAAGAACTTGACATTTCTCCAGAGAAGATATATAGATAGCTAATAACTACATGAAATTGATGCTCAACATCACTAGTCATTAGGAAAATATGAATCAAAACAACAATGAGACACTATTTTATACTTTTTACAATGACTATTATAAAGAACAAACAAACAGAAAATAAGTATTGAGATGGATATGGAAAATTGGAACTTTGGGGCATTGTTGGTGGGAATGTAAAATGGTGCAACCCCTGTGGAAAACAGTATGGTGATTACTCAAAACATTTAACAAAGAATTCCCATATAATCCAGCAATTCCACTTCTGGGTAATACTCAAAATATAGTGAAAGAAGCAGATGTTGGGGTATTATGTGGAGAAAGGAAGAATTAAAGGCAAAAAACCCCAAAATAATGGGAGAGATTCTTGGGTAATTTAGAGAATGGTTTCATTATTTGAGTCACCTTATTTGAGAGTTAACTCTAAACTTTAAAAAGAGCAATATGTGTATATACTTAAGTTAGTATTTCTTTTTAAAATGAGAATACATATGCACAATGTTGATGTATGCTTTACTCAAGGCAGAATTTCACAGATCCCATATATCCATGTTTAAGTCTCAGGTTTAATTCCACAGTAGGACATTTCAAATTCAACTTTACAATATAAAGTAACAATAAGAAAAAGGATAAGAATAGCATTTGAAAACTGGCATGGAGTAATCGTCCAGGTTGGTTTGTAGTGCTTCGCCATGTATTTTTATTGCTCTAATTCTTCTCTCTGATATCACGGTGAAAATTTGATTCAATCATGGAAGATAATCTGTTGGGAAGAAGTGCCAATGATGTTTTTAAAAGGACCTGTGAGTTCAGGAATACTTTGATTTCAAAGTAATTAAGTCCAAGGGGAACCTTTCTGAGATGAAATAGTGAGGTTATTTGGTCATGAGAGCTTTCACAGTCATGAAGAAAAAAAGAAGCACAATTCTTTTATTAAATTGACATTGCATCATGAAAAAGAGCTAAAAATGATTGATTGCAGATATAATGTAAAGGATAGAAGCATCTGGTTCAGGCATAAATAACAAAGGCTCTTCAACATATGGCACTAATTTGCGTTTATGCCTCTATAATCTCACCTTTTCAAATTGCAATGCCTTTCGCAAGATGAGCCGTCCTGGGTATCAGTGTGGAATGTCACCACAGGGGAAAGTATCTTCTGGCCCATTTCTGTAAGGAAAAGGTGTGCAGTATGAATATAGGGACTGGGGCAGGTGTGTGTTTCTGGCTCTAATTTACCCACCATCACAGCTGCAAACCCAAGGATGGGCCGGCATTAAGTCTAGAGGCCTTGATTAGAAACCGGTCTCAAAGTGCTGAGAGCATAAGCGCTTCAACTGAGACTTAAATTCTCCTCATTTCTAATGCAAAATCGAAAACCGGGTTTTGGCAAAGCACGAAAAGATGAGATTGTTTAGGCTGCCTCTCCATACCAAAGGGTGTTTGACTGTAGTTAGCTCTCAGGATGCAGCAGAGGACTAAACAGCCCTTCAGATGGCGGCCTGAGGTGAATTTTCCTTTCCCTGGAGACTCATAAAGAAGAGGGCAGCCAGGTTCCTTCTCCCTTCCTCTGGTCCTTGGCTGGTCATTAGGCATTCCTAACCCCCAGGCAGCCACGCAGGCCTTGCGCCTCTGCACTCTGCTCCTCACTGAGTAAGAAGCCAGGAGAAATACATTCGCAGAGAGGACTGTGCGTACCCAGTATAGCTGAGATAACAGAGGATAATATTTCCGTTAGATTGAACTATTGAGAAATACGTCCCCTCCCTCTTTCAGGAAATGCCACTATTAAATCCGCCTTCTCTCAATTTTCTGAGGGCAGTTCTCTAACCCATAGCAGCAAGGTCTAGAGAGCTTCAGCCTGACCCTGACTCAAGGTAGCTCAGTTACTCAGCCCTTGCCGGCGGCAGCCGTGACCTTGGCCATGATTTCAGGTTGCATCCTTGAGAATAACAGTCTTTTGAAAATAACAAGTCCTGTTCTTGTACATAGCTGTTCTGTCTTGTCCTTGGAGAAACTGCTCACATTTTCATGACCCTTTCTTATAAATCTAATTTTTAAATTAAAATTTTTTTAAAACAGAACAATAAAAAAAGAGTTGCTCTCTGCGCTGACTGGTTTCTGCTTCCCGCTGGCCAGCTACCCACGACTCCCTGGAGCAGAAGTCTGACTCAGTGCCCCGGTGTCAAGTAAACTCCTTTACATAGATTACTTCTAAGTTTTAAAATGAACATTTGTTTTTTTAGTTTTATAGCTTTATTGCTGACACACCCGAATTTTCCTGACAAAAATACTTCGTCTTATCTCTTTGCTGGGGCAGAAACTTCTATTTCATGTTCTGATCTAAGGAAACACAGCAAATGATTTAAATAGAATTTTCTCTCTCAGAAACAGCTTAAGTGGGTGGTTTAAGGTTGTGTAGACATAGCATATAGTTCCTCCACTTTTTTCATCCTTGAGAAACCTCACTTTTCTGTCTAATAAACTTTAAAATACTGTGTTCAGGTTAGCTTTTTCTAATTATGAAGCTCATCTCATATTTTAAACTTATCTTCCAAAGATTTATAATTTCCATGAATATCCATCAGCTGAATAGTAAATGAAAATATGTTTTGACCCATAATAATTCTCTACTGCAGGGAAAATAAACAACCAACTGAAATATAAACGACTTTATTAGGACCAATTAATTTTTTCCTGTTAGGGTGATGGTGGCCAAAACACTTTTATTCCTCCAGGAAATGCCCTTCTCAAAGAGCTGCACCCAATCGAGTGAGAAGGACGGCGGATAGTTTAGAGGACCAAAGATGAATTAAGGAGTAGCTATGTTTGCCCTGGCCAGTTTGGCTCAGTGGATAGAGTATCAGCCTGCTTCATTGTGATGCTTCATCGTGGTGGGTGCTAAATCTTTGATTAAACCTAATGGACGGAATTAAAAAAAAATCTCTGCCCTGGCCGGTGTGGCTCAGTTGGTTGGGCATTGTGCCATGCACAGAAAGGTTGCCGGTTCAATTACCAGTCAGAGCACATGGCTGGGTTGCAGGCTCCATCCTTGGTAGGGGGCGTGCAGGAGGCAGCTGATCAATGCTTCTTTCTCTCCCCTTTCCTTCCTCTCTCTGTAAAAATCAATTAAAAAAAAACCTTAAAAATAAATAAATAATAAATCTCTGTGTGTCAGCAGAAGTTGTTATAAAGGATATCTATACCAATGATGGTTACTCATTCACTTAGCATTTTACATGTTTGCTAGGAGACAGAGAAAGCACCCTTATTTCCCAAAGCATCCCACTCTACAACTTTTCTCCCAAGCTTTCTGTTTCATCTATCATTTGCTCCAACTGTTATTCGTTACATTGGGTAGTAAGGACTAAAACATTTGCCTATCAGTGTTTTCGACAAGGAGTCCTTGTTCCCACATAGCTTTAGCACAGATGAGTTCCAACCAGGTGAGATGAAGACAAGCCTTATGGAAAGTTCCTCCAGAGAGCCACGGGACAGATCAGCTGGGAACAAGGTGTAGGTGATATCTGTTCTGCTCTCTGCTCTTCCTACATCAGGAATACAGACTGTTATTTCCCAGGCTACTGGTGAGCTGGGAAATGGGGAATGGGATTACTGTACCTTTAAGAGGCCACAACGCTCACTGTTTTTACTGATGTTCGGCCATTTTTCTTAAATAAGCACTCCTCAGGTTGCTGCCAGCCTTGGATTAGTTTTAAAAGTTCAAAAAAAAAAAAGTGGATTCTTACTGTTTTTGGAGTTTCTTATCCCACATTTTGTCTCAGCAATGAACTTTTTAAGAGCACACATTATGTTTAATAAAAAAAAATAAGACTGAATTTTTAATTTCTCAGTACAATCAATTTCTCAGTACAAATATTTTTTTCAATTTTACTATTCACCATAGAGTTAGTGGTGACATCTCTGACCACTTGAAAATAGGAGATAAAAATTTGCCGAAGAACTATCAACATCTGCTTGAAAAGGTGGTAGTCATTCTAAGAATACTTGCTGTGTTTAAACACAATTTAGCATGTAAGGCTGGACAAAGTGTGCTTACACATCACTCTGTGAAGTATGACTTTTCTTTGGATAAAAAGAACAGTGTTTTAAATTATTTTCACTCATTTTAAATCCCAAGTTCTCTTGTGCTTGCACAAAAAAAAATGCAGTGATAACTGTCCATGTGCCATCTCCATTAGCAAAGGAAGACTTTGCAAAAGATAACTGATGTCTGTTTTATGTCTGTGACATCAGATGCTTCAGACAGATATCAGTCGAGTTCATACCAATAATGGTTTATTTAAAAAAAATCAAATTGATGGAGTCAAAGTAAAGCTTTTGGAAGTTCGTTGTGTTGAATTTGAAATATGTGACATTATAGTGAATTTCACGGTACATATTGTTCAAAAGTTTAACATTAAAGATAAAATGCTTTGTTTTTGTATTCATAATACAAATACAAATTGTGGTAAGGCACAGAATCAGAGCAATAACAATGTTCTTACTAAATTAGGAAACTATGAAGCAGAACTGTATTTGGAATTGGTTGTGTGCATGCATAATTCACAACTGTGTGTTCAAACAAGCTGCAGCTCCACCAATCAAAATAGAGTTGTACTTGCTAAGATTTACTAATGTTTTTATATGTGCATAGAGTAACTGAACTACAGAATTCTAATACTGAATTCAGAAAGATATTCCAGCCTGGCCAGATGTGTATTCTCTTTTTATTGTCCATCATTAGTTGGAATTTAGAAAAATTTGAGCCTTTGAAGAACTACGAATCTACCTAACTGACCTGCAATGGTATACGATTTTGTAAATGAGCTCTTTAAATCTTGGTTGCATTTTTTTTTTTGAGAAAATAGCATCCTATATAATAAAAGGCTAATATGCAAATCGGCTGAACGGCAGAACGACCAGTCTCATGACACGCACTGACCAACAGGGGGCAGATGCTCAATGCAGGAGCTGCCCCCTGGTGGTCAGTGCGCTCCCACAGGGGGAGCGCCACTCAGCCAGAAGCCGGGCCCATGGCTGGCAAGCGCAGCAGCAGTGGTGGGAGCCTCTCCCGCCTCCGTGGCAGTCAGACATCCTCCGAGGGCTCCTGGACTGCAAGAGGGTGCAGGCTGCCTTGAGTGCACGAATTTTGTGCACCGGGCCTCTAGTTTAATAATAGACTGAGACAACATATTGACAAATTTTATTCTATAAATTTAGTTGCCAAAGAATATTACTTTGAATAGAGGCCAAAGACAGTACTTGTAAAAATATTGGGCTCAAAAATATACACACATTTCAATTTGAAAATGTAAAATGGAGAATATCTTCCATTTATTAGGATTTGCTCCAAGCTTTCCATGTACCTCAGCCCCTTTCCAGAGTGTATTTTCTTGTGTAAATATTATGGTCTACAGAGAGAAATTATTTGAAGGTGTCAGCAGTTTCAAATTTAGTAACTGTAAATAGAATGTTGAAAATATTATAGTAAATTTTATCAAATATTAAGAATAATTAACTAAATAATTATGCTTATAAACATATGTTATTCAGAAAAGTAACTGTGACATGCTGTTAGAAACAGGTACAACCAAAAAACTCATTAAAATATATGAATATATTCCAGGAATGATTATTCTGTTTTGTAATGTTTAGATAATTTTTATTAGTGTTTAAGGAATTTTTGAAATTTTTACTTTCATCTATGGATATGTCATTTTAGTTGTAAATACATTAATATAATTTTCTAGAAATGTTTTATATCTAAAAATAGTTTGAGTACAACTTTTTTTGTAGATCCACTAGTATCATAATACCAATCTTTTTAGTTAATAGAAAAAAGTTTGTAAAATTATATAATTGTAATTATTTTAAGTGCCCCTTTTACTCTCAGCAATGTCCTCATTTGGCTGCTCAATTACATAACCCTACTTAAAAGTATTAGTCATGTATCCAAATAACTGGACATCTGGGTTATCGTGGTAAATTGATACACTTCTATAAATCCTACCAAAATGACTGTAAGGGAATAAAATGCTTTAAACTCATAAAGCTGGAGTAGAAGCATGGAGACAAAGAATGCGCAGTGGCAACAAATTGCTATAATGTTTAAGGCAGATGGATGGTGGTAACTGATGAAGCAGAGTCCGGAGGCTTCAACCTAAGTGCCTGCAGAGGGCAAGCCCATCAGCTGCAGAACACCAACAGCTTCAGGACTCATAGGAAGATGGGGTGAGGTATGGGCTGAAATCAAGGGGAGAGTCTGAGGGTCTGGACATGCAGCCATTACCAGCCTTTCTCAACCAGGATTCTGCAGAGTTAAGCCCTACAGACAATGGTTTAAGTGACTGTCCTCTCAATTCTCCCAAGGATGGCACAATGTCAGTGCTATTCTCAAAGCATAAGAGGAAATTCCTTTATCACTTGCAATGGATGCCTTAGTGCATTAGAACTGAACCCCTTTGCAGGCTCCAGCAGAGAAGGAACAGCTGGACACACCAGGGCATCTGTAACCTTCAACCACTATTGAAAATACTGATTTCTGAGACCCTCTGGCCCTTTCCCCCACGGACCAAACATATTTATACCCTTGGAAGCACAAGATTAGGAGATGCTTCCTTGGGGAGATTGAAACGCTTAAAAAAAAAAAAAGGCCTACAAGCATTGTCCGAGAAACCCTCTAGTCAACAAGCCCTGCCCAGATTCAGCGTTTTCAAATCAACATTGTACTGTCTCTCTCTCACAAATAAAAAATTGTATTGGCCAGGGTTCTCCAGAGAAACAGAACCAGTAGAATGTGTACGTATATTAATTTTAAAATTAATTATTTCAAAGGATTGGCTCGCACCATCGTAGAGGTGGTCAAGTCCCAGGATCTGCAGGGTGAGTTGGAGCTGGACACCCAGGAAAGGCCATGGGTTAGTTCCATTCTGAGTCTGAAGCCCTGAGCACTAGGAGAACCAGTTATAGTTCCCACCCAGAGGCCAGCAAGACCTGGGAAGAACCCATGTTTCTGTTTCAGTACAAAGGCTGGAAAAATTTCCCTCTTGCTTTGGGGAGGGACAGTCATTTTGTTCCCATTCAAGCTTTCACCTGACGATGGGGCCCACCCACATTGGGAGGGCCATCTGCTTTACTCAGCCTACCCATTCAGACTCTATCTCCCCAGAAACAACCTCACAGACACACCCAGAATAATGTTTGACCAAATGCCTGGGCACCTCCTGGCTCAGGTAAATTGACACAGAAGTTACCCATCACAACAGACAACAAGCCTTGTGTGTGAAAGACAAAGGCCAATATAAACAAATAGAAGAAGGAACTCTGAGGAAACAGAGGCAAATTTAACTCTTAATTGATAGCCTCAGAGAGGTAAGAGAAAATACTGCATTCACAAAACCCAAGGAGCCATAAATATAGCAGAACTTGAGACATAATAGCAGACCTCATTTGAGAAGAACATTTGGAAGATAAAGTTGATGAAATCTCCTAGGAAGTAGTAAAAAAGAAAGAAAGAAAAATAAGAGAAAAATAAGAAAGGCAATGAATTAAGAGATCTTATGCCTCGATAAGAAGAATTATAGAAAGATAAAACAGCTCAAGTGGAGAGGAAATTGTTAAAGCATATAATAATTTCCGGGGCTGAAGAACCTCACATCTCCAGACATAAAATTCCTTGCCCAAAGAATAATAATGTTGTTTTTTTAAATTCACATTAATGCACATTAAAGAGAGGGAAAAGCACATGTCAAATGACAAAACTAAAAGTATTTAATAAGGAGTTTGCTGTCCTGATTCAAGGGAAACCAGGTCGGGTTTGGGAAGGGAGTAGCTCACAAGCAGGGGACACTGTTCCCCAGGGATTCGAGGCAAGAGCGAGTTTTATAGAGAAGAGGCAACAGAAACAGAGCAGGGTTGGCTAGGAGAGCAGGGGTTTCCTTATGAGGCCAGCAGGTCCTATTTTCTTGGGAAAGGTAGTCTAAAGGTGAGCTGAAGGACAGGGATTGCTGTTAGGTTTCCTTGACAGTGAGGCCTTTCCCTTAAGTGCAGGCTAAGTCGGGTTTGGACCTGTGACATGGGCTAGGACATGGGGTGGCCTCCATTTTCGGGTCCCAGTATATGAGTTAAGTCACATACGAAAGATCCGAAATCAAATGATATCAGGCTTCTTTCTTATCAGCACCTAGAGAGCTTGAAGACAGTGGAGCAAGACCTTCAAAATCTGAGTCCAAGTGATTGCCAACCTAAATCCTAAACCAGCCGAAGTAGGAATCAAATGTGAGGGCAGAATAATTTTCAGACACTTAACATCTCATGCACCTTTTCTTAAAAAACAACAGCGACAAAAAAACCTAGAAAATGTTCTCCAGCAAAACAAGGGAGTAAATCAAGACAGGAGAGGACAAGAGTCCAGGAAGTGGGTCCCAGGAGAGCAGCTAAAGAGAAACCCGAGGACAGCATCACAGCAGCCTCATGTGAACCAGGTCCAATTAGAGCAGGGCCGCCGGGGCCAGGAGGGAGGGATCCCAGAGAGAAATGGCCCAACAGAAGGCACAAAGTTGGACCTAATGAAGAAGGGTACGGGATCTGCAGAGGTGTTAGAACTGTAGAAAGCATCAGTGAAAGGTACATGGGAAATAAAGACATGGGAAGACAGTGAGGTCAGTGAAAGAAAGTCATACACACTACTTGGCTCAGCAACACACAATGTTTGAACAACCATAATCATGTAAACCTTCATATTAATTAAGCCAAAACCTGTGGTTTAATTATGTTGGGAAGATGACAGCAGAGAGGAACCATGGATATAAATGAATCTGTTTGTGAAAACTGTCCGGGCTCCTGTGCTGTGTCCGGCTCCAGATGGCCAGTGATGAAGACGTGCCTGCAGGCGTGCGCAGTCTGAAGGCAGAGATTGAGAAGTAATTTGTGTTCATGGGATGCTTCCAGCAAACTCCCTGAGGCCTTGCTTACAGGTGTGCCCTGTTCCTCCCCGAAAGCCTTGATCCTTAAATTTGTGATCCTTTCACTCCATGATTTTTTTAAAACTGCGAACTTTCATTCTTTACCCATTTGTTTATGCTCCATTAAGTGAGGTTTATGCATAAAGTGAGGTTTCTTGAGGAATTCTAAGTTTCTTCTAATGAGAGAGCAGTCATGCCTTGTTTAAGGAAGGGTATATGTTCTGAGAAATGTGCTGTTAGGCAGTTTCATCATTTCCTGTGAACATCATAGAGTGCATGCACACAAACCTAGATGGTCCAGCCTACTACATGCCTAGGCTACAAGCCTGCACAGCATGATACTGTACCAAATACTGTAGGCAATTATAACATAATGCTAAGTATTTGTGTATCTAAACATGCCTAAAACATAGAAAAGGTACAGTAAAAATATGGTATAAAAGATAAAAAATGGCACACCTATATAGGGCACTTACATGAGTGAAATTTGTAGGACTGGGAGTTGCTTGGGGGAGTGAGTGAGTGAATGCCGAGTGACTGTGAAGTCGTACGTGCGTGACTGTAGACTTTATAAACTGTCCCACAAGCCCTTTCCCTGCTTCCTTCTGACAGGGTCAGAAATAGAACATCGAAGCTGTCAGTGCTGCTCCGTGAACAGGGATATGGGCTGACTGATTAGAAATATGGAGGAGAAACTGGCTGGGTAAGGAGTGGATCACCATGATAGTGACCGCAGGAGGGAGGGAGAGGGGGGCAGAGGACCAGCAGAAATAAGAACTTGAGATGGAGACATAAAGAACATAGGGGTTGTCATGGCAATGTGGTTTTGGCTATGGCATGCTGGAGCAGAGGTCAGATTAAGGAACTTTGTGGTATTTGTTTTTCAAAGGTGTTTAACATAGAGAGGATAGGGAACTGATGATTCAATATTTTGACTTTGGAAATTTGTGTTTGGTTCCCTTTACCCTGTCTGGCACAGAGGGCTCTCTCTGGCATTGAACTGATGGAAGAAATAGAACTTACCTGTGCTTTATATCATTATGACCTGAAAATATTTCCAAAGTACAGGGACAGGCTGGCTCCACCCTGCACAAAAAGCTTTTACTCAGTGGTACTTATACTTGTTAAGGGAGCTCCTAAGGACCTGTGTCCTTGTACGGGGTCTTAGGTTCTCAGAATTTACAGCAATGTTCTTTGAAGACCGTCAAGCTCGATCTGGGGGGGCTGTAGCATCCTCTGAACATGTTTGCTGGGGGCTGGCAAGCCCCTCTGTTGAAGCAGGTCAGTGGCTGGCTGGGATGTAACCTGCGCCCTCAATATTGAGGTGCTGTGAGTGAGGGAATCTATGGCCAACCCCACAGATATTGCTCCCATCAGAGGAAAAAGAAATTCCTCCTGAGCCACATATCCTTTCATTTCTTACAGGAAATTCAGCTCCATTAAATCTAAAGGGATCAGGGTCATACATGTGGTCTGTTGTTGACTGAAACGTCATGTGGTGTATGACTGTACTGTACCTCTGGATCTTAAATATGCTCCCTGAATTGCTTCACTGTCTCTTCCCTGCTCTATTCATATCTTCTGGAAATCATATCTTCTTGCTGATTTCCTAGGGGCTCTCTGGGTACTAGAGTTTCCATACGATTCATTCCTATGGAGCGCCTATGATGGCCTCTCACTGAAGCATCTGCAATCCACTTGATTCAGAAAGAGAATGACTGTCCTGCTTGAACAGGAGGAGGTCTGGCGAGGCCTGAAGGTGTGTGACCTCCTCAACAAGAGAGGGGGCATTTGCTGAGAGGCAAAATGATAGAATAAAAGCACTTGGCCTCTCCATCAGAGAAGGGGATCTAGATAACACCCTGTCCAATAGAACTTTCTGTGATGATGGAAATAGTTTGTGTCATCCAGTATTTTAGCTGTGGCTGCTGAATACTTGAGATGTGGTCAGTGAGACCAAGGAACTGGCATTTTAATTTCATTGAATTTTAATTTATTTAAATTGACATTTAAATGGCCACATGTGACTAGTGGCTACCATTTTGGATGAATCAGGTTTAGAAAGAAGCTGTAAATATTTCTTGCTCAATAATTTATGGACATACCTTTTGAAGATTTTCTGAACTCGTTATTTCCTTCCATTTAGGGACTAATAACAAGAACATAGAATTATAAGAGATAGATTAATTATTTTAGGGAGAATGAAGAGAAGAATAGAAATAGGCTTAGGGAATAAAATAACCCAGGGGAAGTTATAATCGCAGCTAGAAATAAGGAAGGTAGAAGTGCTAACTATCTTTGGAAAAAGAGAGAGGGCAGAAGGAAGGATGGGAATTTGGAAAATCTGTCAGGGATAAATGACAGAGCCTGGGGGCTGCAGGCTGCCCACAGCGTGGGAGCCCAGCTACTGAGAGATCACACTGCAAATGGAAGGAAGTCAATTCTTCTATTCATTTTATTAAAGTTAACCACTCATTTATTTTAAGTAATATCTTCCCATTTAAATATTTAAATTACCATGAATAAATGCAATGTGTTTTACCTTGCTTAGTATATCAAGGCTGTAATTCTTCTTTTTTTAAAAAAAATATATTTAATTAATTATTTATTTATTTATTTATTTATTTTTTACAGAGAGGAAGGGAGAGGGATAGAGAGTTAGAAACATCGATGAGAGAGAAACATCGATCAGCTGCCTCCTGCACACCCCCTACTGGGGATGTGCCCACAATTAAGGGACATGCCCTTGACCGGAATCGAACCTGGGACCCTTCAGTCCGCAGGCCAACGCTCTATCCACTGAGACAAACCAGTTACGGCAAGGCTGTAATTCTTTTTAAAATTAATAGGTAAAGTCTAATGCATGCATTTACTAATTAATGATTTGAACACTAAAACATGTGCACAATGGCACATGTGTGCACACATGGACAATCTTAACTGACGTTTTTTGGGTAAATTATTTGGATCCTCTTTAATTTATTGACTGAACAAATAAGATCTCAAGGAAACTCCTGTCATTTCCCTGGAATGCATGATGTCCTTTCCTCAGCTTGGCAGTAAGGGGCCCTGACCTGCAGTGTACAACTTGGACATATTTTACACACACACACACGTGATGCTCAGTTTTTTCATAAACCTTGGATAACCTGAGTCTTCTGGGGGCTTACTTTCACTCAGAAGAAATATCACATTTCTTTGGTCCAGATTCAGCCAAATGACTTTTGTCTTCAGAAAAGTATCAACATGTACTGTAAACTATCATAGATCTGTAATTCCAGGACCTGAAAGATATTCCCTTTGGAAAGTAAACGTTAATAAAAATGTAAACAATTCCAATTTGACTCACAACATTATTACCAGGGCTCATTGCCTCAGAGAAACCATTACGATATCACAGGGGACTGTGGTAAGAATGCGTAACAACTCTACAGGTTGATGAAATGGTGTTTGCTTACAAAAAACAAACAAACAAACAAACCACAAATAGCTACAGCCATACTCAAAGTAATATGCTTTATTACATTTAGGACTGTAAATTGGGTTCTGAAAAGTCAAAACTCCCTCCACAAGTCTTTATTTAAACAGCTCAAAGATTGGCAGGTTAGCAAATTTCTGCAGATTAGGGAGGAAAAACAAAAAAAGAGCACCATTCAGAAAAGAAAAACTGACCCTTGGGATAAAATGTTCTTCAGAGAGGCTAGACGTGTTAGCGTCTTTCCTTCCTCAGCTCTTTCAGTTCTCATACTAGAAAATTACAGGAGTCCAGGCACACACAGAGTCACAGACGTTTGTCAGTGACATGTATTGGGTCTGTCCTCTGCGCAGAAGTGGGAACTGATGGTGGGAGAGACTCAAAAGAATGGCAAGTTCAGCTCTTCCTCTCAGACTACTGATGAAGAGAAATAAACATCTTCATAGAATAACACAGCAAGAGCACATAATAGAGTAAAATCTCTAGGTACATAATTAATGAGGGCTCATTGAGTAGAGGAATTAAGAGAACTGGGCCAAGTTAATCAGGGAACATTCCTATGAAGTGATTTTGAAGACAGACTTGAAAGGTGAGCGAGAGTTTAATGGATCCGTGTGAGCAAACACATCCCTCATTGCTTGCCCATCCTGCTGGAGGACAGGTGTGATATGCTGGGTGTGTATAGCCAATGTTACTTGTATTGGCTAATGATCTGACTGAAGGGAGATGGCATTATACTGCAGATGCTGTTGAAATATCCGCAGTCTGAGGGGAACAGGGGGATGTTTTGTTCCACAGGGGACAGGGCGTACTCTCTGATCCTTCTCTTCGAAAGCCAAATTCCAAGCCAACTGCAGATCCCATGATGGTGCAGATCCTTCTCAAGAAGAGGCAGCCGAGAGCAGCAAAGTTTTCTGGGCAATTGGAAACAGGAGTTTCTTAAGAGAAACCTTGGAGGCACCAGGAAAGGAAGAAAGGCCCTTTAGGGGAGCACCCCTCTGTGGACCCTGAAGGTGAGGGAGTGATAGGAACCCAGGTGTTCCCTACAAGGTGGGATGGAAGGACATTGCCCACACCTGCATCCACTCAGATACTATGGTCACTGCTAAGGAGCAGAGACGTGGTGGGAAAGCTGGGTGCTGGGAAAAGCCCCGAGTTCAGGTAAATGTGATAGGGTGTAGCAAGTGCTGTGACAGAGAGGACTGAGAACACGATGGGGACCCGGTGGCATAATCTGCCTAGGAGACCTATGAAGATGTCACAGACTTGGTGAGTGACCTTTGACTTTCGAAGGGGGTCCTGAAGACCGAGTAGTCATTTTGTAGGTAGAGAAAGCAGGGTGGGCGTTTCAGGTGGTGGGACAAGCTGGTAAGAAAATATAGAAGCACAAAATGGGGGAGGTGCCCCAAAAGGCTGAATCTGCACCTTGGAGGGAGGGCCCCTGCCTTCTGCGTGGGGGAGAGAGAAGGAAGAAAATTTGGCTCCCAGACTTGGTAAAGCCAAGCAGTAGAACGAATCCAGCTTCTAATTTGTGGAAAATCCCATGGGCAGGAGGACATGTTGGATGCACCATCAATGTGCCATCAGCAAAATCCAGACTGTTCAAGCTACTGATCCACCTTCCCGAGGAAAAGAAAAGGGCCGAGGGGGTATTTGCAGGTTTAATGAGACATAAAACACATTTTTTAAATAGGCAAGAGTAACCTATAGTTTTTATCACTTGGGTAAAAAACTATAAAGGAACATAAGAAAGACTTCTATACAAATCAGAATGATAATCACTTTGAGAGGAAGGAAAGGGCTCCTAGGGTTGCTGGCAAAATCATTATTGACCTGAATGATAGTTATAAGGGTGTTTGCCTTAATCATTCATTAAGCTATCAATTTATTTTATGAGGTTTTCTGCATTTCTGTATAAAAACTTTTTAAAATCAGGTATCGACTGACGCTTTTCTAAGAGTGAACTGACTTTCATGCAGAGATGGGTATTACATATGGAAGAGATCTTGCTGGAGCCAAACTGAGCACCAGGTTATTTTTAAAAAAATAGAATTTATTGAGGTGACATTGGTTCACAAAACCATACAGGTTTCAACACAACATCATCTGCACACTGCTTTGTGCACCCATCGCCCCAAGCAAAGTCTCTTTCCATCCCATTTCCGCCCCCACCCCGCCCTTTGCCCACCTCCACCTACTCTCACCTCCTTTCCCTCTGGCTATCACCACACTGTTGTCTGTGTCTATGTGTTATATATATATATATGATTTTTGGCTAATCCCTTCATCTTCTTTCATCCAGTCCTTCAACCCCCTCCTCTCTGACAGCTGTCAGTTTGGGGGCCATGGGCACATGATGTTTTATTGAGTTGTACACTTGAAACCTCTATGGTTTTGAGAGATTTTTTTTTTGCTTAATCCCTTAATCTAGCCCCCAAATCCTCTTCCCCTCTGACAGCTGTCAGTCTGTTCCATGTATCCATGCCTCTGTTTCTTTTTTGTTCATCAGTTTATTTTGTTCATTAGATTCCACATATAAGTGAGATCATATAGTATTTGTCTTTCTCTGATTGGCTTATTTCACTTGGCATAATAATCTCCAGGTCTTTCCATGTTGTCACAAAAGTTATCTTTTTTTCAGTAGCCAAGTAGTATTCCACTGTGTAAATGTACCACAGCTTTTTACCCACTCATCTACTGATGGGCACCTGGGCTGTTTCCAGATCTAGGCTATTGTACCAACCAGCGCTGCCAGGATCATCTTAACTGAGCCAGAGTGACAGTGGCAGGAAAGACCAAACACAGAAGGCGGAGACCAGCTCTGCCTCTTCCTGGCTGCTTGGAGCTCCAGCGCTGAGGGTACAGTGTGCTCTGCCTACTGAACCATCCAGCTTCCTCACTTGCCTTTTCAAAAGCAGAAAATTGTATTAAAAAACAAATGTATAACAAACAATATCTTTGACCCCAGGTTCCCCTGACCAGAAAGCCTCAGATCTTTGCATCCTTCTTTGGTCGAGTAAGTTAATTTTAGGTAACTGAGCAGAAAGTATATTCATTAACTCTTCAGTTTGCCTAAGATGAGGATCAGAGTCTAGGGCAGAAAAAAAGCAGGTGCAGGGAAACCCCACGTCTTTCTCACTAACCATCATCTCGGCGTTGAGTTGCAGATCACATCTCCCAGTTCCTCAGACAGTCACGCATGTTTGTTCTGTAGTAAGGAGTTAAGTATCTCAAACTGTGGATGACAGAGCTGAATGTACATGAGTGCAGTCAGATGTCAAGCAGGAATAATAACAAAGCAATAAGTAATGTGGTTAAATAAATATGTTCCCAACTCCCTTTGTCTTCTTCAAACATCAAATGCAGGTGTCTCTGTTCTTATTAGCCAAGCACTTTGCTCCTCTCTCGCGCCTCCCCTGGCACTGATGGAAGGAGCAGCATGTCTTGGAGAGTGCTTTCCCATAAACAGGCTGTCAGACTCTCTTAAATATAAACAAGTAAAAGTAACTAAGGACCGTTTATGTACTTGTATGCTTTTGATACTGGTCTCTGTAGAAATTCTGGTGCGCTCATTTTAATGAATAAGGTGCGGGCCTTGCTGTCCTTCACTCCTCACGCAAAGGCAGGAGGATATGGTGTGAATAACAAATCTAGGATCAGATGCTTGCAGTCAACAGAGCCTTTACAATGAACACTGTTCAATGTCATAGACAAGGTCAGTTTGAAATTGTAATACCACTTGGCAGAGGAAGAAGAGACCGAGAAAGAGCCTTCAAACTTTGAAGGGGATTAGCCATCAAGAGTTAACCAGCATGTGTTAACTATTTTTTATAAAAGAAGGCTCACTTTGAATGGTTCTCATGCTGAAATTCTGGGCAAGTAAAATCTCAGCTTTCTAGTACCCTTTTGAAATGAACAGGCCATTCCAAATAGCCAGACATTCTGGATAGCCAGAAATTCATCTAATTCAACACAAAATATTTTTAAAACAATGTTGAGTGAAAAACTTTCTGGAAAATGTTTTACATACTCCCCTGAATGGCCAATAGAAAGATTCCAGACTTTGGAGGGCAAGAGAGTGGGAATACCCACAGCCCTATTTACTAGTTGAGTGCCCTTTCTTATTATCTTTATTGAGCCTCAGTTTCTTAATCTGTAGGTTGGGCATAATTGCAGTATATAGTAAGTCTTGGTTAATTGTAACAAACAGTAAGTACTCCTCACTATTGGGTTTTCTTAGGCCACCAGACTGTTCCCATCTTCCATATGTTAGACATGGTCTGGGGAAACACCAATACCTGGAAGGATCATAGAAAGGGAAGAAGGATACACTTGACTAAGTTGGAGGTTCCCTGGTTTGAGAGGTTCTAGAGCAGCGGTTCTCAACCTGTGAGTCGTGACCTCTTTGGGGGTCGAATGACCCTTTCACAGGGGTTGCCTAAGACCAATGGTTTTCAACCTTCTGGCCCTTTAAATATAGTTCCTCATGTTGTGACCCAACCATAAAATTATTTTCGTTGCTACTTCATAACTGTAATGTTGCTACTGTTATGAATCGTAATGTAAATATCTGATATGCAGGATGGTCTTAGGCGACCCCTGTGAAAGGGT
>NW_005353967.1:11761898-11789963 GCF_000412655.1 Myotis brandtii
CTTTCACAGGGGTCGCCTAAGACCATCGGAAAACACATATATAATTACATATTGTTTTTGTGATTAATCACTATGCTTTAATTATGTTCAATTTGTAACAATGAAATTGGGGGTCACCACAACATGAGGAACTGTATTAAAGGGTCGCAGCATTAGGAAGGTTGAGAACCACTGTTCTAGAGAGAATCAGGGGGGTTGGGTAGGGCTGGCTCTGAGGGCTGAGTAGGCAGCACTATGTGATATGATTGAGAAGGTTCTCCTGGCCCCACTCTTCCCATCTACCTACGGTAATCAGGATGCCTCCCTTGAGGTCAGACATTAATTCTTTAGAAATTCCCTCTTAAACAGGGTCTTGGAAGATGTGGCCAATACCCATATGGATCCCCCTTTGAGGAAGGTCTCACTGCCCAGCTTCAAGTAGTGTTGCAGACTCCAGTTCTTTCCTCGGGGTCAGCTGCAGCTTTGGAGCCAAGATCATAGTCTTCCCGGGGCCAATGCCTGAGCAAGTGGATGGTGGTTGAGAGCATACTGTTTTCGAGGTGGCCCCCAGCCAATGACTGAGGAAGACGATGGAGCCAGGGCCTGGGGATTTCTGCCCAAGGTTGTAGTTCTTTAACAGCAGCTTCCTGCTGGGATGCAGAGAGCTGGTCATGTCTGCATCACAGTCTGAGAGTTCTCTTTGCCTAATCCTGTTTCTTTCCTTTCCCTTTCATAGGTGTTACTCCCTAGTAAACCTTTTGTACTTACTCCTCTTTCTCAGAATCTGTCTCCTTCCTGGTACAGAGGGCAGTCACACATCATCTGGGAAAGGGAGGGACTAGCACAGCATAGACTAGTGAGTCAGTGACCAAGTGCTATGATCTGAATGTGTCTCCCCCAAATTCATATATTGAAATCCTCACCCTCAATGTGATGGTATTAGGAGGTGAGGGCTGTGGGATCTTTGCCCTTAGGAATGACATTAGCATCCTACAAAAGAGGCCCATGAGAGCTCTCTTGTCCCTTCTACTATGTGAGGATACCACCAGAAGTTGATAGTCTGCAACCCGGAAGAGGGCCTTCAGCCTCTGGAAATGGTCTGTCAATCATGTAGTCCTGCCTTTCCCATCATGGGGGTGGGGATAGGAAGGAGGTTGCATGATTCAGGCTGGCCAATCAGATTTCTCAGAATCCCTGGGTTTAGTGAATTCTCTGGGAAAGCATGTAACCCAAGGTGTGTGTGTGGGGGTGGGGGGGTGGGTGGGAAGGGAGTATATTCAGGGATAAATATGGGTGCTGGGGGAGAAGGTTATCTTTTTTCTTACTGGGATTGGAAGCCAAAGGGTGGTGTAAACCCAAAGCCTCTGAGGGCATCTTTCCTACAATTTAGAGAGAGCCTGTCTGAGGATGAAGCCACTGTGATGATATAACTTGAGGACACTTTAGATCCATAGGAAAACTGAATTCTTATGTATCTGAAATGTGTAAGGGAGGTGTAAGGACAAGTCGTTTTTATTTCCTTGAGCTATTTTGACTTGGGTCCCCGCTATTTACTATCTATGTGTAATTTAACTCAAACGATACCCAAATTTATCCTGGTGCTAAAACTGATATTGCATCTGAAAAGTGTTCAGCTGCTAATTAAAACCTAATGTGATCCTTTTGAAAAATAAAACATTTTGTTTTTAATAGGGATGGCCTAATACTGTATACTCAACATTTCTTAACAAGAAACCAATTATAATCTTGTATATGAATAAAAAATAACAACTTTTCTTAGATTTGTCAAGTTCTATAATACCTTATTCTGACATAGAGTTAAGATATCCTGACTGGGAAATATCTAAATTTTATAGAGTTGAGCATGAAAAGAAAACAACTAAAATATGGCCATTGGGTAGCAACACTGAACTGGGTTTCTCAGGGTCTGAAAGAAATGGTGAATGAAGATGTTTTAGATCGTAACCCTCTGTCTAAAATGATGCACTTCTTTCTGTCAAGGTAAAAGAATGTCCCCCGTTGAAATTGCTTATTAAAGATAGGTCCGAGTGGACATTTGAAAAAGCATCCCAGGAGTTAGTTCAACTATGAAGTAATTTGTTAGTGCAATGCTGCTGAGACTAGGATGTTTACGAATGTCCAGAAAGGAATTTTAGGTGACTTGCTTAAAAGAAAACCATCGCTTAAGCACAATTACTGTAGTCCACAGATACTCTATATTCTTGGAAACAGGGAGGTACAGGGACAAGTCTTAATGATTCCATACAGAATATTTAAAAAGGAAGATTGTTGAGTAGTAATCCAGACCTGTTCGTGGGATAGACACTGTCTCAGCCTGAAATCCCAGACTCGAATAACTGGCTTACCACACCTCTCCCGGCTTCTTTAGGCTCCACTGAGCTGCTGCTGCATTTTTCGTTGGCTTGATAAGACAGTTGCATTAGCTGGTGGGTACGGTGGCTTCACTCTCCCAAAGTGTGGCTTCATCCTCCCTGGTTCTACGTTAATATGTCCAAAAGGGTCCTTGGAAGGGCCGTCTAGCACTTCTTGTTGAAAGATTGTGGTTTCTACTGTAAACAGCTCCTCCCTCCCCCCTACCTTGCCACCGAGGTTGGATTCGAGAGATGCAGTCAGCCCTTGAGCTCACTTGTAAAGCAGGTAGAGGGACAGCTTCTCCCCATTACCTGATTGTTAACTTCCTTAAGCTCTCTGTTCCACTGTCTCCCACTCTCCATCACATCACAGCATTCAACAGCTCAGTTAACACATTAACAAGTAATTACTGTACATTTACATGTACCTGATACTGTTTTAGATACTGAGGATATAATGGTGATAAAATAGGCAATTATCTGATTTTTTAGAGTTCATATTCTCTGGATAACTTAAAAGCAAATATAGATGACAGGGGAGTCCCCTCAACTAATTGCCTCACCCTATTCCATAAATAAACACCTCTATGTATTCACATGTATCCTTCCCCACTTCTTAGTGGAGAAGCTGTCCCTCTACCTGCTTAAGGCTAATCTTACTACCGTAGATATTTCCTATTGTTTCCTGGTCCCTTAATCAATTTCTCACTCATAAACCTTTGCCTTTTCTACTTTACTACCTAGTTTCCCTTTGCATATAAATATAATGCAATTACAAGTAAAGGCCTCATACAGTTCTGTCTTTGGGTGATGGTAGACTATAAAAACAGGTAAGGCAATACAGGTGGTGATTGCAATAATAGCAAATACACTGGTACTAACCACTGTACGTGAAGGCCTGTTATCTGTGCTTGTGCATTATTAATCAGTTTCATAGCACCCTTCAACAGTGATCCCATGAAGACACTATCAATTGGTCAAGTTTTTCTGAAATAATTAGCTCTTTCCAGCTATCTTAGTTTAGGCTGCTATGATAAAATACCAGGCTGGGTGGCTTAACCGATAGTTAATTTTATTTCACAGTTCTGGAGGGGAGGAGCCCAAGATTGAGATGCTACTTTTTACTGGTTTTGAAAGTTAAACATTTTATTTTCATTGTCATTTATTTTTAAATTTTAGATATGTACACCTGACTTAACAAAATCTAAATTGTTGTTGCCTAGTATTATAGTCTCATTTTATTTTTATGACTGTCAACATCAGTTATTGTTATTAAAGCATATTTAATTTACCCACAGGAAATGGGTCTCTTTGCTCAGCAGTGCACTCAACTCCTTCCTTTGGGTTGAATTTCCTTCTTTGTGAAGTATGTGAAGTATATGAGTTGAATCTTTCAGTATTTGTTTCAAAATGTCTTTATTTTGGCCTCACTCTTGAATGATAATTTTTCAGGGTATAGAATTATGGGCTGCCTGTTATTTTTCTTCAGCCCTGTGAAAATTTGTATCATTTTTTTTTTTTTGCATTCTATTTGTTGCCAATGAGAGATGTGCTATCAGCTATTCCTTTATAGATACTCTGTTCTCTCTGGTTGTTTATAAAATTTTTCTCTTGATTTTGGCATTCTGAAGTTTCATTAAAATGTGACTCAGTGTGCTGTATTTATAATGATCTTGCTTGAGATTCAGTATGCTTCTTCAACCTAAGGATTAAGTATTTAAAAATTCAGAAAAATTCTCTTCTCTTTTCTCAAATATTGATTTCTATTATCTCTGGACCAGGGGTCAGTAAACTATGGCCAGTGTCTGGTTTTGCAAATAAAGTTTTATTGAACACAGCCATGTCCATTTGTTTATGTATCTGTCTATGGCTGCTTCTCCACTACTTCTGCTTCTGCACAGTTGTAGTGCAGAAGCTACAACTGCAGAGCTGAGTACTTGTGAAAGATTATATGTCCCACAAAACCTAATAGATTTACTATTTGTTTCTTTACAGATAAAACTTGCCAATCTCTGTCCTAGACTTTCATTCTGGAACTTCTATTAAACATAAGTGGATTTTCATTCTATCCCTTGTGTTTATTCATCTCTAGTTTTCTATAATTTTATTTCTCTGTGCTGCATTCTTGGTAATTTTTTTAAGTTCAGCATTTTTCTGTTATGTTTTGTGTAACATTTTTATACAAATTTATCAGAAGTGGGGGGTGGTTAACTCAGTTTGTCATGTTTTTCAGAACCAGAGGTCTGATCTGTCTATTCCTTTCATGCATCATCCTAACCAAAACACTTATTGTAGCTATTAACACCTGATCTGATCATATGTTAGTTGGCGTTCTCCTGATAAACAGAACCAATAGGATATCCATATTTACTTTAAGGAATTGGCTCCCACAATTATGGAGGTTGGTAAGTCCAAGATCTGCAGGTTGGAGTCTGGATACCTAGGAAAGAGCTAATGTTGCAGTTCAAGTCCAAAGGCAATCTGTGACAGAATTTCCTCTTGCTCAAGGGACATCAGTATTTTGTTCTATTCAGGCTTTTAACTGGTATGATAAGGCCCACCCATATTATGGTGGGCAATTACCTTTCCTCAGAGTTCACTAATTTAAATATTAATCTCATCCCAAAACACCCCCTCACAGAAGCATACAGAATAATGTTGACCAGATATCTGGGCACTGTAGTACAACCAGTTGCCACATAAACTTAACCATCACAAGTTCACCCCCTGTCAACTTGACACCTATATTCACCTTCTTAAATCATGCTTAATTCCCAAATAAAGATAAAAAGGTCATACTTATGCTTAACATGATACAACTATCCCGCAGACAACCAAAATGCACTAATGCTTTCCACAGAAAAAGATGTAAAGTCCTTGATGATGTTTTTTCTTCTTGATATCCTGTAACTGAAATATTATGATGTAAATTTAACAATACTTAAAAATGATATAGTATGATATGATATAATGTCAATACATCTTATGCTGCATTATTAGGGAATAAGAGGAAGAAGAAAACAAGACATTTGCTGTATACATGCAAACATATTCATAACAAAATAAGGAAGAAATACTCATGACAATTACATTGCTTGTTCTTATAACTGGTCATGTGGTTGTAGCTAGTATTTATAACTATTGTTTTCCACTGTCTATTCCATATTCCTTTCTCTCTCAGCAAGCACCTCATATGGTCATGGTTCTTTCTTTGCCTTGTGGGTTTACCTAAACCTTCTTTCCTGAGGAGCTGGGCCATTAGTAGTACTTCTTGAATTGGGCTATAGTAGTTTTTTAATTGACTTTAATCATAGGACCTGGTAATACTAAGAGATGTCCTAAGAGATTTCCTGTATTGGAGACACTCTTCCTTACCTTCAGTGTGGCCTAGCAGTCCAATTTCTCCTTGGTGGTCAGGATTAATTACCCCAGCCAACATGGTAACTCCTTTTTGCCTATTGATTTAGAGGCATAAGGAGCCCAGAGTGACTAGGTGGCAGTCTTCACTCCTCCTTCAATGGAATCATTGTTGTGTCTCCTGGTAGAGGTATTCCTCATTTTGGAGCTAAGACCTCTAGGCCACCAGAGGATAAGGTCTCAGGGATAGGAAACAAACATTTTGCTAGTCAGTCACTAAGGGTAATAGTGAGTGGTGTCAATCCCATTTCCACCCCTTGATTCCTGGACCCCTGAGTGCTGGCTGGAGGAGAAAAGGGGCCATATATTGGACACTGATTCAGAGCATATACCATCTCCTGGAGAACTCTGCCCACCCCCACTAGACATTGCCATCTAGCTGGTGCTGCAACTGAGTCTTCAAAAGCCCATTCCATTGTCCTATCAAGCCAGTTGTTTCAGGAAGGTGAGGAACATGGTAAGACCAGCAAATTCCATGAGTATAGGCCCATTGCTGCACTTCATTTGCTGTGAAGTGATTTCTTTGATCAGTAGCAAGTCTGTGTAGACCAACACGACCATGGATAAGGCATTCTGTAAGTGCCCGGATGATAGTTTTGGCAAAAAAAAAAAAGAAAAAAAAAGGACTGCATTCAGGGAAGGCAAATCTGTACCCAGAGTGTTTTTATTTTTTTCTGGCACACAATGTACTAAGTCAGTTCTCTTTTCTAAAGCGGTATATAATCATAAACATAGCTAATTAACTTGTTGCAGTTACCAGAAATAAACTGAAACTGTAGAAAGCCTATGAAAGAATTAACAGTGTTTAAAACCAGGAAAAATGTAATAAATAACACCATTGAGTCCACAGGAGTATTGGAGCATTCATATTCCAGAAATCAACCGGAGCACAGAAATGATTGAGTTAAACATCTACACTATATACTCATTTCCCCTTGTATGAAACACAGATGACCCATATTTTAAACTAAAACACACACTGCTTTTAGTAAAAAAGCAAAGTCATTTAAAGCAGCTAATTAAAATCCACTTGAGCAATTACAGTGGGTAACAGGATCATAAGATCATTAACAAAGTAGAAGCTTGCCTCTGAAACTTCCATATGATCTCATGGACTAGAGGTTGACTGGTCGGGCTTCACGGACATCAGATAGCTGAAGTTGCTAAACTCCATTAAGTCCTCAAATTTCAGTGTCCTAGTTTTTTCTGAGAAGAACTAGAGCAAAACAGAAAAAGCTATGGTAAGGCAAATATACCATGACCTGTGGTAAGAATTGGCCTGAAGTTTTAGGCATAAAAGCTTAGTGTTGGTTCTATATATATAGACACCATCTAGGTCAAGTACGTACTGAATGCTACATGTTAGTGCTTTGCTGCCTACTCTGGGGAAGGGCAAGAGAGGGATCGAATACTGTGAGATGCTTCCACCTCGTTGAAAAGACTTAGATATGTGACAATTAAAGCCCAGGACAGTGTGCATCACAGGGCTAAATCATGAGCACCAACTACTAAGGAATGAGTGCCTTCTGTGTGACAGAGCACCGATTAGCTGAGAGGCAGCCAATACTGGGGAACTGTGAGATGCTGACCGACAGGGTTCCCCACCCTTTAGTTGTTATTGACACCAGGATGAACTCACATCCGGAAATATTATGTATATTTGATTCTCATTTATAAAGATAAAGGCTTTTTATAATTTAAAGCACTGAGTTGTTTGTGTTGCCTGGAGTAAGAACTCCCGAGGAGCCCTGGCACTCCTTCCCTGCTTCAGTAATAAATTACACGCCTCAGGGGGCTCCTCTTCTTTCTCCGTCTGTAAGTACATGCCCTAAAGGCCTGGATGCGGCAGCCCAGAGCAGGTGATACAAAGTGTGAAAGGACAGTGTGGCCGACAGCTCTGCCTCTGCCTGCCCTGGGAGCAGCATGCATCTTGGTGCACCCTCCTTGCCAGGGCTCTCATCCCTAACTCTGGCCCCCAGACGCCCTGTGCCTAGACCTTTCAGCTGTGCCGGATCCTTTCTGTCTTTCCTGGTCTTCTGGATGCTACTTGCCAGACTGCTGAGGTTAATCCCCTGCTTCCAATTCTGTTTACTTCCCTTGATGGCCTTCATGGTTTCTCTGACCTGAGATACCAAGAGATCTTTCCTGTTGGTGGGACTCTGAGTCCTAAACACCACAGACCTCTGAATCCACTCTGCTCTGGGCCACTTCACTATGATGAACTGATATAGGAAGATAATTCTTTAAGGGATTGATTCCTTCGGGGCACATTGTTGGCATTCTGCTCTGCTCGGCCTTTAAATGAGGCTATTCCTCAGAGTCCTGTCCTCAGCCCACTTCTCTTTTCACCCCCACATGCTCTCCCTGGACAATCTTATTCACCCCTTCCCACCTTCATCTCCTCTCTGCTGACCTCCCAAGTCCCTCTTCCAGGCTTCAGAGTATGTGCTGGTGTGAGGAAGTCTGTGCAAGCCTTGAGCAGCAGTGCAAATGATCAAAGAGATAATGGGTAGCTCTTAGAATTGTTGGAAAATAAGACTTGGAGAATGTGCTGGAGGAAGGGGAGGTCAAAGCTCAGCTCAGCTGTAGTCCAGAGAGGCCCCCACTGCCACAAGCATTGGACCCTGCAGTTTGCACTATCGGTGTTGTTCTTTGGAAAATGGGAGTTGTGGCTACCTTCAGAATGGACCCTCCACTGTCCTTGCTTCTTTGAGTCACTCATTCCTAATTCAAAGTCTCAGAGGGGTGCATTTGACTGGTCAACCCTAGATCATGCGTACATATCCTTGTTATAAGGGGGCTAGGAAAGTAAACATCTAGCCTTTTAAGATTTTGCACTGGGAGGTGGGCTGTCTCTTATCAGGAATCCTTCAGTATGAAATTTCCCATCTACACAAAGCAGGAGACATGGACAGTGGAAGTGAATCAAGGAAAAAGGGAGAGAGTCAACTGAAAGGAAAAGATGAGAGGCCAAGTCCATCAAATTTCCTATCACTTCAGCCTTCTCTTCTAGACCTTGACTATGGAGTGGTGCTTATTCTTACTGTTGAGAGAGAGAGGTGTGGTAATAGCTTCTTAGATGGTATCCAGTGGGCCATACCTTCTAGTATACATCCATTGAACTTGGGATGGACTGGGCCTCACTTTAACTATAGAATTTGGCAGAAATGACCTTATGCTAATCATGGGACTAAGTCTTGGGAGGACTTGGCAGTTTCCACTTCTGTGCTTTGGGGAATCCTGAGCTGCCATATTAGACGTGTGGCTACTCTGTTGGAGAGACCACACAGAGAGACCACAGGGAGAGGCCACAGGGAAAGGGAGAGGCTTCTGACACTAGAGACAGAAAGCACCCAACTGTCCCAGTGTCCCAGCTGCGCCCATCTTCTAGCTGTCTCCATAAAGGCACCCATCATATGTGAGAGCTAACCTGAATGTTCCAGTCCAATCAGGCCCCCGAAGACTGTGGCCCAGCTGATGTCAAGTAGAGCAGAACTGCCCAGAGGAGCCCAGCCATGGACCCAACATGGTTGTTGTTTAAAGTCACTGTTTGGACATGATTTCTTACACAGTGAGAGAGAACTGAAACAGGGGTCATTGATTGTGTGTGTGTGGTCTTGTTCAATTATTCATTTGACTGAATTCCACTTCCAGGCATTTAGTATGTTTTCCTGTGAGTTAATATTAGCTGTTGAATGCAGAACCCTTCTAGTTCACAACCAGTACAAGGCTTTGATTTTTTTAAAAAAAGATGGGCTCATTTGCTGGCCCTTATCAATATTTGAAGCACAGACAAGCACATACATAAAACCATAAGCTCCAGGCTATGCATTGAACTGGTTAGAGTCCTCCTGGTCTTTTCTCCATCAGACTCAGCATAGCACAATTACCTTAGCCCATGGAGATAGTTGTTAAAGACCCTGAAATAGAGTGATCTGAAATTCCTTTGGCAAGAAATACAGACAATGATAGGTAAGAGAAATGAAGTTTTAATTTGAAGAAATTTTATGAAATAAGGAAATAACAGAAACCCACAAAATCAAACAATGTCCCTCACCTTTACAGATGCTGTCATTTGATTCACTGGCAGGAGGGAATAAACCCTGTGTTATGTTGACATCCTATCCCCCTTACATAGAATCTAGTTGTTGTTGAGAAGCAGCTGCCTGGCTAAGGGACTATATTTCCCAGCACCCCTGCATCTAGATGTGGCCATGTGACTAGTTCTCATCAATGACTGTCAGGAGAAGTGACGTCTGATGAGCCAAGGCTTTTCAGATATCATTCTACCTCTTCATGCTCTCCTTCCCCTTGTGCTAGCTGGATAGAAATGATTCCCAGGCCTTGGATAGCAGAACTCCCAGATGGAAGAAACCTTGATGTCTGAGTCACAGCAAAGAGAGTCATTTGACAACTAGGAACACCCACTGTGAAAAGTGACATGAAAGAAATAAATTTCTGTTGTGTTTGAGCTTTTTAAAAACTTGAGGTTTATTTGTTACAGCAGTTAGCATTCCCCTAATAAATATAGTTGTTTATTCATTTGAAAATTCACTTATTTATTTTTTACTGATGAGATCACTAGTTTTGAAATTGTGGCGGCGTCAATTCATTTTTCTTAGCTTTTGTCACATATATATAATGGGGCTAACTCTATTATGTCATAGTATTGTTGTTATACTAAATGAGATATTACAGCATCTCATGTATTGAACGTTGCCGTGGGCCAGACCCTGTGCTAAATCCCATTGAGTCATCTCAATAGCCCTGTGAAGGAAGTTCTGTTAATATTTCTGTTTCACAGGCATGAAAATGGAAGCTTAGTGAGGCTAAGTACCCATCTGATGTTACACAGCTAGTAATGGCAGGTCAGGATTTCAACCAAGGCCGCCTAACTTCAGAGGCCACTTGGCTGCTTTGATTGGGACCAGCACAAAGCCTGATTTCAGAGGCCACGTGCCTAAGCACTTGGCTGCTTTGATTGGGACCAGCACAAAGCCTGACACACAATAAATGCACAATAAACATCAATTTTATTTTCCTTCCACTTTAAAGAAAGAAGCAATATAAAACATAAGTATAAATGTATGCTAAGTGCAACACACACACACACACACACACACACACACGGCCTTACCTCTATTCATACTCCTATTCAGCTTGGTGTGTTTAAACTAGAAGTAAACTAGACTTTACTCGTGTTCACTGTTACACAGCATACCAGGTCTTCTCTGCTGGGAATGTTAGTATTTTGTGCTTACAGCCCAACAGCAACCACATGATCCAAAGGAGCAGTAGAAACACAGAAGAAATGAATCCCAAAATGATTAAAGCATTTTGGAGTTGCTTGTGCAACATTCATGTTATCGACCTGCTGGGTGAAAATTGACAGAAAACCCACCTCAGGATGGACTTACCACAGGAAGGGCCGGAATGCTGAGTCCCTGAAGTCTTTCTCATTTCATTTAATATACCACATATTTCTTGAAACAAACTAGGTTAACACATTCAGTCAGAGGCATATCTTGGAAATAGACTGACCTTTATATGCGGCATTTTATACACCCGAAGTACTTTTTTAAAAAAAACTTTTATAAACCATCATAGGACTGCTAGTGCTTCCTCTAAAATCATATCAGCGATTATTAGATTATCTACAGAACCAAGCCCAGAGTGCAAATTTTGCAAAAGGTGCAGCAATTTGCCTCATTCTAATTGCTACACCAAGAGCAATTTGTCTTCTGGGCTACAGAGCTGCTGAACCACTTTCTTCTTTCACCTGAAGTTTCATCAAGGCAATATGCTTAATCAATGTTTGCTGATGTTTATGGTCTAATGCTTCCTGACAGCAGGTGCAAAAAAAGACTAAATTCCCATCTGCATAAACATCTTCCTTAAACCCCCCCCAGCATGCTGTTTTGCTGTAATTTTAGTAGACAGGTGATTTTTCATGGCACCTTCATGAGTGGCGTCGCCCCGTAGCTGGCTCCCTTTCCCTACCTGCTGTTCTCAGAAGCTGTGCTTTTGTTTGCACCACTGCGGGCTGCTCCTCTCAGGCTGTCTGCTTGGCTTGTGGATGAACTCTCCTCAGTGCTCAGTTTCTACACTCTGGTCCAGGAAATGGACTCTATTCCTCAGTGATTTAGAAGTTGTTGTTACTCCATCAGTTAAGCCAAGCCTGACATGGGCTATGGGGTTGCACCTTTTGGATATCAGCAGAGGTCCTAAAATAGCTTCATTGACCCAAAGGATCTATTTCCAACCATCTACAATGGACGGACGGGAATTTAACCGAGGGAAGTCAATTACCCTTAATGTAGTCACTTGGCTAATGCAACCGTCTACAATGGACGGGAATTTAACCGGGGGAAGTCAATTACCCTTAATGTAGTCACTTGGCTAATTACCCATCGAGAACCTGGAAATGTGCATCTCACTACAGCTTTCTCCTCATTATTTGTTTACTGACGCAAAAGAGGTGGCTCACCTTTCTGCTCCCCATTAGGGAAGGGTAGTTTGTAAACTGAAGACAGCAGTCCAGGCTCCAGGCGGGCTTTTCTTTTTTTCACTGTGGCTTCTTCACTTCAGTTCATCTTAGATTCCTTCAGGCAAAGGGAACAGTTTACCATCCCTTTCTGAGGAGGAGGGAAGTAAAGGAGGAGGGCCTGGCTTCCTGGAGAAACTCCTGTTGACCCCTGTGGGTTATCAGTGTTTCCATGTAAATTCCTGACCCCCTCATGTGCAGTGTTGTGCTAAAATCGTGTGAGCTCCAATGCAGATCTTAAATTTTAAAATATTATACAAAGTTAAGGCACTATTTAATTCTGTAGAACTAAAATTTTGCACCATACCTGGACAGCAGGCTTCTTTGAATGTCAGGCAGCCCAAATAAAGGCAGCAGAACTAAACCACAACATTCAAAGACTTTTATTTGCTTGCTCTTAAGATGAGGAAAATAAACAACTGCCCTCATCAGAAACCTTTAAAGACTTTGTGAGGATATAATACACATTTAAAAGTGTAACTGAGTGGTGAATACACCACTGTTTTTACTAATGCAGCTTTCCTCCTACCACCCGTAATTTCTAAAACACTACATGAAAATCTTGCTGAATCAGCTTAAAAATAAGGAACAAAAGAAAATGGGATGGGGGTGGGACTCAAGCCCCTGCCGGGGGGAGGGAGGGCAGGGAGGGGGTTCAAAGGCCAGACATAAAACGACAAGCTAGAGAGAATGAAACAAAACCCGTGAGAGAAATCTCAAAACAAGATGCATCAGAACCAATAGAAATTCAAGATCAATTGTGTCAGCAGATCAAAGACCAGACCTAGCCTGATGAAGGGCATTAACGATCATCAGGGGAGATGCATCCTACTTCCCAGAGTGAAACAGACACTTTGCTTCTTTATGGCGAGCAGGCTGGCTTTTGAGGAGATAACAAAACTGAGCAAAGCAGCTACACTTACCTATAGACTGGGGTTAGAAGTGGAGGGAAAGGTATATTAGCGTTGTAAAAGGTGTTAGAGCTCAGGTACTAGAGATCTTAGAGCAGTGATGGCGAACCTTTTGAGCTCAGCGGTCAGCATTTTGAAAAACCCTAACTTAACTCTGGTGCCGGGTCACATATAGAAATTTTTTGATATTTGCAACCATAGTAAAACAAAGACTTATATTTTTGATATTTATTTTATATATTTAAATGCCATTTAACAAAGAAAAATCAACCAAAAAAAATGAGTTCGCGTGTCACCTCTGACACGCGTGTCACAGGTTTTCCTCCATTTTAATGTAGCAGACTTAAATAAATGTATTGTTGGCGGAGAATCAAGACCGTGGAGTAATGGTAGCAATCATGGTAGAAGGACTTGGCAAAAGCAACTGCACAGATTTGTCCAGACTCTATTTAGAGACCTGCATGAGATGAGGGTGATAGACTGCCAGTACTCTGCCTCACTGCCAGGAGTCTATATTCATCTCAGTACTGGAACATTAAAACAATGCTCAAAATGAACACTACTGTTCATGCAGTATGGGTGTTATGCATACCTGGCAAAAGCTTACCCAAGTGTGACTATAAAATGGAAGTCAGTTCTCTCTTACCTCAATAAGACAAGGGCCCATATTCCTGATGGCCCACAGTCAACAGTAAAATAATCCTTGATTTCTAAGGAACAGAATGGTGTAAACAGAGCTAAAACATCATGAACAAGTGGAATTAAGCAGATGATTCAAAACACAACTGAACTGTCATATAGTGGTTATCAACAAGGAAAATAGAAGGCAATCAGACAGTTTATCTGTTAATTGAGTATTTTTGTAAGCTCTGTAATGATTATTATTGGAAAGTAAATGATCATTGGGGTAAAGGAGAAAACTGAGCCACAGAGGGGTAAGATCAGCCAATCTGCTCTACAGAATGGGTGGGTGTGTCTTGGCTGATGATCTGGTTTCTGACCTAATTGTAACATGGTGCCACACTCCTGCTAAGTACATACAGTATTAGGAATTTTTTTTACAGAGATAGTCCCAATAAGTCCACAAATAGGTTTATGTGGGAAATTATCTCCATGAGACTGAGCTAATCCTTCCCCAACCCCTCCAAATACCTATCCGTTAATAAAGGTTAGGCAGAAGATGGGTGAGAAATCTTAAAATTTGAGATTAAACTTGGGCTCCCTTAATTTCTTTGGTTTGAACAAAAAGAGAATAGTGAATCATCACTTAGAATAATTTCTTCAATAGAGAACGTGTAACATCCATAGCAATCATCTAGCACCCTTCTTACTTGTTGAATGAGGATTCAAAAGAGAGAATAAATGAGCTAATTTATTTTCAAAGTATTTTAAAATCTCCCAATCTGAGTGTGGACTCATCTATTGCTCCATGAAATACTTTACATTTTTGCTTTATATATTTTAACACTATTTTATTATATGCAGGCACCTTTTAAATAATTTTTCTTTCAGATGAATTGAACATTTTATCATTATAAAGTGAATGCCTTTATTCTTAATAATACTTTTTGCCTTAAGTTTTACTTTATCTGATATTAAAAGTTCACAGTTTTTTAAAAAATTATGGTCAGTGTTTATCAGTGGTTCTCAACCTTCTGGCCCTTTAAATACAGTTCCTCATGTTGTGACCCAACCATAAAATTATTTTCGTTGCTACTTCATAACTGTAATGTTGCTACTGTTATGAATCATAATGTAAATATCTGATATGCAGGATGGTCTTAGGTGACCCCTGTGAAAGGGTCATTCGACCGCCAAAGGGGTCGCAACTCACAGGTTGAGAACTGCTGGTTTAGATGCTATATATTTTTCTATTGTTATAGTTTCAATCTTTTTATCTCTTTATATTTTTAATGGTATCTCTCATAAGCATCCAATGTGTTTTTGTTTTATTTATTTTTTTAAATCTTGGCTGATGATCTTTGTCACTGAGACATTTAGTTCATTTAATGTAATTGCTGGTATATTGAGATTTAAATCTACCATTTTACTATATTCTTTCTATTCTCATCTTTCTTGCCACTTTTGGCATTGAGTAGTTTTCATTATTCCATGTCTCACCTACCTCCTAGCTCGGGAGCTATTCTGATGATTTATTGTTACATAACAAACCACCCCAAACATAATAACTTATAATAACAATTTTAGTTTGGTCATAATTTTGTTAGTCAGGATCTCAGGAAGGACTTAGCTGGGCAGCTCATTTCTAATTCACGTGATATGGCTGTAGGATCAATTTGTAAGATGACTTCTTGACTCTTATATCCAATGCCATGGTGCTCCTTGGCCTCTTTTCTTTCTTTTTCTTTCTTTCTTTTTTTCTTTTTTTCTTTCTTTCTTTCTTTCTTTCTTTCTTTCTTTCTTTCTTTCTTTCTTTCTTTCTTTCTTTCTTTCTTTCTTTCTTTCTTTCTTTCTCTCTCTCTCTCTCTCTCTCTCTCTCTCTCTCTCTCTCTCTCTCCACACACACATGGGTTCTCATTCTCTAGTCTCTTCACTTTGCTTGTGCTTCGAGAGCATAATTGTTCAGGATAATCTCACTTCTTACATGAAGACTGGCTTCTAGGTGGAAGCTGTCAGACTAGTTCACAGCTTTCCAGGAATTGACACATTATCACTCTGTCATATCCTACTAGTTAGTCAAAGGAGTCACAAGCCCACCCAGATTCAAGGGAGTGGAGAAGTAGAGCCTATCACGTATGAGAGGAGGGGCAGGGTCACATTGCCAAAAAATCATGTGGTAAGACAGATATTGCTGTGGCCATTGTTAGAAAATACAATTTGCTACAGATTATACACAGGTGTACATGTTTTACTGCTTTTGTTTGTTTTAGTGCTTACTCAGAAATGAAAACATATATACTGACTTATATGGTTAAGAAATTAATGCTTTTACTTCTTCCTGGCTAATGAAAAGAACTTAGAGCACTTTAAATCCCCCCATTCTTACATATATGCTATTGTTGTCATGTATTTTAATTCTATATCTACTTTAATCACACCAGAAATTATTATCACTGTTTTATATATTCTGTGTTCATTTATATTTTGCCCCACATTTCCTCTTTGGTTACTTTTCATTCCTTCCTATATCTTCCAATTGCTAGTTGAGATAATTTTCATTGTATGTCTTTTAGTGGTTCCTATAATATGTCTCTGCCAGTAACAAATCCTTTCTCTCTCTCATATGAAAATGCCTATATTTCACTTTTATTCTTGAAAGATATTTTTTTTATATAGAATTCTATTTTGCAGGTATTTTCTTTGAAGATATCAGTCCATTGTGTTTTAGCTTTCATTGTTTCTAGAGATGTGTGATGTCAATCTATTTGTTGCTTCTTTAAAGATTATATGACTCTTTGGCTGCTTTTAGGATATTTATTTTTATTTTTTGTTTGCTTGCTTTTAGCAATTCTATCATGCTGTACCTTGTTGTGATTTTCTTTCTTTTTTTTCTTTTTCAAATCCTCACCTGAGGATATATTTATTGATTTTAGAGAGAGGAAAGGAGGGGGGGAGAGAGAGAGAGAGAGAGAGAGAGAGAGAGAAACTTCAATGTGAGAGAGAAACATTGATCATTTGCCCATTGTACTGACCCCGGCTGGGAATCAACTCCAAAACCTAGATATGGATCCTGACTGGGAATCAAACCCACAACCTTTTGGTGTATAAGACAGTGTTCCAACCAACTGAGCTACCTGGCCAGGGCTTGTTGTGATTTTCTAGTGAAGTCTTATGCTTCACATTTGTAAAGCTTCTTGAGAAGGAGGACTAATGATTTTCATTATTTTTTTGGGGGGTGGGGGGGTTAGCCATTATCTGCTTAAATATTGCTATTGTCTTTTTATCTTTATTTTATCCTCTGGTGCTTCCACTACATATACGTTAGATATTTTTCACTAAACTCCTATGTCTCTCACCCTCTTTCCTAGTTTCTTCATCTTTTGTGTGTGTATGTGTATGTGTGTGTGTGTATGTGTGTGTGTGTCATGAATTCTTTCAACAGTATCTAACATGCAATAAGTTTATTATTTCAGTCATTACATTTTTTTCAGTTTTAGAATTTACATTTTGTTCTTCTAAAATATAGTGTCCAGATTTCACATGGAATAATGACTATTGTTTATCTTGGTTTGAAATTACATTGTCTTGTCTGTTCATTATGTTTCTGATTATGATTTTTTTATCTTTTACTTTTTAAAAATGTAGAAATAATTTGAAGCATAAGGAGATTTACATTTAGTTTTGGTGGGCAATAAGGAACGTGGCTATCCCAGATCACTTTACTACTAATGTAGGTATTGGTATTAGTTACAGCTAGCTCAGTCCAAGGGAGGGTGAGGCTATTCTAGTCCCCTTTTATTCCTAAGGTGTAGCCCTTAGGGATTCCAACCAAAAGCATGGGAGTTTCATCAGGGTTCCCCCTCCTTGGGGGGCCTTAGACTTTAATTTTTATTCCCTTGGAGAGGCTGACAAAAATCTGTATTTAATCTCTCAACCTCTCAGATGATTCTTTTAAGTGCCAGATGCTCCTAGTGGAAACACAGTTTTAAATGCTGAGCTGTTTTTTCTTCTTTTCTTGTATCTTTGTCTCACAATTTTTCATGGTCTTATTAGGTCCTCTATGCTCTCTAAGTTCCTCAAAAAGAGGGTTGTTCTGCATTACTCAGTCCAATACTAACCGAAGCAGGAGTCCTAGTCTCAAAATATTTAATATTTATAAAATAAACTGAATTTTATTTCATCCTCACTAGAACTGGAATTGATTCAGAAAAAATACTAATAGTAATGAAGTATTTTCCAGCTTCAAGTTACTTTTTAAACATGATAGAATGTGTCTTATTTTCACAAAATTTAAAGCAACCAAAAACTGTTAAATAATAAATGGACTGACTCATTTTAAGTTCTATACCATTGGCACCCATGTAAAATCTACATGACAAATTAAGCCTACTTTTTAAAATGAACTTTTATGCTTGAAGATAGAAGCAGAAAGTCAGTTTCCCAATCCAGAAAGGATAAATTCAGCACTGCCAATGGAATGGGCAATAGTTGATAACTGTTTGTGATGTTCACAGGCCAAGTGAATAGCAAGATCCAAAGAACACAATTTACTGTATGTGATCTATATATATAAAAGTCTAATATGCAAATTGTCCCCTTGGGAGTTTGACTGGGAGACTGGGAGTCCAATCGCTCGCTATGACATGCAGTGACCACCAGGGGGTGGTGTGGAATGAAGGGAGGCCCCGGCTGCAGCTGGAAGGCCCTGATCAGCCCTGATCAGCGGCCAGGCTTTGGGACCCTACCCGTGCAGGAATTTCGTGCAATGGGCCTCTAGTCTATAATGATTATTGAGCAACACCTGGCTCTAAGACAGTATAGGCATATCTCATATTGCACTTTGCTTTATTATACCTTGTAGTGATTGCATTCTTTTTTTTATTTTTATTTTTTACAAATTGAAGGTTTGTGTCAATCCTGCATTGAGCAAGTCTATTAGTGCCATTTTTCCAACAGGTGTAGATGATGATTAGCATTTTTTAGCAATAAAGTATTTTTTAATTAAGGTAGCTATATCTTTTTAGACATAATGCTATTTCGCATTTAATAGCCTACAGTATAATATAAACATACTTTTATATGCATTGGGAAACCAAAAATTTATGTGAGTTGCTTTATTGTGATATTCACTTTATTGAAGTGGTCTGGAGCCAGGCCTGCAATAGCTTCAAGGTATACCTCTATCCTAAGTCCCACAGGAGTAATTATCTGTTATCCAAATCAGATTGCTACCTGACATAACGTTTTATATAACTTGGTATATCTTTAGTACAATAAGACAAAGGTGTGATGATTGTCAGAACAGGCAAATACCCCAATGAAACAAAAAGGAAGCCTAATAAAAGACTCCTAAGTACCTGAAAACTTGGTATATAATGAGGTGACATCTAAGTAATTTTGGGACTAATGGCTTTCTGTTTGAAAAATGAAAATTGATCCTCCACATCAAGTAGAGTAAAAACCTAAGTGTAAAAGGTAGAGTTATAAAGTTAATGGAAGAAAATGGTGGAGAATATCTTTGTCACCCTGAATAAGAATTTAACTCAAAAAAGCACAAAGCATAAACAGAAAAAATGACGAGTTACATAAGTATTAAAGACTGCCTAATAACAAAGGGAACCATGATTAAAGTTAACAGATGAGTTACCTTCTGGGAAAATATATTTACAACATCTAAAACAGAAAGAATACATAGTGGACACAGCGTATTACTACCTCTAAGAGGATTTCCTGGACTTTCTGTCCAAAATACTACTGCCTCCTTACTATTTATTCCTTTAACTTACTTTGTTTTTCTTCATAACACTTATCAAAACCCAACATTATTTGATTACTAGAGGCCAGGTGCATGAATTCATGTACCAGTGGGGTCTCTTGGCCTGGCCTGCGGGATCGAGTTGATGATGGCTCTCCGACATCCCCCGAGGGGTCCCGGATTGCGAGAGAGCACAGGCCAGGCCGGGGGATCCCACTGGTGCACGATCAGGGCCGGGGAGGGATGTGGGAGGTTGGCCAGCCAGGGAGGGACTGCAGGAGGGCTCCAGGGCATGTCCAGCTCAGCTTGCTCAGTCCCCATCAGCCAGACCCTAGCAGCAAGCTAACTACCCGTTGGAGCATCTGCTCTCTGATGGTCAGTGCACATCATAGCGACTGGTCAACTGGTTGATTGTCTGCCCCGTGGTGGTCAGTGCACGTCATAGAGAGCGGTTGAGGGGCTTTAGCATATCATTAGCATATTATGCTTTGATTGGTTGAACAGCCAACCAGACGACCGGACACTTAGCATATTAGGCTTTTATTGTATAGGATTTGTTCAATGTTCTTTTCCTAAATATATTCTAAGCTCTATGAAATCAGGACTTTTTTTCTGTTTTGCTTACTTTACTGTCTTAGTACCTAGAATAGTAGATGCTCAATAAAAATTTGTTACGTGAATGAATGAATAAAAGAACTCCTGCAAATGGACATGAAAAACAGCAGAATTCCATAGAAGAGTATCAAAGGAGATGAGTAGGCAATTATCAGAAAGAGAAAACTTAATGGCTAATAAATACATAAAGACATGGTTAATCTCACATCAGAAGGGTATAAATGAAAAAAAGTATGAAATAACATTCTATGTCTATTAGATTGGAAAAAATTTGACAGTCAGAAAACTGGGGAAGTAGAAACCTTCAAGCCCTGCTGGTGGGAGTGTAAATTGGTGCAGCCATTCTGGAGAGCCATCTGAAAGTAGTCAGTGAAATTAAGTATGCATGTATCCTACTGCTCCCGTGATCCCACTCCTGGATGTATACCCAAATAACTCCCACACTGATCCAAAAAAGGAAATGTCTGTAGATATCCATGGAAGCATTGTTTGTGGTTGCAAAGAGTAGAAAACATCCTTTATGTCCTTCACTAAAGAACTTGATCACTCTAGTATGTTACATGCATACCATGAAATATGCAACAGTCAGACATAAAAAACTAAGCTTACATATAGCAACATGGAAAGAGTTTTTATTTCCTTTTTCCTCATTAAAATAAAGTAATAGAATATTTAAAACTCTACATGTGTGTGGCTTGAGTGGTATCATCAATGTTTTTGTAAATACTTACTATGTTTTCCTATTTAGCTTAATTCCAACAATTTTATACTTTAATAAAACATTCTAAAGATTGCCAAAAAACCTCAACAGTTATCTATAAGCAGGTAGACAAAATCAGACAAAATAAGTGACTCTCTGTTGATTACATATTGCCTCTGAGTCTGTGGCTCTTGGTAGGAAAAGATCCCCCAACTAAAAAAAAAACTTCTCTCCCTAGCAATTTTAGGATCCTAAAAACCACCAGGTCTAATCAATTTGCTTATATACTTATTTTAAATTGAGGAGAATCATTTTCATTAGCAGTCTCTGGTTAGTTTTAGATGCTGTTCAATATCTACTTTGGGAAATTATGGGATACCTAGTGTTGTTCCCAGGTCTTAATTTGCGTCCAATATCTTTCATATTGGATGGCATTCACTAGATAAGTGCTTCTCCAACTGGGAATCTTATTAAAATGCAGATTTGGATTCAGTAGGTTTGGGAAGAACCTGAGATTCTGTATTTTGGCAAAATCCCAGATGTGGCCAACACTCTGGATCCTCAGACCACACTTTGGGTAGCAAGGCTCACCTGGAACACCCGTGGAAGGAGTTATTCTTAGGGTATCTGAGAGCTCATCCTGGGCCCAGTACAATCCTTGGATCCACACATTTATCAAAAGATTGATGAGAAGACAGCTGCACTCTGTGGTATTGCAAGGGCTTGCTCCTCAGTGCCATCCTGGAGAAAGGTGAACATGGTCCTCCAAAGAGCTCATGCTCTAATCTCTGCTTATTACACATCTGAGCCGTGTTTAATAACATAATGTTGATAGCTTGAAATCAGCCTTGGTGGTAATATTTCCACCATGGAAATTGGCAACTGCTACCAATCAGGGCTTTTCCTCCCGAGCATACCAATCTGACCCCAGGGCTCCGCAGAGATACTCTGCAGGTCCCTTTGAGGGACTGATCCAGGGATGGAAACATAAGTCCCAACCGTGGTTTCTGGTAGGAATAAGCGTCTAATTATAGAGAAAACACATAGTAACTGGTCCACCTAGAAGGATATAACAGAAAAAGAGAGAGTGTTACATGGGAAAATAGGAAATAGGGCTTTAAAAATACAACTAATTTCCCCTACACCCCTTTCATTCCCCTAGATCTATTGGGACTCATCAGTCCTCTCTCTAGTCATATACAGGCCAACATTAAAAGAACATTATGCCTGCAGTGAGGGGTCTGTAGTCGACACTGATGAACACTTAGGAACAACTATATCATTTTAAGTATTCATAGAAATTAAAAACAGGGAAGAAAAAATAGAGAAAATATATTATTTAAAACAGGAACACTTTCATTAAAGAATTAGTAAGTCTTTAGTTAGCTAGGAGCACAGCGGAATCCGTGCAGTAACTAGGGAGTTGAGTTCTTATTAAGAGACCATTATATGGGCTTATTTAATGGCTTTAGAGAAGTTCTATACATTTTTTTTGGCCACAATTTCCTAACATGTAAAATATGGGAGGCTATTTTCCAAATTATTTCTATGATTATCTTCAGGGCAGTGGGATTATGATACTAATTTATTTTACATGTTAATATATATTAATACTTATATTAATGTCTTATATTTTAAAAATGAAGATATATTATAAGAAGAATAACACACACACATATACATATATATTTTTTGTTTTCTGTGTTTAAGCCTGTCACTTTCAACACTACAAGACCTCAAAGTCATAAGACAACGCGTATACAGAAAAGAGAATTAAGGGATGAATTTGATTGTCCTTCAGTATTGCTGTAGAACTTCGTATCTGAAATGTATTTGGAATGCAACTACTAAATCAGACTTCTCACAGTTCCACCAAGCTTCCCTTAGATGATGCATTGAAGTTTCAGGGTGAGCCGATTCATGGAGTCTGTTGAAAGTGAAGTTTTCCTATCTCACTGTCCAGTACTTCATTCCTGGTTTATGCTGCTTCTTTCAGTCCTTAAAACCCTGTAACTTGCACAGGAACAGGGCTTGCCAGCTGGATCCAGGGTTACAGCAAACTAAGTATTGACATCACCGGGCCAAACGCAGAGCCAAGGAAATGAACATGCCTGATATATGTGTGTCCTGATTTACTTTGGAACCTATTCCGTGGCCCACAAGAAGTCCATTGTACTTTTTCCATTTTGCATCCCAAAACCCACTCTGGCCCAAGGCTAGAGTGTTATAGATGGTGAGGAAGGACAGGAAAGCCCGTCATAGCCGATGTACTTCGAGCCGTCTGATTAGGGAGAGATTATATATTTGGTGTTATGTTTTGAATATTTTAACTCCAGGATTTCCATGCTTGACTGTGTGACTTCACCTGGCTGTAATTTGCATTTTACTGAAAGAGTCCACAGAGCACGAACCCCTTTGGAGACATTACCTCATCAGTCCTCCCTGTGGTCCTTTGGGAGACATGGGGTTAGGCATTTTGGGGACGAGAAAGCGGAAAGCAGGCTTTTCAAAAAGAAACTCAACTCAGAGATGTGGGCCCCAATTCAGAAAGGAATGTGGGCTCCCGAGTCCATTGTGAGACACCAGCAGGAGGGTAATCCCTTCATTTCAGTTCACCCCCTGTTTCTGATCCACACAGTGCGTCCAAGGTACTTTGTGGTGGGCATTCTGCTCTTTGTCTTTCTCTTTCCCCACAATTTCTTTCACCCAGCATATGCCAATGTTTTTTTTTTGACTTTAGCTCAAACATATAAACTATCTTATTGGTCCCCTAAATGTCAACCTGTGGTGTTTAATCTCTTTGTCCAAATTGTAAACTTTTAGAGACAGAGATGGTATTTCATGATTTATGCCATTACTCAGAGCACGGGCCTGGCAGAGCACAGCTCATGCCCACCTCTGTCCACTTCATCCCTCACGATCCCTTTGCCCAGCATCGGTTTTCTAATCTCTGCTTATTGCTCAGCATGTCTCCCCTATTAGAATGTAAGCTTCTTAAAGACAGGAACTTTTTCTGTTTTGTTCATTCCTGCCTCCCAAGTGCCTACTATAGGGTCTGGCACATAGGAGACCCTCAGTAAGTATTCATTGAAGAAAAGAATTAATGTTATAGGAAAAGCTTAGTAAATGCCTGGATATATCTTTTTATTATTACTGATTGTTGGGGCTGGTTCTCCAATTATTCTGTTCTGTTTCTTTTTTCTTCTCCTCAGAGTGGCCAAACAAGAGAGCACAGTGATGACTTTTGGGTTTACAGTGATGATGAGTTCATACTAAATGGCTTAAGAAAATGTACCAACTAATAGTGGGTCCAGGGAGGGTGGCACTGAAATGCAAATAGGGACTAGAGTGTGTGGCATTTCCTTGGACTTGGCACAAGCAGGATTCTAGATGGGGAACCTGGGGTGCAGAGAGATGAAATAATCTAGTCAGAAGTGCACAGCTAAGTGATGTCTGAGCCGCCTCCTAGTGGGTGCAGAGTCATCTTTAAGAAGTATTTACTTAAAATAGATCTATGGGACTCACATTGGCTAAGCTTCCATAGCTTCTCAGAATCCCAAGAGTATCTGAGCTAGTTTCACAGTCGGTGATCACAGAGAATCACAGCATTTTGTACAGATTCTGGTCACAGTTGCTTAAACCAGGTTATACCTGGGTTTAGATCCGTGAAGGAAACATTTCAGGAAGACAAAGTCTCTAATATCATGGAGCATGGAGCACAGAGGTACAGATCTACCTGTTCCGGTAGATACTAGGATCGCCAGGGCCTGTGCGTCCACAAATCATCCCCGTGGCCAGTGCTCTTTAGGACCCACACTTTGCAGCTCTCTTTTGAAAAGCTGAGCAGGGATAGAGTCAGACACTTACCACCAGGTTGACAGTCCGAGTGCTGCTTCTTGACAAGGAGCAAGGCAGGAACGCTTTGCACGTCACCCAAGTGCGCTCTGAACTAAGGTCAATGCTCTCCTTCTCTACTCGGACTCATGGTAATCCCTGCCTGTGGACGGCTTTCTGGGCCTCATCTCCTCTGAGGCTGGGCATGGGGACAGAAAAGAACACTGGAGTGAATCCAAGAGGTCTAGAGACAAATGAAAACCTTCGTTCCAACAACTTGAATCAAATTAATACTCTTTGTGGGTATGGTATTATGGACATATTAACTTTGACATTATAAGTCCATTCAGGAATAGACTACTTAGCAATATATGTCTTTCTAGCAGAAAGAAAGATACTGTAATGGCAAGGTACTGCTCGTTACTACCTGTATGTTAGCCTTTCTCTCCCCTCTGCATTCACTCTTTAATCCATCCTTTTCTCTTGATCCCACCTTCTTCTTTGCCTCCTCCCCCTCCCTCCCTCTTGCCTTCCTTTCTCCCTTTTCCCTCTTTCTTTCCTGGATCTTAGGCCTTCCAGGGTCACTCACAATCATCTTAGTTGTCTCACCAACAGGCAGGACTGAAATAAGTTCCTGGCCTCTCCACTAATATAGTTGTCAAGATATTCTTCAATGTGGTAATTTCTCTTTATTCAAAGAAAGAGAATATCCAAGGCTGTACTTTCTTGTTTCTGTAAAAAATTACCACAAACTCAGTGGTTTAAAACAACACAAACTTATTATCTTATTTTTGGAAGTAAAGAAGTCCTAAAAATCAAGGAATCAGCAGGGTTGAGTTCCATCTGGAGAATCCATTCTCTTGCCTTTTCCAGCTTCCAGAGGCTGTCTGCATTCCATGGCTGATGGTCCCTCCTTCCATCTTCAAAGCCAATAGTATAGCATCTTCAAATCTCTCTCTCTCTCTCTCTCTCTCTCACACACACACACACACCCTTTTGCTTTAATCATAATATCTCCTTCTCCGGCTCCAACCCCCCTGCCCCATTCTTATACGGACCTTTGTGATTACAGTGGGACTACTTGGATAATTCAGGTTAATCTCCCATGTCAAGCTCCTAAACTTAATCACATCTGAAAAGTCTCTTTTGCCATTTCACATGGACATCGTTGGGAACTGTTATTCTTCCTACCATAGCCGGGAAGCCAGTGATCCCAGAAGTAAGTTATTGGCTTGAGCATTCTCATTCAAAGGACAAGCAGCTTGAGGACCTCTTGTGGGAAGGAGCTCAGGTTCCAAAAATAAAACTAATAAAACACACAGGCAGGGTCATGCCTAGAGATAGGCTTTTAGTTGCTTCTGGGTGAGTTTCAGTCTCACAGTGGTTTGGTTTGGGGAAAGCTGTGGCAGCAGCATGGTCAAGCAGATCTTCAGAATAAACCAGACTCAGGGTTTGAAGTTCAGCTCTGACACTTGTGACGGGACCTTGGGTATATTTGCTTAATTAGAAGCAAATCTCTGTTTGCTTAACTATAACATGGGGATGATAATTCTTCCCTCATAGAGTTAGAAGTCTGAAAAAAATGTTGCATACTAATATGCATACTATTGTGCCTGGCACATAGAGGATGCTTCATAAACATTATTTCTTTCACCCTTTTCTTAGTGATTAGACCAAAGGTCAAGAATGGAAATGCCAGTGTGGCCAAAAGTAATTAGGTTGGGAGTATCAAACAGATGTTGAGCAATGGAGTTTAAAATAAACTCAGAGGATTCACCCACACAATCCAATGGGAACTGACAAAATCTATTTCTTCTCATCTAGCTTTAGTCTAATTTCATTTTATGTCTCTAAATTGAATGAGGATGTGTAAGGGAAGGCTTGACCTGTCTCACGCCTATGCCTGAAGAATTGTAGACACCAAAGAGAATTTTGGTCATTTTCAAATTAGACAGAAACATATTCTTTAGGATTCAGTGGGTCTTTAGGTACCACCCAGAACATCCTCCTAGTAAATGTCAGCATATTTTACTTGTCTTTGCTTAAACACTTCCCACACTGAGAAGTTCACCATGTTTTGAAGTAATTCATTGCATTATTGGCTTGTTCTAATTAGAAAGTTCCTCCTTCTTTTAAGCCAGGAATAAGGTTTCTACTTTTGATTTTAATTCTGTCCTCTAAACTTATAAAAACCTAATATAATTTTCATAACAATTCTACAGATATACCCACCTTGAGTCTTCCTCCCTCCCTCCTTCCTATCTTTTCTAAATTAGAATTGTAAAGTTTCTCCAACCATTTGTTATTTACCACTCTTCAGATCTTTCAAAATCTTCAAGCTGTTGTTCTTTTATTGCACTCTAGTTTATCAATGTTTCCCATAAAAGATGTCACCTAGAACTAAACATAATAGTCCAGATGTGCTTGGATTCATACACGGTATGTTGAGACTTATATTTCTGTTGGATCTGGATTCTATTGCCATAGATGAAGTCTGATTTCATCAGTTTTTTAAAAAGTAGTCTCATAACACTGGCATTTAGCTTATTCTGAGCTTGCAGTCAATCAAATCACCAGGTGCTTTGTAAACAACCTTTGTTTTCCCCATCCTTACTTGTCCAATTGATGTATCATAATGTTTGTCCTACAAACAATATCATAAAACGATAGATGAAAGTTAAATAGGTGACCCAAGGTCTTACTGCTCTGACATCAGCAATTTTCAGTTGTCCATGTTCCTTTTTAGTCCTTATCAGTTTTCCTAAATTTTATAGAGTTTTCAATGTAATCTAGATAATTTTTCACATCTTGACTTTAAAGGTTAACATATTAATATTTTCCTAAGCGACTACATTATTTTTTATAATTACAATTATGTGCCACTTAATGACAGGAATACCTTCTGAGAAATATGTTGTTAGGCAATTTCATTGTTGTCTGAACATCACAGAGTGCACTTACACAAACCTAGATGGTACTGCCTACTACACACATAGACTACCTGGCACAGCCTATAAGCCTGTATAGCATGTTACTGTACAAAACAACATGAGATTGAATCAAGCACAAGAGAAAACTTTTTCATAAACAGAAAAAATATACTCCAAAATAATGATAAAAAGTATAGTAAGTACATAGACCAGTAACAGTCATTTATTATTAACTAGAGGCCCAGTGCATGAATTCGTGCACAGGTGGGGTCCAGCTGGCTCACCCAGATGGGGGCCTATCGGGCTGGGCCGGCGAGGGGAGGGGCTGCAGGCAGTTGGTCGGCCAGTCCCGCCCCCGATCAGGGTGTTGGGGGCTGATCAGGGGCG
>NW_005353967.1:11789988-11814704 GCF_000412655.1 Myotis brandtii
GCCGATTGGGGCCTGGATCAGGCTGGTTGGCTGCCACAGTGCGTGCCATAGCCACCAGTCGTTCTGGTCGTTCTGGTCGTTCTGGTCATTCTGCCATTCCAGTTGTTGGGCTTTTATATATATATAGATGGGACCACTGTCACATATACAGTCCTTTGTTATGTGCGCATGACTATATACATGTCAATAGCTGCATTAGATTCCATAGTAAGATGAACCATATTTATTCAACCAGTCCCTGTCTCAGACATTATACAGAAAATGTTTTCTTTTGGGGGATTTTTATATAGTCTTTGAAATCAAGTGACTTTTTGGACCTAAATCAGGGTTTTATATTTCTCTATTTTAGATTTCTTCCTTTTTAGTTTTATTCCTGCTCCCAACTTTTGTGGGTCCACTCTCTAATTCCCCATCCCTTTGCTCTTAACATCTCTCAATTCATAGCAAATGAAGAAGTAGACAAGACCCTGTGACTTTAAGCTCTACTTTCCATAATAATTCCTACATTGAGTTCATAACTGCATCAGCCTGACACAATAGCCCCTCTCAGCGTCAGCCTATGAGCTCCTATTTCGGGAGCAGTTAGGAAATCCATCCCCACCCCCAAACACTCCTTTTCTGGCTGATGTCTGCAATTAATGGAGACAACATTATGTAAGTTCCTTGGGGGCAGCCTCTGTGTCACTTTCACTTACTGTATTTCCACTTCCTCAGGAAGGTTCTCAGCGAATGCTTATTAGTAGAAAGAATGAGAGAATATAATTAAAGATAAGACTTAACAACTAAAATCAGCCTGGGGGAGAGACCACTTCATTCACACTAATGAGTAAATTGCTGGTATTAGATATTTCCCTGGGCATTGGCTTTACTATGAGGAAGAGGGGGTGGGAGGCACTCAGGTCCTGTTTAGGAAAAGACAGCAATAGACTTGGGACACCTAAAATAGGTACCTCATAATTTTGCCCAGGGTCAGCCTTGGACTTTATAAACCCAGACTATAAGTGCTGTGACTAACCACAGAGACTTGGAACTTTTAGAGCTCATAGATTCTGCATTCAAATGTGTGGGGTGCTTTGTGGCCTCTTTATCTTGGGCTAATGCTACCAAACAACAAAAGTTGCCTTAGATAGGGCTACAGAAATGTTGGCGGGGGGGGGGGGGGCGGGTTGGGGGGGGGAGAGAGGGGGGAAGGAAAAATGGGAAATAGTAAAAACTGATAGTATAAATACTGAGCGCTACTACTTCTTTACTGAAAAGCTAGTAGGGTACAGATGGTAGATCAATACCCTCTCCTGGTATACCTCACTCAAGTCAGGGCCTGATGTAGGTGAGAAGGAATGTTAGAGTGACCAACTATCTGAGTTAGCCTAGGATTCTCATGGTTTAAAGACCAAAAGTTTCATAACCCAGGTGCCCTGCAGTTCTGGGAAAACTGAGACAGCTACTCACCCTTCTCCAAAAACTGCCAGCAGTCTTCGTTGAATTGTCTGAGAATTAAATTGAGAAAGGGTAAAATAGCCCCAGCTCCCTGGCCTATGGAGAGTAAAGGGAGGTCTCCTCTCTGCCTTCCTTATTGGAGCTGAATCAAAGTTCTATATGGAATGCTCTGAGAAGTCATGCCCGGAGAACTTCCCTGTCCAACCTTGTCTCCCCCACAGACACATCAACTTGCCTAAGACACCTTTGGAGCCTGAATAGCTACTCCTAGAAAATCATCTTTAAATATAAGTGCCACTGCAGGTGAACTCACTAGTACTTCCATCCCCAAACCCTCACTTAGAAATGTGTTCTGAAATTCGAAGACAGCAGACAGGAGAATCTAATGGGGCCATGGCAGTAAGTGTATCTGGGAGCGGTACTTCACTGGACGCCTCAGTGGTACCTGCTGTCCAGCCAGGGCAGTAAAGAGACTCCAGGTCCCCTGGAAGAGACTCACCAATTATTTATAATCCAACTTGGATATATGTTGACTCTTCTTTGGGTTCCAGAATAGAGACACTCTCCAAGTTACCATCTTAGACCTTGAACATCTGGATGATTAGCTGGAATCTGATTTCCCTCTTGCCACTGCACGACTGCACTGCCCTGTGTTTGGTCTCATTTATTCGACCACCACCAAACATCTCCTGGAGGCAGATTTATCTTTATTGTCCTTTCTTTTCCCCTTCTGCTTTGCTATTCACAGATCAATTCATTCCTTCTATACACACACGCTCTTTTTAACTTCTTTCCCCTTATTTATAGTTTCTCAGAAAGATCTTTTTGCCATGTTATCCTCTCTTTCCCTTCCTGTGCTCCTTTTTTGAGTACATATATTCATCTCTGTGTGTTCATACATGTGCACATCTGCATCGATATCCTCACAGTCTACTTTTATACACCTGTTTCAAGCAAAAAGGAGGGGCAGAGACTTGAAGTTAAACATAAAGACTCAGAGCCCCCACATTTTAGAGAATTTAAAGGTGCTCAGAAGATTTTCTTCATAAATTTTATAAAATCTTCATCTGCCCCTATATTCTCCACAAATTCAGCCAGCTTTTCTTAAACACTGCTATTCAATATAAATAGGAGAAAAAATTTTCCTACTAATTTTCCCCATTTTGTTTTGTTTTGTTTTTGCATTTTTTTATGAGAGCTAGCATTGTAGTAGTACTCTTTCGCTGCTATTCAATATAAATAGGAGAAAAAAATTTCCTACTAATTTTCCCCATTTTTTTTTATGAGAGCTAGCATTGTAGTAGTACTCTTTCCTATTTTTCATTATAAGTCTAAGGCACATGCAGCAATATTATATGTTAAATAAGGTTTTGTGGCCAGTGTGAAAATGTAGGCACCAATTTATTAGGAATGATCAGAGACAGAGAAAAAGCAGGTGTGAGGTGCTTTCTAGGTGAGACTAGATGTTTGAGACCATAAAAGAGACAAGCACATCTGGCTTTTGAGCTTTGGCCCTTTGTTATGGGAGGAGCCTCAGAAATCTTTAAGAGAGACCTGAAACCAGGCATGTGCTTAAAAAAGAGCAGCGGGCTCCAGTATGCTCTCGCAAGTTCTATTATATTCCGGTGGTTCCAGCCTGGGACCATCACTGAGGGTTGGACTGAGAGAACATAAACCCTGTTTAACAGGAAGTGCTGAGAATTGTGGGTCTGTGTGCAATCTCGACGTGTCCCAGACCATATGGAAAGAGTATTCGTTGGTCTCACCTTTCCAGCAGATCTGCTTCCCAGGGGCCCTGACTGCTGGGATGCGGGGGGCAGTGGTGGGCCATTGGAGTTCCAAACAACGGATTCAAGTCGCATTTGTATGCGGAGACTTCTTGTGTTTTACAAAGATCTTCTTATTAATTCACATGGCAAACCTGTAAAACATAGCTATTACCATATTTTATAGATGCTAAGTAATTTGCCAGAGTTAATAGCATATTTGACTTCTCCCCCTCTCCCTCAGCTTCAAAGAATCAAAGCCCTGCTGAATTTTCCTTCAACATGCTACTCACACTCACTGTTCCCTTTTCATTCCACTGCTACCCACTCTATTCCGCCCCTGCGTCACTCCCCCCTCCACCCCTACACGCACTCCTGTCTCCAGCCTGCCTCGGCTTCAGTATATCCAAATATTGCGGCTAGGGCTCCATGCGAGATTCATTGTCATAGCACTGCTCTATCTCAGTTCCCCATTAAAATCATCCAGGGACACTCCCATCCCGCTACAGGATAAGGACCAGGCCCTTCAGCCTGCCATTCAGGGTCTGTGGTGGCATTTCTCAGCCTTCCCTAGGAGTTTCCATCACCCTGCACCACAGGCAAACGCTTACACTTTGCATTTCAAATAACACTCGCAGTCTATACTCGCACTTCTGCTTGTCATGGTTCCCACCTGACATTCCACCCTCTTCTCCCCTCTTTCCATCTAAGCCTGTGCGGCGGGGACCTCTCCTTCCTGTGAGAATCCACACTTGGCGTCCACATCAGCCCTCGGCTATTAATAATGCAGACCCGGCGACACCTCTTTCATATCTGTTTAATATTGTTGCTTCGCTCTTTATGGTTATTAACTTTTCATGAATTTCCCCATTTTTCATGTTCTCGCGGTTGTGTAGGCAAGAATCATGCTTTCGCCTATTTTGATGTAGCAGGATAATATCGTGAAATATTCATCTCTGCGCCTGTGTTTCCCTCTTGTCCTTGCCCGTGACTTTTCTCCTCTCAGCAGAAGCATCTACGTCGCCTCGGGGAGGAAAATGAGAGCAAGAGAAAAAGCAAGAAACCCTTAAAGGTCCAGGTTTCCACCTTTAGCTTTCCAAACAGATTTTCTGATCATCAAAAGGGGAAGTTTGAGGGCTTTCTCCCATACCCAGGGTTTATACCGTAACCATAGAATTGGAAAGCGAACGTGGCATTTTGCCCGTGGTCCACTCAGCCGATGGAAGCCAGCATCTGCCTCAAGATTTTCTGAGACCCAGTCAAAATGACCCACGTGGCACCTTCAGCCAATAACATGGTCCGGGGAACACATAACAAACACTAGCCCTGAAAGAGGGTGGAGGGCTTTGATCCCCGGAGGAGACAGAAGCTGGAAAGGAGAATCCCAGCTGGAACACTTGGGAGGACAGGCAATGGGAACCCCCCCCTGTAGTCCCTTACATCCTGGATCGGTGCTGGCCAAGATGGTGGCCGCTGGCCACCTGTGACTAGTGAGTACTGGACATGTAGCAAGCGACCACGGAATTGGATTTCAGTAGCTGCACGTGGCCAGTGGCTATTGTACTGGAGAGAGCAGCTCTAAAGCACCCAACCACAGTTTGACTGATTCCATGACTCACAGTGTCTCCATCATTTCTGGCACATAATAGGCGCTCAATAAATATTTCTAGAATGAATTCATGACACACATTCTAAAAGCAATAAATACGTATTGACCACTTGTTCAAAATAGACCTGAAGCCTCTTAGCTTCACTGCTCTCTGTTCTACTGATCATATAGAAGCCACTGCAGCTTATTCCATTTAAAAAAATGTTATAGGAATTGATTTTTCTCAGGTGCATAATTCCCAGGCCATCAACATCAACAGATAGGCAGCTATTGAGCCTGACAATCACAGCGCTGCTTGGAATCTGAAAGCACCTAGATCAAGTTGCCAAGGTTTCAAATCACTCCCTATGTAACACACTGAAGGGAGCTCCCGGTTACGTGCTTTCTCACTTCTTCCCATGTGGTTTAGTGTTGTTTTATGTTACATTTGTAACCTGATTTTCCCAGGCCTGACCAACTTGTGGATAAAGAGATACAGTCATATTGATATTCAAATCACAGCAGCCTCAGTAGAGCTTCCGTCCCTTTCTGGGTCTCTCTGGTGTTCTTACCATTATTGCTACTGCTGCTGCCTTGTAAGACACCACACAGGAACTAGGCACAGCTGCCTAGTTCCCCTGGGAGCTGCTCTAAGCCCTGGGATGCCCAGGCTCCCTTGTGGCCCAGGGCTGACCTCCACGTTTCTTCCTGGAGCAGCTGCTTATGTTCCGAGTCCCATCACAGGTTTCATTTTGTTTTATTTTGTTTCAATGAACGTAAATCTTTCAGATTCTCGCCCTCCGCACTCCTTTGGGGATCAAAAGCAGTTCATTAGGCAGAAGGACTAAGCTGAATGAAATGATCAACAAATACTTGTGGATTCTATTATGTGTAAAGCTTCTATTTTTTTTAAAAAATCAATGTATATTGAATATATACCATAACATTTAATATCCAGACATTTTGCTACACTCCCATCTTCGATGTCTCTTTCCTTCATCTAGAAATCCTGAAACTCCTATGCATGGAGCGAGAGACCCATAAGGATCACCAGTTACACAGGCAGCCAGACACTGAAACCAAACTTGGGCTCAGCTGGGAATAATGATAAATCATTCCTTTAATCCAGGGGTTGTCAGACCTGTACCGAATTACCTGGAGGGCTTACTGAAACACAGCTTTCTGGGCTCTACCTGCAGAGTTTCTGATTTAGCAAGTCTTGGGTGGGACCCAAGAATTTGCATTTCCAACAAGTTCCCAGGTAATGCCGATGCTGGTCTGGAAAACACACTTGAGAACCATTAGCTCTCTGGAAAAACAATTTACAGATTCATGATAGTCCTCCGACTTCATGTCACCTTTGTTTTTACATGCCCTGAAACATTAGTTGGTAAAGACCTTTCTTGCCTGAAGCCAACCAGATGATGAGTTTGAAACATGAGGAGAATTTTCAACACCTCCATTCATAGTGCTAAACAGACGATCAGTTTAAGGTTCTTACACGCTTTTGGATGGCTTAGTGTAGAGGTGGCAGAAAGCAGTGATTCACGGAGGAGTCAAGGCATTGAGTGATTTCAGTAAGCCTCACTATCATCGAGGTGAAACACTTGACTAATTAGGTGGAGCTCTGTCTGCTGCAGGAACCCACAGGAGATTGTTGTCCTAATTATATAATATAAATTATCCCAAAACAAGGTCAGACAGAATATGACTCCTTTGCTTTTCATTATTTAGGTGAAATTTTCCCAAAGCCACAAAACATTGACTCAGTTCAATTAATTCATTAAAAAATCCAGTTATCTTACAGATGTTTTATCCACAGTTCAAAGGTCAGATGGACGAAATTTTAAATATCAACAGATACTTCACTGTCAGGAAAACACAGCTTCACTCGAAACATTTTAGGAACCTAGAGTTTTCTGTGTTTAATCACCCTTCTAATCAATAAATTCTTCGTTTAGTGGCCAAACTTCACTATCGAAATTTAAACTAATTTCTTCTTGTTTCTATCTTGTGTAGGGAATGAACAATGCTGGTAATTATCTTTTGGTAATTACTCTTAATTTATTTGAAGACAGTCACTCTTTATCTTTTTCTTTTTCATGCAAAATTACCTCTGACCCTATTTAAAGTTTGCCTCATAGATCCTAATTTTAATCTTCTTAATTTGTTCATAACTGTCCTATAGAACCTATTTTTTTCCTCAGGCCCTTCTTTTAAGGCCCTCACCAAAACTCTGAATCCCTGGCTCCCACAGATGTGCCCCCGTCACCTGGGCCCCCAGCTGTGAGAGCCCCTAACCCTGTGATTCCTGGGTCCCCAGCCTTGTTCTGCTAAGTCTCCAACCTGTGAAGTACCACACCCACATCTTATCAGGTTTGGAATATGCTCATGTTGCAGAGTTTTATTTTTAATAATTATTTTAAAAAAATATATGAATTAAAAGAAGCCATTAGATTTATACAAATTAACTCAGTTCACAGTTAAGTAAAATGTGTATTGGGTTTGATTAATGAATGCAGTTCTGGTTCATGTTTTTTTGGGCTCACTCTGATTTGTTTTATATTTTACATAAACAAAAGTTAAGGCAGCTCTCATGGGTGTGTGATAAAAATACTTTTTAAAAAATCGTGAGAAATCTCTAGCTCTAGGCTACCCCTAGGGAAACATCAGGATATAGCTAACAATCGCAGTGTCCTTTGACCTAACTGAGGCCTGGGGTCTCTCAGCCTCCTTTCTTCCAATGGGTTCTTTGTGGCTCAAGCCCTTGACAGCATTACCATTTGTTCATCTCATAGTGATGATGGTACTTGAAGAAGAGGTCTTTTCTCACAAATTACACTTGCATCAGCATATGTTATAAGAAACTTACACCTGGCACTTTCATTTCTGCCTGCTTCTCTTTTATGATATTGTTTAAATTTTACTCCTTCATATGCTATCTTTTGCATTTCCAGAAAATGTTGTTTTTATTTTAAACAATTACTTTTTAAAAGAGAAAAATCATTTCTATATATCCACATAATTACATTTCTGGCTCTCTTTATTACTTTATGCATTCCATCTGGTATGACTTCCCTAGTGCCTGAAGAACTTCCTGTAACATTGCTTATCATTCACATTGGCCAGCAATGAGTTTCCAGAAAATGTTGTTTTTATTTTAAAACAATTACTTTTTAAAAGAGAAAAATCATTTCTATATATCCACATAATTACATTTCTGGCTCTCTTTATTACTTTATGCATTCCATCTGGTATGACTTCCCTAGTGCCTGAAGAACTTCCTGTAACATTGCTTATCATTCACATTAGCCAGCAATGAGTTTTGTTTGAAATATCTTTAGTGCGCCTTCAAATCTGAAAGTTATTTTTTAAATAGGTAAGAATTTTAGGTTGCTGTTTTTTTTTCCTTTTCATACTTTAAAGATGACTTTTCACTGTTTTCTGATTGAGTAGGTTCTGATAAGAAGCTTGTTATAATTCTTGTCATTATTGCTCTGTACCTACAGTATCATTTTCCTCTGACTTCTTTAACATTCTTTTCTCTTTCTCACTGGCTTTAGTAATTTAATTACAATGTGTGTTTTTTAATACTTATTTTGCTCAAATTCATTGAGCTTCTTGAATCTGTGAGTGTACAGATTTTATCAAATTTGGAAAATTTTGACCATTATTTCCTTACATATTTTTTGTTCCCTTCCCCCCTTTTTTCTGGGCCTCCAATTAGCTCACTTGATAGTGTTCCATGGGTCACTGATGCTCTCTTCATATTATTTTAGTTGCTTTTCTGTTTCATTTTGGATATTTTTATTATTATACCTTCACGATCATTGAATTTTCCTCTGGTCTTCTGTTAATCCCATGCAGTGTATTTTCATTTCACACGTTGGATTTTTCTTTAGTAGTTCATTTTGGTCTTTTTATATCTTCCATTTTTCTTCACATCATGATCGTGTTCTTCTTTACCTTCTTAAACATATGGAGCATATTTATAATAGCTCTTCTTCTTTCTTTCTTTTTTTTTTAGATTCTTGTCTGCTAGTTCCACTCCCTCTGTCATTTTTGGATCTGTTTCTATCAATCAAGTTCTCTCCTGATTTTAGGTCTTATTTTCCTACTTCTTTGCATGCCTGCTAATTTGTTATCAGATGCTAGATGTTGCAAATTTTCCATTACTGATTGCTGAATTTTGTGGTATTCTTTCAAATAGTGTTGGATTTTGTTCTGGCACACAACTAATTTACTTGGAATTAGTTGAAAACTTTATAGACTTCCTTTTAAATTTGGTTAGGACAATTCCAGACTAGCCTTTAGTAGAAGTTAAAGAAAAGGGGAGGATTCTACTCTGTCTTGTAGATTATTATGACTTTCTACGCTTGCCCTGAGTGAACTCTGGAAGTCATTTTGCTTACTCCTCCTTGATGATTATTTTTCTGGATTCAGGTAGTTTCTGCTCAGACATGCACAGATCAGTACTCAGCCAAAGGCTCAAGGCGGAAATACCCTCCTGGCAGTAAGCTTGTACAATCATTCAGTCAACTTCGCTTGTTTTCATTCTGTTAGAAGCCACCGTTCCTTGCTATCTGTTGTTCAATGTCTGAGTGTGAGACAGATTATAAGACAACCCTCAATGATATCACCTTGTGGCATCCACATTTTGTGTAACTCTCCTCTCTCTCTTTTTTATTCTTTACCCAAGGATATTTTCCCATTGATTTTAGACAGAGTGGAAGGGAGGGAGAGAGAGAGAGAAAGATCATCATTGTGAAAGAGACACATTGGCTGCCTCCCACTTGCGCTCTGACTGGGACCAGGGATCGAACCTACAACCAAGGAATTGAACCTGAGACCCTTTGGTCCTCAGTCTGACATTCTAACCACTGAGCAAACCAGCCAGGGTGTAACTCTCTTCTCTTGAGTGGGAGTTGGATCTAGTGACTAGCAAGTAGGACATTGCAAATGTGATAAAATATCACTTCCATATTACAGAAGGCTACAGAAGACTATGACTTCCATCCACTAGCAGACTCTTACTGGTTTTGATGAAGCAAGCTGCCATGTTACACAGGCCTACATGGCAAGGAACTCGGATCAGCCTCTGGCTAACTCGCAGAGAATAGCAGAAGCCCTTGGTCCAACTGCCCACAAAGAGCTGAGTCTTGCAACATGAGTGAGGGCCCAGTAGAGCTTTCAGATGAGACCATGGCACTGGCCAACACCTCAGCTGCAGCCTTGGGAGAAACCCTGAGCTAGAGGATCATTCTTGACATTGGTGATCTGTGGTAATTTTGTAATAGGTAACCGCGCCTGAACTCCTGAACCACGAAACTATAAGATAATAAATGTGTGTTGTTTTAAGCTGCTAAAATTTGGGGTAACTTGTTACTCAGTCCTCGATAACTAAAACATTCTGAAAATAATCACCTCACATATAATGGCTGTTTTTGTACTGTCATTTAGGGCAGGAGGATAAATTAAGTCTCTTTTACCCCATCTTCATCAGAAAGAAGTCCCAGATCATTCAAATTAGAACCCAGATATCAATATTTTGTAAAGCTTCTAGATAATATCAATATACAAACAACTATGAAAGCCAATACCTTAGATCAGTGATTCTTGGCCTTTAATGTGCATTGAATCACCAAAGGATCTTATTAAAATCAAGATTCTGATTCAGTAATTCTGAAGCAAGACCTGGGATTGTGCATTTGCAACAAACTCCCACATCATGCTGATGCTGCTTGTTTGTGGACCACACTTTGAATAGCAAGGATTTAGATTATTGGGCGCCTTCTGTTTTTTCATCTATTGAAAAATTTGTAACAAGTTCCTTAGTATCTGCACCAAAAGATATTTGAATAGCTCTACTCTGTCTTATTCACTCTCCATTAACTGGTCTGATTCATTAATTCAGCAAATATTTATTTTATAGCTCTTGTGTGATAGATGAAGTAGCTAAATGAATGAGACACAGCCCCTCTATTCCTTGCAATCTGAAGCCATTCTCACTTTGGTGGAACAAGCAGATGTGAGGAAATACATTGTAAAGCAGGCTAATAAGTGCAAAAGTAGAAGCACAAATGAATTACAAATCCTCTTAGGGTGCAGTGGTCAAGAAGGCTTCTAGAAGAGAGGATGCTTGAGTTGAGTTTGGAGAGGTGGATGGCCTCCCCGGTGTGTAAATTGGAATGAATGGAATACTGGAACTTTACCTCTCACTACTTGAGCACCTTAATCCTGGCGTTTCATTCCCTCATGCAAATGATTCCTGGTGGTCTGCCCTGAGGTCTTCGAACCCTGAGATCAGTATGCAGATTAGGTCCCTTCCTCTGTAGCCCTCACTGTCTTCACCCTCTGTGTTTAAGCAAACAAACTTAAGAAATATCTTTTTATTTTTAGCCCCAAGTTAGTTTTATTACAGAAAAGTTTCAGATGTCCAAAATTACCATTCTTCATCCTTATCTCTACCCATTTTTCTCAGGGTGGGATGGGAAAGAGAGCAGACAGACGATGGCATGATTCACATGTATTGTATCCATAGTCCCATTCCTGACTTTACCTAGAGGAGAATTATTTGTTCTGAAATCCCTTTCAGCACTTTCCCCAAATATTTCCATTGGGCGAATGAAAGTAACAGGTGAACTTTATGTAGAAACAAAGCAGAAAAATTTTAAGCTTTGCTCTGTTAGGATCATAAGTAAGAGACTGTTAATTTCCTTTGTAGAACAGCCAGTGCAATATAGGCTTATGAGTCAACAATAACCCAGAGTTTTTTTCCCTTGAGGTGGAAAAATCAGCCCTTCAATATCTCTCAAAAAATTTTTTTGATAACAATTGGAGAGTAGAGCAAGACTCACTCCTCCTCATAGTTAGAACACAAGGCTCCTTTGCTGTTATTACACATCTGAGGCTAACCCCAACTCAGTCCCCAGAAAAGGTGTGGTTAGAGACCAGGAAAAATCAGCCCTTCAATATCTCTCAAAATTTTTTTTGATAACAATTGGAGAGCAGAGCAAGACTCACTCCTCCTCATAGTTAGAATATGAGGCTCCTTTGCTGTTATTACACATCTGAGGCTATCCCCAACTCAGTCCCCAGAAAAGGTGTGGTTAGAGACCAGAGAGCTGATAAGTAGTCCAGCAAAATCCTTGCACCTGCTCACATATTATAAGGGCACTGAAATCGTAGAATCAAATAGGGGTTTGGCATCCATCTTTGGTAGATTAATTTTCTTCTCATCATTAAGGACTCACTGGTTTACCCTCCCAAAGTCTAAGGAAAGAATCCAAATGAATAATTGCTGTTTGATGTTCATCACCCTGATTGTGACCATAATGAAGAGAGTAAGTAGGGCAGTGTATTAGTGAGCTTTTGCTGTGTAGCACACCGCTCCAAAATTTAGTGGCCTAAAGCAATACCATGTATAATTTCTCGCCATTCTGTGAATTTTATAAGTGTTTCTTTTCTAAACCAGATTATCTGGGGCTGCATGCTTTAGGTTGGTGTCACTCAGCTGTCTGGATGACTTAGGAGTGGCTGGAATAGAGCCTCTATCTATTAGGTCACTCAGCTTCCAGAAGGCCAGCCTGGGCTTGGTCACACAGTGGTGGAAGAGTTCCCAGACAACATCAAGAGATGTAAACTCCAGCCCTAGAGGGTTTGGCTCAGTGGATAGAGCATTGGCCTGCGGACGGAAGGATCCAGGTTCCCTGGGTTGCGGGCTTGGTCCAACATGCAGGAGGCAGCCAATCAATGATTCCCTCTCATCATTGATGTTTCCATCTCTCTCTTCCTCTCTGAAATCAATAAAATATTTAAAAAAATAAAAAAGAGATGTACACTCCAGTGTGCAAGCAGTTTGCAAGCTTCTGCTGGCATCACATTTGCTGGTGATCATTTGCCAAAGTGAGTCACATGGCCATGCTCAGATTCAAGTAATGAAGAAACAGACCCACCTCTTGATGGGAAGAGCAGCAAAGTCACATTGGAAAGAGCATGCATGTGAGGAATTGCAATCCTTAGCAGCCACAGCTTGCTTCTCCTGTTCTCAACAGCCTGGGCACATCATCTCACACACCGGTTACTCCAGGCAGCAAGTAAGTACAGACTGGTCATTAATGGTAATTTTCAGAATTACTTGCTATCAGTCTCCGACCACATACCACTAGGTTTCCACTCTGCCTACACCACTCTTGTCTTTTACCCCAAACACCCAACATCTCTGGCCTCTTTATGTGCAATTTCATCAGGCCTGAAGGCCCATCTACAGTATACTCATCTAATGAACTCTTAGGTGTATGTTAATCGCTAGCTGAAGTATCACTGCTGTTGAAGCCTTTCGTGACCTCCATAGTGGATTTTCCTGAGCTCCTACCACTGTTCTCTCAGATCACAGAGTTTATCAAAATCCTTCACCAATCATTCCCACTGGGCTATGGATCTCAAAGGTCAGGAAAGGCATTTTGTTTTATTCATCTCTGTATTCCTGGAGCCCAAGGTCTGGCTCACAGTAGACGCCCAGTAATTGTTGATTATGTGATACATAGCATAGATAATGCTGCACTCAGCTCATTTGCAGTCTGTTTGGAAAGAGAAACATTCACATGTGAATCATCTAGAGAACAATAGAAATTATTTGCTATAAGAATCAAGAGGAGGGAAACATATCTCCTGATTCAATTTACCCACCTTAAGTCCTTTGCTTTCCATTATTTCTTTGTGTCTCTCTCTACCCCCAAATCTAATCTGTCATCATTTTTCATGGCTCTGGAAACAAACACTTTGTGTTCTAATTTCACTCACGTACTGACTTTGCACAAGTTATTTAACCTCTGAAAGTTTCAGTGTCCTCATCTATTTTCTGGGGATCTATGAGGATCGAATAAGTTAAGAGACCTACAAGTACTTAGCAAGGTGGTCAATAAATGTTAGTTTTTATTGATGCTTAAAGTATTATTGTAATTATTAGATTTCCAAATGTACTCTTCCTGCTTTTGTCCCAGCCCTTATCATTCCTTTCCTGGGCCATGGCAATCACCTTCTCAGGACTTTTCCCCCTAACCCATCTTCTAACTTTTACCTGATTGTCTTTTCTGAAGGACAAACCTGACCACTTCTTTTACATGCTTCGAAACCTCCCTTGGCTGCCCTTTGCCTGAAGATTCAAGTTTAAATTGCTCAGCATTCCTCCAGCAATACTAGACAATCTGCAGTTCCCCAAATGTGCCCTGCTATTTTAAACATCCTTGCTTTGCACAGAGGCAGTTTACAATGATGACATGAGGCTTATGCGACAGGGTCCCTCATTTGCACATGCACCTCCAAATGCTTGACATCTTCTTCCAGGACTTAGAGAAAGTAGCAGCTCAGCTGGGCGTCTGAGCTAAAGAGCACTGTGGAACCCAGGGATGGCAGTCCCGAAGGTTCAGGTGGGGCCAGTGGGCTGCCAGCACTGCCTCCCCTTCTATCCAGCCCCCAGTGACACCCTGCCCCTGCAACCCCATTGTGCACCCAGGCCTTGTCTTTGATCCCCAGAGAAGATCTGAACCAGAAGTGGCTCCACCCCTGCTTGGGGGCCACTGTGACTACCATCCCACCCCCAACTCAGGGCCACCATCAGCTGATGGGGAACTTCTCAGGCTTCCCTCTGGCTGGGAAAGAAGCTGCAGAGGAAGTTACAGAGGAGTCATGGCTGATAACAAAGTTGTGAATCCAAAACAAACTTCTAAAACTCTCAGTAACAACAACCAGATTTCTCCTGAGCATACCAGAGGAGAGATGGAATCGTCTTCCTAGTCTCTCCCCAGAAAAAGATATTACAAAAGCAGTGAAAGAGCAAGAGGCCAAAATGCAGGGGGAAGTATCACAGCGGTGGTTCAGGCAGTTAATTCACTGATCATAATAATAGTAACAACAATAATAACAGTATGTTGTTCTTCTGGAATTTGTGGTGCTCCTGGTACTTAGCAGCTTTTGAAATTTTAAATTTTGCCTGACTCCATGTTTGTAACATTGCATTCTTTCTAAGTCATGGACCCCAAATGGTATTAGGTTCAGGCTCCATACACTGAATCTGTTGCTATAGCACATGAGGCTCCTTCTTTGCAGGGCACTCATTTCCCCTGAAGACACAGACCCCCTTTCCTGGCTGATCACTGTACATCGTGCGGGCACCATTCCTGCTGCGCGGAGCACTCCATCAGAAATCGTTTACCAAAGCCCTCTCTGGACTTGTTCAGGGCAGGAGGCGCTTGACCCAGCTTCGTAGTCCCTCTACCTAACTTCTGTCTGTTACATCACAGGGGCTTCACAAATGTTTCTTGAATACATGAATGAATACATAAGTGGATGAAGTAAATAGCTGAATATAATGGACAGTGAATGGGCATAATCAGAGACAGTTTCATGGAGACATGGAATCTGTGTGATACTTTAGAAGATGGTTATTGTATGACTTGGAAGAGAAGAGGTGCGTGGACATGCTTGGTAATGAGATCAGCACAAACAGAAGGCAGGTCAGATTGTCAGGGTAATGGTGGAAAGAAGGGGTGACACTAAAGGGATAGCACTATACAGGGAACTTTCTGGAATGATGAAACTGTTTTGTATCTTGACTTTGGTGGTGGTTACATGAGCCTATATATGTGTTAACATTTGTAAAACTGCACGTCAAAAGAAAAAAGTAAACTTTACTGTATGATAATTTTAAACAAAATGTGTATAGAAACTACCAGGATAAGAAAGACATTCACTTTAGGATATTAATCAGGGACAACAGTGGGCTCTCTGCCCTCACCAAAGTCAAGGCTGAGTGAAGCAGGGAGTCACATCCATGATGATCAAAATGTTTTCTGGACATTTTTGCAAGGGAACCCACAGAAGATTGTGTTTCCATTCTTTTAGCTGATCCTTCTTACGCAGACCAACATCAGAGCAAAGGGCTGTGAGTCACTTGGAAATGATGAACAATGGCCTCAGGTAGAGAAAGGGGTATGTCAGATGTGTGGTTTTTCTAAACCTAAAATAGTTGCTTTCAGTGCACTCAGCAGGGTTATAATTCCAGGGTGTTAAACCCTTGGAAGTGTCATGCCTGCTCAGCACTCCCCTTGATAATCATTAAAAAAACAACAGCTTTATTGAGATATAATTTACATAGTCCCCAAGTATGCTATCATAACCACTATCTAATTTCAGAAGATTGTCATACCCAATAAGAAACCCAGTATCCATTAGCTGCAACTTTCCATACCCCTCTCCTTCAGCCCCTGGCAACCACGAATCTACTTTTTGTCTCTAGGGAGTTGCCTATTCTAGACATTTCATATAAGTGGAATCATATGATACATGGTCTTTTGTGACTGGCTTCTTTTCCTTAGCATCATGTTTTCAAGGACCATCTGTGTTGAAGCATGTATCAATACTGCAGTCCTTTTTGTGGCTGAATAGTATTCCATTGTTTATCCATTCATCAGTTGACAGACACCTGATTTGTTTCAACTTTTTGGCTATTATGAATAATGCGTCCATGAACACTCATGTATAGTCTTTTATGTGGAAAGATGTTTTCAAGTATCTTGGATACATACCTAGGACGGGTATTGTTGGGTCATATAGTAATTCTATGTTTAGCTGTCTGAGAAACTGCTAGACCATTTTCCAAAGTGGCTGCACCATTTTACATTCTCACCAACAGTATGGAGGGTTCTTCGAATAAGAACTGAAAAATATATGTAAGTGTAAGGATGCTATAGACTACAATGGGAGAATATCCTATTCCTACTAACAACCCTGACAAGTCTGAAACCCTGTGTTATTTTTGGAATTATTATATTGAACTTCGAGCTGGTAGGTCTATTTTTTAGGGCCGCAGCTGTATAGAACGGAAGGAATATTATGCTGTGCGTGCAGTCCTGGGTTCTGGTTCTTCTGCCGCAGTTAGCTTTAGCTTGGTTCGTGTAAGCTGCTTGAGGTCTCAGGGCCTGAGCTGAAGAGATTGGACTGAAGAACCCCTGCAACCTCTGATCCTGTGAGATCCTGTGAATGAGAAGGGCTCTGTGCAAGCCAAATACCCTGCCTTTGCAAGAAGTACGGACATAACTTTCAGAAAGCGCAGTGTACCTGCAGTGTAGTCACAGCTACCAGGCCACCAGGGCCTCCTGATGGAGGACACGCATGGGGTTTGATTTTAAATTCCTACCTACGAGCTTGTATGGTCTTGGCCTTCAAAGATCACGGAGGGGCAGGTGGTCATATGACAAGATGTGGTACTGGAGCACGTGTTCTGGATGAGGATTGGTTTTTCCAGATAATTCATCTGAGCAGAAGTAATATAAACTCACCATCTCCCGAATATTGCTGACACACAGCCTAGGGAGTTTCTCCTTTAGGCTCCTCCTTCCCTGGCCTCATGACTATCCTGAAGTAGGCTGGGGAAGGCCCCCTGAAAGGCCTGTAGCTATGGGCTCAGAGCCTCTGCTTAGCAGCAGGTGACTGCACATCTTAACTTGCCCATGACAGAGTCTGTTTATACATGTTATTCCAGACTAATTATTAATGGGCCCTTTTCCTCTCTAAACTCTCCTGGCTTAGATAGTACATTATATACAGTAAACCCTCGCTTGGTTAGGGGTTTTTTAGTTAGGTTCTGTGGCTGTAGACAAAACAAAGTATGGTGAAACCAGTTTTTCCATAGGCTGATTGATATAAACAAGAGTTAAGTGCCTACAGCATTTCATCAACCTTATAATAAAACAAAATTAAATGAAATGACATATTTTAGGACTTGGTGTAATCACTATAAGAGCATATTATTCCTAGGTCCTTTATCCCAATGTTGTTGTTTTTTTGGTAGTAAAATAATTTAAAACGTTATTTAATTAAGTCCCCTCACTTGCTTCATTTTCTTGCCTTAATAACATATTAGCTTTCATTTATTTCATACCCACATGCAGCATACCCTGGGTCAAGATTTTATATATGAAATCTTATTCACAGCCCCTTGTTAGGGTGAGAACTGTTAACCCCCCTTTACAGATGGAGAAACTGAGGCTCTGAGAGGAAAAGTAGCAGATCCAGGACTTGAACACAGGTCTGTTGGCAACAGTAATCTTTTATCAGTGTGCCTCTGTGTGTTCAAAAACAAAACGAAGTATTTTAAACCTTCAGGAAATGAAATTTGTCTTATTTGTGTTTTTAGATTCATAGTGCTGAAAACAAAATTAATGAAGCACTTTAAATCCTTGCATGGACACCCATTGTGCATTCTCTCAGTTCCTCAGTCTTCTCTTCAGAAAAATGGGGCTATTAATAGTCCCTCTCCCTGTAGGGTATTGTTGGGATTAAGAGCTAATACGTGCAAAGTGTTTACTTAGAACAGTGCCCGGCACATTGAAATCCCTCCATAAATGTTAGTGTTACCATTGCCATCACCGTCACCATCATCATTTATACTTGGCTTAAGTGCCACTGTTGTGTGCGATGCTCAGATAAAGCTGCTGCTCCAACTGCTCTCTGCCATGATTAGCTGTTCCCGACTGCCACACCCTCCCCTGCCTGCCACTTTCCCCTTACCTTGCCATCTGTCTCTGGTTATATTAACTTTTCATTAACATCCCTTTGCTGTTATAATTTCAGTGAGCACAAAATATGTAAGACATTTATGTCTTTACTGTAGAAGCATGTTTTTGCTTTATATTTACCCAACTTTGTAAAACTGAAGGGTTCTGTGGTAACACTTGAAACATAACTTGGAAAAGGAAACTAAGGGATCTGAGACAATTTCTCAATTTTGCAGTAATTCGAAGTATCATTTCACCCCTCAGTTTCTCTATCTATAAAACAGATAGAACAATGGTTTCAAGATTCTTATGTGGATGTTACAGTCTTAAGATGAAGAACTGGTATTTAACTACTGACTTGATTTAGGCATCGCAATGGTCGAGAAACTTGACAAGTTATTGAGACTCATATAGAAAACATTTTTAAAGTTAAAAATAACTTTTCCCATTGACCCCAAAGAATAACATGTTCATTGTTATATAAATTGTTTGTGTGTATTTTTATGTGTATTTATACATATATGCAAAAACAAAAATGAGATGAAACTGAAGTAGTTTTGCAGCCTTTTTTTTCTACTCTACAAAGTGTTCTAAAGCTCTTTCTGTTTCAATAATATTCAACCCATTTCCAATTATTTTTGGCAGCAGAACTAATTTTCCAAACAGAACCACCCTATATGAAACGCATAAAGTTGAAGCTTTTGAGGTTGGAGCAGAAATGTGAGATCCAGGCACCACCCACTCAGGCTTCCACTGGGTTTCTTTCTTCTTTACCCTTCACCCAGTTGCCCCTGAGACAATATAGGGGAACCTTGTGGATCCAATCAACAGTCATGATGGATGTGCCATAATATATTTAACCAATCTCTCTTCATTTAGATTATGTCTAACTTTCCCCTGTTATAAACAACACTGCATTGAACATCTTTATAGCTTATCTTGGCATGTACACTTCTTGGCATATATGCTTTTTAATATATTTATTTCCTTTGGACATTTTTTAAAAGCAGAAATTCTAGGTCATATTCCCTGTTATAAACAACACTGCAATGAACATCTTTATAGCTTATCTTGGCACATACACTTCTTGGCATATATGCTTTTTTATATATTTATTTATTTCTTTTGGACATTTTTTAAAAGCAGAAATTCTAGGTCATATTTTAAGTGTGTGTTTTTTTTAAATAATAGTGTGAAAATTGTCCTTTAGAAAGTCTGTATAAATTAACTTCCTAACCCTGGGTTTTTTTCATTAAAAATAAAATCCTGGCCAATGTGTTGGCTAATAGCGAAATCAGAACACTTAGAACCCACACCGACACCATTAAACTAAGAGAGGAAGAGACAGGATCTCCCACCCCAAAAGGATTTTGTTTTTAATGCTTGCACACAACTTCAAAGCAAAAGTTCTACCCTCAAAGAGCTTGCATTTTACAGTTAAAAAAAAAAAGAAAAATGTGGAGAAAATCCTGCATATTTTTATGAACTGGATGTAGAACAGGTCTAACATAGCAAACACTTTTTTTTTAAATGTTTTTATTGATTTTTAGAGAGAGAGAAAGGGAGTAGAATAGAGAGATAGAAACATCGACGAGAGTGTAACATCGACCCACTGCCTCCTGTACACCCTCTATTGGGGATCGAGCCCTAAAACCCAGGCATATGCCCTGACCAGGAATCAAACCGATAACCTCTTGGTTCATGGGTCAATGTGCAACTATTGAGCCACATTGGCTGGGCAGCAAATAATCTTGGAGTAGGAATCCAAGAGTCAACTTGGCTTTAATGATGTTGGCACTTCTGTAGGCATTGCTGGTAAGAACAGATACAACTTGACAATAATGTAGCTTTACTCACCATCGTGAGCATACATTTGGCCCACTGGGCACTGGGCCTATCAGTTTAGTGGTCTCACTTCAATGTGAGGAAGAGTCCTTGAAAAAGCCACATAGGACACCCTCCACTGAATCACTACGGTTACCCCAGAGGTCATCTGTCATATCACCAGCCCTCTAACCTTGAAATACTATAGTGTCAATAAAGTCACACTAGATGGGGACAACAGCCTTGGATGATATAGAAGGGAAACGTCATCTCCTTCAAGTTGGGTAGAATTTTTCTTCCCTTTTTTCCTCTTAAAGAAGAGATCAGCTTAATTTTCTAAGGAGGTTCTGTGTTCTTTGCATTAACTATATTGAGAAGTTTGTGAGGTCTCTACAGATTTCTCTGCAGAGAAAAACTAACTTGATGAAATAGTTGGTGTTGAGAACCTTGGGTACATAGCAATTCTTTACTTTTTATTTGCTTCTTCCTGTTATAGTAGGTCACCAAGGGTCCCTATACTAGCATTGTGCATGAATCTGAAAAGGCTTTTTAATTAAACCCAGTAAAAGTCTTTCCATAGATGATTTCCTAAATATAAATCATCCTAGGTTTCCTTTATACCATAGGTTGCAAGAGACTCCTATCTCCCAGCCCAATGCTATACCTGGCAGGGCAATTAAACTAACTGCTCTTTTGATGACCCAAAGCACACCTCATCCAATTGACTAACTGTCCTGGAGATTCTCCACATTAGCTGCACACTGGACTCTTTTGGAGAAAATTAGAAACAGATACCTGGGCCCAGCCCCAGGTCTTCTGACATAACTGGCCTGGGGGCAGGGGAGCCTGGACATAGGGTTGTTTTGAGAGCTCCCCATGTGGTTCCTATGTGGAGCCAGGATTGAGAATCCAGACTTAACCCAGTACTTCTCTGACTTCATATTTTTGTCTAAGAGTTGGGTCAAATATAAAGTAGCCACTTTAAGGAGGCTAGGAAAAATAAAGAAAGCGATTGGAGGAGAAATTTTTTCTGTATTTTAAGAATGTCTGTTTCACTCAACTAAAATGAAGCATAAATATTGGGACAAGGTCAGGGTTCTTTGTCATTGACTTACCTGGAGGAAAGCTGAGCATTGGGCGAGGACGTGGGCAGTGTGGGAGGAGAAAATATGAAATTCATGTCAGTTTAACATAAGTAACGCCTCCTTATAGCAGTATTGCTAAGTGGCCAGAGTGGTTAGAGCAATCATCCAAGCTAAGTAGTTCTTGGCACTTCAGGAGAGGGCCTTACTTTTTCCTCAATCAAGCGCTTAATTGCTTAATTTGTCTGGAATCTCATTGTGGAACTCATTACTAAATCCATCAGGGCCCAGAGGGTGTCAGAATGATTTAGCAGTCTTATAAATTTCTCTATATTCTCTAGTAATTCTCATTGTCTGTTAAATGCTTTAGAATGACAGGAAGATATAACTTATCAAAATGACTGGGAATGACATTGAAAACATCTTTAAAAAAAGAGGAAAGAGCTTTGAAAAGAGCCTTTTAAACACCCCAAATTAATATTTAACTAAGTTAGCACAAACCTGTTCTTATTCAAACCCTTGATTGTATTATTAGAAGCAATTGCTTATCTCGGTTTCAGAAGCTTGGTTCAGGCAGGTTACTCACTTCCATGTCTCATTCATATAAACTTTATATTAAGTTATATTAATTGCATTGTAACTGTTAAGGTTTTGCAAATTAGACAGGAACCGACAGAAAGGAGAGGTATGCTCCTTTTTTTTTTCATCTTCAAATATATTAGTCCTATTAAAAACATCATTCTCACTAATGTCAAATGGTCTTTTGGTACCTAATGATCTTGACAAGAACAAAAACAACCATGTGGATTTGGAACCAGGAGAGAATAGGGTCATTTATCTGCGGTGCTGTGGGAGAGACATTTTCTTTTTCAATTTTCTTCCTCCTTTTTCATATTACAATTACTGTTTGGGTTCATAATGACAAGTCCCATCATTATGACTTTTCCAGCTCACAAGCTGGAGAAAGATTAATGGTAGAAGAAAATACAGTCTTTGAGCATTAGCGCTACATCGAGCAGAAGTACATGAAATCCATTTATAAGATTTATGCTTGTGATGGAGAAAAAGTGGCACAAGGTATAAAATGTTAAGATGTAGAACCTGAAATGTTCGCAGGTGACATGCAAATTTCATTCATTCACTCATTCAACAAATCTCGAGCATCAATTCTGTGTGCATGTCACACATGAAAATAAAAATAAATCCTGGTAAGACCCCATCTGAAAGGACACGGGGTGGGGAGCATGCACAGGGTGCTAGAGGAATGGGGGAGGTACTAATTTGGTTTTGCCTCTCCTAAAAGCTAGAATTTTAATTCTAATTATCTTGGTTTACCCTACATAACAAAAGCCTAATATGCTAAGTGTCTGGTCGTCTGTTCAACCAATCAAAGCTTAATATGCTAATGATATGCTAATGCTGCTCAACTGCTCACTATGAGGTGCACTGACCACCAGGGGGCAGACAGTCGACCGGTTGACCAGTCACTATGACGTGCACTGACCACCAGGGGGCAGATGCTCCTACCGGTAGGTTACCTTGGCTGCTGGGGCTGGCCCATCAGGACTGAGCAAGACAGGCCAGACATGCCCTGGAGCCCTCCTGTGGTCCCTCCCTGGCTGGCCAACCTCTCGAGTCCCTCTCCAGTCCCAATTGTGCACTGGTAGGGTCCCTAGGCCTGGCCTGTATCCTCTCGCAATCCGGGACCCCTTGGGGATGTCAGAGAGCTGGTTTCAGCCCCATCCCGCGGCCAGGCCAAGGGACCCCACTGGTGCATGAATTCATGCACTGGGCCTCTAGTGTGTTTATTATAATGATAGCTAAAGGTTGTTTACCACAAATCTTTGTTGACAATAAATGAATCTATAAATGAGAACTGTATATTTACTAATTCATTGTAGTACATAATGAGTCTAATATAAGCCTTTAATTTCTCCACACTAAAAAAAATAGGTAAGCCTTCTTTAACTATTATAACAAAGAACACGTTTGGATTTTTCCCAATGTGATTGTGTGCCTCTGTGATGTCCTCCTATGGTGGGTTTAGAGGTGCCTTCTGGCTGCAGGTCTCTTATTACTGCCCCAGAGAATTATTAGACTTTGTCTATTCACCTTGGGAAGGACTGCTCTATCTCTGGTTTACTAGAGCTCTCTAAATGTCTCCTGGGAATTTTCTTTCTCAGCCCTATAGCTTTGGGTGGGGCATTTAAAAAAACCCTTTGAAGCAAAAGAGTCATTTCCTGCTTGGAGGTCTAACAATTATAAAGAGCTTTGTCATTGCTCAGAAATAGGGAGTCCATGACAATTGTGCAACATCGTTTAATACTATCCCAGGTAGAAGGAGGTTAGAAGTAGCTTAGAGGTGTTGCCCTTTAATCACTTCTTGCTCAATATCATTTGGAAGACAGTCAACACTGTGCTAATCACTGGAGACGCAACAATTCAGAGCAGTAGCCCTGTCCCCAAAGACTCACAGTCAGGTAAGGCAGTCAGGTGGTGACTATAACAGAGGAATGCAGATGGTGGTGGGGGGGCAGGGGTGGCGAGGCTTACTATAGGATTATAGAAAAAGGTTACATAACCCAGAAAGGCTAAAAGCATTTAAAATTTTGCTAAATAGCACAATTTTAGAAAATTGATCACTCCAAAATAAGCTGGGAACTTTCTCCCAAAAATGTTTAATTCTATATTAAAATATAAACTGGTCAATTTTGTGCTCTGTTTGTCATAGTGGTATCCTGTTATTATTTAATTTCATGAACCCTTAAAATGTGAAGTATATGATTAGAAGGATATTAGGAAAGATTTCCCACAAAGATCCTATCAGAGCTGGGGCGTAAGGAACCAATGACAGCAAGCCAGAGAAAGCCAAGAAACAGAGAGGGAGTGTTCTTTGCAAAGGAAATAGCACTCACAAAGGCTGGGACAGCAGAGGTGGTGGGTTGGGAAAGTTGGGTGGATGCTTTCTACCAGGCACTGGGGAGAGGAAGGCATAGGAGTGAGAGGGAATAAGGCTGGAAAGGTAATCAGGGGTGTGGTCATGGAGAAACTTATGTGCTGAGTAAGGAGTTAGAGTTTATCTTGAGGACATTGGAGGAAGAAGAGATGATAAAGGCCTTTGAACAGGAATGGGATAAGACCAGGTTTGTATTTAAGAACAGCCCAACTGGTGTGGCTCAGTGGTTGAGGGTCAACCTATGAACCAGGAGGTCACGGTTTGGTCCCCAGTTAGGGCACATGTCCGGGTTGCAGGCTCAGTCCCAGTGGGGACGTGCAGGACTCAGCCGATCAATAATTCTCTCTCATTATTGATGTTTCTCTTTCTCCCTTTCTCTCTGAAATCAATATCTACACTAATAAAAGAGAAACATGGTAATTAGCGTACGACCGCTACCCTTCCCATTGGCTAATCAGCATATCCTTATGCAAATTAACTGTCAGCCAAGATGGCGGCCAGCAGCCA
>NW_005353967.1:11815748-11818874 GCF_000412655.1 Myotis brandtii
GCCCCCCCCCCCCCCCCCCGTGTGCACAATTTTTTGTGCACCGGGCCTCTAGTATATATATAAAATAAAATAAAAACAGAACAGTCTACCTGCACCTTGGAGGACGACTGGGAGGGCTAATACTGGAGAAAGACCAAGGGAAGGCTGATGCAATAAACCAAGGAAGTGAAGCTGGTGGCCTGACCTTAGGCTAGGAGAAGAGTAGAAGATAAAAAGAAATAATGGGCTGGATTGATAATTACTTGGGCTGGATTTGGTGACCAGCCAATGAAGGGATGAGGGAGAGGGGGAAATCTTATTCAGCCTTGGCCATCAGCCTATGAGTACTCAATCTGACGAGACCAACAGTAAGGAAAGAAATGATAACACTGGAAGGAAAGAAGTGATAACAAACTGAGTAAACAGATACATTCCCTTCCTTTGTCATCAATACCACATTTTGAGTATTTTTATATCTTTTTCTCCCTCAAAATTTTATTATTTGTTGTGAACAAGAAATATATGCACATAGCTCAAAGCTCTAAAAACCTGAACAAGGTATACACTTGTTCAGGAGCCTCACTCCTTGCCATCGACTTGTTTCTTGTGTACCTTTCCAGGGTCTTTATGCCGGTGCCCATGTACACAGGTTTCTCCTTTGGCCAGCTCCAGCCCATAGAGGGAACAGTTTGTAGTTCTGGAACCCAGAGCGCCCAGCTTAAGCAAGTTGACACAGCACATTCCAACCTAGGATTGTATGGTTTGATACATTTTCATCTGGCTTCCCTTCCAATGGCAAGAGCATTTTTCTATATCATTGAATATTCTTCCAAATTAACTTAGAAGAAATTCTGATGAACCATTATTTATTTAACCATCCCTCTAGTATTGGTAAGTTAGGATATTTTTCTGTTTTTCTATATTACAGATAGTGCTGTAGGAACTCTATGCATGCAAACATTTGTCATGCATAGGGTTTCCTGGAAATGGATTCCTAGAAGGGTAGTGCTGAGTTAAAGGAAGTGAAATTCTACAGATCCCAGTGGTTCCTGCCAAACTGCTTTTCAGAAATGATGTATCAGCTTTCATTCCCATTAACACTAGGTCCTGGCCAATACTGAATACTATGGCTTAAATCTTTTCAAAGAGGCACTTACTATTTCTGATGTTAGGGATCATGATTGCTTGAGAACGGATGTGAGGTGAGCTTGCTGCAACCCTCACCTCGGCTGGCTGGCTGGGCTGGTGACACCTTCCTTCCTTTATCTCCATGGTGCCTGCACCTTTAGAAGCTGCGCTCTTGCCAAAAGGGGACTGCCTCCTCTGAGAGAGAATCCAGCATTTTCCAGTCAAAAACTTTGGGGAATATATTACTTAAAATTAAATATGTCCTCCCTTGTGTACAAGGAAAACTGAGAAACATAGAGAAACAGAACCAAAATGAGAGCAAGGAACTTTTCCAATTATAACCAGCAAGTTCCTAGCAGCATCTCAATTAGCATTTCAATCATGACTGAAGGCTTTTCAAAGTATCTACATTGTACCAAAAACTAGATTCTGCATCAAACATAGCAAAGGCATGATCTTAGACTTACTGCTAAAACACTAAAACACATTACCTGGCTAATTCCCATTGCAAATCTTTGAATTAATCAGGATCTCTTTGTGGCACACTATTTCAAATCATCTTCTTGATTCTCAGCTTTATTGCAGAGCTTAACCAGCAAGAGAACTCGCCTCTGTGGCACAGCCAACCAACACTTCACATAGATGAATGGACTATTATTACACCTCTCGATCAGATGTATTAATCATAAGCATTTGGGAACGTTCTAGATTGAGATCACAACAGATCTCACAGAGGTCTGTAGGAATTCTACCCACTTATTTATTTTATAAAACATTAAAAAACCGTGTAGCTCGACTCCTTTTGGGGAATTACCTTGTTGGAATAACTTTATTCATTGAGGGCAGGGGGGCAAGTGGGCAAGTTTTGCTGAATTACTACCACACAGTTTCTCTCTATGATCTCTAACCAAATAGAACTCTATTTCTAAAGGGAAGCTCTTGCATAATGGCAATGAAAAGAGAATTTGGTGTAAATGATTTTTGTAGTTTATTAAGAATCTCATAGATGATAAAAAAAAATGTAGTCATCTCTAACTCATATTGTGACCTTATTAAATAATTAAGTTTCTCTTCATTTAATCAAGTCGTATATCACCAGATGGAAGAAGGGATTTATTTGATTGAACTTTTTTCAAGGACATCTTGAGTCTTATAACTACTGAGGATATGATACTTCTATTTTAACATTTCCCAGTTCAGCAAGGAGCAAATGATCCATGAGGCATTGTCTTTACTAAAATATAGGTCTGTCTGTACAACATAAACACATAGCTAAAATACGAAAGACATTGGCACTTTAAGTTGTGGACATGATCGATGCTTTAAGAGAAGCTTGTAGCAAATACCTTTGGAATTAGCATATAAATTCAAGGATACTGTAATATGTCACAATGACATTTCTGGAAAACTAGGATGAGACCGTGGGCAGAGCATTAAAGTCAACCCAATAGAAATAGAAATAGAATGTGAACCACATATGTAACAAAATTTTCTAGTAGCCACATCATAAAAAAGTACAAAGAAACAAGTGAAATTAATTTAATAATAGTTTTTATTTATCCCACTATATCCAAAATATTATCATTTCAACATGTAATCAATATAAAAATTAGTAATGAGAATTTACTAATTATTCTTGTATTAATTATTTGAAATACAGTGTGCATTTTATACTTACATATATCTCAGTTTGACAAGCTACATTCCCAGTGTTCAATAGCCTTTGACAGCACAGGGATAGACTTACTAGTAAACTGAACATATTTCTAGATGCCTCCCTAGCCTATCTTCACCCCAATCTTAAATTTCAAATGTTCAGCCTTACCCTCAGATCTTTATAAGTAACTCTTTTGCAATGCCTCCGGGTCTCATTCTTTTTTTTAAATTATTTTTTATTTTTTTTCCTCTCCTTTTTTTCCCCTTTATTGAATAAGATATTACAAATGTGTCCTTATCCCCCCAATGTCCCCTCATCCCCCCAATCCTGCCCTCACCCTCACCCCCTGTTGTCCACATCCA
>NW_005353967.1:11819007-11822758 GCF_000412655.1 Myotis brandtii
TCTTTCTCTGACTGACTTATTTCACTTAGCATAATGCTCTCCAGCTCCATCCATGCTGTTGCAAATGGTAGGAGTTCCTTCCTTTTTTTACCCTATTCTTTTTTTCTCCACTTTCTCTCCTTAGGTCTTAAGGCTTTATTTAAATGCTGATGCCTCCCAAATTTATGCCTCCAGCCCAAACCTCTCCTCTGATCTCTAGACCAGTGGTTCTCAACCTTCCTAATGCCGCGACCCTTTAATACAGTTCCTCATGTTGTGGTGACCCCAACCATAAAATTATTTTCGTTGCTACTTCATAACTGTAATTTTGCTACTGTTATGAATCGTAATGTAAATATCTGATATGCAGGATGTATTTTCATTGTTACAAATTGAACATAATTAAAGCATAGTGATTAACCACAAAAACAATATGTAATTATAAATGTGTTTTCCAATGGTCTTAGGCGACTCCTGTGAAAGGGTCATTCGACCCCAAAGGGGTCGCGACCCACAGGTTGAGAACCGCTGCTCTAGACCCTCATATCCAACTAAATACTCAACATTTCCTCTTGGATCTATAATAAACACCAAAAATGTAATGTGACCAAAATAAGTATTGATTAGCAACTCCCAGCATAATCACCATATTTGCTCTCCCATAAGCCTTCTTAATTGTACCACTGCCTACACCAGTGATGGCGAACCTATGACATGCGTGTCAGAGGTGACACGCGAACTCATTTTTTTGGTTGATAGTTCTTTGTTAAATGGCATTTAAATATATAAAATAAATATCAAAAATATAAATCTGTTTTACTATGGTTGCAAATACCAAAAAATTTCTATATGTGACACGGCACCAGAGTTAAGTTAGGGTTTTTCGAAATGCTGACACGCCGAGCTCAAAAGGTTCGCCATCACTGGCCTACACAGTTGTTCAGCTTAATACTTCTCTTTCCCACTGACCCACACCTAGTCCATCAGCCAACTCTGTTGACTTCCTCCATAATGTATCTGTTTTCAAACTCCTCTCACCTCCACTATCATAACCCAAGTCCAGGATGCCATCATCTCCCTCTGGATTACTACAGCCATCTCTTAACTAGTCAGTTGCCCATGGCCTAGTCTCCATTTATCAGCCAGATTGAGCTTTAAAGCATAAGTCATCATATCTCTCCCTTGCTTATAAGGCAGCGGTTCTCAACCTGTTGGTCGCGAACAATGAAAATACATCCTGCTTATCAAATATTTACATTACGATTCATAACAGTAGAAAAATTACAGTTATGAAGTAGCAACGAAAATAATTTTATGGTTTGGGGTCACCACAACATGAGGAACTGTATTAAAGGGTCGCGGCATTAGGAAGGCTGAGGTCTCCATTGGCAATAGGACATGAAAAGATACTCAACATCATTAGTCATTAAAGACATGCAAATGAAGTCCACAATGAGATACCATTTTACACCCACTAGAATGGCTTTCCTAAATAACACACAACCACAAATGGTAAGTATGTTGAGTAATGGGAACCTTCATACACTGCTGGTGGGAATGTAAAATGGTGCAGCCACTTTGGAAAACAGTTTGGCAGTTTCTCATAAAACTACCATACCACCTAGCTTTTCCACTTTTAGATATCTACCCAAGAGGAATGAAAACATAACCACATAGAGACTTGCATGCAAGTGTTCATAGCACCATCATTCACAGTAGCCAAACTCTGGAGCAACCTTAATGTTGATGTTTATCCATTCATCAACAGATAAATGGATAAACAAATAGTGGTACAGCCACACAATGGAACACTATTCCCCAATAAAAAGGAACAACCTACTGGCATGCTATGGAACCTCAAAAACATTATGCCGAGTGAAAGAAGCCAGAAATAGGAGACCATGTATTGGGTGATCCCATTTATATGAGATGCCCAGAAAAGACAAATTTAAAGAGGCAAAAAATAGGTTAGCATTTGCATGGGGCTGAAGGTGGGAACGGGGAATACCTTACCTGGAAGTGGGCATGAGCATCTTATTGGGAGGATGGAAATGTTCTAAAACTGATTCATGCTGATGGTTGCACCCCTTTGTTGAGTTATTAAAAAAACACATGTTGAATTGCTCACTTGAAATAGATTAATTTTATGATATGTAAAATATCCCTTAATGAAGATTTTTATTTATTTTTTTCATTTCACTTATTTTATTTTATTTTTTTACAATATACAAAATAAATCTATTACCAGATTGTAGCTACAAAATAATTAGCCATTTACATGCATGCAATAAACATTAATATTTCAAGAAAAACAATTTTAAATATAATAATGTTACATGCAATAAACATTAATTGAATTGCTCACTTGAAATAGATTAATTTTATGATATGTAAAATAGCCCTTAATAAAGATTTTAAAAAACACACACAAAAACCTCCATTATGCTTAGAATAAAACCCAGACTCCTTGCCGTGGTCCATGTGCCCTATCCGTGGTCGGCAAACTGTGGCTCGCGAGCCACATGTGGCTCTTTGGCCCCTTGAGTGTGGCTCTTCCTAAGCCTTAGGAGTACCCTAATTAAGTTAATAACAATGTACCTACCTATATAGTTTAAGTTTAAAAAATTTGGCTCTCAAAAGAAATTTCAATCGTTGTGCTGTTGATATTTGGCTCTGTTGACTAATGAGTTTGCCGACCACTGCATGGTTGACCTTTATCTATCACTCAGACCTCGTTTTTTGCTGGCCTCTTTGCTCATAGCGCCAGCGGCTGCAATGTTCCTTTAGTCTACTCCTCTAACATGCCAAGTGCATTTCTGTTTTTAGGCATTTGTTCCTCTGCTAGGGTTGCTAGTCCCTCAGATTTTCACAGGCTTTCCTCCTTTTCAACATTCAGGACTCAATTCAGAAATCAACCCCAACTCCATGTGAGCCAAAGCAGCCACCTACCCGCCGTAGTCCAAGTCATCCTGTCAATGCTACTTGCTTATTCTCTTTATGTCAGTACCTGAAATTTTTTCAAACTTTTCTTCTGCAAAAATAATAAAGAATAATTATGTCTGTCCTTTTGCCTCCTGGGGCTGTCTTTGAGGGCCGGTTCAGAATTTATGTGGAAGCACTTTGGACACAGAGCTTACTGCTATTATTTTTCTAAGAGGATTACCTCATGGTTCCTTGGGACCATCCTTCTGTTTACATATGCTGGGGTCAAGAAAATACTATAAATTAACGACTGAGTTGTACACTCTGTATACACTGAGATAAGTGAGACAAAGCATAGAATGGTGGTGGTTCAAGGAAAACAACGCTCTACTGCTGTGTAAGGCACACAGTGTCTCTGCTTCTGTAAGTGAAAGAGGACCTCATGCAGCCTCATAGGAAACCATCTATTCTTCTGGTGACAATGAGCAATCTGTAGGGAAGTAGACCTGTTTGTTTATCTGTTGCCCTTGCTATGGGAAGTGGGACAAGGCCAGGGCACTTGCTATATTTGCTGAGAGAATAAAACCCCAAATTCCAAATACAAGAAACTGGACTTCAGAACTGGATTATTTCACATAAGTTGCTAAATGAATATCCAGAGGGTTAACAACTTTTCATGGCCCTTGACTAAGCTGCTGAATAAGAAGTTATCCTCACCTCTTTTTTTCTTGCTCTCTCTCCCTCCCTCCCTTCCTCCCTCCCTCCCACTCTCCCTCTCGCTTTTCTTTCTTTCTTTCTTTCTTTCTTTCTTTCTTTCTTTCTTTCTTTCTTTCTTTCTTTCTTTCTTTCT
>NW_005353967.1:11826958-11839459 GCF_000412655.1 Myotis brandtii
TCCCTCCCTCCCTCCCTCCCTTCCTTCCTTCCTTCCTTCCTTCCTTCCTTCCTTCCTTCCTTCCTTCCTTCCTTCCTTAATATAATTTTTAAGACAATTTATTAAGAGTAGTTTTATTTTCACAGAAAAATTTAAAGGGAGATGTGGAGATTTCCCATATAATCCTTACACCCACTCATGCATAGCCTACCCTATTATCAACATCAGAATTTGAACCTGCATTTGAACACATTATAATCACCCAAAGTCCATAGTTTACATTAGGGTTCACTCTTGGTGTTGATATTCTATGGGTTGAGACAAATGTATAATGACCTGTATCCATCATTGAAGTGTCATACAGGGAATTTGCATTGTTCTAAAAATCCTCTGCACTCTGTCTATTTATCTCCTCTGATCTTTTTACTGTCTTCGTAGTTTTGTCTTTTCCAGAATGTCATATAGATGGAATTATATATAGTATGTAACCTTTTCAGATTAGCTTCTTTTTGCATTTAACACTCCTACTCCTCATTTTATGGCTGGATAGCTCCTTTTTTTTTTTTTTTAGCACTGAATAATATTTCATTGTGTGAATGCACCACAGTTTATTTATCTGTTCATATATTTAAGGACATCTTTGTTGCTTCCAAGTTTTGCCAATTATGAAAAAAGTGCAGTAAACTTTTAAGTACAGGTTTTTGTGGACATACGTTTTCAACTCCTCTGAGTGCAATAGCTGGATATGTGGTAAGAGTATGTTTAGTTTTGTTTAAAACCACCAAACTGTCTTCCAAAGTATCTGTACCATTTTGCATTCCCACCAACAGTAAATCAGCGATTCTGTTACTCCACAGCCTCACCAGCATTTGATATCAGTGCTCTGAATTTTGGCCCTTCTGATAGGTATGAGTTGTATCACACTGTTGTTTTCATTTGGATTTCCCTGATGACCTATGATGTGAAACATCTTTTCAAATGCTTATTCGCCTTCTGTATAGCTTCTTTGCTGAAATTTAACAAAATCTGGATGTCTTTCTAGGTTCAGGTCTCTGGCTCATTTTAAAATCTTGTTTTCCTTCTTATTGAGTTTTGAGAGTTCTTTGTATATTTGCAAATACTTTCTCCCAGTCTGCAGCTTGTCTTCTTGTTCTCTTGGTATTATCTTTCACGGAGCAGAAGTTTTTAATTTTAATGAAGTTCAGCTAATCAATTGTTTCTTTCATGGATTGCACCTTTGGTGTTGTATCTAAAAAGTTATCACAATACCCAGGGTCATTTGGGGTTTTATCTATGTTCTAGGAGTTTTATAGTTTTGCATTTTACATTTAGGCCTATGATTTATTTTGAGTTAATTTTTGTGAAGGTATAAGGTCTCTGTATAGATTCTGTTTTTTTTTTTTTTTTGCATGTGGATGTCGAAGTTGTTCCAGCACCATTTGTTGAAAAGACTATCTTTTCTTTATTCTTTTTCTTTTTAAAATGTACACCTTTAGCAACTATGCTGGATGTTCTCTTGGTAATTTTTTCAGAAGCAATCAAAATCCTCTCCTTCTCAAACTAAAATACAATTTCCCAACTGCCTCAACATTGTAAAACTTTAATTCCCTTAAAAATTCAATAATGTGACAAGTGTGTCTTGTACTTAAAATTGTAGTTTCTTGTTACCCTTTAACTTGGATATTATTTTTTCCAGGAAAAAATACTCCATTCAAAATGTTCCTCCCTTACAGCATTGGGAATATAGTCAATAATATTGTAATAACTATGTGAGGTGTCAGATGGTACTAGATTTATCAGGGTGATCACTTTGTAAGGTATATAAATGTCTAATCACTATGCTATACACCTGAAACTAATATAATGTTGTATGTCAACTGTAATTGAAAAATAAAAAAAAATATTTTCCCCTTAAAATTTTGAGGAGGTTTCCTAGTGTTTGTTAGCATCCAGTGTTTCTGATAAGAAGTCTGATGCCAAATTGATTCTCATTCTGAGTCATCTTTTCTCTCTTTCTCTCGGTGGAAACTTTCTCTTTATCCCTGGTATTCTGCAATTTTGTTAAGATCTGCTTGGCATTCTGTGGGTTCTTTCAATCTGAAACATGTGTCATTCTTTGGCTTTGAGAATTTTTCTTGTATTATTTCTTTGATTTCTACCTCTTCATTTTTATTATTCTCCCATTCTGGAGATCCTCTTAAACCATTCCCACTCCCATGTATTTTTTCTACTTGATTTTGGCTATGGTTTTTGCTACCAATGTGATCACATCATCTTTGATTATTACAGGGTTTCTTCAAAATTTCTGGGTTGCTGATAACACACTAACTTTTCGAGGACAGACAGTGTGTATGTGTGTGAATTTGTTTCTTGTGATTTGAAGCTGGGATTAGAACTATGTGACTAATATGCCATATTGATCCAGGTTCCCAGGTGACCATTTCTTTAAGGCTGGATCCTGTCTGTCTCACATGTGGAAGTTCCATATTTCGGGATTTTGTAATGTCTCCATCAGATAAACTTTATAAGGAAGTATGATTTTTATGGACATAGAATGAAAAAATTATTCTTTTATTGCATTGGTTCCATTCTAGTCTGCCATGTTGCTTTTGGGGTTCTACTTTCTGTTAATAGTTGTGACTGTTCTTAATATTCCATTATTTTATATGGAATATACATATAGTCTTCATCAGGTTCAAGTTTTCATTCTGTAATTTTTCAAAATCTTGAAATGAAATGTTCCTTTTATGCGGTTCAGGCCTGGAGGGAGGGGGCTTTTTAAAACATGCTGCCTAGAGACTTAACCTTATGTCAGCAACACCTTTATAACTTCTGAACATTTTAGGGGGAGAGAGAACATTAAAGAAAGAAAGAGGTCATGCTTCTCAACTCTATAGTCCTGGGAACCAGTCAAAGGAATAATTATGTTCCAGCCAGAGTAATCAGAGCAGATATGGCTAATAGGTTTCAACTTGAGTTGAAATAAATGATTGATAGGGGCTGCCTGGAGCACAGCTGTGTTGGAAAAGATTTGGAGGCCACATCTGGGTTCACAGGACAAAGTGTGATTAATGATGTCTGCCATGGCTGTGAGAGGGGCTAGCAATGGTAGCCATGCCATGTATTTTTAATCCCTGAATAAGAATCTCCTGGTGAATAAAACTGTTCATCCATAAGGCTGCCAGATTTTACTTGGGAGAGTATGGGCATATTCTTCTGACAGCATGGAGATAAGATGCTAATGGTATTTGGGCTGATTTTATTCAACTAGTCGTCAGAATGATTTCCTGACTTGCCGGAGCCAATACGTTGAAGAATAAAGTATGTCAGATCTGTGCATCTACTGCTTGATTCCAATATAAGCATAGAACCATAATGCCTCCCAGTGCAGGCACAAACAGGATGTTATTCAGAAAAAAACGGACTATTAGATGGTCTGAATTACCAGTCTAATAAAAATTGTCCTGTGCCTTAGAAGGCAATTTTTCACTTGCTTGATTTTATACTTTGTTCAGTCAATATACAAAGGTATGAAGAAGAGAGTAGTATTGACTTATACTACTTCCCTAGATGATATTGCTGTAGAATCTTCTAGTCTCTTTTCCATGTACACGTTCAAATTTAATGGGATCAGACTATGCATCCTGTTTTTCACTTAAATTTTTCATTTAACAAAATATCGACCTCTTTCTAAGTTAAAAATAAATATGACTGATTATAGTATTTAATGACTAATATATTACCATATAAACATACACCATCATTTATTTAATCAAACTTCATAGGTTGTTTCTCATACTTTGGCATTATAAACAACACTTTGGTGAGTACCGTTGTACATAAATATTTGCGCACTAATTATTTCCTTATAATAATTTTCTAGAAGAGCATTTGCTAGGTCAAATATATAAATTTATGTTTTCATTTTAAGAGTTTTGATGCTGTCTTCAGAAGGTATTAACAAGATGTGGAATAAATCTTGAAGAGAGTGACATAGCCCAATAACATTTTTAAGATCACCACGCTGAGTGAAGAGCCTGAACTATTATTCCCCACCCACCACTGACAGTCTCTTTTCCTCCTTCGTAATGTTATGTATCTTGATTGTGGAAATCATTACAACTCAGAAGTACAGCTATGCACTTGGGGCCTATGGAGTGGAGCCAGGTAGAATCGCAGCTGTTTGACCAAATAGCTTCCCAGGGCCAGCTGTCCCCAGACCGCTGGGCTCCAGGGAGGGACTGGGCATTCTTCCTTGTACTTTCTAGGACATGCGAGGCTCATGTTGACAGAGTGTGCAGGCCCCCAGTTCCATCCAGTCTCTGAGGTTCCTGCAGGGCTCTGTTTGGAAAGGCTGGGGAATGGAGGGTGGTGAAGTCTGGAAGAATTTAGGGTGCAGCTTCAAAATTTTCATTCTCCCCATTAATTTTTGTGTTGTTGCCTTTGAAACATTGGTTACCAAAGCAACTAGGATAACTACCTCTGCACATTGGAATGCACAGTGAGCTATCATGAAGGCGTGATGAAAGACTGTTAGCACACATGATTTACAGGGCGAGTTTCCAAACACACCCAGTCTGAGCAGGTGAAATGAATGGACAGTCATTATCAGTGATAACTGAATTTAGTTTCCAACCTAGAAAATCTTAGTGGCAAACACACACACACACACACACACACACACACACACACACACATCTCCCAATAGATGAGAAAAGTACAATTTTTCACATTCCATTTATTTTCTAAAAAATGTTAATAGTAGAAAATTATTTTTACAAATTCTCAATATAAAACTTCAGGTAAAAAATTTCCAGAAATAAATTTCAATATATTTCTAAATTCCCAATTGTGTATGGGGTTTTTTGTTTGTCTCTCTCCACCCCCAACCCCCCTGCCTCCCCAGCTCCCCGCCCAGTCTGGTCCTCTATAAAGTCAGTAAGGGTTTGTAGAGGGTGGTGTGCCATAGACCCACCCACTTTGAGCATGAGCAAGAGACTAAAGCTGCAAACGCATCCCTAAAATACTTAGGTAGTCATAAATCAGGTATCAGTAACAGACACTCCCCTTCCTGTAAACCATCTGTATTATCTCATACAGAAAACTGTCAGCTCCTCCCTCATCTGCACTCTCCCACTCCATCTAAGAATCTCTTTTCCTACCTTTTGTTAGTCAACAAACATGTATTTATTTCTCACAGGGGACCCAACAAGGTATTAGGCATTTGCTATTAAGTCCTTTCACTCACCATAAATATAACATCAAAATTATTTTTTTCTGACCATAGGACCAATTATTTCCTCTGTTCTGTTTTTTTCTTACCCGTTTTGTTCTTTCTTCTTTCATTGACTTGAAGCACCCCAATCTCTCTTTGAAGCAATCAGTTTAGCCTTCTTTTTTTCTCTTGTTTTCTTTAGTAGCTTTTTAATTTCTTATTTATTTCTCTCACCACTTATTTATTTTCAACAATTTTATTTTCCTAACTTTGCTGCATTCCCAGATTGCTACATAAGATTTGATTGGTTCTTACCTTCCAATCAACCTCTCTACCTTCCTTGTGAAAACAAAACAGAAACTCCGTCAGGGGCCAGTGTTTACCTCTAGATTATCGCTTTCCTTTCCTACAAGTGGAATATTCATCCAATAAGGTGACATTATTCTTGATTTCTTTTTAAAAACCATATGTTCTAACTAGAAAGGGTAACTTTTGATAAGCTTTGCTTTGTAACCATAGCCCATTTTGAAAGCAGTTTTACATGAAATCATGCTGGATTGATTGCTGAATGGGAGAGTCAGGTTTCCTCCAAAGAGAAAGACAGAGTCGGAGAGGTTGTAGAATGGACACTTCTAGTTCAGGGCAGTGTTCCAGGGTACTCATGCTGTGATTGCAGAGCTGCTACATGTCTATATTCTCTCTCTCTCTCTCAATTTCCACTAAGATTTCTAAAAAAAGTAAAGAACAGAACAGAAAAAAAGAACAAGGGTGTGCTATAAACAGAAAAGAGTTAGAACTTGTGGAAAACTGCTTTTGCAGTAGCCTGGGAAAATAACCAATTAGAAGAATATTCCTTAATCAGAAATAGCCGAAGGTGTGTCAGTTATGGAAGGTGGTCCAGAAACATGGGGTTTGATTCTTGGGAAGGTAAAGAGTAATTAATTCTATTTAAACTCAGGATAAACCTGGGATTATATTAAGCAGTGATTAACAACAAAAATGATGGGAAAGAAGGACGTAATTGTATCAAGAATCTTACATTTCCTTAATTACAACCTAATTATATGTCATTTTTAAACAGAGCAATTAGTAATGTTAACAAAATGTGGGCTTGTCTGTTTTAATAAAGAGTTGTACTTTCTTGTAAAGAAGCATAAAGACAGGGGGAAACATACTAATCTTTATTTATTATTTAATAATGCCTATGGGACACCATTTTGGGAGGAAGCAAAGTCATAACCAATAATAACACTCTGACAACTGAAACTATTTATAGTTTAAATGTTTATAGTTTAAGTTCTAGTCATGGAATAAAGAGTCCTTTAAGAGTTGACCTTGGAAACCCAAATTTGGAAAATGGTAGCAAAAGTTGCCTTTTTAGAAACAAAAATTCATAGCAATGTTTTAAATTATATATGATTTTATTACTAACTCTGTGCATAACCAATACAGGGTGGGTCAAAAGTAGGTTTAATCTTATATATTACTATTTATTCTTATATATTACTATTTATTAATCTGTACTATTTTCCATATGAACAACTGTAAACCTACTTTTGACCGACCCTGTATAATTAATTGTATAATAGTTTTGAAATATTATTTGATTTTTTTTTGTTCCTGGAAAATCTTAATTGTCCTGATTTCTCCCCATTGTATCAATGGCATTTAGAAATGGCAAGGACAATCTAAAATAAAGCAATTTGCACTTTCAAAAAACTTATTAAAGTCTAGAGTAAAGAAAGTAGTCTGAAAGCAAAATCAGGTTTGATTTTCAAGAGCTCTTAAGGCTTTTAAGAGAGAGTAGATTTAGATTCTGAAAACTTGGCTTCGTGTATGAGAGTCTATGCCCTGCCTTGGTGTTGTGACATAATAAGAAATCTATAAGTGTTTTTCTTTTTGTGTGTGTGTAAATTTAGAGGATTTATACCATGAGCTCTGAAGAAGCTCCGTGTCTACTTTGGACAGTGGGTAGTAGAGTGGCAAGACTGAGGGAACTGTGCAGGGGCCCAGGATCCTGCCCACCAGAGCGGAGAATAAGGTGAGCGGCTGAGAGGAGGGCAAAGGAGTGACTAGCAGGACAGTTGTGACCTTAGAAAGAACAGTTGGCATGAGCATGAGATTTGTGGAGGGAGGCCTGGGAGGTGGCCCTGGAAAGATAGAGGGGCCTTGCGTGCTAAGCTAAGAGTTTTGGCCTTTGTCTATTGACATGCAGGGGAGTGGCATGATCAGGGCAGTATTTCTGGAAGGGTAATCTGACACAGGATGCAAGATGAATGGGAAGGGCTGGATTATCAACTAGGAACTCATTTAGAGGGCTGTTGCAGTAATCTTGGAGGTGATGAAACTTAGGGAAGCCGAATTTGACATGGAAAAGAAGGGACAAATGGGAGAGTTATGTGAAGGAAAAGCAAAAAGACTTGATGACCAATGGGGTAGGGAAGGGATCATGAGAGCTGGTGAGTTGTCTGCTTCCTACAGAGGAAAAACAATATAGAGCAGGTTTCCTGTGCCAGTGGCAAGCTGAAGAATTCTTTAACTCCTAGGGTGGGAGGTAGCATCTGATTGAGCAGGTACAATTAATCTTCATCCACGCAATCTAATGTGTAAAAAAATCCTAGTTTGGACTTAGAAGTGGCTATAGTTGGAAGAAACATCATGGGAAAAGCAGTTTTCAAAATTTTCCCTTGGTCTCTCCTCCATGCCACCTGCTTAATAAATATCACATGTTGAATTCTCTTATCATAGATACCACCATAATTGTTCACTTCTTTATACTTTTCTTTATGAAAACCACTCAAGAAAAAAACAACAACAGCACAACTATAACAGCAAGAACAACGATCAATAATTGAACTTCACACTACCTCGAGTTTCACCCTATTTGAGAAGTGCTCTCTGCTTCCCTTGTTGATAATACATATTTCCATTGGTATGAACAGCCTGAGCTATGGAAATTACTCAATGGTTTTATTTATGGCCTATTCCACAGCTTTGAAATTAAGTTTACATCCGGTGTTAGTAGCTATTCATTACCTTTCTAAAATGCCATTTTAAAAACTGATTGCTTGGGGACTAGATGGCAAAGAAGGGGACATTTCACACACAGATGGTTGGCCCTGTTCATAAAATGCTACATTTAGACATTCTTCTATATTTATGGTGTGTACTGCTACTTCTCCTAGTGGGCCAGTGAACTCTCCTGGGTTTCTTTGCATCTCCTTGTTTTAAAACAGTTGTTATCTTGTTTCTGGAGTAAAGCTTTTGTGTTCTGTAAAAATAATATGCATGTTGACAGCAAGACATAAATAATGAACCATCTAAAGCAACATTCCAGCTAGCTAACACAATTTGAGAGACTTATCTATACTGGAATTTAAAAAAATGGGAAGAGGAAAGAAGCAACCTACTAGAAATGAAAAACTAAGAAATAAACATGTTTTTCACAAAGAACATCCTGTGTATGGATGCCTGTGAGCTTCAAAAATCACTCAGTCCTAGAAGCTGTAAACCTAGTCTTGGCTGAGGTGCTTTTCTTTTCCCTGAAGAGGTCATAACAGGTGTATATACAGATCTATGGAGCCTTTCTGTTGGAGAAATGAAAGTACTTCCAAAACAATCTTATAACATTGTGATGGAGGAAATGATGGCAGGTTTTATATTACTCCCATCACGCAGGTGATGGAGGCCCGGATAAATGGTGCTGGTGACAAAGTCACAAATAGATGCTAGGCTTTCTGATATATGGCTAATACTTCAGTAGTTAAATGAAAAATATGTTCCTATTTTGCTCAGCCCTTTCTCATCTTTCAGAGAGCAACTTTTTAACTCTTGCTCATTCCTACACAGACATGTATTTCCCCTGCCCGGAAATAGGTCTCTTGACTTATATTTAAAATTTGAATCTTATATTGAAAAATGATATCATAGTCAATAAGTGCAAATATCAAAAATAAAAATAATTAACTGGTGTACACACCCCTTCCCAACAACAGCTTTATGATTATAAACTGACCTGGAACTTTGGGTAGTACAGTTGTCCACCAGTGCTTGGGGGTCATATATGCCCCTTTGGAACTGATAAAAGCTATAGATGACCTCCCCAGAGAGATGCACATCCATAATTACAAGGGCTTCTGAAGCCAGTACTACCTCCAGCAGGTCCATGAAGGCCCTGGTTAAGAACCCAATAGAGTAGAAAGAACATAACTTGGGAGAGAACTTAGATAAAATCTGAGCCCCACCTTCCTATTAACTTTAAGAAAAATGATTTCTTCATCTATAAAATGGGAATTGTACCCTTGAATTGGGATTGAGGAAATGAAATACTTAGTGCATGTAAAGCACTTAGCACAGTGTCTAGCATAGGTAATGTGCTCCATACGTGAGAATTCTTTTCTCTTATGAGATATTTATCAGGGAATGACTGATGTTGGCACAGGCATCCTGAAGCTGGCACTCTGGCCCACTTCTACCTGATGGCTGCAAATGTTATGCCAGGGGGCAGATTAATACGATGAATCAAGAGCTGGAGCCTTTTAAAGTCTAAATCATCCTGGTTGACCCTGTTAGTCAAATCTTTTGACACTCTTTCTACATTGCGATGGTTCCCCATGGTGTGAATCCCATCTGCCCAAGATAGAACACAAAGCTCCCACGTTTCTCACTTTCCTTCGCCTCCCTGATGCAGCCATGTGACTCAGGTTCTGCTAATCAGATGCACATACAGAGATGTAGATACAGAAGTGATTTATGTGAGGAAGCAGGTGGGATGCAGGGCATCCGTTCTGCAGGCACAGATGGTGGGAAGAGGCAGTGTGGTTCTGGAATCATCAGGAGCAGAGAATTCCTTCCCAGCCAGTTCTGCACGGAGGTTCTGGGGATTGTTCCTGGAGGCTCACTTCAGAGCCTGTTTCTTCAGTTCTTCCAAAGATTGTGAATATTCTAAAACTTTATTAAATTACTTCCTACTCTAACTGGATAGAATAGGTTCTGTGGTTGGCAACTAAGAACCCTGACTTTAGCAATGCTGAAATGTCTATTTCATTTCATCTTCCTCCCTGCCACAACAATTTCTTTGCATTAATTTTGCAGCATAACCTAATGTAATAAAGGACCCTAATATCTTTCCATAAGAATAGAATTTTCATAAGAATGGGGCTTTCTATAAATAAGGCACAGACTCTTCTCACCCTGACTAGGATCCTGAGTGGTGCCTTTGGGCTGCCTGCAGGGAGGTTCTTGTAGCTCACAATAGCATCTCAAGAGGCTGGACCAAATTGTCTCAATGACTCCTCAAGTGTTTGTTTGTTTCGTTTTTTTCACCCTATTCTCATTACATGCAGACAGTTCTTACTCTTTTGGCTGTTTTAGGAAGGCAAAGAATTGGGAAGAAACTTCTGTGAGCATGGCAGTAATAGTGGTTTGAGCTGAAGATTTTTAGGCAATTATTATTTTATTAAAATGAGGGACTCTTCAGGAATAAGGCCACCTTGTTACATAAACAGATTTTTCCTCCTAAAATATTTTTTGATTCTTTTAATCAACCTATACTTGTTTTAAACTAAACAAACGTCAGATAAATAGAGTTTTAGTAAAGCTGGTTTAACGTCATATGGTGGCACTTGGTTGGAGTGCCATTCCATGTACCAAAAGGTGGCAGGTTCAATTCCCAATCAGGTTGTGTGTTCGATCCCTAGTTGGGGCACATGCAGTACACAACTGAATGATGTTTCTATCTCTCTCTTTCTGGAACCAATAAAAAAAAATTTTAAGTCATGTGGTGGTAATGTCTTATGCATTCATTCAGTAAGTATCATGAACTATACTCTATGTCAGAGATTGTGATAGGTTTTAGCAAAATAAGGTGCTAGATAAATAAGATTAGGTATGCTTGTACCCTTAAGAATCTCATAACCTAGTATAAAGACAGACTGATAATTCCAACAGAGTGTGGTGCTAGAATCTGTTTCTGCCATAACTGCAAATAGGGTTTTTTGTTTGTTTGTTTTTACCAGGGCACTCTTTTTCTCAAATATTTTAGTAAGAGAGATCCCTACTTAGAACTGAAACAATAATGATTTTGTAAAATGTGATGGAAACAGCACTGTTATTGAGGTCAGGAATACTGTATCTTTCTGTTTAGTATCACTGATAGCTTTTGGATGGCATTCAGATGTCTTTTTCCCACCTGGTCTGGGTGACCAGGGGATTCAAGACAGCACACATGTTTCTTTTTTTTTTTTTTAATTTTTTTTTATTCTTTTTAAAAAAAATATTATAATAAGTATTACAAAGGGTATTACATACAGCACACATGTTTCTTAAGGTTCCTTGGTGGCAAGCAATAGCTGATTTTAACTAATTCAATCAGAAGGAAATTTTACTGGTAGCTCAGAGAATCAAAGGGAAAGCCCAAGAATGCAACTTGGAATAGTACTGGAACCACAGTAGCTCTGGATCTAGTCAATGGGAGCTAATCAATAGCTCTGTCCAGATACCCCGTTCCTGTATTACTTTTCTCAAGATTCAGAGTTCAAGGATAGCCCACTCCTGGATGAAGGTCATCAAGATTACTCAAAAGGAAATAAGTAACTCCTTAAAAATAAATTCTGCTCTTACCCAAAGAAGGCAGAATGAATATAGGAAATCCAGATACCAAATATGTCTACCATGATGTTTATGCTCCAAGTGTATGGTCCCCATGGATGTTTTCCTGGATGTAGCATTGATGTTGTTACAGCATTGCTCTTATTCAACCACCTTAAGCTATTCCACTTGATGAGGGAAAGATAAGAAAAATTGATTTTCCTTGAGTAAGAAGAAAGGAGGGAAGGAGTCCAACCACTGACTTCTGGAATAGTAGTTTTCAACCTTGGCTATCATTAGATTCACCTAGGGACTTCTGCTTTTTAACTATTCGTTTTATTTTGAACTAATTTTAGATTTTCAGAAAGTTTGAAAAATAGCACAAAGAATTTCCTAATATCCCTTCCCCTGCTTCCCCTGATTATAACATCTTATATAACCACTAGAGGCCTGGTGCATGAATTTGTGCACGAGTGGGATCCGGCCGACCCGCTCTGATGGGGGCCCATCGGGCTGGGCCAGTGGGGAAGAGGGGTTATAGGCGGTTGGCTGGCTGGATCTGGCCCCAATTGGGGTGTTGGGGGCCTATCAGGGGCCAGGCCGGCTTGGGGGGTGGTGGTGATCAAGGCCTGGATCAGGCTGGTTGGCTGCCGCAGTGCACATCATAGCCACCGGTCGTTCTGGTTGTCCCGCCATTCTGGTCGATGGGCTTTTATGTA
>NW_005353967.1:11839528-11845961 GCF_000412655.1 Myotis brandtii
ATAATATTATTAACTAAGCTATAGATTTTTCAAATTTCACCATCCCCCGCCCCCCACCACCACCACCACTAACATATTTTTTGTTCCAGGATACTATTTAGGATCCCACATTGTATCTAGTTTATTAAGTTGTAACTTTTTAGTTTCTGAAACAGTTTTTCCCACTTTCTTCATCTTTCATAACCTTGATTTTGTTAAAGAGTACTGATCAGTACTTTTGTACAATGTCCCACAATTTGGGTCTCTTGTGTTTTGTTACAGTTAGAGTGAGGTTATGCATTTTTATCAAGAATGCCACGAAAATGATGTTGTACATCGTAGCAAGAGATTCAGGATGTTGAGATGTTTTATTACCAGTGATATTTACATTGTTAAGTTGGTGTCTGTGGGGTTTCTCTGCTGTAAAATTACTGTATCTTACTCTATATTGGTAAGTTTCATGGGAAGAGTACTTTTCGAATCTATGTAAATCCTTTTTCTCCTCTTCTGCTTGCTAATTTGAGCATACATTTTTGGGTCTTGTCTGCAACTTTTATTCCTTTGATGTTTGCCTAATTCTCTATTTCCCTCTTTCTTTCTACATTTATTAATTGGAATTAGTTGTGAGGAAGAGTTATCTCTGCTCTTCCATTTACTTTTTTATTTCACTATTTAAATGAGTTTGGACTTATGGATTTTATTTTATTCTATGATTGAAAAGCCAACACTACCATGATTTCTTTTGTTTCTAAGATTGTTCTAGCTTTGACCATTGGGAGTTCTTCTAGGTTGGCACCTGTGTTCTTCTGACGAGCCCTACCTTTCTTTGAGAATTTCCTTAATGAGTTGTTCCAGGCTCATCCCTGCCCTGACCCTAAAATAAACCTTTTCCCAGCTGGGGAATTTGTTAAATCCTAGTGTGGAGGCCCCAACCCAAACCAGTAAGAAAAAAAAGATCTGGGGATGGAACAGCAGTATATCTTAAAGTTCCACAGGTAATTCCAATGCACAGCCAAGTTTGAGAACCAAATTAGAGCAGCACTTTACTAACGTTAATGTGGCTATGGGTTCCTGGGAATTTTGTTAAGGATCTGGTAGAGTAGGTGTGGGATGGGGACTGAGATTCTGCATTTCTAAGAAGCTCTTAGGACGGCTTACTGGCAAACCACTCTTTGAGGGGTAAGGGACTAGAAGACACAATTTCCTTAAGAACAACAACAACAACAACAAAACACCCTAAAATTACCCCTAGGGCCACAAACTGGCTGATGGTTGTGGAGAGAGTTGCTACTTGCTAGGTTACTATTCAGCATCATTTTATTTTCTAATTACTTGGTGTTAGTGGTGAAAGGAACTGTTTGCCATGCAGTGTGGACAGGGTCATGGAGATTGCTCTAAGAATTGGACATGGAGGAGGAAGCCACTCTACTCTGAAAGCAAGCCACTAGAATGAATGAAAATGAGTGAAAGTGTTTGCTTGTCTTCTATTTCCCAAACAAGCAAAGAGTACTGAATAAATCTTTTTGAAAAATGAAGAGTGATAATAAAAGAACATTTCATGCTGGAGGCATAACAAAAAAAAAAAAATCCCAGATGTGAATATCCATCTTACCCATCTTGGGAAGACAAATACAAAAGATTGTAGTCTTCTGTGGGAAATAGGTCACCATTTTGGATTTTGTTTAAACAGAATCCTCGAGGGAACATTATCCTCAGTTCTTTTTGTGTATTAGTTCAGTTTTTCCAGCTGTTTTCAGTGCATATTCCTGTCCAGCTGCTAAGCTGCCTTGGTCTTCCCTAGGTAGTTGTTCTCTGGGAGATAAGAACAAAAGGGGTCCAAAGAGACATAAACTACAGTCAGCCAAGCTCCTTTAGTCCCCTTCTACAGGGCCATGCACATTTGCTTCATAAAATGGCTCTCTGATCTCCAAATTAGGATCATCTTCAGTAATCCTCAAGCTTTAGTATAACTGACACTTACTTATGGGGCTTAAAATATACTGATTCCCAAATCTTTGGGTGGGACCAGGAACCAGCACCCCATCTTCCCTTGCTTGCATCCTGGTGATCTGATGAGGTGTTCCACATACAGAACTTTGAGAAACATTGATCTAAGAGATGAGATCAGCAGCATCCTCCCCTTTGGCCCATTGTAGGCTTATTTTAATTTGCTAACATAGCTTAGTTTCCCATTCTTTTTAACCTTTACGTCAAAGACTCCAACAGCTGCAAATCACATTATTACTCTCCTGCCCTATCCTTTTAAATAATCATTTAAAAATCCTTCTACTTTCCTTCTGGAACCTTGTACTGTAACTCTTCCTTTCCTAGAGCCTCAGACAAACAAAAGCTATGAGGGCTTTTCCTCCTGGCTGGCTGGTCAGAACTGCCATGGTCTGCAGCATGCTACACCCTCTCGTGCAAATCAGAAACCCCCATCTAGGCAGCTCAAGGGCCACCTTTTCATCAATGTTCATTTTCCCTCGAAATTGTACTTCATTGGTCATGGACAGCAGGCAAATCCATCACTGATAATAATAATAAAAAGCCTACCAAGGGTGAATAATTTCATCATCTTCATAAACCAAGATAATATATTTAGGATATTTTAATGTATTACATAGGAACATATTTACTTATAATTTTGCAAAAATGTTCATTCTGAGTTTTGATGTTCTAATTTTAAGTATGTAAGAAAGAAAGATAATTTTATTTCAATTGTATTAATTCCCAAACCTAAGCCTTAGGAGAAAGGCCATGACACTAGAAATAGACTAAGGGTGTGATGACTTGTCTTTGAACACCCTCCATCTCTCAGAGAGGAGCTTGCCATTCTCTCTGAGCCGCACACACATAGTAGAGACAACAGAGACTCCCCAAGGCAATGTCTCCCATCACTTAGGACAGTGGTTGGCAAACTGCGGCTCGGCAAACCGCGGCTCACGAGCCACATGCGGCTCTTTGGCCCCTTCAGTGTGGCTCTTGCACAAAAATACCGGCTCTTCCACAAAATACCGACTTCTGTGTATGGGCCACGAAGTTTCAATCGCACTGTACGTGCGCGCCCGCACGTAGTATTTTGTGGAAGAGACACACTCAAGGGGCCAAAGAGCCGCATGTGGCTCGAGAGCCGTGGTTTGCCGACCATGGACTTAGGAGAACTGAGGCAAGTGATCACACAAAACACAGTGAGCACTTTGTCAGTGCCCAGGGGTGCATGTCCCTGAACTAAACGACTGGGAGTATGTCTGAAAGAAAGTCTGGATCCCATTACCTTGGAGTAAGCCGACCTTGTCCTTCCTTGTCTGTAGGCTAATCTGGTTCTGCCATGTGAAGCTACACTATCGGCTTCCCAGGAGTTATGACTAAGTCCTTTTTATTTTTCTGACTCTTGTCTACAGTGACACTGCAGGAAAAAAGGCCATGCTATTATACCCATCTCTGGTCCCAAAGTCTCCAACATTAGGGACATTTATGAGAAGTTCTCTTGGCGGGATGCTTGCCTGGCCATGGAAAAAGATGTTTATAACTTAATTACAGTAATAAGAAAGGTGAGCTGTAGGATTTAGATAAAAACTGACTTGGATCTAGTGGTCTGGCCATACCCCAGTATTTGTCTGTAGGTATAATCGGGATACATTCGGGGAACTAGTCTGACCTTCTGATCATCTTCCATTTATGAGTCACGCTTTGAGTTTGCCCAGTTCTGGTCTAGAAATTCTCGCCTAAACCGTAGTCATATTTTCCTCCTGGGTCAGCTGTGGGGATGATCAAGTACTGGTACACTGCTTTTGCCTGTGTGTCAAAGTGGAGTGTGACATCCATTTAGCTGATAGTAACCAGCAGTTTTATTTTCCATTAAACTATCACAAAAATGTTAGACTGCAATGCTTATAGGAAGGGTAAGTATTGTTTCATGGAATTTCATTTATATATGTATGTATGTATATATGTCATGAAGTGCAATGTCAAATATATTGCTTATTTGGAGTTAACATTTAAAAAGTTCAAGAAATATTGAGCTAGTACTTGACTTTGATCTGTAGGGATTAAAAGCATGAATGCTGGGGCCTAACTGTTTAAGTTTGAATCCTGCCTCCATCTCTTGCCAGCTGTGTGACTTTGGGAAAATTACTTAACTTCTCTGTGCCATAGTTTTCACACATTTCACATATGTGTATGTGAAAATAATAATAGCTGAGAGCCCAGTAGTGGATTGTGTGAGAGGCAACCGATTGTTGTTTCTCATCTCTCTTTCTCTCTCTCAAAAAGAAATCAATAAAAACATATCTTCAGGCGAGGATTAAAAAAAGAAAATTAACATTTGTATAGTGCTTAAACTCTTGCCTGGCACATAGTAAGTGCCTTGTAAATTGCATGTGTGTGTGTGTGTGTGGGGGCAAATCTGTTCCTTTTATATTCTTTTACATACTGAATCAAGACAACAAAGTCCCTGCCTACGGATATTTATAATTAATATTATGCATATGTACTCAAAAAAGTTTTATGTTCTGAGTGGCATTATACTGGAATGTTTTAGAAAGTGTGCTTCAGAATGAGACTGCTGGGTTCAAACCACAGTCCTACCACTCGCTTGCTGTGTGACCATTGGCAAGTTACTTGACTTTGCAGACCCTCGGTTTCCCAATCTATAAAGTAGGGCTAATAGACTCTAATAAGGTTGTTGCCACGATTAAATGAGACCATCCATAGACGATGCTTAGGGCTCAGACTATAATAGCTATTATCATTCCTCCTGTTAGTAGTTCAGATCATGTCATTGCTTCTTATTCCCCTCCTGCTCTTTCACGTGCATGGCTTGCTTAAGTCATCATTTCACTTAGGCTGTGGTGAATCGGCCACATAGGGGCTCAGATAAAGACCTATACTGCTGACTGGAAAAGCAACTGTGAAACCTAGGGTTGACTCAGACTGCCCCACTGTGCTCTCTCTTCAGCCGTGCTCTCACAAGTAATTCAAGTCACTTAGAATCATCCTTTTGCCTCAGCAGGTCTTCACAGCCCCGCAGATAATTCTGAAGTGTCACAATGCAAGCCTGAGAGCCCAAGTCCATTTTGCAGTATGACTACTATGGCCATGGGGTCACGTCATATTTCCTCCCCCTTCATCTCTGGGGAGGAAACTGATCAGGACAAAGCATGCTGTCTAATATGATGAAGCATTTTGTATGATGTATCACTTTTAAATACCGCGATAGCATAAATGGGCTCATTAGCTGAAGGGGATTTCAACTCGAGTCCTTCAGTTCTTAAGGACCTTTGGGAAAACGGTTCTGACAAAGAGAAATCTAAGATTCTCGGGAACTCAGCTTGAGGAGCTGGTGACTGTTTTGCTGTAACTCTCTCCTCTTCTCCATGGCACATTGTTCCTATAGCACTACCCAGCTTTCAAAAATTGAAAATGGAGCTATATTATGCAGCATCAATCTCTTGCTTGACCATAAGCTCCTCAAGGGCAGAGAACCTGCCTTATTCATCTTTGTAGCCCCTGCAAGCACCTGGCACACATCTCAATCAACGTCTGTGGAATTGAATCTGTTTGAATTTATATCCCGGGTCACACTGCCAGAGCTCAGGATAGAACCGGAGCTGAAAGCAAGTGAGGAATCATTTATTTCCCACTGCTGAGCCGAGGGCTTGCCTCTGAGTAATTCAAGGCATCCCATTACCCCCAAAGCTGCCTCCTCCAGCCCCAGAAAGGGCCTTAACATGATTCTATTGGTGCTTTTGGTGAGAGTTCTTTCTCCTAATTGTGAGAAGTAAGGAAAATGAAGCACCCAGTTCTTCATCTTGCTGATTGATAATCCAGAGCTAGGAGAAAGAAAACGGGAAATGTGAACCTTTTCCATCCTCTGCTTCGCTGATGTGGGGGGGACAGGCCATGGGAAGCCACGGAGCCCGTTCTCGTTCAGCCTTGTCTAGTACTGGCACAGTGCTGGGTGCACTCTTGGTCCTAATTAAATATAGGAGCATAACCGGTTATTTCCCTCCCTTCCCAAAGGTACAAGTCTTGGACTTAACTTTTTATTCTGTAAATAGAAATAAAGACAGAAAAATGTCTTTTTGAAAACTCTCCATGTGTCTAAGCCAGGCAGCCTGCTGAAGCTTTATATATATTTGCTCTAATTCTGCCCATAGTCAGACAAGTATCAATGTCTCCATTTCCAGTTAAGGAAACTGAGGCCCAAGGAACTTAAATGAAGAATCGGGGACTGGAGATCAGTTCTGATTGGATCCACTCACTATACCATGTAGTTTCCCCCTTTCTCCTCCAAAATGCGGGTGGATGCGTGTGTGCGCGTGACCGTGTGTGTGTGTTTCCTTTTCTCATCAAAGTCGCGCTACTTCTCCTTCTGGTCAGTTTCCTCGGATCTACTTCTTCTAAACAAAGTCCAGTTCTCCAAGGTCTCACCGCCTCCTCGGCCATCTCCCCG
>NW_005353967.1:11846925-11850480 GCF_000412655.1 Myotis brandtii
GCCGCCTCCCCCCTCAGCCCTCGGGGTCCCGGCTGCCCGGCGAACCCTGTTCTCCACTCCGCACGCGGGTGGTGGGCTTGGCTCACTGGGGCATGGAGAGGGGAGGGACCCCAGGCGCTCTGTCCTGAGCGGGGCTGTAACAGGAGCCTCCCGGTGGGCCGGTGCTGCCGGATGGTGTGCTTTTAAAACGCCCGAGCAGCAAACTTCTCACCTTCTGTGTTTGCTATTGAGGCTCTGTGAATGGATGTGATCTGGAGACCTGGCTTGTCCCCACAACTAACATCTCAGTCTCCGAGTGGGTGTGGCTTTCCACCCGAGCGCTTGGGTGGAGGGGGAGTGTGTTGACGCGATGGGTGTGAGAGGGAGAGATGGGGTGTTGCGGGTGCAGGGCGGGTGGAGCCGTCCCCGCGGTGCGTTTCAGCGGCGCCACCCGCCCGGGATCGCCCGGGGTGGTTTTGGCTGGTCCCTGCGGCGGCCCTCCTGCGGACTCCCAGCCCTTGGCCCGTGGCGCTGAGGGGAGGGGCGCATCGGCAGCTTCCATTCGGACTTGTTTCAGGGTGCCCAGATGTGTGCTGGTCGCCAAACTAAATAGGGACCACCTTCTTCCCGGGACTGTGCCATCCTAGTTTCCTGGGAAGGATGTTCCTCCAAAACTTGTGGGTTGCATCCTAGACATTGAAATGCACGTGACTGGTGTCTTCTGCCTGCTTTCTCTGGCCTCCTCCCCCCAGGCCTCCCACCCTCCCCTCCCCGCTTTGGAGGGAAGACACTTCAGGAAGCATAAGGTTCTTCATGCCTTTAAGACTGTTTGCTTTGGACGTTTCTTGCGGGGAAGTCATCTTGATTAGGCAGAGCCATAAATAAAACATCACACTAACACAGCCTCCTTGTGAAGTTAATTCCTCAGTGCCAGAGTGGTGTTTTCCTTCTCTCCGATGGGATTAGCTGTAGTAAATGTCCTTTTTTTCTCAGAGATTCTGCAAGCTGAGGCCATTGCCCTGACAGTAGCCCCCTGAGACCTCAGCCTGGAGGCAAAAACTAGATCTGGCACAAGGTGAGGAGTCCAGGTCCTAGCCTGGCAGGGAGGGGGCAAATCCTAGCCGGTGCTGGGTCCAGCCCAGTCTCTGGCAGTAACCATGACCCATCCCCCATTCCCCTGGAGGAGGGCAAGGATGCTGGTGTGGAGACTGCATTCTAGAACTGTCTCTGCTCCTGAGCTGTGACATTTTGGGTGCGTTGTTTCCTTCCCCTGAAGTTCAGTTCAATAATTTGACCAATGAACTTCAAGGTAAAAATCATTTATATGTGGCCACGTCTCCATGGTCTGATCAGGAAATTAATTTGGATCCAGATTTCAGGTTGGTTCTTGGGACCAGACGGCAGGAGTTAGGCTGAGTGCCACACCCACCATGGAGCTACCTGAGCAGACCGTGGACTCAACCAGGGTTCCTTAATGGTTGCATCTCCTTTTGAAGATGCCAGGCATGTGTTTTCACGCGTTTTATATTTGTTTGCCCTGTGGCACCTGCCTCAGTTTTCAGAAATGAGCACACTTGTCACTGGCAGCTGGCGGTATGCCTTAACATTGATTTACCGCGAGATTCTAGTAACTATTGTCATTGGTAGGGAAGGTGGTAGAGTTAGTTGCGCTATGTTTTCTGTGTAGCTAGGAGGGTGATCCTTGGTACACGCCATGGTCTTGCAGATCCTAGGCAGGGGATGTCGGGAACTTCTCACTTTTCATCTGGATTCTGTAGCTGATGTATTGCCTGGCCTCAGGGTGACAGTGTTTTACTTTTCCGGAAGTGAACGTAATGGCAGCTTATTTCACAGGCAGTGCAGGTGAGGATTGGCTGATTGAATCACGTTTTGGAAAGTGGAATGGCAAAATGACATTGGTCAGTATTTGTGAGATCTCAGAATTGAATGTAAACTGATACACTGTTGCAATTTATTGTGTAACTTATGGTAACCTGTAGCAGGGGGTGCGGGAAATTGTCCAGAAGTGGAAATCTTGATTTGCTTTGAGAATTTTAAAGTGAAAAAACTGCGAGGTTCCCCGCCCCCACCTCCCTCAGGTTTAGGGAAGTGATAGTCCTGGTGAAAGGGGTTGAAGTGCAGTGCACATTTGTGGGTTCATACACTGGTGATAGTATGGTGCAGGGGTTCTTAACCTTTTGGGAGGGGGGCCTTTGGGAATCTAATGAAAGCTCTCCACTCTGCTCAGAAAACACACACTATTTCAGAGGTTTCAGTTTCAGGTTTCAGTTCAGTGAAAGACCTGAGCTTGATTCTCAGCTCTACCACCTTGACTAGATGTGGGATTGTGGGTCATTCAACTAACATAAGCCCCAGTTTTTTACTTCTTAAGTGGGAATAATAGCAATAGAGTTGCTAGACATTTTATACACACCATCTAATTTAATCCTAGCATAATATCTAGCATATAGCATTGGGTGCTAGGTAAATAGTAATTTTTCAAGTTCATTTGTGATAAAATTTGTGAAATGGAAGTATAAGCTTGGGCAGGCTTATTTTATTTATGCATAATTAATCTTCCATATACTTTCAGAGACCCTGAGGTTGTCTATTCAGTTTATTTCCATTTTATTAGGATAAGGTGGGAAACAGTTTTTATTTGTATCAGGTTGTATTATAGCAAGGCACAGAGTATAAAGCACTAACAGGTTTAAGTACAGTCAATAAAATGCAAAGAGGTTCATTTAGATTTTTAAAATCGTTATGTCTAACTTGGGAGAGTCATTGTTTTTCCAAAGTTATTTTTACACTAACTTATTGCATGAATTTTATAAAGCCACAAAATTAAAGTTTCTAGCATATTAGTACAGTGCTAGCTTTTTTGGACAACTTTGTTAAAGCTGTTTTCAATAAATCTAGTAATGTTAACAGTGTTTGATCAATTTTATATATTATTTTACTGTCACTATTTGTGTAAATTTACAAAGTCTTGTAGACTTCAATCAGCCCTTTAAGCTTTTGGTGCTTATAAACAATACCAGTACTAGTGTCTTGGTGCACGCATTTGTGCACATTGAAAGGAAATTAATTAGAATAAATATTTTAATATCGTTATTTGCCCTTTCTCTACAATAGAAGTGTCAACCAAATTCACGATCGACAATGACAGATTGAAACACAGGCGTGCGATTGGCGCCAGCGAGAGCTTTATATGTATTGCGCATGCGCGAGTCAACTTAGTCTTTCATATATAGAGAATAAACTTGCTTAATTAGACCTGCTTTCTGATTTAGCTAAACTTTTTTCAGCCCAGTGAAGCGCCGCAACTTCTCTTTCAGGTAATTGTCAGCAACACTGCAGTAAATATCAACATGAAGCACATTATTATTGTAGTTCAAGCAGGGAGAACAAAGGGTAAATATTTAACTGCAGCGGTGTTTGACTATATTCTGCGCAGTGAGAAAACCTGAAGTCATTTTCAAGGTCCACCATTTCTTACTTCTTTTCAGTCGGGTCAAGTTTCTAAACTTTGTAAATCTCCATTTTCCGGCTAATGAAAAGAAAATTCAACTCTAC
>NW_005353967.1:11850498-11876835 GCF_000412655.1 Myotis brandtii
GGACCAAATGAGATGAGGCACGTGAAAACGCTTCACAAACATTTGGTTAAAGTGTAAAATGTTTGCACCTGGCTATAAAGCAAGTTGTGTTCCTGAGCTGAAGAAACTGCAAGGAGGCTAGTGGTAGCTAGAAAGAGGAAGCCAGGCATTGCTACGTGATGTCATTACCCAGCGCCCACAGTGACCATTTCTGGGCTGGGGTGGACTGTGGGCCGAATTTTGCGCCATGGGGTCTTGGCAGCGTTGGCTATGATTTCGTGGGGTGTCGCTCCAGGGTGGTGATGGGTCCTGTGTCCCACTTGGGGTTTGTCTGCACCAGGTCCGTGGTGCTGTTTATTTTTAAATGGCCAGTGTGCATCATGGCAGCTTCTGCATTGAGCGTCTGCTCCCTGGTGGTCAATGCACATTATAGGTACCGGTTGGACGGACACTTAACCTTTTATATATAGTTAGGTAGACCTGGGAGATTTTACAAGGACAGTTCCAGACCTCCACAATAAAGCAAGTGGTAATCTTTTTGCTGGTGGAGGGTCTTGTCTTCAACTTGTAAAACAATGCAGTATCTGTGAAGTGCAATAAAGTGAAGCCAAATAAAAGGAGGTGATAGTTTTATGTACTTAATTAATGTCAAACACATGAGAGTTAGCGATGGCACATGATTTTTTGTTTAGATAAACTTCATCTGACTTTAGCACTTCTTCCTGAAGCCTGCGGATTTGGGGTCTGTGGGTGTTGAGGGGTGGCGGGCTGCGTTTCTGACAGTTAGACAATCTGGATTGGACTGTTGTTCCTTTGACCACATCTCTGAGCTTTGCTCTAGGCATTCTGCCCTGTCCCTTCCCAAAGAACCCTGCGATGACTAATAAAATCCTCGGTGTCGTTTGCTGTGTGTCAGTGAACTTGGGGCAGTTTCTGTATGCCTGGCACAGTGCCTCTAATACAGCCGTGGGCAAACTACGGCCCGCGGGCCGGATCCGGCCCGTTTGAAATGAATAAAACTAAAAAAAAAAGGACCGTACCCTTTTATGTAATGATGTTTACTTTGAATTTATATTAGTTCACACAAACACTCCATCCATGCTTTTGTTCCGGCCCTCCAGTCCAGTTTAAGAACCCATTGTGGCCCTCGAGTCAAAAAGTTTGCCCACCCCTGCTCTAATATATTAGTGGGGGCTCAGTAACTATATCCTGAATGATGAGGAGAAAGCGACATCTTTGAAAATAGTTACACATTTGATGGAAGGGTGACTGTGTGTATTTAATTGCTTTGCCCATTGTTATTTTGGCTTAAGTTTCTTGATCTTTTATATATATATTTAAAAAAAACCCACCTCAACCATAGTGAAAATGTGTGAACAGTTTTTCTAGGTAATTTTTGAACACAGTTAAATCCCTGAGGATCCACTCAGAATGCCTGTGAAGGGACTTGTGTGTTATCTTTGCTTTCCACTGTGTATTCGAACTTGAAACTTTCAGGGATTCTTAGAATGCCAGAAAAAAAGGCTTAGTAGTTGAAAGGATTTACAACTCAATATAGAGTGTCTCCTTTACCCTCTGCTACACTAAAGGGTTTATTTTATTGGCTTACGTTTGGAAACAGTGTCCCTTATTAACAATAGGCACAATTATGGGTTGTCTTTTAACCGTTCTAGTAAAAGGAGTTTGAGGACTGTTTCTAATATCATTTTGGATGTGTGTGGGTCCCTCACGTGATAGTAATGCAGTAGATGAATTTCTAGTGCTCACTGGTTAAGAGAATAAATAGCAAAAAACAACCATCAATTTAGTAAAGCTTCTTATTGAATTTGAGTTTTATTAATCACAGCAGCTACGTGCTTTGAGAAAAAAAAAGTAGTGCATAAATCTTGGCATATTTATTATTTAGTCTGCTTTTTGACTCATTACTTCTATAAGAGTCACGAGTTCAGAAAATCAGTCACTGAGCTCTGGGCACTGAGGACACAAAGGCAGCAAGACGGAGATGGTTTTGACCTCACAAAGCTTCCAGTGTAGTGGAAGTGATGGTCACCAAGCACACGGTTATTAATTAATTGGGTTCAAAGGTCTTCACTGGTGTATGGGGAACAGGCTGTGAGGGGGGTGTGTGTGTGATGGTCCTGTGTAACTCATTTAGTCTGGGGGAACTGCCTCCCTGAGGACGCTGACATTTGAGCTGAGACCTAAAGGACAAGGAGGAGTTAGGTGGGAGAAGGGGCGAGATAGGACTGATGCAGGTAGCAGGAGGCCCCAAAGCAGGAGAGAGGATGGTGGGTCTGCTTGGCATGGTGGAGAGGAGGGCATGGCGTCAAGTGATGCTGCAAAGAGAAGCAGCCCCTAGGTCAGTGATGGCGAACCTTTTGAGCTCGGCGTGTCAGCATTTTGAAAAACCCTAACTTAACTCTGGTGCCGTGTCACATATAGAAATTTTTTGATATTTGCAACCATAGTAAAACAGATTTATATTTTTGATATTTATTTTATATATTTAAATGCCATTTAACAAAGAAAAATCAACCAAAAAAATGAGTTCGCGTGTCACCTCTGACACGCGTGTCATAGGTTCGCCATCACTGCCCTAGGTCTAAGGGCATGGGGAGCCATGGAAGGATTTGAAGCAAGGCAGTGCCATGACCGGATTTGCATTTTGGGAAGGCCAGACAGCATGAAGGCCTCCTGTTGGGAGCTGCTGGTGTACCTGTTTAAACGTCCCAGAGTCGGAACGGATAACCTGAGAAGGTGGCATGGTACTAAATGCTTTGTGGGGGGTACAGGGGGCTCCTTCCTGGTAGTTCAGGACTCCAGGGAAACACATGGGAAATACAACAGGAAAAGAATTTAGGTCTGTTCAAGAGACTATCTTAGTGTGAACACTAATTCTACTTTTCATTGTGATATTGCGCTGAACCTAGTATTTTCTTGAAGGAAAACTACTATATTAACATGAATGGACTTGAGAAGAGGGCCTCGAAAGAGGGTTCATTTTCATAGATAAATTGCAGGGGAACATTTACTTGAGGTGAGCAGCGTGGAGATGGCTCTGAACTTGTGTGAGAGTCTCCGGTGACAGGAAGGGTGATGTTCTAGGCCAGCACACATGACCAGGGTGTGCTTGTTGGCTTGGATTTTCCTAGAGAAGGAAGGGTCAGCATCAAAGAACTAAGGCTTTCACCCTTACCCCCTTCTGGCCTGAGCTGTTCTCAGAAACGTCAACTCTTTATATTTGCCAGTGCTTTGGGGCCAATGACAAAGGCTGTCTATCCCCTCAGACTTAGTGGGTACTGGATGTGAGTAGAGTTGATTCTAAGTTTGCCCCTGTGAGGAGGGGTGTGGAATCAGTGCCATGCATGGTGCAGAGCACAAATAGTGGGAAGAATCCTGCTCTAAAATGTCTCCCAGTGAGAAGGGTCCTTAACCAGGTGGCCTGGCATGAGAGAAAACTGAGTGCTGTGTGTGTGCACGCGCGTGTGTGTGTGTGTGGTGTGCACACATGCACATGTATATCTTAGAAGAGATGATTGTACTTTTTAGATGAAAGACACCCCATGCCATTGATAATCACATTCGCACATTCTGTAGTGTTGCCTGGAGAGGGCTTGTGCTCCTCCCTTCATCCCTTCAGAGCCGGCTGCCAGTGTTTCCCTGCTCTGGGATCAGGGTTGTGGAGAGAGCCACAGGGTACAGACTAATGACCTTGGTTCAGCCACGTATAGGCCATGTGACTTTGCAAAGGTTATTACTACTGAGACTGTCCCCTCATTTGTAAAATGGGCATGCCAATATTTATTACAGGGCTTGTTATGAGAATTAATGGAATTTGCTATTGTTACGGAGCGTGGCCATGCTGGTTTATGCAGAATATCAGTGCCATAGGCAGGACTCGCCGGAGCCCAGAGGTCCCTTCCCTGAGGGAGCATGCTCCCAGCATGTTTGTTGGTAGTCCCTGCAGGTCCTTTCATTCATGAGTAGGTCGTGTAAGTTATCACTTTTAATTTCATGGACAGAGCATTCTTACGATGCACTAACAGCAACGTTTTATGGTGTATGGTTCATTAATCCTTTTATTAAGACACTATCTCTCCTTTGCTCATGGAACCTGCTCTTAGGGATCATTTATTAAGTAATGCCCTAAAAGACTCTATGAACATGTTAATTACTAGCTACACCCCGGGAATTAGTCGGAAGGCAGCATGTCAGCCATGTGGTGAGGCCAGTGAGAAGACCATGTACTTCACTTAAGCTTCTGAGGTAATGATTTAGGGGCTGAGAAGAAAGTAACAAGGAAATTCAGTGATTTTCTGGAAGCCAACTTTGGTTCATATAAGCATTGCAGGCAGAATTGGGGCGGGGGGGGGTGCAAGGTTAGGCAGGTGGTCCAGGGGCCACCCTAACCTGGCAGAGGGGAAATATGTTAGAAGTGCAATAGATCATAAAAATGCAAGAACTCATGTATGTAAATTGCCCCCCAAAATTCTGTTTTGTCCCTTTGAGACAGTATAAACAATTCACGTTTTAAGGCAAATATGCAAATCACCCAGGAGCACTTTTGATATAACTCAAATGCTGGCACCTCCCAAGACTGCAATTCATTTCCCTTCTGCCAGCCCTGTGCTCTGCCTCCACACCTGTTCAGTTGATATTTACACAACTTTGCATTGTTTAGTTCAAAGATTCTTGTTCTCTTTTATGTCTCCGATATTTTGTCTGGTTTCTTATCTGGCAATGTTATTTTGGGGTAAAGCATAACACAAAATATGATTCAGCAGAAATCTCATTCTCTGGCAGCTGCTGTGTACTTGTTTCTTTTCCTCTCTTTGCCCTTCTCATTAGTTCTCTCACCTGGTTCAGAATTCCTGGGAGAGATTGGACAGTAGTCACCTGTGCTTCCAGGGATGGAGAGAAAACTTCCCTAAATGTGAACTGTTGGTTCAGGACCGTGGTCAGCAGTGCACCCCCGAAAGTCACATTTAAATGTATAGAACTTGTGTGACATTCCTGATGGCTCCTCCACCTTCTCTTATCGAAAAGCTTCACTCTTATTCAATGATCTGAATTCATAACCAGACACATGTCTTTGAGACAGCTTATAAATTTGTACCCTAAGCCTGTACTCCTTTGCTAGCCCATCAATTCCCCTCTTGGACACAGTCGATATAATTTTGATTATGGTACTTACTTCCAGTGAACCTGTCAGCCTAAATGTTTTGAACTGATATTGGGGAAAGAAAGAGGTGGGGAGGTGGGAAGGAGACTAGCAAGACTGACATATTGGCTTTCTTTTCTTAAATTTCATAGGCTATCATGTGGACAATGAAATTTTTGTAATTTTGCAGTATTTTTGGTGAGTGGCAAGCTCACAGGTGTTTTGGCTTCTGCTGTAGAACTTGATCAGCTGCTTTTCTAATAAGCTGAGAAGTTAGGTATGTAGTTCAACCCTGGATGATGATTTTGTGCCTTTCTATGTTTATTTGAAAAAGAATACTATCATTTCTCGGGCTTCTGGTGTTAACATTTGTCTTTTCGGGCGTTTCTTTATTCGGAGATACCACACCTTCAGTGAGTGATACAGCAAGAGCCCCACTGCCTCATCAGTGGTAGGGAAATAGAGTAAAATTGGGTTAGAATTGTGGTTAACATCTTCTGTCACTGTACACTGCCATTGAAACATAGTCACAGAAATTGCAAATTTAAAATGGCTTCTTAAGGCAAACCATACTGGCCAAACTATATTAAGGTATTGAAATAGACTGCAGTGTGGGGAAATCCGTTTTGTGTAGACGGTTAAGTGATGGTTTTTACCAACAGGCTCTTTATGAATACGTTGGTTCCATAGGAATCTCTGGCTCCCATATACAGAAACTCGTAAGATTTGTTTTGTCGCTCTCTGAGCTGTAGCTGCAGTGCTTAATTGAAATCACCTGAGGTTTAGTTTTAGCCATCACCCCAGGCTTCGTTTTAAAAGGGCAGCTCAGAGGAGACTCACTTAGAGGCTGCCAAGACGGGGAGCACTGCTCCAGAGAAGAGGGCAGCTTGTTTGGAGAGAAAGGACCACTGAATAAGATCCACCTAAGGACGAGAACTTCAGACTCATCTCAGGTGAGTAACGCACCTATGGGGAAGACCCAAGAAAATGCCGACCTTCCTGTTCTTGTGGCTTTTATCAGAGTAGTAAGTAGAAGCGCCCTGCTGTCTGTGCCACCTTAGTTTAAAGACTGAGCAGGTGTGTGAGCCCGAGAGTGAAGGAGATTAAGAAAAGTATTTGTCAAGTAAGGAAGACAGTCATCGCTTTGCCCTAGGTTCCGCTACTTTAACATTTATCTATTGTTTGAAATTTTACCCTTGTCAACTTTATTTAATGTACCACCTTATTTCCTTGGCAATTCTTGGGTCTTATTTCTCCCTAATAAGCGACCCCAGTTCTCTTTCATCGTGGGCATGGGTGGGTCCTAGCCATGGTGCCCATTCTCTAGCAATAGGAGGAAAAGAGATAAAATGGAAATTACTTTGAACTCTCTTGGTTTTCTCTACTAAAACGTCAGTATCACTTTTGTTTTCAAGAGTTCTGCTTTTGAAATTAAAACATTTCTACCTGGAGAACACTGAGGGCAACAGTTTTAGGATTTTGGAATAAGACAGATAGGCTAGTAGAGTAGTGACATGATACTTTGGTAACCTGCTAACATCATAGTGTTTTAAATTCCCTTAGAATTATTTCCCAGTCATCACTTTCTGTGTATTAGGTTACCTGTCACTCCTTGTTCTAATTCATCCATGTTTCCCTCCACCTCTTCCCTTCTAGAGCTGGGTCATCGGAATTTTAAAAAGAAAAGAGGAACCACTTTGGTGGGAAATTGTAATAAAACATTTGTTACACAGAATGTTTGGGGCAAAGGCCTTTTGGTTTTCCACCTCTTCCCTTCTATAGCTGGGTCATCGGAATTTTAAAAAGAAAGGAGGAACCACTTTGGTGGGAAATTGTAATAAAACGTTGTTACACAGAATGTTTGGGGCAAAGGCCTTTTGGTTACTGAATTTTATGATTCACCAAAATGGGAATTTTATGATCCACCAAAAATTAATTTGAAAGCTCTTTTTGTTCTCACTTTGTTGCTTACCCTTTTGTCTTAGAATGTCGTGGCACGGTGTTTCTGCCTTATTATTCTGTGCTGAACAAGCTAGATTTTAAAAACATGATTGGACATCTTGTAGTGCTTTAGGGCTCTCCCTTTGCACATCAATCATCTTTGAAGACCATCGAAGACATAAAAGTGTGTACGCAGAGGTAGAAAGTGAGTATGAAATTGCATGTGCTATTAACAAGAGTAGACAATCTTGATTTCTTTTTTTAACTTTAAAAGTTGAAACTAGCAGGGTTTTGCTGCATTACCTTTGTTCCTGGGATATGCCACATCATGTATATATTGTCAGTATTTGTATGGTGTTTAATAGTTTGTACAGCCTTTTCTGATCCTGTTTCAACTGTTCTCTCATTCCCATTTTGTACACATTTCTTTTTGTAGTAGAGTTAATAGTAATCTCTCTCTCTCACTACACTGTGGGCTCCTCAAGTGGGAGCAATGTCATATCAACTCAGATCTCTGCAGCAGGGAGAGTGTGTGGCATATAGTGGGAATTAATCCATTGCACCAAATGGCAGTTGAGGCATATTGTGTATCAAGACAGCGTTCTGAGTGTTTTACATGCATTTGCTCATTTAATTACCATGCTGTAGCTAAGTCATCTTCTCAATGTTAAACAAACGAGGAGGAGAATAGTGGGAAGAGATTGGGAGAGGACAGGTTTACAAAGACCCCTTTGAGGAAACTGTGCATTCCCTAAGGTCCCAGCCTCTTGGTCATCTTTGTATCTCAGATCTGAGCACAGATGTGGCACGCAGTAAATGATGGTTGAATGCATGATTGTTGAGGAATGAAAACACCACTTGAAGATAGGTCCCTGTGCATTTGGTATTTAAGAGCTTGAATTAAGTGTCTGTAGAACTTTTGTTGAGGTCCTGGCTAAGATTTAACAGGTCTCTGATCTGGGTTTCAGATTGTCAGTTTAATGGGTTGAGTGGGTTTGTTCAAATGAAAGGTTTTGACTATAAGTCAATACTTATTTTCCTGTTAACTTTGGTAAACTGTTTTCTGTTTAGGTAATTTTTGATTATTCATTATAATCATGCTTGTAGTAGTAAGCCATTTTGGCTACATGTTTAAAGGAATTAATTTGTGATGATATATTAACAGCTAACCTTAAAATATTAGCAGTAACACTGGGTTTTACTCATTAGTGCTCAGGATAAAACTGCTGTCAGTGGAAATGGGTTAGGATTTCTGGCAATTTTATGGGGAGAGTTGGCGTAGGAGTTGGGAGGTCTGAACTTTGCCTTGGCTTCTTGCTGGGCAAATTATCAGCCCCCACGGTCTTCACAGGTGATGAAATAAGAGGTCCTTTCTGCTTCAGTGCCAGTGTGATTCCCTCTTACTATAGAAACATCAATTTAAAAACTTAAAGTTCTCATGGTATGTCATTTGTTATAGAACTGTTCAGTCACATGTGTCTTTTCACAAACCTGATAGTTGTGTTTTCTGATTTGTGAATAGAAACATATACTTAAAGGAATTCTCTCAAGGACACTTACTCATGGATTCTTCCTTTTAGCTTATGCTGATGTGAACATGCATAAGAAATATGGTTTACTTATATGTTCCATTTCTATTCGTCTTTTAAAATGATTTGGTATGTTCCTGTCAGTCATCAGAATGAACGTGGAGGGTATCTACTAGTCCCTGCAAGGGAATTTTATTCTGAATGACGAGTCAACTGTGCATTCTCTTGACACTACACCTTTCTGTTGGGGGCACCAAGCATTATTATTATTATTGTTCCAGGAAACTAGGAAGCATGGTTCTTGGTGCTAGCTCCTGGAGACTGCAGAACTAGATCTTTCCTCAGAACCACCTGCAAATCCTTTGGTCCGTGGCAGAACCTGCTTTCTTACTACAGGCTCCAAACAGAAAACACGTGGGTTTGTGATCTGCTTGCTGCCTGGAATTGCTCTAGTGGCCACATCACAGGTCTGTCATTCCCGTGTGCCGGACCGACAGCTTCTGATGTTTAAAAATCATTCTTTCATTTCAAAGATTTGTATGGTCTCTGCTCCCCCAGGTAGCAGGGCCCTCCTATACTGTTCTGGATCCTCACTGCTCAGGCCTGGAAGTGGATTAAAGTTTGTTTGCAAAGTTAAATCTGAATCTGTCATATAGAGAACATTGTGATGGTTGCCAGATGGTGGTGGGGAGGGGGCGCGGTGGGCTGGGTGGAAAAGGTGAAAGGAATTAAGATGCATAAATTATCAGTTATAAAAACAGTCACGGGGACGTAAAGTACAGCATAGGGAACATAGTCAATAATATTCTAATAACTGTATGATGTGAGATGGGTAATTCTAATAACTATGTGTGGTGTCCGGTGGGGAATAGACTTATGAAGGTGGTCACTTTGTATGCTATGTAAATGTCTAATCACTATGCTGTACACTTGAAACTCATATATTATATGTCAACCATAATTGAAAAATAAATAAAAATTTAAAAAATCAGAATCTATCAGGAAAAGTTGCTTTTTATCAGTCAACTGATTTTTATTATTATGTATTACTATTGTCTTAACCAGAGGCTGGTGGCTCCATCCTAAGCTGTTAGCCTGAGCTTTCAGAGTTGTCTTCCGTTTGTTTGAAAGTCAGTTGTGTGGAACGTGGAGTCTCATAGAGGTAGTTTTAAATAGTGATTCAACTTCCAAATCAGCCTACAAAGGCCTACTTAACCTCCAGAATGGGTGATAAAGTCCTAGAAGTGCGATGATGGTGCTGGACATGGTGAAGAAAGTAGCGTTTTAGGTCTGGAAGGTCAAGGCTGCTTTGCACCCTGCCTTAAGTTGCCCTTGGCCAGACTGGGACCAGAGCCTGGGCCTCTGGCTCTGCCAGTGCTCCTGCCCGCTGGGCAGTGCTGCTGCTGGCTTTCTGTTCACCGTAGGTTCCTTGTCGTGGGCGAGTCTTTCTTTTCTACAGTGTTGGGGGCACTGGAGGTGGCACTACAGTGTGGCACGATTACATTGGCTGGTGAGTCTCAACATTGGCACACCTGGATGAGCTGGACCTGCCTCGCAGGTGTTCTGAGTTAGGGAACAGGTGAGTTGGAGGAGAGGGAACCCACACACCGAGCCTTCAAGCCAGCCACATGGTGGCTCTGGGTGTCTGCCTGGAGATATGGCAGTGCCCTCTCTTAGTCTTTAGGGCACCTTCATGGATGCCCAAGACTCCTTCCTATTTGGGGCAAATCCTTTTAACCCAAAGCAATATCTCCTGCCACTTTCCTGTTCATTTCTAAGATGTGAAGATGTATTGTACAGCTTGATGGCTATAGTTAATACTGTATCACATATTCAAAAGTTGCTGGGAGACATTTTTTTTTTAAATTTTATTTTATTGTTTAAAGTATTACAAATAGAAGTACATATGTCTCCTTTTTTCCCCATTGACCTTCCCCTGGCCTCTCTTACCACCCCCTCCCCACCCCTCACTCCCACACATGCCCTCCTCCCTCACCCCTTACCCCAGTGTCTTGTGTCCATTGGTTATGCTTATATGCATGCATACAAGTCCTTCGGTTGATCTCCTACCTCCCCTCCCCCCAACCCTGCTGGGAGAGATTTTAAAGGTTCTCATCACATGAAAATAATTTTGTAACTAGGTATGATGATGGATGTTTACTAGACTGATTGTGATGACCATTTCACAGTATATATGAATAGCAAATCAGGTACACCTCAAACGAATATAAAGTTATATGTCAGTTATACTCAATTAAAACATAATGTAGAAGGTGGTTATCTCAGAAAACCCATCAGAATGCCTTAAATTAACCAAGTGCTATTAATATAGGGACCATTTATGTCCAAAACATTTTTTTTGTGTTATAAAATTTGTTCATAGAACACATGAAGTTCTAATTTGCAAGGTCTTGTCTCTCCCTCACCAGCAGACATTACATTATCCCATGCTTTTTCTTTTAGTTTAACTCAGATGGTAGGATAGTTCCTGTAGATCAGTGGTTCTCAACCTTCCTAATGCTGCAACCCTTTAATAAAGTTCCATGTTGTGGTGACCCCCAACCATAAAATTATTTTCGTTGCTACTTCATAACTGTAATTTTGCTACTGTTATGAATCGTAATGTAAATATCTGATATGCAGGATGTATTTTCATTGTTACAAATTGAACATAATTAAAGCATAGTGATTAATCACAAAAACAATATGTAATTATATATGTGTTTTCCGATGGTCTTAGGCGACCCCCGTGAAAGGGTCATTCGACCCCCAAAGGGGTCGCGACCCACAGGTTGAGAACCGCTGCTGTAGATGAAGCTTTAAGTAACTGCCATGTCCTCGTTCCACTGGGGACCTGTCACTTACATGTGTGTTTTTGGAGACCCCTTTCTCTTCTGAACCTTAACCCACAGTCTGAGGATGGGTGGCCTCATCACTCTAACCAGAGGATGTTTTTATTCATTATGCCAGGAGCTGCTTGTTTTCTTTTTTTCTTCTCGCTTCCTGTTTTACCCTGCCCTCCTCTGGGTAGATGGTTAAGGCTGTGTGGGATTAGTGTAATTTGTTCTTTTAAAGAGATGGGGAAGGGCCATCAAGATTGTTTATAGCATTTCCAGCAATGGGGCTGACTCCAGCAGAGCCCCGCTCAGTGTCTCCTTAGAGATTGTCTGTGGTAATTAAAAAGAAAGCAAAACAGATTTTTAAAATGATAAATACAGGCTTACCAAGTGATTCCATAATGGTAGGTGTGAGCCCTGCTGAGAAACACCAGGCGTGCTCACTTTCTGCTCCTGAAAAACCTGTAATCAGATGGGTACTTTCTCCAATTGTTCAGATACCATTACCTGCAGTTTTTAGAAATTATTTTGACACTTAAGGACATCTAAGGATGTAAATTTAATTACCACTGCTGCTTTCTCTGTGGGCTTGGATGGAAAGTGGCAGATTCTGTAATAGAATTGCCACTGAAATGTAGTGTTTGGTTTTTTTAAAATAAATTTTTATTGATTTCAGAGAGGAAGAGAGAGCTAGAAACATTAATGATGAGAGAGAATCATTGATTGGCTGCCTCCTGTGCACCCCCTACTGGGGATCGAGCTGGCAACCCAGGCATGTGCCCTTGACCAGAATCGAACCTGGGAGCCTTCAGTCCCCAGGTGGATGCTCTATCCGCTGAGCCAAACCAGCTAGGACTGAAATGTCATTTTTTTTTAAAGTTAAATTTCAGGAGTGTTCCGAATTTTTTTCTAAAGTGGCAATACGGACTGATGGCTTTGAAGCATCACCACCTTAAGGTCTGGGGCAGGCAGAGTAATTTGGCTTTTGAGGGGAGTAACTTTCAGTTGTGTTAAATCAGCTGCTTGCTTATGATACTGTACAAAACTAGGGCTTTATTGCAGTGGGATTTTGGGTGTGGGGCTCATTTTAACCTACACTTGCAGGCTGGAGCAACGTATCTGGCATTATTGCAGTTCAGGGTGGTGCGTGAGCTGAGCGAAGACACCTTCCTGGGTTTCTTTTTTGAAGTACTTATCTTTCTTCCCTTGCCTGTTGGCCTACACATTTGAAGGCAGAAAGGGAGGAAATATTATGGAGTACTGGATGGGTGGACGTGGGATACTGGGATGTAAGGGCGTTACCTTAGCATGCTGTTTCAATAGTAAGTGCGGGTGAAGATGGCCTTGTTGGAGGTGAGGTCCTATTCATCCTTCTTGCTGTGGGCACAGCTGGTGTGAAAGCGCACATTGTTCTCCTTTGGCACATCCGTAGGTATGTATTGAACCTTCCTGCTTGCAAGGCTCTGTAGGAGTTGGAGGCTTGGAGGGAAGGGAGATGCAAAAGAAATAAAAAATCTGGTCAGTGCCTAAAGCAACGGGCTAGCAGTCAGAGTGCACACAGAGCGAGTTGGCCTGAATGTGCACAGTGCCTTGTCAACAAGTGAAAATGGGATTCAGACTGAAGTACAGAATCATCCACCTGATGGGCTTCATCTGGAAGCGGTTTTCCTGGTGGCTTGAAGATGTAAGCATTGGACAGGAGAAAAGAACATTGTACCAGATGAAATGATTGGCCCTCTCAGAATATTCCTTCTATATATCTGCAGTTTTAGGAAAGTCTCCTTTTTTCTCTTTAAAAGTAATAATATTTAGAAGCAATAGTAATTGGCAGGTTGGTTTTTCTACCTGCGTATGGTTAACTCTTTGTGCCTGTGGAATTTAAAATGACTGGTACAAAAATGTATTACCAGGATGTAGTATTTTTCTAAAACCAGCTTACTTATGGCTGCATAATTTCTAATCAAGAATATTTTTTAAAGATTCCTATTTCCCTAAATAATTAAGCAATGTTTATAACGAATATTTTCTTAGCCACTGTCTTAAGGAACTTTTAGGTTTTGTCTGTGAGGGTAGAGTTTGGGGAGAGAGTATGTTTGGTGAGAATTGATCAGGTAAGCCATTTTTGGTAGCATCTCTTGAGGCCAGCCCTTTTCTTGCTTTGGGATATCTTTCGGTTACTCATTACTTGAAATTTGCCAAGTTTAGAGCAATGATGTTTTTGGCCCAGCTGGAATTTGAAACACTCCATCTTTTTTTTTTCTTCTTCCTCCTCCTCAAAGTGCTTTTGAAACACTTCTTAGAGATGCTCTCACCGTCTGGGTCTTTGGCAGAATCATGGCCTCTGCCAGGGATGTGCCCCCAGCGCTGAGGACTTACCCTGTGCCCGAGGCAGCCCCTGACCCGAGCTCCCCAGGCCTCTGAGCCATGTGGAGTGGCTGTAAGTCCTCCGCTTCCACAGACTGGATTTTATGAGGCACATCCTGTGATTTTATAAGGCAGTTTCTCCAGGCTTCAAACCTGTCAGGGTAGCTCATTCCCAGTGTTTGCAGGCGGGGAGGGAAGTGAGCCAGCTGACAATAAAGCCTACTCTTTACAAAATTCTCAGGGTGTTATCTGTCTCCTTCAAGTTTCTGCAAGCGTGGGGGGAAATTCCTTCACCAACGCGTTAGTGATTGCCAATCATGGCCCACCAGTGTGGGGGGCCCTGTGTGACATGCAGTCCTTGTGTGGCATGGGGTCCCCCGTGATGTGGGAGCCACTTCTCAAAGCCACACAAAATTACAAAGCAAGACAGCAGGGGTTCTGGGGGAAATGAGTTTATAGCATGAGCGGGGACAATGCAGAGGAGATGGTGCTACTTAAAGGTGTCCAAGCCAAGGTGGAAGATTAGGGCAGCTCTGCTCTTGTAATTAGCATCAGTCTCCCAAATGAACTCACGTGGAGCTTCATTCTCTTCCCTGGCCCAGCACACCTTATCCTTCCCTCTTCCCTCAGGAAAAAGAACTAAGCAGGCAGTCTGGGAGGCCCTAGGCGAGGGCCTGGCTGGTTCCTCTATTTCTTCAAAGAGTCGCTGTCCCAGTTATTTTTTATTATAACCACAGTGTGCACTCTGGACTCCTGAAATTGACAGTTACAGCTGTGCTGTTCACCTCACCTTGGAAAAGGAAATATTCTGCCTCTCCACATATTTCTTGCAGACAGCTGGTGAACGCAGGAATTGGCAGGGGAGAAGCTGTTCCTATAAGACTTATCTTCTCGCAGGTGGAGTTTAAGGTGTCTGTGTCCCTTCTTGACATGTATTTGAGGTCTGGATTCTTTGACTCTTGAGGAGGCAATGAGATCCACTTTTAGATTAAGCGTTGAAACAAGTCTTATTGGCACGTTTCCATGTTGCAGAGCAGAAGACCATTCAAGGGGCCCCGTTTTTTCCATCCGTTGGAGAGCAAGTTCCTCCTATTTTTGGAGCTGACAGATCACTTTTGTGCCAAAAAGACGTGGTACTTTGCACACCTCCCAGCGTGAAGGGGCTGCGAGGACAGTGGTTTGGGGAGAGCAGGAGCCTCATGGTGCCTACGCAGGGAGAGGCCAGGGTCTCTTCTGCTGGAAGTGGTGGGGTTGCCTCCATGAGGGGTGGGTTTATCTGCATCTACAGACAGGGCCTCCTTTCTGATGCTGTGTTTGGGGGGCTCATGTGGCAGAATAATTTTTTTAAGTGATTAAAACTGTGCCTTGCTCTTTGCTTTTTCTCCTCTCTGGATTTTAAGCAGGAACTGTGACGGTTGTAATTCCTTGCCTTGGGGATATTTGCTTTGCCGAAAACTGAAGCAGTGAGAAGCAGAGGTTCTTCTCAGTCTCTTTATAAAAAGCCTAAAGCCTTAGAATAGAGACTGCCATGCCTCCTGGGGTGCAGGCTGGTTTCTCTTTGAGTGCAGGGAGAGAAAGGAAGCAGGTTCCCCAAAGGGGTTAAGGTTGGTGGGTTCTGGGCACAGGGGTTGGGATTCAGTAAACATCTCTGGTGGCAGCATGAGGCGAGGGAGGAGGCCACTGGCCACTTCCTGGGAAGGCTTGATTTTAGGCACCTGGGCTGCCCGCCTTGGCAAGGATTCCAGTGCCATGTGGGGGGCCTGGGAGCACAGCTGTGCTAGATATCCAGGGCCTTTGGGGTCTGGTAGACCAGAAGGCTCAACCGTGGGCATGCTAGGCTTTCCTTTGAGTGACATCCAGGAGTAACTGCATGCCTTACTATGGGCCTTAGAATCAGAATTAATTTGATTTCAAGAAAAGTGTGATTTTTTTTTGTACTCCTGACTTTGTGAATTGAGGTTTCAGACCTCCTCTGCTCATGAACATACCTAGATGAGGTGTGATAGCCCATAAACTTAATCTGGGTCCTGCCCTCCTGTGTCCTGTTACTAAAAATTACAGTGTGGTGATCCAGACAAATCAGAAGAAGGCACCAAGGGCTCAGCTTCTCCTAGCTCAGAGGCCTTGCTTCCACCCTTCCCTCCCCTTGTTTGGCCCCCAGCAAGTCACTGACTTCTTGCTTTGGGCATCGCCCTGCCTGTTAGTGCACTGACCTCGTAGTGTTGGGATGTCTTTTCCCCTCGCTCGACTACAAGCTACACACGAGCAGAGACGCTGTCTTATTTATCTTGGTAGCCACAGCAGCTCAGCGTGCAATAAATCTTTGTTGAATAAATAAATGCACAGAGGAAACTTGATACCGTAGTAAGGGAGGTTGAGGCTCTAAGACGAGTGCCAGGCTGATGCAGGCGGAACAGGATGCAGGCAGGGACGGAATTTCCCCCACTCATCTTTCCCCCGCTGTCAAGGTGAGTGACTCAGAGTGGGATTCAAAGAAGAGATGGCTTACATTTTTTTGTTTGCTTTACATATTATGTATTCAGTTATATGTAAGAATCAGTGTCTAGGAGTCTGCACTGCTGGCTGGCCAGTTCACCAGTTAGGCAGAACTGCCTGGAACAAGACCAGTTCAGGCTGGCTGGACATCAAGGGAGATGTACAGGGCTCCTGCGAGTGCTGGTCCAGGCGAGGGTGAAGCCCACAGCCCCCATGTGGCCTCCTTGGAGGTGAAGGGTGTCCTTCCTGGATTGCCAGGTTCCCGGAGGCCCTGGGGAGCCAGGGTTTTGCTTTCTCAGGCTCCCATGAGGAGCAGATGGCAGGGGCCTCTGTGTAGTGAACATGGGCTCTGTGTACCTCATCCCAGGAAGGGGCAAACGCTTAAAAATGCTTGCAAAAGCAAATTCTGAAAAGACCAAGACTTCCTTGTGTAAATAGTTGGTAAGTAGCTCCTTTTTCTTTCCTGTTACTGATTAATTTCCCCAACAGCATTGCTGGTGGCTCTTCTTCACAATTGGTTGCTGAATTGCAGCATTGAATTATCTGTGTAATTCGGCACTATAACAACATATAAAGCCAGAAAAAAATGGTTTCAACCCGGGCAGCTGAACCTTGAAAACTGACACCTTGCACTTTCACATCTGGGCTGAAGGAAGAGCATTAAATGTCTTTAATCATCTGATCGAATTTCTTCCTGAAGGTAAATGAATACATTCAAGTTGAGCATGAGGCACTGAAATTATCAACTGCAACCAGGGGCAGTACCTCACTAAAAGATTTGGGTTTTCTGATGCTGTTAATTAGATGTAACTCTCTGGCTATCTAGCTTTTGAAAATGTTTGTAAAGCATTTCGGCATATGCCTTATTGAAGGCCTACTATGTGCTGGGCACTGTGCTCATGCTTTGTGTATATTATAACTTTAAAACTTACCTGTGATCTTGCAAGGCAGGATCTCCATTTCACAGTTATGGAAAGGGAAGCTCACAGAGATTAGATAACTTGCTCATGGTTTGTCTGTTTCCAAAACCAGGGTTCTTTCCCACGGTGGGTCAGAAAGAGCAGAAAGGAGTTGACTTTTTCCCTAAAGTTATTCATGAACAGCCTTACCCATTTACTGTCAGTGACTTAAAAAATAATGTTAAAAACTACGTAGAGCAGAATTGCAGAGGCCTGCCTGCATTCCTGGCTCCCAGAAGTGTGCGGTAAAATGAGACGGTGTTTGTTGGAAGCCACTAAGTTTGGGATAGCATGTCCCACACGATAGATAACCAGCTCAGGTGGCCCTTGTTCTTTCTGCCCCTTTTGCCTGAGATGCTCACCCTCTCCCCCCACAGTACCACCGTGAGGGGAGAATACCCAGTAAGCACAGAGGAGGATTGGCCAGGACCATTAACAAAATAAACACCAATGCAAACTACTAAAGGGAGAAAGACAAAGGCAGGAGCACAGTCAGCAGGATATTTGGCATGTCTTTCTGGCAGCTCTGGTTGAGAGGGGAATAGGTGCCATGGCAGTGTTTTGGTCTCGGCTTTGAGCACAGTTGGTTCGCGATGGAGCTTTGACCCGTGCCTGTGCCTGCTAAAGGCTGCCCGGTGGTTCTGGGAGGGGCCCGTGGTGAAGAAGCATTGGCTGTGGAGGAAGACTGTTTACTGCCCAGTGCCATCCACTGAGGGCCTTTTATGAGCAGGAGCTGTGCTAGATGCTTTTCCTGCACGTGTCATCCTTTTCATCCTCACTGCAGGTTCCTGAGGTGCAGCCCCGAGTAAGTGAAATACATTCCCACTTTACAGGCCAGGAAACAGGTGTTTCAGGGAACTCAGGTATGGAGTTGGTACCTGGTCTTCTGGTTAGTGACAGGGATAGGATTTGAACTCAGTTCTGTTTGTCTTTCCAGGTTTCTGCCCTTGCTAAAACGTAACGTTTGGACAGACATTAACGTCTCATTACAGAAACAGTTTTGTCTGTGTTGCCATTTAAAAGACTTCAGAGTAACTAGATATGACTTCTGATGTTTACCCCCATCATTTTTGATGGATCTTCAAATAACAAGGTGGTTATTAAAAAGTGTCATTTCATTAGGAGTATTGTGTCTTCCTTTAGTAGTATGAGGTTTGCTGGTGCACATTTTACAAAAAGAGGATTGTTTTTTTGACTCAATTTTGCTGAACTGAAGGGTACTAGAATTGGGGGATGTGAGGACAGAGAAATGGAGAAGGAAGCCTACCTCTCATCCTTCCTAGGGCATCCATGTCTTTCTGTGGTTTGTAAGCCAGCAAAGTTCAACTAAGTTCCATTTATGAGTACAATATTCTCTTCACGGCAATGCTCTAAATGCCAGCCTGCCACCCCAAGGCAGGCTGATAGCCTATGTAGAGGATGGTGTGGATAGTGCAAACAGTGTCAAGAGATCAGTGGGTGAACAGACTAACACTCAACCCAATATATTTTTTGTCATCATTTATTAGTATTTTGATCCTCAAATACAAGTGTGACCAATAGCGAGAATAACTTTTACAGGAGTGCCTGCAGTAGATGGTTTGTGACACTTGATAGGGTTCCTGCCCCTGAACCTGGATTCCCTAAACACGACAGGGCCTCCCTGGTGCTGAGTTACAGCCTCCCTACCTGTGAAGAGGGGATTCGGTGAGTGAGAGCCTGAGGGTGAATGTATTTCACTTACTCTGGGCTGTCAGGTCTTATCAACCTTTTGTTAGAAATATTTCTTCTCCCTGAAAACTCATAAAAATTCATGTTGTAATATCAATGCCTGCAGGATCCTGTAGAATTTTGTTGAGCTGCTTATACCCTTTTCTCCCTAATAGATATATCATCCTCCTCATATATGGGCATACAAATGTGTGCTTGTGAATTGATAGAGGCAGCTCATGTCTATGCCAAAGTGGGTTTGCTGAGGGAAATGAATAAACTAATTTCCCCCCCACTGGTTCAGTGTGACTAAGATAATTCTATGTATATTCTCAGGAGATTCCATTCTGGCAAATATTTTAAATTTCATTAACCTTGTATACATTTCACCAGATGCCTTTTCAGCATATCTGCGTATTTTGTTATCATAATAATGCTTTGCTGGTGTATCAGGAACAGTACAAAAGTGATTAATGGAGTTAACATTTTTTTATGATTAATATATTTAGCGAGGTCACCTTTCATGATATTAGAAACAACAGATTTGTCAATTCTTACCAACACTGTGCATATTCTTGTGCCCTTAAAAAGAAAGTATGGTGTTAGCCTAATGCATTATACCAGAATTTTAGTGTTTTAAATATAGGTCTTCAACTGAGTGAAACATTTAGGTTACTCTTTCCTTTTTTGTTTTAAACAAACAAAGAAAAATTGATTTGTTGGCATTTCCCCCCTGTTTGATAGAGGAGAGGGGTAAATATTTTAAAATAACGGTGACTCACTAATTGTAGTGCATCATTACCAAAACATTCTGTGGGGAGAACCACATCCCGTTATGCTTAACTATGTAAGATAGAACCTTGATACGTGTAGGGTGCATAGCTAGTCCTTTCCTTCAGCACTTTTATTATGCAGCAATTGTCAAGTATTGTGTGGGTATATTTGTGAATGGGGAACATATGTAGATCTCTACTCTTTTTCTATCTTAAAACCATATAGAGCTATGCCTGGAAACTAATATGTTTTAAAACCTCAGTACAATTTCAAATTTCAAGTACAGTTATGTAGGACTTACCTTTTATTAAGAACAAAGAAGCTATCTTGTAAAACAAAACCAATGTGTAGCATTTCTGGTAGTAGAGAAGAATTTAGCTCAGTGGACAGCAGTCTCATTTATGAAATGTTAATTACACATTGTGACTTAAAGTTTTTTATGAATTTTATAAGAAAATATTTCTAGTACTTATTTCCTATGTCCTTGCTTTCCCTGCTTCTGTCTGTCCTTCTTTTCTCCCACCTGCTATGAGGACAGTTCTGTTTTTACAGGTCCTGATTTTTTCCTTCTGTCTCACCAGAAATGATAACTCATTTTGTTAGAATGGTAGTGATCTCAAAAGTGGAGGATTATGACTCCAGTTGGGGCTTAATCAGCCTGAGCAGGTGCATTCTAAGTAAGAGAGATACTGTTTTAATGCAAATGTCCCCCCTAATTCAGAGGAAGGGAGACATGGATAGGAATTGACATAGCAGTTAAGTCTGAATTGTTTCTAAATAGATTGTTTTTTTTCCTGAATTCTCAGGGTACCAGCAGCAGTATCTGTTAATAAATGAAAGAAAAATATAAAGGAAGAGAAGTTGAGGGTAGCTGTCTTAATTTCTTGCTCTGAGGGATCACAAATGCTTAAGATAAAGGAAGTCAGAGGCTCACATGAGGACTTGGGAGCCTCAGTGGTACAGTGCTCATTTTAGAGGGGAATTGGATTCTGGGACCCAAGATAAAGAGCAGATGATTACATTAAAATACCCCAAGCCCCACTATAAGGTGACGGAACATGAGCCTTACCAGGGCTTTAGAGTGAGCCTCCAGAATTTTCCCTGCTCTTTCTTTGTTGACGTGTGCTATTGGGTGAAAAGCAGGAAAATGTTTAGTGGTGTCTGAGGATCACAGCATGCAGAGTAAACCAGCACTTTTTGTTCGGTGAATAGAATCTTTGTGGCAAGTAAAATTGTACTTTGAATTTTAGTTAATTTTGGATTTTAGACAAATACTGGTATAGTGTTGTGATTGAAAAAAGCATTAGCCATATTCTCCTTCCTGGGTGGTTACTTGAGTGTGTGTAATTATTTATTATACTTATTATTTATTATAATAATTATTATATTTTATGTTTTAGGTGTTTTTCTCTACATTTAAAAATAAAAATGGTTTAAAGAAAAGCCACCAATGAGTCCCAGATCTTCTAGCAGCTAGAATCTAGCTCAACCATGTGAATGCATTATTCATTCCTCCATCTGTTCAACAATACTTATTGAGCACCTACTATGCACCAGGCACTGTTACTGACTCTGGGAATATGGTAATGAGCAAAAGAAGTAAAAGTCCCTGATCTCATTGAATGGAGACAATATGTTAAACAATGTGTTAGAGTCAGGGAGGGAGGCCAGCAAACTTTTTCTGTAAAGGGCCGGACAGTAAACATCTTAGGCGCTGTGGGCCAGGGGTTTTTGTCACAGCTGTTCAACTCTGTCATTGTAGTGTGAAACAGCCACAGACAACATGTACATAAATGAGTATGGTTGTATTCCAACAAAGCAATATTTACAAAATCAGGTGGTGTGGCCCACGCTCATAGTTTTCAGATGGTAGCATGCCCTAAGGAGAAAAGAAAACGAAAAGCAGTTTGGACCAATGGGGTATGGGGTGAGGGGCATTGTAATTTTTGACTGGAAAGGCCTCACTGAGAAGGTGATTTATGTAAAGATCTGAAAAAAAAAAGATGGGTTCAGCCATGGGAAAAGAATGAGGGAATAGCAAGTACAAAGGCCCTGAGGTAGAACATACCTGGAGAACTGAAGGAATGGTAAGGCCCCAAGGTGTTTGGAGCCGAGCGAGTGGGGATGAGGGAGGAGTGGTAGGAGATGAGATCACAGGCAGAGGCTGAAGATGAGGGACAAGGTCCCATCATGTCACCTTGTAAGGCATTTAAAAAAATTGTAAGTCAGTTGGGTATTCCTGGAGGGTTTTGAGTAGAAGAGTAATATGATCTAATTGTTAACAAGATCACTGCTTCTCTATGGAAAACAGACTATTGGAGAGTTAGAGTGAAAACCCAGACAATCAATAAGAGGTAATTGAGGAAATCAGGTGAGATGGTGGTGCTGGAGTGGGCTCCTGGAAGTGGAGGTGCTGAGAAGCAATCAGGCTCTGCATGTACATTGATCATAAACTCAACAGGGTTTGCTCATGGAGTAGAAGTGGGATATGAGACCTGGAGGAGTCAAAGAGGACCCCAAAGTTTTTGGCCAGGTAAACTGGAAGGGTGGGGTGCGATTTACTGAGTGGCAAAAATGGTTGGGCAGCTAGCCCAACAGCCAGCAATCTTACTGCACAGAACCCCTGGCTCAATAAAGCACACAGCCTGAGGTTCAAGACTAAGCATGGTATGTCATCTCCTGGATTTGCGTGGGCCTAGGTGGCCATAAGTGTCCTGTTCCTAAAGCTGCAGTCCATACTGTCCACGCTGGGACTTATTCACAGCTCCCAGTCTGTTGCTGAAGTTCATGCTTTGTGCTACTGTGGGTTTCCAAGAGTCCTGAGCTCTTATGGGGTAGGGGAAGATTCCACATACAAATCTTTGCGTGAGTCCTTTTTGATTCATAAAGTTATCCTGATATTCAGTGTGTCACCAAGTGATCCCTCAAACTTAGGGAGATGTGTGGACTGACATCTGGTGGGTACAAGAGCCAAAGGTCTTATATGAATCATGGATTTCACACACTATTGATGGTTCTGGCTGTGTTGCTTGAAGAAGGTGCAATATTCTCCCACTCCACTGTTACTGTGCGTGTGAATAACATGTAAAATTCAGTGCCAATAAGCAATTTAGGACAGTCTTGTCTGCTTAGAGCATTCTGTAAGTTGTCTGCTAAAATATCTGCAGGGTATTTCACGAGTACTTGCTCAATTTATGGCAGTTAAAGTGCAATACTGATTTGAAGGCAGTGAGTGGTGGTTCTTGCTTCGAATAAGACAGATGCTTTGGTCTTACTTTTATCTCATTAGGGAATTGTCGGTGTTCATAATGCTCTGCTGTATGGTATGAAGGAATTAAATCCTCTCAAGAGGTGGTGGTTGAGATTTCTATTAGACATGGAAGTGGATAAGTGAAGAAGGTAGTATAAATGAATCTGGAGGTGAGGAAAGACATTCAGGCGAGAGAGAGACATTCAGGGAGTCATTGGTGGTAGATAAAGTAGTGGGTCAGTGCGATCAGCAAGGGAATTAGCGGAGGTAGAAGAGAGTGAAATGCTGGGGTACATTGGAGCTTGTAGTTCAGGGAGATGAGCAACTGGCAAAGGAGACCAGGACGGATGGCCAAAGAGTAGATTTAAGAAGAAATCCAGTGGTGTGCTGGAGGCCAAGTAAGGATGATGTTTTGAGGAGGATGATGGGGGGTCGCCATGTCCAGGGCTGCAGAAAGGTCAAGGAAGGCCAGGCTGAGAAGTGAGTCTTTACCAGGGCACAAGTCTTCGATAACCTCAGAGCAATGTGGATTGAGTGGTGTGTTCATGAAGAATTTTTAGATCAGTGGCTGCAAATAATGAAAACTCCGCATATATGATTTGGGCATCTGTGACCTGCCATTTTTCTTCTCACCACTTAGCAGCATCATTACTTTGTAGTAATGGATAAAGAACAAATAACCTTCTATAGTACAGTTCAGAGCCTGTCCACTAAGAAGGCTGAAATGGGAAGAGGTGAAGCTTCTTTTCACAAACTTGCGTTGGTCTTTCCCGTTTCAGCCGTGACACTTTGGGGCCCTGCTGTTGCCAGTACAGTTTCAGTGGGTTCACATCACGCTCTTTCAGAGTTGTTAGAAATCTGTACAGATTTATTAAAAACCCTCAGGTCCCCTCGGGGCACAGTGCCAGCTGTGCTTCCTGTGTTTTTTGTTTTTTTTTTTTCCAAGTAGTAGATCACAGAGCTATGAGACAAGGAACAAGGAAGGTTCTTGTCAGTAGTTCAAAGGTATAGGGGACATTGTAACCCACCTATTTAGCCAGAATCACATGCTGCTTCACCTAACAGGGGCAGGTTGAACTTCTCCTTGTCGAATGTACTGGGAGTTTTTACTTGTGCTTAGAGCAGTGGTTCTCAACCTTCTGGCCCTTTAAATACAGTTCCTCATGTTGTGACCCAACCATAAAATTATTTTCGTTGCTACTTCATAACTGTCATGTTGCTACTGTTATGAATCGTAATGTAAATATCTGATATGCAGGATGGTCTTAGGCGACCCCTGTGAAAGGGTCGTTCGACTGCCAAAGGGGTCGCGACCCACAGGTTGAGAACCGCTGCTATAGATGGAAACTTGGCTTCATTAAAATATGGTGGACATAGACTACAGATTACTGTGGTAGGCAGAATAATGCTCTTACTCCCCTACCTCCCAAAAATCCATGTCCTAATCCCTGGAATCTATGAATATATAACCTTACATGGCAAATGGGTATTTAAGTTGCAGATGCAAGTAAGGTTGCTAGTCACCTGATTTTAAGTAGATTATTTTGAATTACCCAGGTGGGCCATTGTAATCACAAATGGGGAAGGAGATAGAAGAATCAGTGTCAGAGTGGTGTGATACCAGAAAGACTTGACCTGCTATTGCTGGCTTTGAAGATGGAGGAAGGGGCCACAAGCCAAAGAATGCAGGCAGCCTCTAGAAGCCGGACCAGGCAAGGACACAAGCTCTTCCCCTCGAAACATAGAGCCTAGAACTGATTTGTTCCTGGAAAGCAATGCAGCTTTGCTGATTTCTCAAATTTAGCTCAATGAGACTTATTCCACATTTCTGACCTTCAGAATTAATCCTATATAATAAAGAGCTAATATGCTAATTAGACCAAACAGCAGAAAGACCATCCAGATGACCTTCCGGATGAAGCCAGGGCTGCAAAAGCCGAGCCCCTTACACGAATCTCATGCATCAGGCCTCTAGTACATTTATATTGTTTAAGCCACTAAGTTTGTGGCAATTTGTTGCAGCAGCCATAGGAAACTCATACAAATACTATGAAGCTTTCTAAATGAACTAACTAGACATAAAATATAGCAACCTATACAGATTTTATTAAAATTCTCATTGAGAAAAGTAAGAATCAGGATATGATTTTGAATACCAACACTTCTATGTGAGTTAAACACACATGCACATACATAGACATAAAACATAATATGTAGGATCATGACATACATATTAAAGGATACATATTAAATTCTTTGCTAGTAAGGTTTCCAGAGGAGGAGGGAGAACAGTAGTGGGAACCAGAGGTAAAAGGAGGAAGAATTAAAAAAAGGACAGCTTGACTGGTGTGCTCAGTGGTTGAGTGCTGATCTGTGAACCAGGAGGTCGTGGTTCAATTCCCAGTTGGGGCACTTGCCTGGGCTTGTTCCCCAGTAGGGGGCATGCAGGAGGCGGCCAATCAATGATTATCAATGATTCTCATCATTGATGTTTCTATCTCTCTCTCCCTCTGACTTCCTCTCTCAGAAATCAATAAAAAAATATATATTTTTAAAAAGCCAGGGATCACCTTAGCTAGAGCTGTTTGGATAGTGTGATGTATCTGCAAACCTTGGGATTGGATTGAAAATGAGTGGGAGGTGACGTGAAGACAGTAAATATAGCCAACTCTTTCAAGTAATTTCATTATGATGGAGAGAAGAGAGATAACACCATAATCAGAAGGGGATGAGGGTTAACTATAAGTTTTCTCTCTTTACCTCACTGCTAGAGAGTGGATGAGTCCTGAGTAGGGGCGGCTGGGGATTGAGAAAAGGAAAAAAAGAGACAGACACAGAGACAGTAGGGAAAGCTGGAGCCAGGTGGGACACTGCCCTCTGATGGAGAGACAGTGACCCAGAGCTGGTGCAGTGCGTTTATTATATACAGCATGATTCCAGGAAGTTTTACTAGAGTTTAGGACAAAGGAAATTATGTGAAATCATGGTTAAAGATCAAGCTGTAATTCTTCATTCTTGTGGCTTCTTTGTAATTGTCACTCCTGGCTGAGCCCTGATAATTGCATCTGTTCTTTGCGCCTGGCTGAACTTAGATAATGAAACCCACTCCCTGGCACCTGAGCTAAGGGTCAGGCTGACAACATACCTACCTCTGTCACAGTATGTTTCCAGGATGTGGCTCTGCCGATGCCACTGGACTCAGCCGACAATCAGCTCATGTGCCTTCCCAGGCGCTGCCTACAGTTAACTGAGTGTCTCTTAATTTTTAAGTGGAGAGGCTCAAAGGTGCTTAAAAGACTAATGGGAATGATTTAGTTGTGGCAAAAGTTGAATCTGGAGGGGAGAAAGGGAGTAATTG
>NW_005353967.1:11878262-11912267 GCF_000412655.1 Myotis brandtii
AAAAAAAAATAAAATAAAAATGTGCAGTAATGCAGGTGCTTCAGATCTTCTACTCTTCTTTTTGGCACGCCCGGAATTCAGGAGAATGTTGAATTTCCCTCTGATACACTGTTCCTCCGTGTTGTAAGCCACAGTCCTGATTTTAAGGCAGGCCGTATTGGTTCCCCTCACTGCTTTATCTGCATTTACAGAAGAGTCAGTTCGTGGCTCTGCCTCTGGGTGGCAGTGTGTCTGGATTGACCTCCAAGGCTTTAAGTCCTCTCTGACCAGGAGTTCTCTATTGTACCTGAACCAGCTCCGCCCAGAGGAGTCGCCACTCCCAGCTCTGTTTCCCAGGCTCCCCAAAAACAATCTTCCCCTACAAGCTCTGCTAGCGACCCCACCTGGGTAATCACATGCACTGGGATCAACAATCAAACTCACAGATTTAAGAGGAAGTGTGTAAACAAGAGCCTGGGAGGCTGTGGGAACTCCGCGGAGTCTCTGCGCGCGCTCTGGCCCCTGGCACCAAGTAGTCAGCCACCTGGGAGAATCTGAGGTTGCCCCTTTGCATCCAGTCCAACTATGGGCTTATTTATAGTGTTACCTTCTGCCAGCAGCCCTGCGGGAGCCCTCCCCACTTGCGGGTCACGCTGGCCTCTATGGGCGCGGATTTTGGGGGGCGCAGATTTCCCCCCGCACGCGCGCGCGTACCTCGCTCCAACCTGAATTGCAAACCGCACCTTTGGGGTAAGTCTAACCTTTCCGTGGAGGGAAGCAGGTCTCCTCTGAGTTCATGTAGTCGCGCTGCTTGAGAGCCGTTGCCTCCGGGTTAGTAGCTGATCTCTGGATGCGGATAACAGCTACCCAAGATGGCGCGGTCACGCCGCTGAGCTGGCGCCCAGGGGGAGGTTTCAGCCTCAATCTCTAACCATCCCCATTTTCTAGGAGCTCTCTGTCTTTCCTGGCTGCAGACTGTCTCTCAGCTGAATCTCCTCTGCTTGTTCGGGCTGTATGCTACCCGTTTCAGCTGCTCGCCCCTATCTGGTCCGGGACAAAGCACCAACACGTCCGTCTAAAGGCCTGCTCTTTCTTTGTTGACGTGTGCTATTGGGTGAAAAGCAGGAAAATGTTTAGTGGTGTCTGAGGATCACAGCATGCAGAGTAAACCAGCACTTTTTGTTCGGTGAATAGAATCTTTGTGGCAAGTAAAATTGTACTTTGAATTTTAGTTAATTTTGGATTTTAGACAAATACTGGTATAGTGTTGTGATTGAAAAAAGCATTAGCCATATTCTCCTTCCTGGGTGGTTACTTGAGTGTGTGTAATTATTTATTATACTTATTATTTATTATAATAATTATTATATTTTATGTTTTAGGTGTTTTTCTCTACATTTAAAAATAAAAATGGTTTAAAGAAAAGCCACCAATGAGTCCCAGATCTTCTAGCAGCTAGAATCTAGCTCAACCATGTGAATGCATTATTTATTCCTCCATCTGTTCAACAATACTTATTGAGCACCTACTATGCACCAGGCACTGTTACTGACTCTGGGAATATGGTAATGAGCAAAAGAAGTAAAAGTCCCTGATCTCATTGAATGGAGACAATATGTTAAACAATGTGTTAGAGTCAGGGAGGGAGGCCAGCAAACTTTTTCTGTAAAGGGCCGGACAGTAAACATCTTAGGCGCTGTGGGCCAGGGGTTTTTGTCACAGCTGTTCAACTCTGTCATTGTAGTGTGAAACAGCCACAGACAACATGTACATAAATGAGTATGGTTGTATTCCAACAAAGCAATATTTACAAAATCAGGTGGTGTGGCCCACGCTCATAGTTTTCAGATGGTAGCATGCCCTAAGGAGAAAAGAAAACGAAAAGCAGTTTGGACCAATGGGGTATGGGGTGAGGGGCATTGTAATTTTTGACTGGAAAGGCCTCACTGAGAAGGTGATTTATGTAAAGATCTGAAAAAAAAAAGATGGGTTCAGCCATGGGAAAAGAATGAGGGAATAGCAAGTACAAAGGCCCTGAGGTAGAACATACCTGGAGAACTGAAGGAATGGTAAGGCCCCAAGGTGTTTGGAGCCGAGCGAGTGGGGATGAGGGAGGAGTGGTAGGAGATGAGATCACAGGCAGAGGCTGAAGATGAGGGACAAGGTCCCATCATGTCACCTTGTAAGGCATTTAAAAAAATTGTAAGTCAGTTGGGTATTCCTGGAGGGTTTTGAGTAGAAGAGTAATATGATCTAATTGTTAACAAGATCACTGCTTCTCTATGGAAAACAGACTATTGGAGAGTTAGAGTGAAAACCCAGACAATCAATAAGAGGTAATTGAGGAAATCAGGTGAGATGGTGGTGCTGGAGTGGGCTCCTGGAAGTGGAGGTGCTGAGAAGCAATCAGGCTCTGCATGTACATTGATCATAAACTCAACAGGGTTTGCTCATGGAATAGAAGTGGGATATGAGACCTGGAGGAGTCAAAGAGGACCCCAAAGTTTTTGGCCAGGTAAACTGGAAGGGTGGGGTGCGATTTACTGAGTGGCAAAAATGGTTGGGCAGCTAGCTCAACAGCCAGCAATCTTACTGCACAGAACCCCTGGCTCAATAAAGCACACAGCCTGAGGTTCAAGACTAAGCATGGTATGTCATCTCCTGGATTTGCGTGGGCCTAGGTGGCCATAAGTGTCCTGTTCCTAAAGCTGCAGTCCATACTGTCCACGCTGGGACTTATTCACAGCTCCCAGTCTGTTGCTGAAGTTCATGCTTTGTGCTACTGTGGGTTTCCAAGAGTCCTGAGCTCTTATGGGGTAGGGGAAGATTCCACATACAAATCTTTGCGTGAGTCCTTTTTGATTCATAAAGTTATCCTGATATTCAGTGTGTCACCAAGTGATCCCTCAAACTTAGGGAGATGTGTGGACTGACATCTGGTGGCTACAAGAGCCAAAGGTCTTATATGAATCATGGATTTCACACACTATTGATGGTTCTGGCTGTGTTGCTTGAAGAAGGTGCAATATTCTCCCACTCCACTGTTACTGTGCGTGTGAATAACATGTAAAATTCAGTGCCAATAAGCAATTTAGGACAGTCTTGTCTGCTTAGAGCATTCTGTAAGTTGTCTGCTAAAATATCTGCAGGGTATTTCACGAGTACTTGCTCAATTTATGGCAGTTAAAGTGCAATACTGATTTGAAGGCAGTGAGTGGTGGTTCTTGCTTCGAATAAGACAGATGCTTTGGTCTTACTTTTATCTCATTAGGGAATTGTCTGTCGGTGTTCATAATGCTCTGCTGTATGGTATGAAGGAATTAAATCCTCTCAAGAGGTGGTGGTTGAGATTTCTATTAGACATGGAAGTGGATAAGTGAAGAAGGTAGTATAAATGAATCTGGAGGTGAGGAAAGACATTCAGGCGAGAGAGAGACATTCAGGGAGTCATTGGTGGTAGATAAAGTAGTGGGTCAGTGCGATCAGCAAGGGAATTAGCGGAGGTAGAAGAGAGTGAAATGCTGGGGTACATTGGAGCTTGTAGTTCAGGGAGATGAGCAACTGGCAAAGGAGACCAGGACGGATGGCCAAAGAGTAGATTTAAGAAGAAATCCAGTGGTGTGCTGGAGGCCAAGTAAGGATGATGTTTTGAGGAGGATGATGGGGTCGCCATGTCCAGGGCTACAGAAAGGTCAAGGAAGGCCAGGCTGAGAAGTGAGTCTTTACCAGGGCACAAGTCTTCGATAACCTCAGAGCAATGTGGATTGAGTGGTGTGTTCATGAAGAATTTTTAGATCAGTGGCTGCAAATAATGAAAACTCCGCATATATGATTTGGGCATCTGTGACCTGCCATTTTTCTTCTCACCACTTAGCAGCATCATTACTTTGTATTAATGGATAAAGAACAAATAACCTTCTATAGTACAGTTCAGAGCCTGTCCACTAAGAAGGCTGAAATGGGAAGAGGTGAAGCTTCTTTTCACAAACTTGCGTTGGTCTTTCCCGTTTCAGCCGTGACACTTTGGGGCCCTGCTGTTGCCAGTACAGTTTCAGTGGGTTCACATCACGCTCTTTCAGAGTTGTTAGAAATCTGTACAGATTTATTAAAAACCCTCAGGTCCCCTCGGGGCACAGTGCCAGCTGTGCTTCCTGTGTTTTTTGTTTGTTTTTTTTCCAAGTAGTAGATCACAGAGCTATGAGACAAGGAACAAGGAAGGTTCTTGTTAGTAGCTCAAAGGTGTAGGGGACATTGTAACCCACCTATTTAGCCAGAATCACATGCTGCTTCACCTAACAGGGGCAGGTTGAACTTCTCCTTGTCGAATGTACTGGGAGTTTTTACTTGTGCTTAGAGCAGTGGTTCTCAACCTTCTGGCCCTTTAAATACAGTTCCTCATGTTGTGACCCAACCATAAAATTATTTTCGTTGCTACTTCATAACTGTCATGTTGCTACTGTTATGAATCGTAATGTAAATATCTGATATGCAGGATGGTCTTAGGCGACCCCTGTGAAAGGGTTGTTCGACCGCCAAAGGGGTTGAGAGCCACAGGTTGAGAACCGTTGGCTTAGAGGATAAATAACTAGATCAGGAAATTGGAGCAAAGGGAAACAAAGGTAGAAGGGGGAAAAAGTCATAGGGAGTCCTGCCTGGGTGGTTCTCATTCTCAATCATATCCTTGGTGAGGATTTAAAAAAGAAAAAGTCACGGAGAAGTTAGTGCACAAGAATGTATGGGAGCAGGTCCTAGGTAGTTGCTGGAAGAGGGCCAAGACTCAGTTATGAAATTCATAGATTTAAGCAGCCTGGGCTTGGAAAAAAACCCGATTGTGAAGTGACTCAGTGTGCTGAAGGCAGAAACAAAACAGTTACTCAGGCGAAACAGAGCTTTTCTTGGTATGAGACATTTTCCCACAACATAGGGAATGTTGAATTATGAGTATACAATCTCCTCCACAGTGTCTCTACTATAGATATTCCAAAGTTACCCAGAATTATATCTTACACTGATGGATAATGCGAAAGCATGATTATATTCAGGATCCAAACAATTCTATTGTGTGTGTGTGGTTTTTTTGGTGTGTGTGTGTGTTTGTTTTTTTTTTTTTGAGAAAACCTTCATTACTGATATTCGAGGTTGTCAATTTGTCATCTCCATGTGTTTTGACAGTTGAGTGAGGGGAGTGCAAGCCGAGGGCTTCTATTAAGAAGCCTCGTGGGGCTGTGTGCCTGCATGGATGACCACCACGATGGGGAGGGGAGGCACGGGGGGGCTGTGTTGCTTTCTCACTGGAATCCCTTTACACCAACAAAAACATAGTTGGCATAGAAAACTATCTTCTCTTGGCCCCAGAGTCCTTTAGAAGCCCCTTGTAAGTTCTGGTTTTGACACTGATGGCTTTAGTGAAAACTAGGAAAGGTGAGGGTTGGAAGAAACACACTTCCTGGGAGGTCCTACATCTGATACCTGCGTGGTTAGCTCTGTGATGAGCCTGCCAGAGCTCTGACTCGCACACCCACCCGTGGACCAGCCGTTTTCCTTTGTTAGCGTTTTTCTTTTCAGTTCCAGCTGTCTTACTCTTTTTAAGTTTTAGCAAATTACTTAGAGGATTTCATATTAACATTATGAACCATTTCCACCTGGGCCCATCCACATCTCCATTTATCTCTGTGCAAGGATTTCAGATAAAGCTTCAGTATGTTTTACAGCATATACAGCTGCAGTCTGCCTGTCTCTCATTGGTTTCCTTTGGTATAACACAGTATTTAGTGAAACACTCGGAGGTATTGTCAGACCGCTAAGAATTGCCCGCTCACTTGCCTCTGGCTGCTGGGGGCTGGGCAGGAATGACTGAGAATGTGTGGACTAACATTAAAGCAACTTACTAAAAAGCTAGAACTTACTAATTTTAACTTAGTAAGGAATGCCTATGAGTCATTCATATTCACATTTGAATAGGAATGTATTTTTATTTTGAAACTTTAAAATATTGGAGCCCTGGCCAGTGTGGCTCAGTTGGTTGAGCATCGGCCTATGCACCAAAAGATCGCTGGTTCAATTCCCAGTCAGGGCACATGCCCAGGTTGCAGGTTCATTCCCCAGTTGGGGTGTTTATGGGAGGCAACACATCGATGTTCTCTTTCTCCCATTCCCTTCCTTTCTCTCTAGAAATAAATAAAAACATGTTTTGAAAATATTTGAGTTAACTATTTTATTTACTTTCAAGTAACAAGGATGGAATGGTGGGCTTTTTCAGAATGAGGTGGAGGTTAGGTCACCCATTTTTAACTCATTTTAGGGCAGTGGATCTCACTCCTGGTTGCCATTTGAGTTTGGGGGTAAAAAAATTCCCTGGCCCCACCCCAGACCAATTAAGTCCCTCTCTCTGGGTTGGAGCCTGGGTACTGCTTCCGTTCCCAGGGGACTGGAAGGTGCAGCAGGGCTGAGAATAGCTGTTCAAGGATGTCACAAACTCTGGCCATCAGAATGCAGATTCAAACGGTAGCTGGATGTAAAGCGTAAATGGAACCTCCAGATGATCCATTTTGTTCTACAGAGTTATGCTAAATCCACATTCTGTGTTCATGGGTGTATTTAGGAAAAGTATGACCTCTTGACATGTGCAGTGGGTAATAGTAATAATTTGGATTTTATGCTGGGAGTTGGTTTGGGTAACATCTGGACTGAAGTTTGTCCCTGTTCTACCTTGAAGAAGACTTATAAGCAACAGGGAGTTGAATATAGTTGATAAAACCAACTCATACGCACTTCATAGCATATATTGAAATTCAAACTATTTGTGCATTAATTATATGTCATTTTCTCTAAAGGTTCCTTGAGACTCTACCTGGAAAACCTCGTCAGTGAGTTTTTGTCACAGTGTATGTACAGTTCAACTTGGCTACTGGAGCTGTTTCATTTGATTCTCGTGTCTCAGTTTTCCCAGCTAGCTCAGAGTTTACCTATGAGAGAGCATCAGAACTTAAAAAAAGGAGGAAGAAGAGGTGGCTGCAGAGAGTAATCTCTGCATCTCTGCTGCCTTATAGATTTCTAAGGATAATCCAGCTACTTCCTGCTGACTCAGACCAGCGTTGCAGACATAGTAACCTGGCTGGGTCGCGAAGGTGCTGCATTCAGGAGCTCGGGGAGGGTGGAGAGGACTGTTGTCCTTTTACTACGTGCCCTCAGACTGCTGTGCTTTGTATTCCATCTTATTTCCATCGTTTTTCTATAGTTGTCCCATTTTTTTCCTTTTAATTTGTTCCTTCTAATCTGCCCTGGACCTGGAAACCGAGTAATTATTAGAGTTGTGGGCCAAATAAGAATAAATAGGCTGTCAGTAAAGAAGGCCTTTTAAAGAATAAAATCTATTAATTGCAGTGAATAGACTTACCTTTTTTTGTTTGTTTACTTCTGGTTCTGCAGCCATGTGCTAGGAAGGTGGGCAATTTCTAAATTGGGGGTAAAGACTTACTGTATGTTAAAAAAAAGGCAATGAAGCAGGGCCTTAAAGTGAAAAATATTCTGGAATTTGGATTTCCATGTTTTATATACCCATTTATCTTGAAATCTGAATCCCGCATTTCAGAATGTGAACTTGCTGAGGAGATATACATGGACACAGAAGAAGGGGAGAAGCCAAAAGGGGACCCAGCCCCCACCGGTGTGGCTCAGTGGTTGAGCACTGACCTATGTATGAATCAGGACGTCATGGTTGGATTTCGGGTCAAGGCATGTGACTGGGTTGCAGGCTCGATCCCCAATGTGGGGCATGCAGGAGGCAGCCAATCAGTGATTCTCTCTCATCATTGATGTTTCTATCTTTCTCTCCCTCTCCCTTCCTCTCTGAAATCAATAAAAATATATTTAAAAAACAAAAAAAAACAAACAAAATGGGACCCAATGCCACAGTGAGCTAGCTGTGGGAGACGAGGGTTAGGAGAGTGAGTTTGAAGGATTTATTTCATGCCTGTTCTGTGATAGGCAGTGTTCTAAGTGCTTTACATGTGTTATAAGCCCCTCAATAACATGCTCTAAAATGGTAACTTTAGCTCTACAGCTATTGGTGATTCTTGGGCATCGTGGAGCTAGTCAATGGCAAAAACTTGCCCTATACATAACTCCACAATAACAATATTTTGTATTTTTACGTGATTTAATGTTTGGACCCTCCTAATAATGCTGTGATGGGATTTTATTGTATTGATTAATTTAATTCTTGAGATAGCCTGTGAGGTAGGTATTAACACCATCCCATTTTATAGATGAGGAAACTGAAGCAAAGGGAATTTAAGTAACTCTCCCAGAGTCTCTCAGTTAATAATTGGCAGTGGGGGTTTGAACCAAATTTAGGCAGTCTCATGACCCCGTGCTTTCACAAGCTATCTCTATTGCCTTGAGAAATGTGTGGGGGTGTTATATTTACTAGGAACCCAATTCGGAGTTTTTATTACAAACAACAATATACTAAACCGTTCCATGAATAAAATTTTCTTCTTTGAATTATTTTCCTGGGGAAAAAACTCCCATAAACAGAATCGTAGGTGTTATAGGTAGAATTGTAACTACCAAAAATTTGTATGTTGAAGTCTGAACCCCCATACCTCAGAATGTGACCTTATTTGAAAATAGTTATTGCTGATGTAATTAGCTAAGGATGAGGCCATCCTGAGGTAGAGTGGGTTCCTAATCCATTATCACTGGCATCTTGATAAAAAGGGGAGATTGGGCCATACGTACCCCCGAGGAGAATGCTGTGAGGGTTGGAGGTATGCTGCCACAGGCAAAGAATCGCCAAAAGCAAGGAGGGAGGCCTGGAACAGAGCCTTCCCCAGTGCTTCCGTGGTAGCTCAATTCTGCTCACACCCTGAACTCAGACTCTAGCTTCCAAAACTTTGAACAATAAATTTCTGATGTTTAAGCCACCGTTTTGTGGTGATTTGTTACATCAGCCATAGGAAACTAATACAGATTCCTGGAAAAAAATTCTCCTAGGTCAAAGAGTAATCCTAAACTCACTGCTATGCAGTATCTCTCCAAAGCTCTGATTGAGAAACTAGTAGAGATGCCTATCATTTCCTCCTGGCCCACACCCTTCCCACAGTCGGTCAGTGGTAGCTTTCAGTACCATGTGACCAGCCCTGCAGCTGATTGGACTAGGCTGGGCATCTGGCCCCAGGAAAAACAATCAGATAGACTTTTCAAATGTTCTGCAATCAGGATCTGAAGAGTTGTTAGGGAGCTGAGAGGAAAGGTCATGAGAATATGAGGATTAAGGCCACTATTTGGCAGGAGCCTTGAAGTGGTTGCTTGTAAACAGGTGAATGAATAGAGAAGCTAAGATTTTGGCAGCAGAGGAGAGTGAAGCAGAAATGGGACATTTATAGAGACCGATGGCTGCTGGGTATGCAAGAGAATTGTAGAGCTGATGCCTTGATTCTTGATGGTGTACAATTTTGGGGTTGAATTTTTCTTGGTGCCCAGTTGTCCTTATTGCATTTGAACTTGGAGAGATACCTCTATTGGCTTTGATTAAATTCCTTGTGCGTTTCAATTCTGATAGCCAAATGAACCCAGACTAAAATAGGAAAGTGATGTGTGGAAGGTTGCCTGAAGGATAGGTAGTATATGTGTCCTTGTGTAATTCCCAAAACCTATCCCTGGATTGAGCCCAAAGAGCTGTGTATCCGGCCATATCATATTGGCATTTGTAGAGTTATATTGACACACTTGTCTTTGGTTGTCATGAATGCCCTCAGTATTCTTGTGGCTCTGATCAGTATTGTCAAACGATTTTTTAAAAGGGATGTATCAATTCATTTTACAAAGTTTGAGCGTAACTGTTTTACTGCAATTTACCATCAGTGAATAATGTAATGTTTTAAAATTGTTGGTAATTTTAAGTGTAAAATTAAGTCTATTTTTCAGTATGTATTTTTTTCATACAAGTAATTTTATGTTTTTTTCCCCTTTCTATTTGCTAACCAATAATTTATATTAGTTTCCTTTGTAGCCTACTAACCATTTATCTTTTAATAGTTTGGTGTGTGTCTTGCAAATTTGTGGATTTGACTTAAGAGATCCATAGAATTCCTTCCCCCAAAGCAATTATTAGCACATCTATCCAGAGGGCACACTTAACTTCTGGTTGTTTTATATGAGGAATTGTGTTTTGGCCAGTGGCATTCCACAAATCAGGAAGGAAAGGTAGGAAGGAGTTTACACCTGCCCTGGGACTATCCCCCAAAGCCTGGCCTTGGGAACAACATAGTAGCTTTGGATCTCTCAGGGGGAAAAACCGTTTTGAATAAGTTGTGTCCAATTGGAGAGCATTTTCAAAATAAACATCCCTACAACTCTCCTCCCTTAGTCTTTAGAATCATTCTCTGGGGGTGAATGTGATTTTCATAACAGTTATATTCACTCCGAAGGTGTTTGTGCTTTGTCTAATTGGATATGTGTCTTACAGGGTGATTTTTAATTTTTATCCTGCATTTCTTACACAGAACCTTACATGGAGTCAAAAATGACAATGATCCATTGACTCCCTCCAATCTGGGGAGATTTACTGCCCTGTTCTCTCCCGGTGAGACTGCTCTTACTTTACTCTAGGAAATGTGTGATAGCTGCCTTATTTTTAAATTGTAAACCTGGTTATCTTAGGCTCGTGTTAAGGAGAAGGCAGGTTTGAGGCATAGCCATGCTGCTATCGATAGTTCTGTTGTTGATTGCTTTCTAAAGAAAGCTGTAGGAAAAAATGCAGAATTATTTCCTTAGCGCTTTCCATTTATTCTTCTGTAAAGTACACCTACTGGGTGTTAGAGAGCTTGGAGTATTTTAAAAATACCAACCTTAATGATGCCATTATTAGTACATATAATGGTAATATTACTGGGAGACACCATAGTGGTTGAACAGGGACTTTGCAGCAAGCTGACCTACTGTGAAGCGGGGGTGGGATGTCTCTCTCATAAGGTGTTTGTTGAATAGATGGAAGCTGTTAACTATTTTATACTCCCCTACATCGATCTGGCATAGATCTTATCCCCAGGTGCACATGTGTGCAACCTAGTCATCTCTTTTCTGAATAGTGTATCCAGGTAGTTTGTTTAAAAGTTCTATTGCTTAACTTATACTAGTAGTTTCATAGAATTCAAACACTATTTAAGTAGTGTTTATTGGAGACTTGGTTAGTTTTTTTCTGCAACCGGGTGCCTGCCTTTGTTTTTTAATTGACTTTTTAAATACATGCATATCATCTAATTTCTTAGATATTTTTAAAATGTGTTGCTGGAGCAATTCAACTCACCAGATGGCTGAGTTCCTGAAAACCTAGCTTTAGACCTGTGACAGTCAGTCTTATCCAAAAGGCCAGGAAGTGATTTTAGACTCTTGAAATGAATTCTTCGGAATGGTGCTTGGTTGGAGGCCGCCAGCTTCCACCATGGCGCACTCCCGGGAAAAATCCCCTAAAACCTTTCTTTACTGGGAGGATCCTGTTGCACAGTCTCCTGTTAGGAAGACACAGGGGAGAAGTTTCCCCTGAGAGCTGAGTAAGCAGTTTGTTTGTTCTGAGGAACATTGTTTTTCATGCACTGGAGCCTGTTTCTTTCCCATGCTGCCTATGAACATGCTAAAGAGCCTAATTTCTGGCCTACCTATCTATAGAGCACAGAACCTTAAATCATATGTTTTTATTTATTTTTTTTTAAAAACTTAAACTGTTTCAGCCTCATCTTTTTAAAATCTAAAAAAAAAAATTGTCCATTTCCCCCCTTAACTTTATCTTCTTCCTAGTAGAAAAATGCACACATTTTATGCACTGCTTTAAGTGCTTTTGGGGACATAACCAGGGAAAAATAATTGTAAGAGGCCCTAGTGCCTGTGGAAGCACATTCACTGCAGTCTCCTGAGCATGATCAGCAATGCCCGGTGGAAGGTGTTTGCCCCCTGGGTGCAGCCGCCTCACCCCCTGTGTGAATGCGCAGGTAAACCAAGCAGAGCCTCTCTGCTTCCCTGCCCTGGGATAGCCCTCAGTGCTCCCTGTCCCCAGCACCTGCTGGTCCTGCCCTATCAGTGTCCCATCTGGGTCATTTCCGAAGCGCTGAGCTCCGAGTCAGCCTCCAGACCCAACCCTGTCATCCCAGTGTTTACTTTGAAAAGCTGAGGGTCTAGGTTCACCAGTGAGAGAGGTGTACAGTGTCTCGTTTTTGTACACAGGTCCATCGATCCACATCGGCTAGGCTGTACTGCAGATACAAACACCACCACATTTTCCTGGCATAACACACCATCATGATACCTGTCCGTCGCAGGTCCACAGGGGCGTCGTGGTCACCTGGGGAACCAGACTCCCCGAGCAGCCTCCCTGTCTAACCTTGCTGGGAACGGTGCCGGAGGGAAAGGACTCTGGGGATTTCCATCGGCAGTTAAATGTGCTGCCCTGGAAACGGCACTGTCACTTCTGCGCACAACGTGGCTGGTACTTGTTACGTGCCCTACAACCAGGAAGTGCAGTGCTGCTCTGTGCCTGGAGAAGGAGAGAACTAGAAATATGTGGTCAGTGACACCAGTAAGTATCACACTAATGACTAGGTTTTGAAATTAGCATGATGGTTTGTTGTTTATACTCTTCTCCTTAGCTTTGTCTCCTCCCCCACAGATTAATATCCCAGAATATGTGAACTTCAGCAAAACAATACATGAAAAGTTTGGGGTAGAAATTAGTACACAGATGTAAAGTGGAACCAGGTATGCAAGTACTGCAGAATGCATGTCAAAACGAACAGTGTAGCCCTGACCGGTTTGGCTCAGTGGATAGAGCATCGGCCTGCGGACTAAAGGGTCCCAGGTTTGATTCCGATCAAGGGCATGTACCTTGGTTGGGGGCACATCCCCAGTGGGCGGTGTGCAGGAGGCAGCTGATCGATGTTTCTCTCTCATCGATGTTTCTAACTCTCTATCCCTCTCCCTTCCTCTCTGTGAAAAATCAATAAAATATATTAAAAAACAAATAAACAAACAAAACAAACAGTGTATTTGTTAAAGAAGTGAATTATATGTATTGGAAGTTAAACTTTCTCGCAGCCCATGTGAATGGAGACTCGTGAGAAGGAAACTTGGGCCACAAGATGGGAGTTCTCAACCCGGATTATGAGAAGATGTATCTGAAGTCCTCGAGATCGTTTGTAAAGTGGAGGGTGTGCATGGGCAGAGAGGAGCTGTGGCTTTCATCAGATTCTCAGGGGCCTGTTTGATCAGACCCCAAGGTTAGAAACCACAGTCATAAGGTAAAGGTAGACCGATTAGTTAGAAGAAACACTACCGATATCTGATCTAAGCCCAGGCAAGGATTCGTCCCAGGAGTAGTAGCGATTCCCCTCCCTTACAGCAGACACCATGATGAATTTTATAGGCATGTTTATGACAGCATGCCACAGTATATACCAGCCGTGGGCAAACTACGGCCCGCGGGCCGGATCTGGCCCGTTTGAAATGAATAAAACTAAAAAAAAAAAAAGGACCGTACCCTTTTATGTAATGATGTTTACTTTGAATTTATATTAGTTCACACAAACACTCCATCCATGCTTTTGTTCCGGCCCTCCGGTCCAGTTTAAGAACCCATTGTGGCCCTTGAGTCAAAAAGTTTGCCCACCCCTGGTATAGACTGATGGATGTCCATGGAAGCAAATTCAGGAAGAGCAAACTTCTGAGGGGCAGTAGGTTTGATACCCAGTGGTGGTGGTGGTGGTTGGGGCCAGATTGGTCTCTGCTGATCTGGCCTATTGTAGACGCAGAATCCAAAAGAAAATGTGGATTCCATAACCTTACTTTGTTTCAACCAGCATTTGATAAGTATTCAGTGTTTATGACAGTGAGATTATAGTTACTAATAGAACCTGGGGTATAGCTTTCCTGTGTTGCATATTTAATATGGACATACGGCCAGGATATATACCAAAGAGAAGGGCATGCCATCTCTATCGGGAGAGAGCTAAAGGTGTATCACTTAAGAGGATGCTTAGTTTTCATCTTATTCTATAACCCAGAACATTTTAACATGGGAATTGCATTTTTAAAAGATAAAAACTTTTTTTTTATTATACAAGTAACATGTTATTTTTGTTAAAAATATTAGAGCTGTGGCCAGTGTGGCTCAATTTATTGAGCATCTTTCCATCCAATGAAGGGTCCCCAGTTTGACCCCCATTTGGGGCATGTGCCCAATTGTGGGTTGTCCCTGGTCAGGGTGCATTGGGGAGGCAGCTGATCGATGCCTCTCTCTCTCTCTCTCTCTCTCTCTCTCTCTCTCTCTCTTTCTCTCTCTCATACCTTTTCCCTTCCTCTCTCTATAAAAATCAGTAAAAACATATTAAAAAATTAAAAAATGAGACTATAAAAATAAAAGTTATTTGTATGCAACCTAGAGGTGACACTATTGTGGAAATGTTGGTAGCCTTCTAGATATTATGTACGTATACATACTTAAAACAACAACAACAAAACAAGACGTGCTCAGCTGGAGTAGCTCAGTTGATTGAGCTTTGTCCTGTGAACCAAAAGGTTGCCAGTTCGATTCCCAGGCGGGGCACATACAGAAGGCATCCAAGTGATGTTTCTCTCTCACATGGATGTTTCTCCCTCTCTCTAAGCATGTCCTTGGGTGAGGATTAAACAAAAAAGCAAACAAACAAAAAACAAGATGTGGCTTCATAAAAGGCTCATAAAATACATACAAATTAGTAGTCTAGTTTTTCCACTTAATACATCTTAAGTATTTCCAGAAAAAAGTATTTTCAGAAAAAAATAGACTTGTTTTAAATGATTTTACATTGTATGGATGTACCATAATTTAACTTATTTCCTTTAGGATGTGTGGATTATTTTCATTCATTAAAAGAATGACAGTTGTAAACAATGTTTTATTCATACACTTTGTGTAAATTATTGCACACTTGTGTTATCTTCCTTTTAGGATAAATTTTCAGATGTTGAATTGCTGGGACAAAGTAGATATATTTTTTTAAGATGTTGGATATGTATGCTACATTGTTCTTCAGAAAAGCAATATAATGTATATTAGTATTTCTCTCACACTTTTACTTATATTAAGTGGTATTATCTTTTCTTAAAGTGTGTTTATCTGATAGATGACATTGTTTCAATTTGCAGTTCTTTGATTACTAGTGAAGCTGTAAATTGTCTTATATTTCTGGGCAGTTTATTTTTTCCCCTCTAACTTGCTTATCTGTGTCCTTTGACATTTTTCTATTGGGTCTCTTTCTTAGTAATTTGTAGGAGTTCCGTGTATTTTTAGAGTACTGAGCTCTTTCTGTGAATTTTAGTAAGCGATATATTAATGGGGGGATTTAGCCATTTTATTGTAGCTTGAAAGTTTTAGCTTTTATTTTAAAACTTTCTTTCATGCCTATTGACATATTTTCGCTGTTTTCTTGATTAAATTTGTATTGATTTTGTTTCTGTTTCACTCTAAGAATCTTCCAGGGTGCCTTTCCTTGTGGAAGCTCCTGCTCAGGGATTCTTTAACCTTCCACATGTCCTGAGCCCATTGGCAGTCTGGGAGGCCGGGGGTGGTCCAGGCAGTGGAGTTCCAAGGAAGGGGTGGTGGGAACAATCCACTCTGGGTCTAGGCAAAATCAGGATGCATGGCCTGGAGAGAATTTTAAAATAATACTAAAAGTGACAAAAGGGCAGCCTCCTCTTCATTGTCACCATGTGCTGTGAATTCTGAACAAGTCAATGATAGAATTCTTCTCCCAACTGGATGGGTTTCTTCCACTTTTTTTTTTATTTCAGAGAGGAAGGGAGAGGGAGAGAGAGATAGAAACATCAATGATGAGAGAGGATCATTGATTGGCTGCCTCCTGCACACCCCCTACCGGGGATCGAGCCTGCAACCCCTACATGTGCCCTTGACTGGAATCTAACCCCGGACCCCTCAGTCCGCAGGCTGATGCTCTATCCACTGAGCCAAACTGTCCAGGGCTCTTCCACCTTTTACCTCTTCATTATAGTCACTCATAGTATGTGGGTCCTTGCACATTCATGACCCCCTGAATTTTATCTTTGGATTGTTTGGGGGTTCATGTACCAAAGGGCCCTTTATAAATGGAACATTCCAATATTAGTCATATGTAAAGTTCAAGGCAGCAAAAGGAATTAAAAGGAGTGAGAATCTAAAACGGAAACTAAACAACATGGCGATTTGAAGGGTTTTAGTGTCTTCCGTGTTAATTTATTGGTGTTCGGATATGTGCTATCACCATCAGACATGGCAGCAAGCTGTACCTTTACATTTGTTTTTGGCTTCAGCTGCTTTTTTATACCAGGTTTTCCCTTTTGACATTCTGTTTTTGTTCTACTAGTCAAAATGAGTTTTTCCTTTTTAATTTTTTTAAGAACATATTCCTCTGGGTTCACTCTGTCTCCAAAAAAATGAAGCTGTTTTCCTTCTGTTTAAGTCATCATTAAGTATAAATGCAAATGGAAAATCCATTCACATTCCTAAATTGTTGCTGATGTTTCTAAGGGATTTATTGGGAAGGAAAGAAGAGCAGGGTTTGATTTGTATCATAGTCAAGTGACCCAAATAGTTTTCAGAAGTAGAAAATGAATTTTGACCAAGAGTTGTAATATTTTTTACAGTTATGCATTTCTTAATAGCGGGGATATGTTCTGAGAAATGCCTCATTAGGCAATTTTGTCGTTGTGTGAACAGCACCGTGCACGCACACAAACCTAGCCAGCAGTCGCCAACCTTTCGGACCTCACGGACCACCAGTGGTGACCGCTGGACAGACTACTACACACCTAGGCTATATGCTACAGCCTGTTGCTCCTAGGCGACAAGCCTGGACAGTGTGTTACTGTACTGAATTCTGTAGGAAATGATAACCTAATGGTAAGTATTTGTATATCTAAACATAGGAAAGGCACAGTAAAAATGCAGTATAAAAGATAAAAATTGGTACACCTGTATGGATCACCAACCATGACTGTAGACCACAGGACTAGAAGCTGCTCTGGTGAGTAAGTGAGTGAGTGGTGAGTGATGTAAAGGCTTAGAATATTCCTGTACACAACTGTAGATTTCATAAACACTGCACACTAAGGCTACACTAAATTTATAAAAAAGTATTCTTTGATAATAAATTAACCTTAGCTTACTGTAACTCTTACTCGACAAACTTGAAATTTTTAAAAAAACTTTTTGACTCTTTTGTAACAACACTTAGTTTAAAACACAAACACATTGTATTGCGGCACAAAAATATTTTTATATCCTTATTCTATAACCTTTTACCTATTTTTTTTTTACTTTTAAAACATTTTTGTTAAAAACTAAGACACTAACACACATTAGCCTAGGTTAGGATCACCACTGTCACTATCTTTCATTTCTCCATCTTGTTCCACTGGAAGGCCTCCAGGGGCACGGAGCTGTCATCTCCTGTGATAACAATGCCTTCTTCTGCAGCACGTCCGGAAGGCCCTGTTAAGGTGACTGTTATCGAGAAGATAAAAAATAGCATGTTGGAGAGGATGTGGAGAAAAGGGAACCCTCTTACACTGTTGGTGGGATTGTAAATTGGTACAGACATTATGGAAAATAGTATGGAGTTTCCCAAAAAATGTAGACTAGAACCACCATATGATCTAGCAATTTCTGTTTTAATGAGATAAAAACTGAGCTGGGGCTTCAGGGAGGTGGTAGTGGTGGGCAGTCTAGAGTTATAAAATATTTATTTGTTTTTTTATCAACTACATATGTTCACCATTCACAAATGGTGGAACATGGTTAGAGAAGTTGTTTTAATGGTTTAACTAATTTAGAGAATGCCTGCATGTAAAGAGAGACTTTATTTAACACAGTTTTTTCTCCCAAGTAGTTAAATGTCTTAAAAGCACTATTATAGTATTTGCTTAGCTGCCTGTTTGTTATTAAAAGAAGTACAGGCAAATTAAAGCTGAAGTTATATGCTTTTATAATAATAAGCCATTTTGAACTGCTTGGAATTCTCTGACAGAGTTTGTAATTTTATTTTGAATTTTTACTTTTCAAACATTGAAAACTTATTTTGTCCTTTAAATTCTAGTTCATTTCACATTTCTTTCTCTTTCCTGTTCCTTTGGTAGGATATTCTTCCCAGGTTTGAAAATTTTCCATCTTTACCTGGTAGTTTTAAAACATTTTACAGAGAAATATTTTCTTTATTCGTGTAAGACTTAAAATAGTTGTACCTTTTGTTCCATATTGCTCATACTCTGATTTTACTATAACAGGCTAAAATGTTCTGGAATGAAGATTGATAGCATAGGCAATTATAAGGCATTTTCTAACAATGGAAACAATGTCCTTTTTTTGTACATCTCCTCCACCCCCAATTGTTTCATATCATTCCCTCTACAATGTGCAGTGGATAAATGTTATAAATCCTTCTTTTTGTCATTCAGTCAGATAACTGGTTGAGGAAACTTTATCATTGATAAAGGATATACTTAAAAATATTTTGTGATAAATCATTTTGATTGTTTTCAGAGCTCTCCTTTTAATAAGGAATGCCACTGGTTATAGTAGACATCAGAAATTGAATTGTGACAGCAACATATATTTTAAATCTCAATTATAGACTCTGATTTTAATTCTTTACTTCTTGCTGAGCTTTGAGCTTCTCTAAGTGCTAAAAATTCCTTTCAATTGCTAGCTTTTAAAAAGTGACATTCTGTGGCTACTTAACTTGTCATTTTTGCTCATGTAGGAATAACAAAAACATGGTGATAATGTGTAAATCTAACGTAATTTTTCCAGAAAGCTATTATTATTATTTTAGGGAAGAATACAGCATTCATTATCTTTGTTCATAGAGATACTATTAATTTCTTTATTAATCTGTTTTAACACCAAGTATTAGAAAATCATTGTACCCTTTATTTTCCATTTAACTCTAATTCATGTCTCACTTACTCCTCGGCTTCAGTGGGGGATGATGTCAGATGTGCCACGAGCACTTTATGAAACCATTTATCACGACTGTGGAATACAGCTCAATAACTCAAGAATGCTATAGCCCCAAGCAGCTACCTGAGCTGACAGAAGTGCATGTCAGGCTCCAGGTCGCCGTCATGTTTCTTTGCAATGCCCAGGCTTGCAGCCTATAACTTTTAAAAGCCTATTGTGATCAATGTGACCGAACATTTAAATGACTCAAAATAACCTTTAAATAAGGTGTCCAACTTAGCTATTTGTCTAAGTCATTGCTGTGAATTTCAAGCATGGAGCTTTGCCCCATGCTTCCAAATGGAGTATAACACCGATTGGCTTTCCCAGTGCATGTAACTGCCATTGTAGGACTAAAATCTGGGATTATGAATGTCAGGGCTTCATGAACAAATTTCCAAATGACCTTCATATACAGAATCGCTGGCCAAGTAAGCTGCCTGTTCATAACCTATGTCCCATTCTCTTCTGAAAAACTTGGGCGTTTTTCAAAAGTTGGCTCCAGGATCACTGATGGAGACATCATTGAAATATTTTGTCCTCCCATAACAAATGATAAAATCTTTAAAGAAATGGTTATTTAAAACTGCATATTTTGGCCTCTGGTTCACCCCTTCCTCCCACTCCCAAGTGGCTGCCCTGTGTCTGTCCTTGAGTCCAACATCTAAAGAATTAATTTCAAAATATCTGGTAGGATGCTTTTACCAAATGACTAAAGATATTGAATAAAAAACCAATAGGAACAAGAGCTATGTATGTGTTTACCATATACTGAAGGTTGAAAGTGATCATCCAATGTTTTGCATAGATCAATTCTTAAAAGAAAAATTATCTGTAATATTTGCATTGTTTTAAACAAGGAAAAAATGATTTGAATAATCCAATATAACCGGCCCAAGTTGTTTGCAGTTTGATTGAAGACTTAGTGTCTGCAGAATCAAGCAGAATTCTTGAGGCATGGGGGATGGGTTCCAGGCTCCCTGGATGAAGTGTAGGAAGTAAAGGCCCATTATATACTCACACACTACCGCGTCTCTCGCCACAGGCAGGCTATAATTGCTTCTTGAGAATTTACTGAACCATTCAGAGAATTTACTGGACCATTCAGTTTTCATGCCTCTACCTTTGCTGTCTCAAACATAAGGGAAAAGACTGAGTTTTTGAGTTACACTTTAGAAATATAGGAGTCAGGTAGGAATTAGACCTACCTCTAATAACCTGCAGTTTAATGATATGTGATAAATCATTTGCATATTGATACTCTACAATTTGCGGGAAATTCCTAACTTTGAGTGGTGAATGTAGCCAGTGAGTGTGTGCATGTGTGTGTGTGCATGTGTGTGTGAGTGTGTGCATATGTGTATGTGCATGTGTGTGTGCATGTGTGTGCGTGTAGTTGCACTCAGTATTTACATGCTATTTCAGGTTTTGTGGCCATGTGGTGACTTTGGCCATAATATTTTTAAAAATCTGAATTCAGAAGCTGCTTTTTGTGATAGGTCCTAGTCATTTTAAGGAAGCCTCACTCAGTTATTTTATTTTTATTTATTTTTTACCCAAGTTTGCTGTGCTATGATTAGAACACGAAGATTTGGGAAAGTTTAACTTGGCATGGCAGAGATTCTGCTGCAGAAAGAAATATTTGGTGAAAAAGAATCAAGTGCACAGGATGCTCACGAGTGAAGTTGAGCCGAAGCAGGAAAATGAAATGGGGTGCCTATTTTATGTGTCTCCCACAGCTTATATTTTAGATTTTATGCCAGAAATGCCTTAGGTGCATATTTAACAGTAGCAGAAAAAGACAGTAATGGCTTAGTGATTTAACTTACTTTTTTTTTTTAATTAAATGATTCTATCCTGTCTGGCATTTCTACTGAGTTTTTTTTTATATAATTTATTTTTTATCCAAGTCTCTGAAGAGAATGGGCCTATTAATTTTAATATTTCATTGCAGGCTAACAATCTCCGAAGGACAGACTCATGCTCGATTGAACTGTACCCCGAGATATTTCTAAATGAAAGCCTTGTCAAATATTATATTTTCCTCCTGTGTTTCAATATTTGAATTGTCATCTAGTAAGAATGGCTTTAGTTGGCTGGATTTACAATGTGGCCAAAAATGAAGTTTGTTTTTACATTATTTGCAGGGTAGTCATATTTATAGAATTAATTATTGAATCAAAAATCTTAGATTAAGACTTGTTGTTTTGTGATTGTGATCATCCACTACCAATTGGGACTGTTTAAATTAAAAGAGCCAATTTTAGAATAGCTTGACATTTCATTTTTCTACTTTAAATTGCTTGTTTTAGCTGGCTGGTTTTGGACATACCTTTGTAAGTGTAAGTAATAGGCTTACACTTTGGATTTTCAAAAGTCTATAAAGGAAGTGGTGTCCTCCACAAGTGTGTGTCCTCTCCCTTGGTTGGGAGCACAGGGCGATCCTGCTTTTGTGATGCAATGCTTCCTAGAAGTCCTGGGCCAAATGCTGAATTAACCCACTTGGATGTCCTCCTGCATAGACAGTACTTGTGCATAAATGCTCTTCCGAAATGCAAACTGAATTTGAGCTGCTGAGTTTTGCTTCTGGGACATGTTCAGGGTTGTCTGGCAGGTGAATGGATAAAGCTGCAAATGAGAGGTGAGAACAGTGGCAGTAATCAGTGTCTGAGCACCGATGTTGGGCAGTCTCTAGGCTTTGTGCCTGGGGTTGCATAGATGAATAGGACCTCTTCCTGTGAACAGCCCCCACCTGATATAGGGGGAGCAGAATGGGCTGTTTCCTGGCCCAGCTGGTGTTCAAAGCCAGCTATGATGCCTTGTGATCTAATCACCTGTCAAATCCTGCTCATTGTTCCTGTAGAGCTCTCTCTTTTTTTTTTTTTAAATTCTAGCAGCCTTCCTCATCACTTCGGTTGAATTTTTGGGAGTATTCTCTGCTCAGAGATCCCATGAACTGGCTGAGGGGCCTTTCCTCTGTGCTTCTGTACACACTGCCACTGGCCTTTCGCTGGCCCCTCAGCACCGTGGATTATATAATGGCCTCTAGAGTTACATGTTTATTCTCCTAGTCTGTAAGTACGTGGACTGCATCTCTCCTTTCATTGCTGAATCCATGGTGCCTGACACTGCCTGGTGCGTGGTAGGGCTAAATAAGTTCCTGTTGCATTCCCTGCGCAGGCCACCCTTCTGTAACATCACATTTGGTCCTTAGTACTGCTATTTCACTATACTTCTCTTTAAAAATTAAATTTATATCCCTGGCTGTTTTGGCCCCGTTGATTGGAGCGTCATCTTGTATGCCAATGGGTGGCAGGTTTGATTCCTGGTCAGGGCACATGCCCATGTTGCGGGTTCAGCCCCCGGTTGGGGTGCATGCGGGGGGACAGCTGATTTTTGTTTCTCTCTCTCCCTCTCCCCCTCTCCCTCTCCCCCTCAGGAAAAAATTTAAATTTGTTGGGGTGACATTGGTTAATAAGTTTCGAGTGTATAATTCTATAATACATCATCTATATATTGCATTGTGTGCTCACCACCCAAGTTTGGTTCATTACACTCTTTGAGCATGGCATTGATATTATTCTCTCTGTGGGTGCCCATCAGCTTCTCACTTCCAGGGCCTAGACCACTTCACCTTTTTTTTCTGTCCCACTTTTTCAGATAGACTAATTGACCAAACCCCAGTTTACCATGTGTTTCAGTCAGCCATTGCCACAATAATGTTGAGTAACTAACTCTCTCATAAATCTGCTCATTCAATCAGGATTTGTTCTCAGACTCAGGGTTCTCTTGGTTGCCTGTGGATTGGCTGATCGAGGCTGGGCTCAGCTAGTGGCTCTGCTTCTGATTGTGGTCTGGCTGGACTTGCCTCCTTGCTGTGAGCTGGCTCAGATCTGCTGCATATGTGTTCTTTCTAGGGCCCCAGCTGAAAGGGTGGACGCTTTCAGGAATCACTTCTGGTGATAGAAGCCTAACCAGCTGTCCGGAAGAAAAGATCCGCCCATTCCTGTGGTGCATGTATTCCTCTCATGGCTGACTTCAGGCTACCTGTATGACGTCACTGGGAAGAGCTGCACAGTAGCACACCATTATATAGTATTTTTCATCACGCAGGTTCAACAGATAACCTCAAAAGCACATTTAGCAGTAAAATGTCATAGAATAATTAGGAAGTTACGAATTTTGAGTACCTTTTAAAATAGAATTTATCTTTAACTCTTGGTAATTTAATTTTTATTAATGGACGTTTTTAACAATAACCTGTAAATCCCTGAAGACTTAATCAGCTTTCCTGAACTGGTATAAGCTGGCTCCAGTACATCACTGGGTTAACCCACACGATGTGCAAGAAAGCCTAGGCCTAGGACCTCCACATTGTCACTTCTGTTCACACTTCATTGGTCACAGCAAGTCCTATGGCAGAGCTCAAAGTAACTGGGTGGGGAAGCACCCTGCCTCCAGAGGGGGGCCTGCAGTCTCATGGCAAAGGGTGTGGCTAAATGGAGGGAACAATGGGGGCCAGTGAGTCAGTCTACTAAACATGTTGCCTGCTGGCCACAGCTACCTGTTGAAACAATATCTGTACTATGTTAATTGCTCTTAACCCTGTTTTTGAAATGCTTAAGTCATACTTCTTATGGGAGCACCTTTGAATATCAATTCTGTTAGCAGATCTGCTTCTGATAATTTTTTGAAGTGTGTCTCATACAGTGTAATTGGGGAAAGATTTAGGGTTAAAAATTGAAGTCTGAATTTTTGCTTTGTATGTTTATAATTTCGCCAGGCAGTGTCTGGCAGCTATAGATGCAGGATTGTCATTTTCTAGTATGCTGCTCCTTTATCATTCAGTATATTCTTATGCTAATTTTTCTCTCTAAAGTCTTTTGTCTGATATTAATGTTTGGTCTTGCTCTCCCTTTATGTTTTTGCCCTCTGTGTCCTAAGTAACGCTGATAGCTTCATAAAATTTGCCAAAAAATTTTTTTGATGGTTGATTCAATTCTAATGTTTTTGATGGTTGATTGACTCCTAATTTACTTTTTTGATGGTTGATTTACTTATAAACACTACTAATGATAGTATTCATAATGATTGGTACTATTGATGTGTTAATTGGATAAATTTCAGATATATTAGATAACAGTAGATAAGCAGATTACTTTTATTCAAGACAAGGAAGGTCTTAAAAGGACTTTAAAAAAATCCCTACTTAGGATTGTCCAAGATATAATTTTTTAAAACCTTATATAGTATATTCTGTTTTACAAATTGCATTTATATTATTATATTAAATATCTATTGCTTTTTTACAATTCCCCTAAAATTAGTGGCTTAAAAACAACAAACATTTATTACCTCCTAGATTCTGGTGATCAGGAGCCTGGCTGTGGGTTAGCTAGGTGCCTTGATGTTTTCATACGACTAGACTCCTCAAAGTGTCAGCCAGGCCTGACGTCTCCTCTGAGTCCTCAGCTGTGAGAGGAGCCACTTCCTTGCTCACTCACAGACTTATTGGCGGGATTCTGTTCTTGGCAGCTGTTGGACTGAGCACCTCAGTTCCTCACAGGCTGCTGGCCAGAGAACTCCCTCAGTTCCTTGCTGTGTGGGGTCTCCATAGGGCGGGCAAGACAAAAGCCACTGTCTTTTCATAACCTGATCTTGGAAGTGATATCCATAACTTGCCTGGCTCTGTTCATTAGCAACAAGTCACTAGGTCCAGCCCACAGTTAAGGGGCAGGAAGCATTACCTAAAGGCATGGATATGAGGAGAAGGTGAATGTTGGGGGCTATTTTAGCAGTTCCCCACCACTGGGAAATCCCTATTTTTCAGGCTAAAAGTGAGTGACTTGGAGAGGTTAAATTATTTGTTTCAAGGTCAGGATGCAACAAATATTGTAACTGGTTCTTCAGGTTGGAATCTTCTCCATCCCAGAAGACAATTTGAATCACTGCCGTCAAAGCTAATGCTGGGATGTTAATTGCAAGAAGGAGGTGTTCATTGTACCACATCACCCTCTACAGTGCCAGAAATGTAGTCAGTATTCCAAAAATGATTAAATGGAATGATTTAATGATGAATGATTAAATGACAGTGTAGTATGACTTTCTTAAAATGTTCTGTTCCTGTAGTTTTCTTTGTGTTTAGTTCCTTAACTACAGACAAAGATATCTTATAACAAATTCACTTAAATATTTTTCAAGCTTTTAAAAACTGCTTGCTCTCCATTGCCCAAGTCTGAAGACTAAAGTAATACAACTAATTTGTTGACAAAGCAGTTTCAGTTAGAATTTTGTGTTTATTTCAGAATAAGATATAAAGAACAATTTGTGAGTATCCATAAATATCCACTTATCTACCTAATATCTATATTGCCTAATAAATAGAATTCAATCTTTAATGCCACCTAAGAGATAATAACATAGTTTTTCTGTCTTTTGACAGCTAGTTCTTTGGTCATAATTGGTCTTAAGAGTCCAATGTTTTTCTTTTTAGTAATAAGGATGGCTTTTGGGATTTGGGCGTAAACGAATAGTACCTTTAATTTTCTTTAGGTTCTTTTTTTATTTAAGGAAAAGATATTGTCTTATTTTAGGCAAGTACCCCCATTGCTTGCTTCTCTGCTTTAAGTACCAGCCTTGAACATTTGGATTCGTGTGATTTTGAGCTTTGCCTTGTTAGTGTGGATCCTGGTGCCATTGAGAGGCCACGTGGCTCTGTTCTGTTGCACGTCTTTAGGGAATAGTTTGTATAGGCGTCTGGGGCTGTTCAAAGGGGCAGAGCTGTGACAGGTTTTCAGTGGTTCTTTCTTGTGATCAGCCTCATTTACCTAGTGTGAAGTGTTACCGGTTGGTAGAAGGACTTAACATTTGTCATTAACAGTAAGTACTATGTTGTTCTTATCTCCCAGGCATGTAGTATATATTCATCCAAGGCAAAGAAAACATGTTTATAATTATTCCCACTGAAACCATATAATTTCTCCCTTTGGCTTTTCTTCTTTTTCAACGTAGAAAGGGCCGTTGTGGGAACTTGCACAGTTGTCAGTATTTGTTGCTTCTCTCTTCTCCCTTGTGGCCACCGCTGCCTCTTTGTTGGCCTCCAGTCTTGTGTTACTTGGTTGATTGTAACTACGAGGCTGATATTAACCAGTGCCACCAGCATCCTCCCCACTGACCCTGTGGAGGTTTTCTTTTGACAATGGCATCGAATGGAAAGGCTTCCTTCTTGTGTTCAAGGCTCTTCCTAATTTGGCCTCTCATTTCATAATCTGTTTCCAGGCTGCCCAGCCGGTTCTCTTCAGCAGCGTGAGTCTTGCATGTGTCATTTCCGCATAGGTCAGGCTTATTCACATCTCCTTCCTTGGCATACGCTCTGTCAGCTTCCTCTCATTGGGGAATGCCATCTGGGCTGTTCTCTAGCCTAATTTAATTCATCCACCAAAGACCAGCACAAGTCTCACTTTGTCCATGTAACTTTCTCTGGTGGCTGCTTTCATCCATCCATTCATCCATTCATCCATCCATTCATTCATCTCTTTCAACCCTGATTCCTTTCCTGTTAGGTGCTTGTAATTGATACTATGCCTTTTTAGTGTATTGTGTCTTGTTTCCCAAATAGATGGTAAGTTCCATACACTTATAAGTTTCCCAAACAAAATTGTTGGTGTTAAATTATAATTCCATATGGAGGACCATGTCTGTTGTTCCCCCATGGAGCCTGACACTATGTGGAAGCACATAAACATCCCAAATTTCATTGATTAATTCAACGCATATATATTGAGTACTTGGTGTTTTATGAGACACCGCACTAGATATTTGGCCTCCATTGAAGAATGACTAAATAAAGTCCCTGTCCTCCTGTGGCTGGAAGACTGGTGAAGGAGACAGATATTAAATAAATAATGTTGTGATACTGCTATGAAGGAAGCAGTGTGCTGTGATAAAGAAGGGACTTTAGATGAGACAGTCAGGAGTGACCTCTCTGGGAGATAATGTTTAATAAAGTACTGATGGTAAAGCTTTGTGCCTGAGAAAACAAACAAAACAACAAAAAAAGAAGAAATACCAGGTAATTCTCCAGTAAGTGTCCTGAAGGGAAAGTGGTATCCATCAAGCATCCTATACTCTTGGTCTCTGTTGTAGGACAACCAGAGATGGTTTGGTTCTGAAGGATTGTGGTTGCTATGGAGTAGATAAATCTCTTTAGGAGCTTCATGAAGGGACTGGGGCTCCAGATGGTGGTGGACCATCAGAGAAGAGACGGGAAGGGAGTTTGAGGGAAGGAAGTTGAGGATGCCGACAGTGGCAATTGTTGATTCAGGGAAGGGATGAGGAGGTGAGGGCACGGTTCAGATGGACAGGGTAGGTAGGAAAAAATGGAAGGTTTAACTGTTGCTGAAATATTTTTTGAATACAAATTAAATATCAAAGATAAAAAATGAAGTTTAGAGAAATGGACAATTTAATCACTGTATCATCCTACAGTGATTAAATAGAATAAACTTTTTCACTTTATTGATTGGTGGCTTCATTCAGAATTATATTCAGACTAGAGGCCTGGTGCACGAATTCATGCACTGGTGGGGTCCAGCCACCCCACCCCGATGGGGGCCATCAGGGGCTGTCTGGCTGGGGCAAGGGGCCGTGGTCAGGGCCTGCCGGGGTGAGGGACTGCGGGCAGTTTGCCGGCCAGCCCCCCCTCTGATCGGGGTGGGGGTGCCTACTCAGGAGCGGGGACTCCAGGGCAAGGGGCCACAGGCATTCCAGTTGTTCCGTTGTTTGGTCAATTTGCATATTACCCTTTTATTATATAGGCTTATTTTTTTTAGCAGGAAACAAGATTCAGCAAAGAGATGAGAGAATCACGCAAAATTAAACAGGAAGGTTCTGGGTTGCTGGGATGTGCTTTCTCTTTATTCTATGATGCTTAGTGGCCAAGTGAACATGTCATGATTTTTTTAAAAATTTAAATTACTTATTGTTTGAAGTTTTACATATGTCTCCTTTTTCCTCCATTGTCCTCTCCCTGGCAGCTTCCACCCCCCAGCACATGCCCTCAGCCGCCCCCCACCCCCTACTGTCTGTCCGTTGGTTATGCTTATATGTATGCATACAAGTCCTTTGGAATTTCTAAACAGATTCAGTTTGTCAACTTGCTGATGCTGAAATTGGGACATTTGATGAGAAATCTATAGAACTAGTTCTAATTATAATTATTTCAATATTAATAATAACAGCTAATATTTATTTAGGGCTTGAATAAATGTCAGGCATGGAGCTAAATGATTTTTATATTCATTACTTGATTTAACTGTAACCACTCACAGCAACATTCTGAGGTAGACACTGCCTTTAGTGCTGTGTCAGGTCAGACATGTTGCATTGTAATTGGAGTCTTAGAACTTCGGTATTAAAAGCTTCAAAACTGTCTTTAGGGTATTAATATTTTCATTAGAAGATTGCTACCTTTTAAACAATATTTTAAATTTAGAATCGTGGAACTCTTCCTAGAAGGATAGTCCTTAAGCACTTTGTAGCTGAGGGATCTAAAGGACAGAGATGTAAACTTAAGTCAATCACTAGGAGGTGGCAGAACTGGCACCAGCCCAGATACTTAGTTCCCAGTCAGTAATAAAAGGAGGCAAAGAATCCTTTTTTAGAAATGAAGTCACTAGAAAGAGTAGTAATATGGAGGTTAAGAGATTTTAGTGAATTTGCCAAAGACTAATAATCTTGATGTTGAGGTAACCTTTTGTCACAAGTTTCTTTTTCAGGAAACCAATGTGGGGTTCCAGGCTGCCTTGCAGCAAATATCCACTCTGAGGGTGCTCTGAGGAGAGAAGGCAAAGGGAACACTCAGTAGATTCTCTCTCAAGGTGTTTGCACCTCAATTTTGGAATCAAGATGCATCACTTGGTGATTATGCTGTAGTTAGTCATGTATCACAGTGCAGTGTAAAGTGCCTGTGTGTTAACGTGCATGTGTTAACAGTGGTAATGTGGAAATTGGCTCATGAGTAAACAGGCCCACCCAGCTGACACATGATAATGCCTTTTCTGAGTGCAAAGAATGGTGTGATTCGGCACTTTTACTGTGCTAACAAAAATGGAATTCACAAACCATTAGCAATATGTCCCCCTCCCTTTTTTTTTTTGAACTTGAAAAATATTTGTTGAAAATTTCAGCCCTTGGAAATACAGGGTTGCAAAAGTTGGTTTACAGTTCGTATGGAAAAAAGACATGCAGGTTATGATTAGTACAACAGCTTCAGTAACTTTTGTGAACTCACAACTGTCAACCTACTTTTGCCTACCCTGTATAAAGGCTTTCAAAGATCAAGAGAGGTTTATGAAAGTTGGGAATGGCATCTTGGAATAGATGAGCCAAGAACCTTGTCATGAAAAAAGTGGTGCATGTGCCTTAGCAGAAGAGGCAAGCAAGGCAGGCTTGCTGGAGGCGGACGCACATGGGCCCAGGTGTGGAGGTGGGAACTCTGTAGGGCAGTGGTTCTCAACCTTCCTAATGCCGCGACCCTTTAATACAGTTCCTCATGTTGTGGTGACCCCCAACCATAAAATTATTTTTGTTGCTACTTCATAACTGTAATTTTGCTGCTGTTATGAATCATCACGTAAATATCTGATCTGCAGGATGTATTTTCATTGTTACAAATTGAACATAATTAAAGCATAGTGATTAATCACAAAAACAATATGTAATTATATATGTGTTTTCCGATGGTCTTAGGCGACCCCTGTGAAAGGGTCGTTCAACCCCCAAAGGGGTTGCGACCCACGACATTTATATACCTTATGTAGGGGCTGTGTGAGGTCAGAGACCTTTCTGCTTTGTGCTTGTCTTAACAACGGGCCACTGCATGTCAGCTATTGCTCAGGGTTTGGTTTTTGTTTTTGTTTTTAATAACTCTGATATATGAATGCTGTCTCTGTATTATCTTCTATAAGATTTATCTTCTCTAGCATATTTTCTTCAAAAATTGCCTGTTTACTTGCTGATGTGGTTGGGAATGTTGTTGAATCCTGTTCCATTAAATTCCACATTTAACCCTTTTCCATTTATTCAGTAATTGAAATAGCTTCTCTAGGTATGTTAACTCTGTTTCAAACAGTGGAAAATAAGCTTGTGTGCATACCCATCAGTCACAGGGTTATCTGGTCCTTTGTAATTGGGGAAGAGGAAGGCTTGAGGAATATTGATGAGACGACAGTGTGGGTGGGACTCTACATTCGATTAAAGGAACTCTGATAACCTCACTTGATTAGGTTCATTGCTTTTTCCATGTAATGGGGAGACAATTCTAAGATAGCTTGCGTTATTGGCTAAAAGAATGCTTTTTGCATTGCATGTACATTTCCTTGCTTATGTGACTTGACTTTATGGAAAAAGAGTATCTCCCAGTTTAAAAATACTCTAAAGTGTTAGGCTTACCTATATTTTGAAAATTGCTAAATGCAATGTTATCTATTTCTACTGCCTTGGGAAGGAAAAATGCCTTTGTTTATACCTGTGAGACCTAATTCTTGGGCATATAGTGCATGTCAGATCAAATATTGGGTATATTGGTTTCATTTTCCCAAGCAAAATTGTGTTTTGAGAGCGTGCATGCCCTACTTTGCCCAGTAGTATCCAAGATCTCTTTCTTTTTATATATTTATTTATTTTGCAGTTGTTGAGTATTATATACGATATGTCTTTTTCTTAATTTTTAAAGTTATTTTTAAATTATAGTTGATATACGATATTATATTAATTTCAGGTGTACAACATAGTGATTAGACATTTATATACCTTATGAAGTGAACACCCTGATAAGTGTGGTACCCATCTGGCACCCTATATGGTTATTACAATATTATTGACTGTATTCCCCATGCTCTACTTTACATCCCTGTGACTGTTTTTATAACTGGCAGTTTGTACATTTTAATCCCTTCTCCCTTTTCATCCACCCTCCCAACCTTCCTCCCATCTGGCAACTATCAAAATGTTCTCTGTATCTATGAGTTTGTGTCTGTTTTATTTGTTTATTTTGTTTTGTGTTTTAGATTCCACATATAAGTGAAATCAGATGATATTTGTCTATCTGACTTATTTCACTTGGCAAATTATTTACCATATTTCTGAGAAGATTTAGTAAAGGTAGGAAACATAAATAAAACTTCCAGAGGTTTTTTGTTATTTCTACTTTATAGAGCGATTGCTGGTCGGCTACACAAAGCTGATCTGTCTTTGCCTTCTATGAACAACTGAATTTATTCACCGTTCATTGTTGTTGGATGTTTGGATGTCCAACCTAAATCAATAGCCTATCTAGTTTACTGGGTGACAAGCATAGATAAAAAATTATCATTGTTTTAACAGAGGACACTGTCTTATCACCAAGGAGAATATCTGCAGCATCTCTAATAGGCTAGAAATCTGCCACCTGATCAGAATTGGACAATGCCCGGAGACCCCTTCACATTCTAATTGTAGCCTCATAAAATAAATGTTACGCTACCCCAATTTTGCTTAGAGAATAAATTGCACTTTCTGTATTAATGTGCTGATATTCCATTCCCCCCTTGATTCAGTAGCAATATTTTTCTTCAGCATTTTATACCAAAGTGAAATCCGTATTAGTAATATAATTCCCCATATACATTTTCAGCTAATCGAATTTTGCTTTTGTAGATGCATGGCCCTGAATGAAAGATGTGTGTGTGTGTGAGTATTATCAGCAAGGGAAGTTTAATTTCCATTCAGCTTGAGTTCTGCTTATTTCTATATGCTCTTTCTTCCTACTTTGCTGCCTGTCATTTTCCTTGTTAACCATGAAGACGACTGGAAAATGTGCCTTGGTTACGAACGGGTATGAAGGCTCTTCAGTTCTATTCCAGTGTGATAAAACATAGAAACAGTTAAAAAATGGAATCTACTCACACAGGAGGTGGCAAAGGAGGAAGGTGAAAGAGTTGAAAGATGCTTTCTTAAAACCCTATGTGCTCCTCTATGGAGGTCAGTGTTTGTGTTAAATGATACAAAGAACGATGGTATACAAATTTAGTGTCTGCATAGAAACATCTATTTTATGGATACTCTTAGGCTTTGGATTATCCCTTTGCATTGCCAGTACAAGGTGCTGCCACTTCAGAACCCGCTGATCGCCTGTGAAAAGAAGCACTAATTGGAATGTGTATGATGTATAGAGAGAGCTGAGGAATAGGATTAACTGCAGGCTGCATTATCCTGCTTTTTAAATTTGCATCATGAAAATACATAGGTTAAGTAGATGGTTTTTAGGCTTACTTGTGAATGTACACCTTGATTCCCCAGCTAAACAGTTTAGGTTGGCCTGTCTGGGCTAACTAGGGGTGCAGTTCCTTTCTAGAAAAGACAGTGTCACAAAGACCAGCCTGTTATGTAAGTGAAACTGTTCATTGTAGAATGGATATGGATCCCCCACCTTTCTTTCCTTTTAAATCAACATCAACTTAAATATAAGCAAGTGGAATTGTCAAGGCAACAACTGGCATATAGTCTTTCATGAGAACACGGTACTGAGCGGAGAACCAGTAAGCGATATTTTTAACTGAACTTGTAAAAAAGTGGTATTTTGTAAGGAAGCATTATGAGCCTGCCGTGTGTGGTGGGAAAAGGCCTGGTCTCTGAGTCCAGACACTGAGTCTTCTCTGGGTCATTCACTCAGTGACAATTGCATGCCACTTAGGTGCCAGACACTGGTCTCAGGGGTCAGCAGCAAAGAAGTTGTATTCTCAGAGCAGCCTGCAAGGTAGGTGGAAAAGCTATTGCTGTCTGGTAGCTGGGAAGTAGCCAGGCTGGGACTTGAACTCAGGTCATCTGATTTCTAATCGGCCATCTCTGATACACCATATTGCCATACAGTACCCACCTCATGTGCATGCTATAGCTTAATCAAACAATGCATGTGCAAACAAATGCTGAACTACGTGTTAAAGCGCTTTTCCTATGTAGGGTGGCCTTGGTATCCAGGATTGAAAGATTTCTAGGCATGTGGTGACTAAAACAATCCTTTGTTTTCCTTTAAAGATTCTATTTAAAGTCAACTTGGCTTTGTGTATACGCTATGCAGTAAATTTTGATGCATTTTCTATGATATTGGTAATAGTGAATGCCATCATATATTCATTGAATCATTCATTTAGTCATTAGCAAACATTGGTCGATATATTTTTCATGTCTCTCATAGACTCTGGGGATGCAAAGATGAAGAAAGCTTAGGCAACATGGATGGTTTATAGCCATGCAAGAGATACATGGACAGCACATGATGAGGCCGCGTAGAGCATGCTGTCGTACAGATGTGGCTGGAGCACTGAGGGGCTAACCTTCTCTGAGAGGTGAACCCCTGGTCTGGGTCTTCTACGGTCAGTGGGTGTTTGCTGGGTAGGACAGTGGTGGAAGGACTGCCTCGGCGTATAGCAGAGTGCTTGGGAAGGCAGAGCTGTGGTTCACCTCGTGCAGTGCCCAGGGCTGGGGAATCTGCACAAACATGACACCCATGAGCAGTAGCCTCTCTTTCCTCCAAAACCAGAGGGCCATGGGATTGTGCAGGTCAAGCCTCACAGCATCTCCAACCCTATAGTGAGTAGGGTTTAGTAAAACTTGATTGTTGTCTGCAGTAACCCCAAATCTGAGAGAAATACAATAAGGCTGGTCTGGCTTGCTGACCGTGGTGTAGGAAACATCGTCTTCACGTTACAAGTCAATGTTTTTTTTGCAAGTTTTGCGAGGGATTTTAATTTCTGAGATTCAACTATTTTTTTATTTTTGCAAATATTTTAGAAGTATTATCCTATACTAATAAAAGACAAACATGCAAATTGACTGTACTTTCGCTATGCCTTAAGCCACACCCACCACCCAATCAGAGCGACTATATGCAAATTAACCCAACCAAGATGGCGGCCGGCAGCCACGGAGCTGGAGCGAGCAGGAGGCTTGCTTGCTCTAGTGAT
>NW_005353967.1:11912722-11942181 GCF_000412655.1 Myotis brandtii
GAGGGGTCCCACACTGCAAGAGGGCATAGGCCAGGCTGAGGGACCCCCCGAGTGCACAAATTTTTGTGCACCGGGCCTCTAGTTTATATATAAATAACTAACTTATTAAATACCAAGTTGAAAGGAATACAATTAAATTCTATAATTCAGACTTTTTATTAGTGATGCTTGAATTTTGCAAACCTCGTATGAATTTTTTTTAGCTAATTTTATTTACTAAAAGAATGTGTCATCTTTAAAGTTTAATCTCTCTTAGCATCAGACAGTAATTTGTCTTGCAGAACTGCTGCCTTGCTAAAATGTGTGAAAAATCAGAGATGAGCATGTATTTGTTTTTGTTTTTATAAATATGCCAGGTTAATAAGTTGAGGGAAAGCACTATCGAAATTGTTTATTTCCTTGCATCCACTTATTCTCACTAACAACGGTATCAATTGAGGGTTTGATTTGGCATCAAGAAATGCAACTTAAAAACAGTGGCTTTCATCTAGTGAGAGTCTTTCTCTCCCTGAAGGAAACTGAGGACGGCAGTGCATACCTGAGGAGCTGGCTCCGGGGTTGGCGTTCCCTCCGACCCAGACCTTTCTCCCCTTATTGTCAGCTGCCCTTGGGGTGTGCCTGTCTACCTCACTATGGCTGCCCTGCTTCTGCATGGCCTCTACATTCCAGGCAGGATGAAGGGAACGGGTAAAACTCATGCTCCTAAGTCTGCCGACTAGAACTCCACTTAACCACTGTTTTATTCATGTCACTGGGTGGAACTGTTATGTGGCCATTTCTAGTTGTATAGGAGACCAGAGAATGTTGATTATTTTTTTTTTTAGCTGGACATCTTGCTGTTCTGAAATAAATCAGGGCTCTGCTAGTGAGAAAGAAGGAGACAAGGATATTTGGTAGGCAACTATAATGTGTGTCACCATACCCAATCGAAGGATCTTCAAATACGCCTGTTCAGATCTTTCATGCGTTTGTTGCATCACCTTGGAGATGGAATGAATATTCCCTTTGGTGAGAAGATGGGCTGAAAAAGAAAATATAAATAAAGCCAAAGCAGACATTTGTCTTTTCTCTTAATAAAATTGGGAAATAAAATAGGCTACACAAATACTTTTTTTGAGTTTTTTTATTGTTGATACTATTAGATGTCCCCCACTGCCCATCTCCTTTTCCCACCTCCACCTGCCCCCCTTTCCCTTCCCTTTCTTAGCATTTTAAACTGAAGGGTATATTCTGAAATATTGAGCAAGATGGCATTCCAAGAGCTACGGTCAATTTTAGGTCCACCTCAGTTTTTATTTTGCAAGAAACGGCAGGATGTAATAATATTCTCCATTACAAGCTTGCTTTTTGTCCTATAAATAGCACTTTCTGGATGCTAACCAAACCCAAAGGAAGCCATGCATTATAGGTGGCATTTTTTTTTAGTGGTGGTGGTAATCAAAACAGGTAGGTTTTCCCTATACTGTGTCTAGTATTCAGGGTGGTATTTAGCCTTTAATTTTTTTAAGAGCACCTAACATGTATCTGGGCTGTTCTAGGCTTCGGGGATACAGCAGTGAGGAAAACAGACCAACATCTCTATCCTCACAGAATTTGCAATCTAGAGTGTGAAATGAGCTCTCCATTACCTAATAATTGAGGTTGTTAAAAATTCTTTGGACTGTGACTGCCCTTCAGTTTTGCTTTTGTATCTTTGAAACTTTTGTTGGCTATATGTGAGACATAATGGTTAATTGATTAAGCTATAGTTTTGGATTTCAGAGAGGTGGCACACAGGCAATCAAAAGTTGTGAGCAGAAAGAACACTTTAGAGTCTGTCAGATTATTTCATTTTAAGCTCTTCATTTCACATTTCTATCATGTAAAGTGCCTTAATTACAGAATCCTCTTCTTTTCCTAATTAAATATTATAATACAGTCACGGATTTTAGTTCTTTAGGCACTTCTTTAATGTGTTGAAGAGCACTTAATAGTCTGAACTTGGGGCCTGTAAATAGTTTATTTAAAATTAAGGGGACAGTAGTATTACAAAAGATCTATAGTCAGGTAATTAGAAGGCTAGACATGCTGGATGTCTCTTACTGCTTCCCCTTGTTTAAAGAGAATGAAAAGAAGTATTTGGAAAAAATTCTTCTAGACTGTAGATCATTAGCAGAGAATGTAATTTTTATAAAGAAATATTTGGGTGATCTCTGAAAGATATTTATGCCTCGGCCAGGTGGCTCAGTTGGTCGGAGCTTTGTCCCATACACCAAAAGGATGCAGGTTCAGCTGGGGAGTTAGTGCAGTAATACAGGTGAGAGGGGGTGGTGCCTGGGCCAGCCAGGTGGCAGAAGCAAGGGTGGTGAGAAGTGGCTGCATCCTGGCTATATTTTGAAAGTAGATCCAAGGATTTGCTGATGGACCGGATATAGGGTGTAAGGAAGAAAGGAGACAAGGAGAAGTTCTAAGTTTCTGATCCAAGGAGAATTGAATTGTCATGTACTAAGATGTGGAAAATTGCTAGAGGAGAAGGTGATAAAATTAAGAGTTTGGTTGCAGACATATTACCTTTGATATCCTTATGAGATGGTCAAGTGTAGATATCCAGTAGGCAGTGGGATATAAGAATTTGAAGTTAAGGGGAGATCAGAGCTGGAAATACTAATTTAGAAGTCATTATCATAGAGGACATATTTAAGGACATGGGACTGTTTGAGGATATGAAAGCATTGAGTGTGGTTAGGAGAGAGAAAAACAAAGAAAAGACTTGTCTAAATATTAAGAAGAGGAAAGAAATAGAAACAGATCAGCAGGGAATTCAGAAAATGAAACTTTAAAATGACTAAGTATCTTTAAAGTGTTAAAGGATGAGATTGAGAATTTTGTCAGAGTATCAGAAATTAGAAAAACAACTGGAAATGTTATAACCAGAGGATGAAATAATAAATAAAGAACTTAATGGATAGTTTTAATAGAAGATGGCACTCATTTGAAAAGTCAGCTAAGCATATTCTTAACATATGATCCAGCAATAGGGCTCCAATACCAATCCCTGGGGTTTACCCCTTGAAGTTCTGACTTAACTGGTCTAGGTTCAGACCCCTAGACCATTAGTACTTTATTAAAAACAAACACACTTCACCCTGCCGGTGTGGCTCAGTGGTTGACATTGACCCATGAACCAGGAGGTTGAGGTTTGATTCCCAGTCAGGGCACATGCCCGGGTTGTGGGCTCCATCCCTGGTAGGGGGCATGCAGGAGCCAGCTGATCGATGATTCTCTCTCATCATTAATGTTTCTCTCTCTCTCTCCCTTCCTCTCTCTGAAATCAATAAAAACATTTTAAAAAACAAACAAACACAAACAAACAAACATACTTCAATTATTCCAACTTGTAGCTGTGGTTGCCCTGGCTTTTAAGAAGGTGAGATGAATTCAGCCACTCAGCATTCCCCGCCTTGAGAAGCTTCGTTCTAGGCTTCAGTTTACCGAGACCATGTTTACAAATGTGCCTTGGGTTGTGCCTTTAAGACTTGGCTCATATTTTCATCCTAGATGACTTTGAAATGTGTGTGATGGTAATGATGTTTATCTCTACAGACCCCTAACCAGCTGAACAAAGTATGTATCGTTCTTGTTTCCCCTGCCATATCTGGTAATCTATATTCTGCTGTGTGATTCGCTCTTATGGAACTTCGTAGTCTGGGAAAAAATTGCACAAATCACAACAAATGAATTGCGAGGCCTGCCAAAATCAAATGGAATATTCATTCCTGCACATTTGCTTTTTATGTGACATAAAATGTACAGCCTTTGGGACAGTTGCTCTCACACTGACTGTGTTATGGCAAGGAAAGCTAATTTAGCAGAAAAATTGGCTGGAGTGTCTCCTCTAATAGAAATAAACACAAAACCACTTGAGTGTCTCTTCTTTTCAGGGACTGCTGTTTTTCCATAAAATTTACAAGCCTACAGATCAATACAGAAGCCCCTGTAATTCATGTGGCTGTGACTTTATAATTTTAAATATTATTTCCCCATAAACGAATAGGACTGGGAACTATGAGGCCATTTTAAAATCACAGCATGCAAATGAAATTTAGGAATCAACTTTTGGCATCGTTAGTCAAGGGCCAAATGAGTCAAGAGACATTTATTGCGGTGTAGCAAGTGCTGGGGTTGCATGAAGGGAACACTACCTGTGTGCTCCATACTTTTAGTCCGGGGAATGGGGCTGCTGCTACTAATAGCAAATCCGACAAATGATAATTGAATTTCTGTCCTCCAGCAAGTGGTGATAGGATTTGGTATTCACATTGTCAAAATGCAATTCATTTCCACCTATTCATCTGAATTTGAAAATGGTAAGGGCCAGCTCCATGATTGATCAACAGTGAGACTAGCTTTTAAAACCGTTTCATTTTGGAGTTTGCGTTAACAATTGATGACTTAATTTTTGCCTCATGCATTGAACTTTAGATTGCTTCATTCATGGAATCACTTTCTATTCATTCTGTATTAAGGAAAATCTTCCACTGGAATTCCAACGAGGAGGAAGAGGTTCTCTGGCATCAGTGAGCTGGCCCCTGGCTTTGCACCAAAACCTGGCCACTTAGAGTGCAGTCACAATTGTGCTAATTTGCAACAATTTTATTTTGTATTGACCGCAATTTGAGATGCAAAGAAAGAACAAGAGTTATAATTTTATTTTTGGTTTTTATATTCTGTAAATTAGACATCAGTAGTCATGGTCAGGAAACTTAATGTAGTTAACTCTAAATTTTGAGTGGGATTTATGTATAGTTTGTATCCTGAGAAAGTCTCCTTTACTGCCCTTTTGAGTATTAGCATTACCTTTGTTTAATGACTTGCTTTGACATTTTAGGTCTCTCGCTTGTGGCAAGTACTCCAGATGTTTGAAACCCAATCTCCAAGCTTTTCTTTCCCATTTTTGGAAAGTGTTTGAAAGATGGCTTTTCTGCGTAGGTGGGTCATTTGTACCCATGTAAGAAAGGGCTGGCATAGGTTGTGGGAGATGCCGAGGGAGGGATTCTTAGGGAGAACTAAGCAGCTTTACCACCCATCCTACTTAGTCTCCCAAGACGGGCAGTCTCCTCTGTGAAATGGGACGGTAATAGTACACGCCCCACAAGGGTGTTGTGAGGTCCGAATGTTAATTCATGTAAGAGCTTAGAAGAGTGCCTGGCATGTAGGAAGTGTGGACATGTTCACTGCTATTGGTTTGATATCATTTTGTTTAAGAGAATCTTCAGGAATCTAGACTTACTATATTAAGAAAGCTGTCCATGCCTGTAAAATATGGTTTGCTTAATATTCAGAGGTAGTAGGAGGAAGAAGCTGGGGGAGGAGGAAACGTAGCCTTGGCCAGATTTAATCACCAGCTGCTGGTTGCTCAGAGACTAGGAATGGGAGACGTTAGCCGAGCTGTTGTGGCAGAGAGGGGAGGAATCCCGTGGGAAAGATATCTGAAAGCTACCCCAGACTTGCAGAGGAAAAAAAGGCAGGAAGTGTCTGAAAGCCCTAGGAATTAAGAACTCAGTGGATATAGTGAGAATGCAGCATCCATAGAATAATTTCCTTTACTTAAGTCTCATTCTAGTGCCTGTATAAAAATTGTTAGAGGAAAACTGGAGAACCAGCATGAGAGAATGTTTTGCTATCCAGCATCTGTTACATCTGCTGAGATTTCAGAGAAGCTAGTCTTGAAGAGATAAAGGGTAGTCTTCTCTGGTGTGCCCTGGGGCTGAGTTGCTCACATTCTAGCATTCTAGAAAAGTGCTGCTAGAATGGGTGCTCCTGGTGGGGAGAGGGCGTCATGCAGATCAGTTGTTAATGTGAAAAGTATCCGTTTTCACATAGTCTTTGTTTCTTTGTGAGACTGCCTGGCTAAAGCATGGCTGGGCTGCTTGGGGTGGGGCCCGAGTTGGGAACGGTGGTTGAGAGAGGGAGCTGGTGAGGTTGTGTACGAGGATTGTAGAATGTCGTATTAGTTTGGAGATTCTCTCCTTGGACTCAGCAGTGGTGGGGGTGATAGGGAGCAAAGACCCGGAGAGCAGGAGTGAGCCAAGGCTGGCAGCTGCCTGGGCTGGGCACGCTGGCAGGTGAGGGGAGTGTGGACCTGAAGTCATTGTGTGGAGAGGGTGTTGGAAGTGATTCTGCACAGTGCCCATCGGGAGGACAGGAACTTGTTGAGGGCTTGAGAGCTCTGCAGGCACCAAGAAGAACGATTCCTGGAATGAGTGAGCTAGTACAGTGGGGAGCATGAGGGAAGAATTATACTTTTGGCCTCGGTTACTGGTGTCGGCATTTGAAAGAGGGCGACATTAGGGTTGCGCCCCGAATGAAGAATAGAAGTTTGCCAGGAGACAAGGGGGCAAAGGTAGAGGTAGAGGACACAAGCTTATCCCCCGAGTGCGGGCTTGCATGTCTGCCCAGCATTTAGGGAGCAAGGAGAAGTGATCAGAGATGAGCCTGGGAAGCCAGGCGACTGCTGGGACATGTGGGGCTTTGCAGTGCCTTGTTCGGGGTTTGCTCGTTTACACTGCGGAATTGGGGTGATTCCCAGGGAAGGTGTGGCAATTAACCTTCTGCACTATGTGGTTATAATTTCTGTGAAGCTATTACAGAAGTTGACAGTCCTGTGTGTCCTGATCTTATTCAAAAGCAAGTATAAGAACAATTGCTCCAAGGTCAGATATAAATGGCTGTTGGAACAACTGTTATTTAGAATTACTCATGGCTCCCTGGATTCTTCTCCAGTGTGTCTGCTTGGCCATGTGCGGGTCTCAGTTTTAAGAAACATATAATTAAAATCTTTACTTTTTTAAATACAGTTATATTAATTTAATAATTTACCAAGCCCTAATCTTTGCTTTACTTTGTCCCGGGGGGAGAGGGGGATCACTTCTAACAGAGTTTGTTATAAATCAGGACTCCCTGGAAGCCACTTAATTATTCTACCTGCTGCACATAATCTGTCATCTTATTACCATATTTTGGATAAAACATGCTAACTAATGAGAAAGTTTTGGCTGGAGAAATCTCAGAAAAACTTTGAATTGAAGGTGTATAGAAAATTAAGCGAAGTATTTTTTATTTTTCATTGAGGCTTGCACCCAGCCGATGTCACTAGAACTATTTTGTACTGATCTCCTAATAAGGAGAGGCACAGGATCCCTTCCAAAGAAGATGAAGGGCTACTCTTAGAGAAGGAAGTATGCAATTTTTTTGCTCTTTTGAAATGGAAAAGGTGACATAAAGATGTTAACTTGAAATTTTTGAACAAACCCCAAACATTACTCATGTACTGCGCTTGCCTGGGACAGTCCCCATTTTCACTTGTCTCAGCATAATTATTAATAGCGCCCCTTTCACGCTAAAATGTCCCAGTTTGGAAAGATAAATTATTTGGTCACTTTACCCATACACAGGCCTACCTCCCTGGCACAACTATTTTTACTTTGTTTGTTGTTACTTATACTTTGACCAAATGCATTGCTCTCATAGTGTGCATGCCATCTCATAGTCTTTGCCACCTAATACTGTCTTATAAATATTTTTCTATATTGCTGCATAGTTCCTGTGTTTTTTCATTGCTGTTGTATCATTTAGGAACACAGTTAGCCAGAACTCAACTCATAGTTTCTTACCCAGTAAGGATTTTGTTTATTTTACTCAACAAAAATGTAGACATAGATGGTCTCGGACTGCTTAAGGACATTAGAGACACTGTCTTCCCATTCCGCCTTCTTTAGGGTAAGGTTTTTATCTTGCCTCATTTCAGTCATTGCCTCTATTTCCAGTGGGAAGACGGAAGGAACAAAAGAGGCCCTGCCAGCTAAGTCTGTTCCCTAGGGCACTCCTGTGAATGTCTCATTGGCCAGTAATAGATCCCATGCTTACCCCTACTCACAAGAGTTTCTGGGAAACTTTGAAAGGCTATGTTAAAGGATGACAAGGAAGAAGGGGCTATAAATGGTCACCAGTCCACAGTCTACCACAGCTGTAAAAATTCTTTTGTTTGATGGGGAAGTGTGGTTTTTGGAATAATAATTTTCTTTCAAGAGTTAACCATGCCACACTGCTAATAACCCTGTAACATCCATGACTGAGCAAGAATTATGAAAAGTTAAATTGAGTTTCCTCAAGTGTGGTCCAGTGGATTTTACACAATGTCCAACTTAATTTCCCCCCTAATTTCATTCTGAAAAGAAAGCTAACTGATTCAGCAACTGTTTCAAGGGTGTGTGTTTCATTAGCTTAGATTGTGTTAAGCATGACCAACCCTACAAGGTACTTAATGTCATTAAAATTTGGAAAACATGCTGTTTAATTTTTAAAAGCATCTTATAATCTCAAATATCTTACGTTGGCAAACCGATTTTAATTTCTCCCATTTTTAGCTGAATTAGAAACTCACCAAAGATGTGCATGAATATTTTAATTCCTTCATCTCCTTTTAAGTGCCTTAATTTTGTTTGATGTAAATACACAATGTGTTTTATGATACCTGATGCTGCTGTGAATCCAAACCATGTTCTGTTGATGTTGGCTGCAAGTCATGAAATATAATTGAATTACACAGACCTGGGTTTTAGCTTGTGTATATTTGTGCATAGCCTTCCCCAGCTCCCTTTCTCATTCCCAAGGGAAGATTGCCCCTAACCATGGATGCCTGGGAAATAGAATATTTTTGCAAGTTGAAAGTTTTATTAGATGATATGTTCTTCCTTTTTTCTTCCTCCTCCTTTTATCCCACGGTCAATTCATATTTTCTCCTATCCCCTACAGGCCGTCACTTTCACTTTAATGTGCATCTTTTTTAGTTCAATAAGCTATTGTAAAATAAGTATCATAAAAATAATGCATCTGGATTTTATGTTTTATTATATTTTATATTGCATCTATTTATATTATTTGCATCTTTAAATATTCTATGTCCCCAAGGATGATGGAATAAAGTAGAAAAGAGAAAGGATACATAATATTTTAAACTTCGTGTAATATAAATCTTTTCTACTTTTTTTCCACCCCATACAGTATTTCTAAGATCAATTTCCTATTGCTCTGTGTATACGTAGTCTGTGTTTCCAGCTGTGCCTGGGCTGCATCTACCATAGTTTACTTATCTACTTATCACAGATGGGCACTGAGGCTGCCCCCTGACCACGCCCAGCATTTTCCTCCTGCTTCCTGTAACCCTGTAATGGTATGGCGGTCTTTCCCCCAGGCCTCTCTTATGTGCCCTGGGCACACCTTCACATTTTGTTATTTCCTTGCTCATTTGACCTTGGGAGAGGTGCACTTGGCAGCATGGTGATCAGTGTCAGGGGCCAGCTTTATCAGAGCAGCCTCACCCAAGGCCAGGGGCCTCCACAAACAATGCTCCAATGGGCATCCCTGTCCATGTTGCCTTATGGGTCTGGGAGAGAATTTCCATGGGACTTACAGATAGAAGGGGAATGGTTGGGTCATGGGCTAATGCTACACATCTTTTTATTTCAGTAGGGTCTGAGTGCTCTCTGTGGTGGTCACACAGGCACAGTTCCCCTGGCAGTTGCATGAAGTTTCCCCAGTCCCCACATACCTGTCTGCACCTGATATCTTCCAGCTTTCTGATATATGCCAATCTGATAGGTGTAAAATAGTAACTCTTTGTTCTAATGGGCTTTTCTCTGACTAATTATGTGTTGAGCGTGGCATCAAATGCAATATTTCGTGTGTGTGTCTCTTTAGTAAATTGCTGGCTCATATCCTTTGCTCTTTTTTCTATTGGAGTTATCTTTCTTTTGTTAATTTGTAGAGGTGTTTTTTTTTATATATTGTAGAAATGAGTCCTTTGTTATTTTTCTACATTAAGAATATCTGCTTACATTTTCTCAGCTGTTTATTAAATTTGTCCATGTGTCCTTCTTTAGACAGAAATTCTCATTTTTTGGTGTTATCATTGTTTTTTGCTGTTGCTTTTGTTTTTGTAGATTCCTAGGCCACCAACCTTGTTCATTTCTTTTTATGGTGTTAGATTTTCTAAAAGCATTTATCATATCTTAAGTTTGAAGAAACATCATTTTTACTTGGCACCTTTGGAAATCACTGTGCCTCTCTGATGCATAAATTTTTTAAAATATATTTTATGGATTTTTTACAGAGAGGAAGGGAGAGGGACAAAGAGTTAGAAACATTGATGAGAGAGAAACATCGATCAGCTGCCTCATGCACACTCCCCACCGGGGATGTGCCCGCAACCAAGGTACATGCCCTTGACCGGAATCGAACCTGGGACCTTTCAGTCCGCAGGCCGACGCTCTATCCACTGAGCCAAACCGGTTAGGGCTAAATTGTTATATTTTATCTATTGGAACTATAATGGTCTAGATTTTTTTAAGATCTGCAGGCAGAGTATTTTAAACCTAATTGAAATAGAAGTTGAAAGTTTTAGCTTGTCTTATGGGTTTTGAGCCTCCATCTTTCATTAGCATAACAAAGTGGTCATCCTCATGAAACTGTACCTTGCATTTTTATGTTCAGTTAGAATTTTAAAAACAGCATTATATAGTGGAAGGCTCTCTAGATTACATAAAGTCTGAAAAAGTCATGAGATAGAAAAGTATATTAATTTAGCCTTGCTTCCCCAGAAAAGAACTTAGGTATATAACGTGAAAGCTAAAACTTGACAAGAATGTGGCTAGCAATCAAGTCATAGAATCGGATGTTCTCTTAAAAACAGGAATGGATATACTGCTGGGGGTTTTGAGAGTCTAAACTTGGGAAGGATGACTGGGGAATACAATGTTTTATTGACTGTGCTGGAACAAAGTGTCATGATGAATTTTAGGTGGGGAGGGGAGAGATGAGAGGTTTTAAGAGAGTGTCTTCTTTTTTACTACATCCAGAGGGCAACTACCTGCCTAGTTTGTTGTGAGAGAGTTTTTGGACCCTTGTGGTCTAAGACCACTTAGCTTATTCCAAGAAAGAGCACGGAGATACAAGCCTATTTCTTGGAGTGTCTAAATTTTTGGTTTGCTTATGCTTCTTTATTACAGAGAATGATAGGGTGGAAAGGGCAAGAACTAACTTGGTAAGAGGGATCAGAAACCTAAGATGAGTGAGAAACTTGGACAAAAGCACCTTTTGGTATAAATGAGTCTAGATTCTCTGTTTTGGATGAATTACATCCCAGTGTCCCGAAAAAACCTGGAGATGGAATTTCTAAACTTAGATGCGACCTATTTTTCCTGCTGGGGAGTGAGAACGGTGCCAGGAGTGGAGATAGTGGTGTCTAATTTTTAAAAGGGATAAGAAGGGAATTTTTCCACATTGGTATTGTCTCTAGGCAGAATCCTAGACTGATTCATTGATATATCATGAGACTGTTATCAGTAAAGCATTCTTGGCCATGGCCCACAGAATCCGATTCTGAATAACTTCTTCAAAAAAGTATTGAGCATGTTGATGGGAAGACTGGAAGCCTGTCTCAGGAAATGGCAGGCAACCAGGGAGGCCAGGTTGCTAAACACACAGCCAGCCTATGCTGAGGGAAAGGGACTGTCAGAAAGCTGCCCTTGGGGCCCGCTACTAAACATCCACTGCTGGGCTCTGCCAGCAATACACATTCTGCATTCTGAACCGCCCTGGCTTCTCTATGCTCCAGGCAGAGTCCTGCATAGACACAGCTGCTTGCTGAGCTTCAATAAGTCCATGCTCTAGTTGCCGGTGGGAGAATATGCATAGATTTAGCTCCCTTTTACTTTTCTTAGAAGAAGGTGAAGTTTCCCCATCTCTCCCAAGTCTCTGTCCCTTGGTAGAACCCTCAAACACAGGAAGCGTGTTCAGAAATTGGAGAGCCCATGGGAACTGTAAGTGGTCACTATGGCGCTCAGAGGAAAAGAAGAATGCCAGTGAGAAATGGCATGGCTAACGGGCCATTCATATCCCATGAAACTCATCCTTATGGATGGGATTGCTTAGTTAGAATGGTCCAAAACAGTTACTCCTGAATTTTAGAAAGGCCTTTGCTAAACTTCCTGACAAGTCTCATGTACAAGTCACACTGATCGGACAGTATTTTTGACCTCAAAAACCATTGGGTAATGTGAGCAATGCCTTGAGGCAAATCAAGTGGGGAGAGCCTGGGCTCCTTAGTGACCTGGCCAGGAATATCAGAGGAGAGAACATCTAGGGACGCTCATCAAGTCTGCTCTTGAAGTTAAGTGGGACGGGATAGTGAGTGCACTGGGAACAGAGTGACTCTAGCAGGATGAAATGTAATGGGGAATAAATATTACATCTTGTTCTGAGGTTATGAGCAGCAGCTTCATTTTGTGATGGATGAGGAAGTCCCCTCTGTGCAGCGTCAAAGCGAAGATGTCACTAACCTTTAGTTGAATGGGAGCACTATGTACATCGGTAGTTCGATGTCTTAAAAAACACTCTTCAGGTGACCTACCGTGTGTTAGTGAAAATAGAGTGTCTATCCCAGGGGAGAGATTTTCCCGATTTTCTGTGTGGAACAGATGACATATGTGGTCATCAATTCTGGCCACACTCAAGAATGCCTCTTTTTTTTTTTTTTGTAGAGAGTGACCATAATGCAAGCTGATATAAACGCCTGGCATCTGAAGGGCAGAGGAAGGACTGATTGTTCCCTTGGAGACCTGGGAGACGGGGTAGGGTTGCTATTTGCAGATACAGGCAGGTATCTGGAAGCAGCATCAGGTGGCATAGAGGGTGAACTAAAGGCAGTGGATGTTAGTTCCAAAGCTGGAGTTTTCTCACACCAAGAGCTGGCTACAGCTTGAAGGGCAATAGTAAGATGCATGTCACTTGTGACCACTCATTGTGACCAATGAGGCGTTTCACGAGCATTTTTGCCCATATTACTCCCGCGGGCCTTAAGATTCCCTGATTGTTGAAGCTTCCCAAAGCGCTTTCTTCACAAGGCTATTGAAAATTTTATTATCTGCATGAGGCTGGTGAAAGACTCAGAATAGCTTTCAGATCTGGGAATATTAATTCATCATAAAGCTGGAAGGGAAGGTCTTAATAAAGAGTGACATGAGATGATAAATATTTGATTTGAAGAGGTAGGATCCTAAACCAATCGGCAGAGCACTTGCTGAGAAGGAAGTTTTTTCTTAATTGGCACCAGGCTGCCATTACACAAGTGGCAGCTCTTCAGGAGGCTCGTAGTTTTCACATTAACGGGGTTTTACTTTCAACTTACTTCCATCCTTTAAGGTGTCAGTGTGTTGGAATTGCCTGGCTGATGAAGTAAATTCTGAAGATAATTGTTATGGGAGTTTAACTTGCCAGAGACCTAGACAAGTCTCTTTCATACTTTAAAACATATAAACAAGTTGCAAAATAATGGCTCTGTCAAGAAAATTACATCTTGATTCATCATCCAGTGTTGGGAGTTGGGCTAAAGAGTTTGCTCATCAGACATCTCCTTTTTGAAGGTCATTTAGTGGAGGAGCAGCTTGTAGGGTTTTGTATGCTTCATACCTGCATTGCTCGTGATGCTCCGAATGAACATCCATGAGTGCCTCCTGCACCCATTATTGTGACTGAGGACTTCTGGCGCAGATACCCAGAATGGAAATAAAAATTTTTAAAAGTGGTGGTGTTTTTAAGGTTTTGGGCCTTGATGATGCAAACAAGTGCCTGTGTCTTCTCCAGCAGTAATATTTATTGAGAGAGATTAACATAAAAATAGCTAGCTTGCAGCACGATTTGAAAATTACAGCCTTGTCAAGGATCCCCAAGTTATAACGGCTGGAGATGTGCAGACACTGCATTGGAGAAGTCGGTACTCATCCCTGTATTAATTTCACTCCTTTGACATTTCTCCTTCCCATTCTGTAATCTCTCTTTTAGGTTATTGTTCCTGGATAATGAAAGACCATCTGAAGATAAACACTGCCGGTTCTCCATTTGGGGTTTGCTCAAAGTGTATGCATTTGTTCATTTATTCAAAATGTGGTCAGTATTTGAGTGCCTACTGTGTGTCAGGGCAGCAGTGGTGATTAAAAAATAATTTAGATCTCGAGGCTAGTAAAATTAGAAAAGGAATTCTGATCTCTGTTTTAGCTGCTTTGCAAAGGGAGCTTGGGATGCCCAGAGGAAGGGTGTCTGTCTGGGGAGATCTTCCAAGGAAGGGCTGTTTGAGCCCAGTCTGGAAAGGTGGGTAGAAACCAGCCAGGCACACTTAAGAAAGGGTAACCCAGTGGAGAGATCAGAGCAGCATCTGCAGAGGTTTGGAGGAGGAGGAGGAGGAGGAGGAGGAGGAGGAGGGAGAGTCAGGAGATGCCACTGGCAAGGATACAGTTTAAACTTGAGGGTGGGGCTCTTGCTATGTAGTTCAATCAGAATCACCCGATGAACTTGTTGAAAGTGTAGGTTCCTGGACCCCCACCCCCCACCCCCGCCCCGCCTTCCCTCAGATAAGACTCTCTGGAGGTGGGGCCAAGTGTATCTGATTGTGACATCTGACAGTTTGCGAGCCCTCTTCTGTGGGAGTTGGGGCATTGAACAATGTAAAGCAGGTGAGTGCCATGGTCAGAGTAGATTTTAGGAAGGTTACGCTGACAGTGGAGATAGATGAAAGTGATTGAGACTCCAGGCAGACTGGATATTGTGATAGCTCAGGAGAGAGAGGAGGGCAGGAGTTAAAGCAGCAGTGGCTTCAGAGAGGAGGGGGCAGATTTACAGAGTATGTAGGACCTAGAATTGGCCAGATGCAGTGATCAAATAGATGAGGTGGAGTGGGGTGAGCTCCTGGTTTCTGGTAGATATCAGGGGGCCTTTGGGTTCAGAGAGATGCTCCAGGAGCCCTATGGCAGGAGCCATGCTGGGGCAGGGCGGGCTCCGAGCATCTTCCGGGTAAGGTTTGCCCTCTCTGCTTTCCTAACTGAGGAGAGAAGCAGTTAGAAGGCCTATGTGTAGACCCCTCAGAAGAGGAGGCTTGGTGAGGTTTTTTCTTTCCAGTTGCCTTAACCTCTTACCCCTCTTCCTTCACCACTGCTGAATTTTGATAAACATGTCAATCTTAAAGCAAACGTGTTGTAGGACATGCACCCAAAGTTACACTGGTCCAGTGATTCTAAAGACAGGGGAGTGGTAGGCTTCTCGGCAGGGTTGCCGACTTTCCAATGTTGGGGAGGCCATTAACTCTGCACGTTGGAGTGTGTACGCTCTCCCTGTGGCCCTGCAGCAGGTGCGCGGGCGGCTCTGTGCAGGACTGTCGTTTGGGTCTCACCTTGACTGATGCTGTTGGGCTGCTGATGGAATTCATTGTCCTCCAAAGCCCATATTCTGACTCACTAAGCTCAGTGTGGGCTATTTTCTTCACGTTATTTTATGTTTTATTATGTCCTCAGGATTTAATGTTTGATATTACTTCCATATTATTTTTCTATTACACACAAATTTACGAATTCCCTGAGTCCCCTTTGGTAATGACTGATCATGTGCACCTTGAGGAAGGAAGCACCTTCCATCCTTAACAGAGATCCAGGCTTAATGGTTTGGATCGGGCCTCTGGCATCAGTCGGAAACGGTGTGTTTACATTGAAGGCTGAGCCGGGAATGCACTTTGCTGTGAACCTGGGTCCCTTTCGGTGTATGAGTTCCTGACCCATACTGGAGAGATGCACTAAATTGAGGCAGAGTTCTGTTGACTTTTTTGGTAGGATTCACTGGTTTGTAATCAAATGTAATTGGTTGTCTTAGAAGGAAACAAGGGAAGAGCGAGGTAGCAGATGCTAAACCCGTGTGTGGGCTGTCATTCACTGTCCTCCAGGGTGCCCCTGATCGAATTGACAGTCCCCTCCATGCCTGCTGCCCGCGCCCTCCCTCGGGAATTAAAGAGGGAATGAGAATGTCAGTTCAGCATCTCGCTGAGAGCTGGTGCTAACCTTAGATCTTATTTTAGGGCAAGGCCTTTCCCCTCCAGTTTCCTTAGTCCCTATTAATTCAGACGCTTTATTTACTGAGCAAACAAGCTGTGATTTCACAGAGAACACTGAACAGGTGCTGTGCTTCTTGGGGGGTGGGCAGCTCTTAGGTTTTCCTCTATTCTTTGTGGTGTCACACCCCCACCACCCCTCAGAAGGCTAAATCTGAAGTAGAAAAAAAATCAAGACCACAGTGATGCAGTGGTCTTGATGGAAGCTCTTTTCACCTGAAAGGTCTCCCAGGAGCCTTCTCCAGAGAAGGAGTGCCCTTGACCTGGAGCAAGTGCACTGGAAGCTAAATGCTCAGTCTGAGGAGCCTAAGTGCATGGGCCCTGCCACCTGGGCCAGGTGTTGACACCTTCTGTGCGGGCAGCTTGCACCTCCAACCTCCCAGTCAAGGTGCCAATGCCTTTCGCCAGGGGGATCATGGCAGAGTATGTTTTCTTCAATTCCATGAGGTACGAACAACCTGATGTTCCCCAATCCAGTTCTCCCTTATCTCTTCATGAAGAGGCCCACACATATGCATAGCAAAGGTGCTAACTTTGAGAGTTCATGACGCTAAATGTACAGGTCTATTGGGTTTACTATCAAAAGCACGTTCCACAGTCACAGTATTTCCAAGCTAGAAGGGACCCTCAGAGATCACTTCCGGTCTCCTCATTTCACAGAAAAAGAAAGACCCAGAGAGTTCGATTGACTTGCCCAGGTACTGTCACTTCTCAACAAGAGGGTCGGGACTTAAACCCAGGTCTCCAGCTCTTTATCTAAAATTGCTTCCCCAGCCGCTGGGCAGGGGTGACTCATGTCCGTGTTTGGTCCGGTGTGGCCTGAGCTGCCTGCAGCAGATCACCTGGGACCCACGAGAATGCAGGTTTCTGGGCCCCGCTCAGGAATGACTGAGTCAGCATCCGGAGGGGTTGGGCTCGGCGACCTGCATCTGAAACAGACTTCCCAAGTGACTTTTGCCACGCTGATGTTTGAAAACTGCTGACAGAAGACCCTGGGATTTAACTTTGGCTCTGACCTTCCCTTGTTCAGTCGCAGACTTAATCCTGAACGTGCTTCTTTGGCCCTAATTGCTTTATATTTGTGCTTCTCACACTAAGGGGCCCAGCTTTGCTGATGGGAGGGAATTGCAGGTGGGGTCTGGATGCTTCAGGAATGGACTGTGGTGGTGACAGTGCAGTCATTTGACGCTGATCTCCCTGTACCTCTGTCTTCTCTCTTCTCCCAAACTGCCTCTTCATGAAGCAACAACAGCAAACTTATTTTCAATTGTCACTGCTTTCCTGTATGTCTCTTCCTCTCAATGGCATTCTGTACCCACCCTTACTCTACACCCCCAAATAGTGTTACCATCATCAACTCCTCCACTTGGGATTGTTCCCAGGGGATGGGTGATGTTGGGTGAAGCCTCAGTTAAGGTGACTGGTAATTTAGGATTATATGGGAGACTGGGATAGCGGGACAGTCTGTGTGTGTGTGTGTGTGTGTGTGTGTGTGTGTGTGTGTGTGTGATTTAATTGCGTTTATGTGTAGACAGGTATCAAGGCTTCACTACAGATCATAACCATGCTTGTTCCCTGACCTGTATGAAAGCATCTGGTTTGGACCGGTCTGTGCTGCTCCCTACTTATGCAGGGACAGAAGTTTTCAGGGTGCCCAATAGATACATCAAAGCCAAGAGTGGGTATGAGTGGACCCACAGTCCAGGAAAGGATTAGAAGGTGTTAGGACGTGCTGGCCTGGTGAGCTTGGTGCCTGAACTATGGGGTCACTGAGGTTAATTTCACCAGCATTTTCATTAATCCCAGTTATAGTGTAAGTGCTTTCATAGGCTATGAGTTCCAAAAGGACAACGTGAGGAATCACCTGGACAGGAAAAGTTTTCACACGTGAAAGGTGCTATGTCACTGCTGATGCTATAGCAGTGAATTACATCAAGAGAGAAGCTAAAAATAAAGGTGAATTCTGTTTAGTTTGGGCTCTGGAGTCAGACCTGGTATGAGTTTCAGACCGCTGTTTGACTAACATTATAACTGGGAAAAGAGAACTATAGTGGGCCTATCTCTTAGAATTGTTAAATTAGACAGTACAGAAAAGAATTGGGTATAGTGACTGGCACAGAGTAACAAGGGAATAGATGTTACGCATTATTATTGCCCAGGGGGGAGCGAGTGCCTTTGGTAATAACCTGCTTATCTGAAGAGGTAAAAGGCATTGGCGGGGGGGGGGGGGGCAATAATTGCAAAGGAAACAAAACCATCTGGTTTTATTCCCTCAAAAGCCAACCTTCAAGAGGTTTTGTTTGTTTGTTGGATTCTAGCTTGTTCGTTGGCTGTTGGTAATGGAGGAGTGAAAGATGGAGAAGGGAGGGTGGGGCCTTTGGGGGGAAAGGAGGAACCCCTAGCGGAGACCCAGCAGCCGAGGCTCACCTTGATTGGAAAACGAGATCCCGAGTCTTAGAAATGGGCCTTCACTTCCTTCTCACGATGAGCAGCTGCCTCTCTGTCCCAGCACACAAGCTGCTCTTCTCCAGGGTCTTAGCACCTTCATTCTGGCTGCCATGTAAGAGATTAAACTCCCTAATTTCCACCCAACTCTAGCTATGAAGTTAACCCTTTGGTATCACGTAGGCTGAAGCAAGAAGACTATCACCATGAGAACTGACATTTGGATGCCCCTTTTTTATTTCTTTTGACCATTATTCTGGTACTTTGGAGCCTTAGATACTTTCTGCTAGTGGGGAGCACTGGTATTTAAAAGGTGTAGGTATCCAGAGACGTAGAAGCATGGAAGAGACCGACGAATTTCAGAGAGAAGGCAGGGGTGGTGGGGTGGTGGGGCGTGATTAACCTGGGAACTTATGTGCGTTTATGCGTTGCCCATGGATACAGACAGTAGAGTGGTGAAGGCCTGGGATGGGCGGTTTTGGGGTCAATGGGAAAAACCCCCAAACAAACAAAGGAGACATCTGTAATATTTTCAACAATAAAGATTAAGAAAAAGGTACAGGTAGTAGTGTTTGCCAGATTAACCTATCTTCAAACTGCTGTTCTTACGTGTACTGTCCTATTCTCTCTCAGTTGACTAGCCTTCGCGCCTTTCAGCTGGGATCAGGGCTGATGGGTCCCTAAAAGCAATAAAAGAAGATTGTTCCCAGGGAGACTTGCTTAGCATGCTAGCACACCTTGGCAGACTTCCCTGGTCAGCTGTGCATACCTAAAGGCCATGTGCCAAATATGTGTTGGGTGGCCTGCCTGAGGCTGGGATGTGGATTGCCCCAGAGCGAGCTGGACCCCTGGGGCACATCCTCCAGCTCCCTATCTGGCTCTGAGATAACTGGTGGGTCAAGATTGAATGTCAGCTTCCCCTTGGCACTGTGAGGTGTACTGACCTTTGATGCAGAACCTGGTATCACATTGGCTGGGAACTGAGCATGCTCTTCATGATGAAAGAAAAGTCGGAGTGGAGCCAGGGGTGTGAGCTGGGAAGACAGATATTACACTTGGGAATCGCGGTATCGGAGCACACAAGTCTTGAGTGGTTTTCATCCTAATCTCTTGGATTTTGGAGAAGAGGCTTGGCTGCCTTAAGCACTAACGCAGCGGCCTGTTTGAGAAGGCAGTGGGTCAGTGGGTTCTGTGCCACATCTGACGAAAGTGAGGCGCTTGCTCTGCTGAGACAGTTTCAACATCTTTCCATCTAAATAGGGCACAGATCAGGGTGGCCAGCCTGCCTGTCGCACTTGAGTCTAACGATGAAACTGGAGGAAAGGGGAGGAGTCTGTTGCACAAGCACTGTGGGGAAAATGGAGTCATTTCTTGAATATTTCAGCTATACCGGGAGCTTTTTTTTTTTGGTTTTCTTTTTTATGTTCTGCTCTCAAAGAGCACTGATTAATTATTCACAGACAGATAAGAATTAAGAATTTCATTTGAAACAATGGTGGGTTCAATTTAACTGTGTTTGGAAATCAGATGTATACTTTTCTCTGGAAGGAATTGAAAAATACATGTATGCATACATATTCACGTGAATGTGGGTGTGGGTGCATGTATATGTTTTATACACACACATTTGGCCAAAAGACAGGGTTGAAGAAGTTGCCTAAAGGGCTAGTTGCCAGTAGCATGTCTAATTAGTCACACATATAAAATTTAAAAATGGCTTTGTCAATTGTGAGCAGAAGGAGTTTTCATTTCCATGCTGGTGTTCCTGGAAAGAGTAAGGGCTGGCAACGTTGAGGGTTTCTAGAAGAAGAGGGAGAGGAAGAGCTATGCACAGGGCCCACTTTCTTGACGGTTTAGAAAAGCTGCAGAGAGCCAGTGTTTGTGGGTGTTGAGTCAGCACCAGCTGATTCTTGCTGGAGATAAAGGCCATGAAGTTGGCCTCTGGGACTCAACTGGTTCTTACAGTGTAAGAACAAGAACAAATGGGTGTGGGCATGTGTCCTTAACTAAATAATAGCTACACACATGGGTAAGCAAGTCTGCACAGATAATCCGGTAAATGATAAAGCAGTGATGGCGAACCTTTTGAGCTCGGCGTTTCAGCATTTTGAAAAGCCCTAACTTAACTCTGGTGCCGTGTCACATAAAGAAATTTTTGATATTTGCAACCATAGTAAAACAAAGACTTATATTTTTGATATTTATTTTATATATTTAAATGCCATTTAACAAAGAAAAATCAACCAAAAAAAATGAGTTCGCTTGTCACCTCTGACACGCGTTTCATAGGTTCGCCATCACTGCTATAGACCCTTCCTTTCTCTACATTATCATCACATCATTAACATTTCCCAGGATTGCAAAGATAAAGCATAGCATTCTTATTCACTAAGGGACTTAAGAGTCACACTTATTGAATATTTATATCATCCATTCTAGCTAATTCTTTTATGGTAAGACCTCACAGTGGCCTATATGGGTTGACTTCCTTTTGAGAAGGCTTATCCATTTTTATTTATTTATTTATTTTTACTAACCTCTACCGTTCTTTACTGTCCTCAAAAGCAATATTTCTCTCTGTCTTTCACTCTCTCTTCCACTCTCCTTAAAAATCAATGGAAAAATATCCTTGGGTGAGGATTAACAAAAAGAAAAAAGAAAAATCATTGATAAAATAAGATAGTGGATAGTAAAGAAAAATTCCCCTACAGAATGGCCGTGGGTGAGTGTATCGTAGAAACAGCGAGATTCATCCTTTGTTTCATCGTGGAGAACTGTGTTTGGGAGAGGGATCTGATCTCCGTGTCCATCACTACAGAGGGAGAATGTCCTTTATACTGAAGGTTTCTGTAGAGGAAAGGGTGATGCTTGATTCCATCAAAGCACAGAGGTTAAAAATGTGGGCACTAGAGCCAGACCACCTGGGCTAAAGTCTTGGCCCAGCAGTAGTTTTGTGATCTGGGGGGTACTACTAATCTCTCTAAGCCTCAGTTTCCTTACCAGTAAAATGGGATTAATCATGTTACTTAACCTTATAGTGTAGTTATAAGATTAACTGAATTAATATGTTTAAGTGCTTAGAACAGTACCCAGCAGAATAATCTGAATTTAACAAATGTTAGCTATGAGTCGTTACTACTGCTATTATTATTGTTATTATGTTATTTTTATAGCTGTGTGCACTTTCAAAAGTATATGAAATTTTTATAATAATGTCTTTTTCTGAGTAAGCAACATGAAGATTTGTAATGAATTTACTAATTTGGAGATTTAAAAATTAGATAAAAAATTTGTCATGAAAGTAAAGCTATTTTAATAAGATTTCAAGGAAGGCCTCCGGTTTATAGTTCTGTCATGCCCCTGCCCAGGAGTTTTCCCCCCATATTAGCTCTGCTGATAGGCGGGGACTTAACAGCAGCACATTTCACAACATCAGAATTCCAGCTGCATGCTTCAAGTTGGGCAGCTTCTTCATTAGCCCGTATTCAACTCTTCCCTATGAGTCTTTCCCCCTCCCACCCTTCTTTTATGTACTTTATTTAAAAATTATTTTGCATACCCCAGCTTCTCCCCACTTCATTTAAATAGTCTCCCCTATCCCAGCCTTGTAGGAGCTTTTAGTGGTCAAGAATTATAGCATCTATATTTTTTATATTGCCAAATAACTTAATTTGGTACCTTATACATAGACAGTGTTTATACAAAGTAATGTATAAGCATTTCAACTACACTTTTTCTTTTATTGCTAGAGGTTTTAAATCGATTGCTTTTTGTAAGATTAAAGTCAAGTGTGCAAAGAATGTTCTTTCCTAAAAATATGAATTTTTTAGCCGATTGGTGGAAATCCTAACTTCAGTTACCTACCTGAAGTTGATTTTGTAACTTTCTAGTTTTCTAGCAGCTATTTTTTTAAAGGCAAAACTGACTTTAAAACAATGATACTAAATTCAATTGATATTCTAATTCAAATGAAAACCCTTTTGCTTATAATATCTGTCATTTTTGAAGGCCATGCAGCAGTTTTCCAGGTGCATTTGTGTGGCACCAAACATTAGCTTGTGATTATACTGCATAACTAGCCACACGGCCCTCGTGTCCAAATCTTATGTCCACCAGAATTGTCAGACTTTTCTAATGTGGCGCCAACCTCTGGCTTGGTTGGACGTTAATGCAGCATGACTCACTCCCCAGTTAAGTTCATACGAGCTTCACATTCATTTTTTAGCACAGTTCCCACTAGGTGCAGATGTCTCTGCCTCGGAGCATGTCCATGCCAAGTAGACTAAAGGGGAGGACCTATTTCCAAGAGCCTTATAATATCAGTGACACTGGCCACATCAGTAAGGGTGACTGCAGCTTTGACATGCCCACTCCTATGGGTATGAAGTAACCTTAGAAATGTTCTGGCAGTCCTATCTCCTGAAGTACCATTTCTGTTCATGGTTTCAGACCAAGTTTGGATAAGCTGAGCCTTACTGGCCAGGCCAATTCCCAGTTTGTAGGGCTGAATTCTGCAGAGGTTGAACCTGCAGCGATGGCTGGGATTCTTTGTTATGGTGAGAGGGTAAGAATGAAAGGGGTTGCTGGCTCTTTATACTTCACTAGAGGCCTGGTGCACGAATTCGTGCACGGTGGGATCCCTCAGTCTGGCCGGCGATCAGGGCCAATCGTGGCCAGCTGGCCAGGGGAGAGGGACTGCGGGAGGTTGGCCAGTCGGGGGGAGGGACCACGGGAGGTTGGCCGGCCGCAGGAGGTTGGCTGTGGGAGTGCACTGACCACCGGGGGCAGCTCCTGCGTTGAGCATCTGCCCCCTGGTGGTCAGTGCATGTCATAGCGACCGGTCAACCGGTTGTTCGGTCAACTGGTTGTAAAGGTCGCTTAGGGTTTTATATATATAGATTCTATTTCCTCAGAGAAGAAAAGTACCAGTCTTTCCATAGATGCTCTCAGATGGTTAGTGAAAAGAGTGGTATCTCTTCTAGAACTCTGGAATGAGACAAGAAGGAAAGTATGATTGCTCTATTGTACACGATTAACTCGTGGGGAAATTATTCACATTCAAGGTTCAGCGATTTTAGAGGCTGAGACATAAGAGATGGGGAAGAACCTTTCTTGGCCCAAGACTGGCCACTAAGAACAACAGTACATCCCAGTGAGAGTCTTTCCATGGCAGCCCCTCTAGCATCTGTGGACCAAGGATGAATTAACTGAAGAGGAACAGTTTGTAAAATTTGGTATAAAAGATCTACTTTTAAATTCATATTCCTAACTTCTCTTCATCAGAATGGAACCACAAAAGGGCTTTTTCCAGACTGAGCAAGTAGTTTATTTTAAACATTTTATACTAACCTTGGAAAAGAAATTATAAAGGAGGATGTGAGGGTCTTTAGTAACATTGTTTTAAGAGTCAGCAATGGCTCTGCTTAAACGGTTTAAGCTTTTTACAATTTAAGCTTTAGTGAAAATGAAATGTTGCTTACTTTGATCTTTATAAAAATTCTTTATATTCTTGAAGACCATTAATTGCTGCTCGGTATTCTTTCCTTTGGGCTATCCAATCTCATGTTGCATTATTATTTTATCTTAGGTCTCCTCTGAAACATCTGTGAGCTCGTAGAAGAGAGACCTGGGCCAGATTTAGGCAGTTCTGCCTCCTGATCAGGGCTTCTTCAATCCCAAGGAGAGGGGGTGACTGTTCTCCGGGAGCACCCACAGTTACCATGCCCCAGGGACAGCTGTGCTTGTGTCCATTTCGTCACTTCTGTACACTGACTCATTGTTTTTAGTTAAGTTTTCCCTTTCCAGAGCCTTCACGTCCTCTTACTTCGCTTTCTTCCTAGACCTACCACTGCTCTATCTTTCCCGTTAAACTTCAGCCTAGCACCTTATAGTTTGTTTGACCTACCTCGATCTTGAAATCCACTGGCTTCCAAGTCCTTGGGAATGCCAAGCCTGCCCTGGTCCAGCGTAGGCTGGTTACCTTCAGGTTTGTCCCTGAGGTTGATGAATAACATCTGCAGTGACTACATAACCTTAGCTCTGCATTTCTGATTAAACATTTGACTTTTTAGCCTAGCAATCATTAAAGAGACAGTGCCTGGTCATGTAGTATATTGTACAGTACTATCCTCATGGAAAGCATATGTGTTACGAGATCTCAAATTGCATTCTATAGAGCCACTGAGTAACATAGATCTTTCAAGTTTTTGTTTTTTCACGTGATCTCAAATTACATTCTATAGAGCTCACTAACATAGATCTTTCAGGCTTTGTTTTTTCACGTGATTTGGGTGCACCTAGAATTGGCCTTGTCAGTTGGAAAGCTTTAAGTGCGGTATAGTCATGTCCTGTGGAAACTTTTTGGAGCAGTTAGAGCCCTTGCAGTTGCATTAATCATTATAAGTAATAATTAATCTGTGTGAGGCTATGAGAAAGCTCTGATTTAGGGAAACTCTGTTCCCTCACTTGCTGGGCATGTGACCTTGGGCAAATCATTGAGCTTTTAATGTCTCAGTTTCTTTGTAAAATGAGAACCATGCTAACCTGCCTTGTCTACCTCAAAGGATCTCTTCTCTAATTTGAGAATAAATAATGAATAAAGAAGTAGTTACAGAACTTGGAATATTTTCTCAGTGTAAGGTATTTAGTGCTGCTATTTAACAAGTATTTATAGAATTGAAGTCTGGGCAGGAGATAAATTTTTACGATTCTCATATTATTTTAGGAACCACATAATCTTACTGAGGAATTATATGAGTTTGTTTTCATTGTCCAAGGTTAGAAAGTATTTGCTGTAATTTTCCTTTAGTTACTGCTTCCCAGCCTTGAGCTAAAACGTCACATGCCTTTGGGTCTCAGTTTTCAGAAGATGTCCCAACTCCTTTTCCCTTTCTTTAAATCTTAGAATGACACTTCATTGCTTCCTTCTTTTGTCTTGATTATGAGTTGTTCATTCCAGAAGTTGACCCTTTATGGGCCTTTTTTTTGTGTACTTGTTTGAGTTCTGAGAGAAGAAAACACCATTGCTTAAAGAACTTTTAAAACTGGCACTGTTGAAAATGTGAGGAGGTGACTTTTAAGAGAGCTCGAGCAATAGAACTTATGGTGAAGTTGTTGCCTCTACTTTACCGACCTTATTCTTGTTGTTATGGAAGTGGGACTGTGTCCATTGGTGGCTCTGCTGACAGTATTTTATGCAATATGGCTACTTTTTCTCCAGCATCATGAGGGCTGATGGCTACTCTTTCTACAGCGTCTGAGGGCTGTGGGATGTGTTGAAGAGGAATATTGAGTAGCTGCTTTCAATTTAGGCTAGTAAATATGAACTGGGCATTTTTATTTCAATAACTTATTGTGTGACTCTTATTGGGTGCACTTTGCAAAATGACTTATATAGTATTGTTTCATTGAACTTTATTTTATGCTCCCAATAACTTACTCAGAGTGACAGTAACTTAGAAGGTAATTTAGGTTAACAACTTGCCTAGGGTCCCAAAACCAGGAACTGCAATTATTATTATTCTTGTCAAGCATTAGAATTGAGTTGGTTTTCTCTTCTCATAAATTTTATATCCTAAGAAATTTTTAATAATTAAAAATTGCTTTTGGAAAAAATAGGGAATTTCAGATTCCTTTGCAGGAAAATTTTTAATTAAGAAATCATTTTAAATCACGGCTTTATCCAAGTATCTTAACTCCCCTAAGATTTTTGTTAATGACAAAGAAATATATGATGTTGAGACTATTTTTAATGTGTACAGATTAAATTAAATAATTTTTTTCCAGATAGGTGGGTTACAATAAGTAAAATAAAAAAGTCTAGCCCTAGCCAGTTTGGCTCAGTGGATAGAGTGTCAGCCCGCAGATGAAGGGTCCCAAGTTCGATTCCGGGCAAGAGCACAGACCTCGGTTGCAGGCTCGATCCCCGGCCTTGGTGGGGGGTGTACGGGAGGCAACCAACCGATGTGTCTCTCTCACATCAATGTTTCTCTCTCTGTTTCTTCCCCTACCTTTCACTCTCTCTAAAAATCAATGGAAAAAAAATATCTTCAGTGAGAAAAAACCAAAACCAAAACAAACGACCTCCCCCAAAGTTTACTTAGAAATTGAGTTTGGCAACAGCCATCTTTTAGTTATTCATGATAATGATTGTGATGTCCCAGATTGAGGGTCTATTGGTAATGTACCATTAATGGTACCCAATTTTATTTTTACTCAGATCAAGGGAGAAATTTTATGTGTGTGTATATGTGTTTGTATGTGTATATGTATATATACATATAACAAAATGATTATATGTAAAATTATATATAATTTTTGTTATAGGAACTCAAGGACATATACAGAATATCCCTAGTTGAAAGCCTTATTTTAGTGTAGCTTTGAAAGATATTGAATGTTACCCTTAGGTACATTAAAAGATAACTCATTCCTATTTTCTCTCTCTTTTTCTTCCTCTCTCTCTTTCTCTCTCTCCTCTCTCTCTCTCTCTCTCTCTCTCTCTCTCTCTCTCTCTCTCTCTCTCTCTCTTTTTCTCTGTTGAGAATTCAATCCCACAGAAAGAGAATCCCAAAGAGGTATAATACTAACTTAGCTGTAACTGAACCAGAGACTCAGACACAGTTATTCTTTTCATTGCTTTTTCACATCTTCCTTTTCCTATATAAACGCTTTTGTGCTTAGAATCTTTTTTTTTTTTTTGGTTCTTTTTTGTTCAAGCCCACCTTTCTTTTGCTGCATCTCTTGTTTGGCTTTATTTTAGGCCTGTCCTGAATCACATAGGCAAGACCTGGCTTGCAGTTTAGCTCATGTTCGTCTTCCATCCCTGGTAGGTGTTCTTTGTGTAAGGCAATGGGTGTGTTCCACCATCAGAACACTTAAACTTGCCTTTTCCTGCTTGCGGAGAGTGGAGTCATTAAACCATTTTGCTGGAGATTCTATTATATAAAACAATCACCTTGCTTGTAATTCAGTCATCATCTTTTGATTCTTAGCCATTCTGATAGCTGATCTCTCTCCTTCCTAATCCTATACAATTTTTGTTGTCTCTCTTTTTTTTTAGTATTCGAAGTGTCTTTAATCTTGGTAAAACTCTCTAAGCCTTAAACTTTGATGTGATATGCATACACGTTTTGAATTTTGTGGTAATCTTAGTAGGCTGTCCAATTTTAACAGATTTCATCAGAATTTTAGAAGGCAGAAGGTCAGACAGAAGCCAAGAAGAACTGCTTATTGGAAGGCTCTATCAATAGTAAAAATATTTATTACTTTATTTTTCTTTTTAAGCTTGCCAGTGCATTCTTATGTGGTACACTTAGAAGCCTGCCTTTCTAGCCGGTTCATCTTGGATTAAGATTCTCCTGCTTGGAATGAAGTGTCTCCTCTCTGTGGCCTTTGCCTCTGAATATTCATCAGTTGTGACATGAAGCACAACAGGCTATGGGGACTTGCATTCCCTGTATGGAAAGGAGGCTGTGAAATCTCTTTAAAATGTGTATACATTAGTGTATTAGAATTCCTGGATAACATGTTCAAATGTCCTTTCATTTTATATAATGGATTGCTTAATTTATAGCCTTTTAGGTCTTTAAATATTAACATACTGAGAAGTAGAACTTGGTTATGACTTAAGACTGAGATAAGCAAATAAAATGTTTTTAATCTTTTGTGTTGCATTATAAATGCTGTTTACATTAGCTATTTTTAATATAATGAAGTACATTTATTACTATATAACTCATTAAGAAAACAATATAATTAAGTAATAATTATTAAAATATAGTTTATCATTAACTACTACTACTATTGAAGTCACTACTAGCACATATTTTAACTATGATTTTAACAAGTAGTGATTAGCTGAAGTTTGAGTTTTAGTAACCGAGCAACCTTGGCAGAGATTGGATATGTTTGCAATGATCCTTGTAACCTTTGAGATAAGTTATACAACTTGCTTCTCTGTAAATTTATCTGAAACACAATCTGAGAGATTATGGCACTGATGCCTGCTATCTTATAGCACCTGGCTGGGTTTTCTTTTGTGTTGTTTGCCCCTGGTCCATTTCATCATTAGTACAAGCTCTGTACCTCTTAGAACTAATTTTCTCTTTCACCTGACTTTCCTGCCGCTCTGTGTCAGCAAAGCCAGCATTGGTTTTGCTTTTCTAGTTTTTTGTGGTCCATTAGACCTTGATTTTCTGACCTGGCTCCATGAACTTCTCACGGGCTTAAGGCCACCGCTATTTGAACTTAGATGTTTCTTTAGTTAGGGCTTCATTTCAAAGATCATTTTTCCTTTTTTTAGAACTTGGTTTTCAGTCAACACAACATAAATAATGGAAAAAGAAGTGGAATAAGGTCAAGTCCTAATGCTGGAATTTCACGGCCCTGAGCAAGGCACTTAACCTTTCTTAACCTCTGTCTGCTCTTTCACCAAATGGAAATGGTGATCATACCTACCTCTTAGGGCTGTTGTGAAAATGTCCTATGAGTATTATTGCCTTTCAGAGGACTCTGATTTACCAAAACTATGGACTTTCCAAGGTAAAACTTTTTTTAAAATATTTTTTTAATTGATTTCAGAGAGGAAAGGAGAGGGAGAGAGAGAGAGATAGAAACATCAGTGATGAGAGAGAATCATCAATTGGCTGCCTCCTGCACACATCCCACTTGGGACTGAGCCCACACCAGGGCATGTGCCCTGACCGGGAATCAAACCATGACCTCCAGGTTCATAGGTCAATGCTCAACCATTGAGCCACACCAGCCGGGCTCAAGGTAAAACTTTTTTAAAAATTAAATTCACACACAATTCAAATTTTACTAGACTTCTATATTCATTTTTATTTTATCTTCATTCACTTTTGTATTCACTTTTATTATCTTGTGTATTTTTTTTTGTTACTAAAAAAATATTTCTCACCTTGGAAGTGTTCTGAAAGAGGACTGTTTTTGCTCTGATCATTGAGGGTCCTGACTGAGGAGACTAAGTAGACTGAGCTTTGATGATTGGAAAAGTCCCTGATGTTGATTTGCTCCTTGGCCCTTT
>NW_005353967.1:11942802-12050602 GCF_000412655.1 Myotis brandtii
GGATATGTTTGCAATGATCCTTGTAACCTTTGAGATAAGTTATACAACTTGCTTCTCTGTAAATTTATCTAAAACACAATCTGAGAGATTATGGCACTGATGCCTGCTGTTTTATAGCACCTGGCTGGGTTTTCTTTTGTGTTGTTTGCCCCTGGTCCATTTCATCATTAGTACAAGCTCTGTACCTCTTAGAACTAATTTTCTCTTTCACTTGACTTTCCTGCTGCTCTGTGTCAGCAAAGCCAGCATTGGTTTTGCTTTTCTAGTTTTTTGTGGTCCATTAGACCTTGATTTTCTGACCTGGCTCCATGAACTTCTCACGGGCTTAAGGCCACCGCTATTTGAACTTAGATGTTTCTTTAGTTAGGGCTTCATTTCAAAGATCATTTTTCCTTTTTTTAGAACTTGGTTTTCAGTCAACACAACATAAATAATGGAAAAAGAAGTGGAATAAGGTCAAGTCCTAATGCTGGAATTTCACGGCCCTGAGCAAGGCACTTAACCTTTCTTAACCTCTGTCTGCTCTTTCACCAAATGGAAATGGTGATCATACCTACCTCTTAGGGCTGTTGTGAAAATGTCCTATGAGTATTATTGCCTTTCAGAGGACTCTGATTTACCAAAACTATGGACTTTCCAAGGTAAAACTTTTTTTAAAATATTTTTTAAATTGATTTCAGAGAGGAAAGGAAAGGGAGAGAGAGAGAGAGATAGAAACATCAGTGATGAGAGAGAATCATCAATTGGCTGCCTCCTGCACACATCCCACTTGGGACTGAGCCCACACCAGGGCATGTGCCCTGACCGGGAATCAAACCATGACCTCCAGGTTCATAGGTCAATGCTCAACCATTGAGCCACACCAGCCGGGCTCAAGGTAAAACTTTTTTAAAAATTAAATTCACACACAATTCAAATTTTACTAGACTTCTATATTCATTTTTATTTTATCTTCATTCACTTTTGTATTCACTTTTATTATCTTGTGTATTTTTTTTTGTTACTAAAAAAATATTTCTCACCTTGGAAGTGTTCTGAAAGAGGACTGTTTTTGCTCTGATCATTGAGGGTCCTGACTGAGGAGACTAAGTAGACTGAGCTTTGATGATTGGAAAAGTCCCTGATGTTGATTTGCTCCTTGGCCCTTTTCTCTTTCTTCCATAAGGAGATGGAAGCATCCGGCTGAGGTCCTGCTGGGAGTGTGTAATGCCCTCAAGTAAGGCAGAGCATCTTCACCCCAAGTGGTCTCTCACCTTTCTGACATAGGATTCACTCTTTTTTTTTTTTTAATTCACTCACTACCTCCAAGAATTTATTGAGAACCTTCTGTGGTCCAGGCTCTGGAGGTAGCCTTTCTTCTCATGGAGTTGACATAGAGGTATAGGAATGGAGATGGACAACACACAAATAATTAGTCAGTGTTCAGGGGGTGTCAGTGCCAGGATAAAAATTAAAGCAGGGTAGAGGGGGCAGAGGGACACTGTGTGTGTGTGTGTGTGTGTGTGTGTGTGTGTGAGTGATATGTTAGAAAAGTTGGTCAGAAAAGGCCTTTCAGGTAGGGTGACATCTGCATAGAGGCCAGAATGAAGTGATTGGGCCAGCTGTTTTGATATCTGTGGCAGGAACCCCCCAGGCAAAGGAACAGCCAGTGCAAAGGCCCTGAGGTGGGACTGTGTTTGATGGGTGTGAAGAAAAAGAGGTTAGTGTGGCTCAAATGAAGTGCGCAGGAGGGATCTGATGGTAGGAAAGGAGATCAGTGACTGCATGAGGCAGGGCTTTGAGGCTATTGTCAAGGATTTGGGCTTGTATACTAAGAAGATGTAAAGCAACTGGAGGGTTTGGTCAGAGGACTGTTGTGATAAGGCTTACATTTTAGCAGGATCTCTTTGACTGCTGTGCTGAGAATAGACTACAAGGAGGATGGACGGAAGCAGGGAGATCAGTGAAGAGTCTGTTGCAACACTTGAGAAGGAAGAGGACCATGACTTCGACCAGGAAGCAGTGACATGGGACCAGAAAGCAGTGACATGGTGTCTTTGGTGCTTGGAGGTTAGAGTTAGATCTGTCAGGATTGGTTATGGACTGAATGCATGTCCTTGTGGCTCCCCCCTTCCTGGCTGAGTGGCTGGCATAGCACACATTACCTCACTTCTCCCACTTTTTATCATAGGTGGGCCGGGGGTGAAGGAGGGAGAGTAAGTTCTCAGCTTTGCAAATGTCTTTGGTGCTTGGAGGAAGGCTCAGTTTCCAGCAAACTGATCCAGGAAGAAGGTAACACTGAGTTTATAAGAGTTCCTCATTTTAAGCTCACTTTGCACAGCATTTATGACATAAGCAACCTTAAATTCTTTTTTAAAAAAGTCATTTAAAGCACTAGCCAGATGGCTCAGTTGGTTGGAGCATTGTCCCTTGCACCAAAAGGGGTCGATTCCTAGTCAGGGCTCATGCATATGTTGTGGGTTTGATCCCTGGTCGAATTATGTGTGGGAGGCAATCTCTCTCTCTCTCTCTCTCTCTCTCTCTCTTCCTCTCTCTTTAAAATAAACAAAAGTATATCCTCAGGTGAAAATTAAAAAAATATATAAAGTCATTTTAAGAAGTCAAGATAATATTGGAAGTATTACATGGTATCTGAAAGAAGTGTGATCATTCTCATAAAAACGGCTCTACAATTTGAGGAATATCTGGGTTTATTAGTTAGACCTGTGGTGGGAGTGGGGTGCAGGATAAGGAATGGACGCAGCAAGATTAGAGCTTTCTTTTTCTTGACAGTAAACCTGCTTTCTCGGGGTGAACTCTATAGGTATGTACTAATGGTGTGTGGTTATTGTTTTAACAGCTTTATTGGGGTATAATTCACATACCATAAAATACACCCATTTTTAGTGTATAATTCAATGATTTTTAGTAGATACATATACAGAGTTGTGCAACCATCCCCCTAATCTAATTTTAGATCATTTCTCAAAGATCCTTTGCGCCCATTTGCAATAATTTTCTGTTCCATCTATGCAGTGGAGTAGTTATGTTCTTTTTAGGAATGTTGGAAGTTCAGGAATAGCCATTTAATTTGTACATAAAAGATCAAATCAGGGAAAAAAATTGTGTTTGTGCTCCAGTTTGAACTCTTGAGGCAATCAGAAAATGTGAGCTGTCTCGAAAAACAAAGATTGTAGTATTTTGAGTCACAACTTTTATGGGAACCTGAAGCATTAATGCATGTGAACACCATCAGGACGTCCATATCTCATGTAAAGTGCCAGAATACTGCAGATGGATGAAGTTGGTTGGTGAGGTTTTAGTGATTGCCAGAGTGGAAGAGGCCAGAGGCTCGAATAGACTAATTTTCATCAACAATATAATTTTGTTCCAGAACTAGCATGTTCCAGAGTTTATCATTGAGACACAGACTTCTTGAGTACCTGATTTTTTCCCTGTAAATATTTATCTCATTTTATTATGCTACTAGAGGCCCTGTACATGAATTCGTGCACCATGGGGTCCCTTGGTCTGGCCAGCAGGATCGGGCCAAAAGTTGCTCTCTGACATCCCCCAAGGGGTCCTGGATTGCGAGAGGGCCAAGGGACCCCACCGGTGCACGATTGGGGCCGGGGAGGGATGCAGAAGGTTGGCCAGCTGAGGAGGGAGCGTGGGAGGGCTCCAGGGCATGTCCGGCCCTTCTCACTTAGTCTTGATTGGCTGGACCCCAGAAGCAAGCTAACCTACAGGTCGGAGCATCTGCCCCCTGGTGGTCAGTGCACATCATAGCGAGTGGTTGAGTGGCCTTAGCATATCATTAGCATATTGCACTTTGATTGGTTGAATGACCAACCGTTTGAACAGACACTTAGCATATTAGGCTTTTATTATTTGAACAGACACTGAGCATATTAGGCTTTTATTATATAGGATATGTTCGGAGTACCAAAGTCAACCTTCTAAAAGTACATTCAGTTGGGTTAACTAGTTTGCTTATCAGAAATGAGCTGTAGTATACTGAGTACTTACTAAGTGCTAAGTGTTCAGCCTCAGTTTCCTCACTTGTGAAATGGGGATCCTCACAACTATGTCATGGGTTGTTATAAAGACTATGTTACGTAATGCATGCAAAGCACTTAGTCATGGCTATAAACAAATAACTGTTTAATAATCAGTGGCCATTATTATACCATTATTATAATTAATAACTGTTACTCTTGTCTATAGTGTTGTGCCCCAGTTTTGAACTACAGGCTAGACTTTGTATACCCTGAAGCTGCTGTGCCAGCCTTCTGCCTTCTCCCCATGCTTGCTGCTCTACTGTCCCACTCTTCAGAGCCTGCTGCTGATCACGACTGTTCCCGCTTCTCCACTTGCTTCTTTTGTGTGTTCTCTTCCCATGTGCTAGAATCTCGAGCTCACTGTCTTCCAGGGAAACAGTGAGAGAGAAGTTATATATATGTTAGGGTGCTGGGTGCTCTGAAAGAGGGGTCATCTAATCCAGATCCAGAGCTTCCTGGTCTGGGATCAAACATGAATGTTGGTTGCCCACCACGCCACGGAAACTGCCCTGCCACAGTCATGGCTCCTCTGGGAACCTAGTTCTTGGATGGGGATCCATCCCAGAAATGATCTGGAAGCCATCTCTGGAGAGCGGATATTGGAGGGGCAGGTTTGGTGCTTTTTATTGACGTGTGGTCATTTGTAATTCTGCTTGCACAGATTCATTTGAGATTATCTAAAGATTAAACTTCCTGTGTGCTGTCTGCATTTCCCTGTAGCTTTCTTTTTTTCTGTTTTTCATGGGTATAGCATGAGCATGTTTAGAATGATAATGCCAGAAACCTCACCATAATTAAATACACGTGCTACTTCAGGTCTATAGAAGTCCCAGGTGTGTTTCTAATCTCTGCCTTACTAGTACAGAGGGATTTTTTAAAAGATAAAAACAAAAGATATAAATGATAAAAAAAATCTGAGCCAAATACGTAATTATCCAGACAAATGCTGTGGTTGTGCTACTGGATGGTATAGTCAGATGTTTCATAGGAGCAGTTTCAGGTTCCCCCAAGTCGGCTCTGACAGCTCCATTTAGGATGCTGTAAAATGAAAGCCTAGTTGACTGTAGAACTGCATTTTCAGAATGCGTTCTTATAGCCATACTAGAGGCCCAATGCACGAAATTCATGCAAGGAGCTCAGCCCTCCCAGCCCCAGCTGCCTTGGCCGGCCCTCGCAGCCCCGACTTCATCCAGAAGGTCATCCGGACAGTTGGTTGTTTGGATGGTCGTTCTGCTGTTCGGTCTAATTAACATATTAGCTCTTATTATATAGGATGCCTGCCATTTGCCATTAGATATTGTTTAAAATCCAAGCACTCATACTTTTTTATTTTCAATCAGAAGACATGTTTCTAGGGTTCCTTTAAAATATTTACTTTGCTGTAATGAAGGGTTAATCAGTCACTCAACCAAATGTAATCAGAAAATTAAAAGTTCTTTTACATATAGTAATAATAATAGCTAGCATTTTAAAATATTTGCAGTGGGTTGGGCAGTGTGTTGAAAGCTTTATGTAGATTATTCTGTGTTGTTCTCCAAAACTCTTGGAGGTAGGTACTGTTGTTTCTATAATACAGGTAGGGAATCAAGACTCTGGAAGGTGAAGTAACTTTATTATGGTCACACATGCTACAAATGGCAGTGTCAGATTCCAAAACCCTGTGGCATTCACAGATACACATGTTACTTTGGGTCTTTAACTATACACAATTTAAGAATCAGTTAAGGCCCTGGCCCATGTGGCTCACTTGGTTGGGTGCTGTCCTGTGCACCCAAAGGTTGCTGGTTTGATTCCTAGTCAGGGCATATGCCTGGGTTGTGGGACCAGTCAGCTGATTGCTGTTCCAAGCTTACATCAGTATTTCTCTCTTTCTTCCTCTCTCTCTAAAAATCAACTAAAAATCATAAAAAAAGTAGAATCAGTTAAGGAGTTTAATTAATCGGAAGATGCCTGGGCAGTACTCTAAGATTCAATTAGTAAATCTAGGTGTGGCCCAGGAATCTGCATTTTTACCCCCCACCCCCATGCTAGTTGAGCTGATCCAGACTTCTCTAAGAAATATAGCTCTGCTCTCCCCGGCGTCTTTTTCATCTTCAGTAGCACAAAGGACTTTAGGGGGACACAGAGACCTTCATGATCTAATCTGTGTATGTGATGATGACTGTAAATCCATGCCTGGGTCAGAGAGGACCCAATAAATATCACAAGGTGAGTTGGAGGACAGAACCAAGCCCTCAACCCACCCTTTATTTGTGAAACTATGTGACATAGAAAGACAATTTATAATTTTAATTCATTGTAAAAGGAAGCAGCCTTTGAGCTTAATAAGACATGTTATCTATATGTTCTTTTCAGGAATGTTTATTACTTGTCATAATGAATCTTATCCATAACCTTCTGTTACTGAATGACATTCCACAAAAATGTAGAATTTTCAAGGAAAATGTGTTCTGAGTAATAATGGAAGAGAGAAAGAATAATTTTTTTTTTTGTTCCTCAAAATGATCAGATAAAACCCTCAAACTAATGATTCATAAACATTCTTCATCTTTGATTAGTCCATTTCATTCTTCAAGCCAGGCATTTTGAATAATTGCCATTATGTAAAAAGGGGATTTAATTCTCTGGGGATGGTTCACAGAGTTTGACTTAGATTTATAAATGTCCAAAGCTGAATTATTTATTGTCTGTTACATATTTTGACCACAAGAAACTTTTCTCTTAGGCCTCATTTGAATGCCTATAATAATAATAATAATAGTAATACAGTATCTTTATGATAAGATGTAAAACAAGAAACTACAATGCAGTGCTAGCCTTTCAAAGCTATTGTAATTTTTTTCCTTGTAATTATTCTGACTGTAACTCTGAAAGCTTTGAATTATAGAAACCATGTGACTTTGCATTCAGATTCATTCTGATCTGATTTGCCAGAGGAAGCAATGGTTGATTTAAAAACAAATACACAGGGAAATATTGTATGTTTTAAACTCTACCATGATATATGTTTGTTATCCTGTATAATAAAAGTGTAGTATGCAAATTGTCCCCTCGACCGGGATTTCGTCTGGGAGTTCGACCAGGGGGCGGGCTGGCCGGGGGAAGGGAGGGAATACCCAGCCGGCAGCCGCTAGGGACTCTACCAGTGCACGAATTTCATGCACTGGGCCTCTAGTGTTTTATAATATATACTGTGTCAAGGTTAAAGTATTTATACTTTTTATTCTTTCATTTGATAAGAGAACAAAAGAAAGGATACAGTAGTAGAATCATGACCTTGTTGGCTGGGCAGGGCTTTCCTCAGTGGTCATTGTCTTTCTCATCATCTTCTCTAGATGGGAGTCTACAGGCTCACCTGCATCTTCCTTAGTCCAGTGGAGTCACTAGAACATCTCTACTAAATTCTTACTCTACTTTTGTTACTATAAAATAATAGAATGGATTTTTAGAAAAAAAGGGAGTCTAGCTCTAGAGTCCTTTTATTTGTAAACACATATTATATTCTTTCTGTTAGAAACATTGATTTATTTTTGTTTGCCAGAGACCTAAATCTTCCTGTTTCCTTATCGACTGTTTGGGTGCCGCCAGGGCCTCCTTATCTTTGTTTCTTTCCCTCACTGTGTGAGAACACAGGCTCTGGGATTGCTCCCAGCCAGTACTTCCCTGAGAGGGGTTTATTTTATGAGTCATTTGGATCTAATGCTTAAAGAGAAAAAACAACATGTAGTTCTTTTTTTTGAACAGAACTCTTGTTGATATATAATATTTGGAGAGAAAAGTATACACATTATATGGGTATAATTTGCTGAATTTTCTTAGAGTACGTGATAGCCCTGTAATCAGGACCCATAATAAGAAAGAGACTATTATCCAAATGTTCCCTTACCTCCCTTCAAGTCAGTGCCACCTCCTGGAGACACTTGCTGTTCTAACCTCTAACCGTGTGCATTAGTTTGGCCTGTTTTTGAGCTTCTGTACATGTCATTATACAGTATGTCCCATTGAGTCTTGCTGTGTTTACCAAATGCTATTTATGCCTGTAAGAAACTTGCTTATATTCTCTATTCTTTCTCATTTCTGTATAGCATCCCATTGCATTCGTTTCCTAATGCTGTTGTAAATTATCACAAAGTTAATGGTTTAAACCAGCACAGCTTAATCCTTTTGCAGGTCAGAATTCTGACATCAGTTTTCCTGGGCTAGGGTGGAGGGATTGGCAGGCTCCTCCTTTTTGTAGATTCTGAGGAGAGAATTTGTCCCTTTGTCTTTTCCAGCTTCTAGAGCAGTGGTTCCCAAACTTATTTGGCCTACCGCCCCCTTTCCAGAAAAAATATTACTCAGCCCCTGGAAATTAATTTTTTAAAAATTTTCATAGCAGATACTCATCGCCCCCAAATGTACCTGTGGCCATTACCGCCCCCCTGGATCGCTGCAGTGCCCACCGGGGGGCGGTAGTGCCCACTTTGGGAATCACTGTTCTAGAGGCTGCTTATTCTCCCTGGCTTGACATTGCTTCCTCCATCTTCAAACCATGGCACTCCAGCATCTGTGTCCTCTTCGCATCCCCTCTTTTCTTCCTTCTTCAAATTTCTTCTGCTTTCTTTTAAGAACACTTTTGACTATATTTAGGCCAATCTAGATAACCTCTACATCTCAAGATTCTTAACTTTATCACACCCCCACAATCCTTTTGCCATGTAAAGTAGCATTTACAGGTCCCAGGGATTAGGATGTGGAATTTTGGGAGGAGGGCATTCTTCTGAATACCACACCCGGTATGTGAAGGTACTGTCATTTATTTATCCATTCTACCATTACTGGGCATTTGTGTTGTTTTCAATTTGGAGCTATTATGAATCATGCTGCCATGAGCATTATTTTACATAACTTATAACCATATGTGTGTGTGCATGTACACGTGCACTCACACTCATTTCATGGTGTATATATCTAGGAGTTGGTCATATAGTAATGTGTAAGTTCAACCATAGGAGTTAGTGCCAAAAGTGTTGTACCAACTTATACCCTTCTTAGCAGCATAAGAGATGCTGAATATCCCATAAAGAATAGAGCATAGTTTGGACCTGGAAGCTTGTTCCAGACTTTTTCCCATTGATATAGCCTCATTTTAGACCATTTGTTTATAATCCAGGATTTTCTGAAGTTTGTTTTGTGAACAGGGACCTGAGAGGTTCTGTCAGAGGAAAGGCCTCTTTATCTAATGACTTGGGGAAATACTGAATCCTGCTGGGATGTTCTCTTTGCAGATGGACATGTTAAAGGTTTTAAGCTTGTTTTGTTTTTGTTTGACTTATGTTTTCCAAGTGGGTTTAACTTTGACTCAGTTTCCCTTCATTGAGGTCTAAGAAAAAAAAAGAGTTCCAATAAATACTCTTTGAAAATTCTGAAATAACCTATAACTCAGAGTGATTTCTTATTTTTGAAAAAGAAGTTTTAGGTTCATAGAAAAATTAGGAGGAAGTTACAGAGATTTCTTATATATTCCCTGCCCCCACACATGAATAACCTCCTCATCATCAACATCCTCCACCTGAGTGGTATATTTGTTAAAATTGATGAACCTACAATGACACATCATAATCACCCACACTCCATTTTGTACCAGGGTTCATTCTAGAATCTAGAATAGATGTTGTACATTCTCTGGGTTTGGACAAATGTAGAATGACCTGCATTCACCATTACAGTATCATGCAGAGTAGTTTCACTGCCCTGAAAATTCTGTGTTCCACCTACTCATCCCTTTCTTCAACCCCTGGCAACCACTGATCTTTTTACTATCTTCCTACTTTTGTCTTTTCCAGAATGTCATAGAGTTAGAATCATAAAGTATACAGCCTTTTCAGATTGGCTTCTTTTACTTGGTAATATATATTTAAGGCTCCTCCATGTCTTTTTCATGGCTCGATAGCCCATTTCTTTTTAGTGCTGAATAATGTTGCATTGTCTGGATGTGCAAAGTTAATTTCTCCATTCACCTGGATATTGCAGGACATCTTGGTTGCTTCCATATTTGGCAATTAAGAATAAAGCTATAATAAGCATCCACATCCAGGTCGTTGTGCAGTCATAAGTTTTCAACTTCTTTGTATAAATACGCAGGAGCATGATTGCTGGATCATATGGTAAAGGTATGCTTAGTTTTGTAAGAAATTACCAGACTTTCTACCAAAGTGGCCGTACCATTTTGCACTCCTGCCAGCAGTGAGCGAGAGCCCCTGTTGTCCCACATCCTTGCCAGAATTTGCTTTGTTAGCGTTTTGGATTGTAGCCACTCTAATAGGTATGTATGGCATCTCATTGTTGTTGTTTTTTTAATTTACATTTCCCAGGTGACATACGACGTGCAGCATTTTTTTCTGTTTGCCATCTGTATGTCTTCGATTCATTTTTTAATTGGGTTGTTTGTTTTGTTTTATTGAGTTTTAAGAGTTCTTTGTATATTTTGGATAACAATCCTTGATCAGTTGTGTCTTTTGCAAATATTTTCTCCCAGTCCGTGGCCTGTCTTCTCATTCTCGTAGTTAACAGCATCTTTCTCAGAGTAGAAGTTTTTAATTTTAGTGAAGTGCAGCTTACCAATAGTTTCTTTCATGGATCATGTGTTTGGTGTTGTATTTTAAAAGTCATTGCCATATCCAAGGTCATCTAGGTTTTCGCCTGTGTTCTAGGAGTTTTATAGTTTTGTGTTTCACTTTCAGGTCTGTGATCCAATTTGAGTTTATTTTTACAAAGGTTGTAAGGTGTGTGTTTAGATTCATTTTCTTGTACGGGGATGATGTTCCAGCACCATTTGTTGAAAAGACTATCTTTGTCCCATTGTATTGCCTTAGCTCCATTGTTAAAGATCAGTTGACTGTATTTATGTGAGTCTATTTCTGGGCTCTAGGTTCTGTTCCATGGATTTATCTGTCTGTTCTTTCATTAATAGCATACGATCTTGATTACTGTAGCTTTGTAGTGAGTCTTAAAGTCAGGTAGTGTCATTCTTCCAACTTTGTTCTTCTCTGTAAATTGTGTTGATTATTCTGGGTCTTTTGCCTCTCTGTAACACTTTAGAATCAGTCTGTCAATATCTAAAAAAAATTCTTGCTGGGATTTTAATTGGGATTGCATTGCATCTGTAGATCAAATTGGGAAGAACTGACATCTTGGCAATAATGATTCACAAAACTTAATGGAAAGTTTTACAGCTTTCTTTTAGAAGGTAAAAACACGAGTTATGTCTTTGACTATTCTCTCCATAATGTAAAGATCTACCTATAGAAAATTAGAAACCATCAGAAAATGGGTTGAATTTGCTTCTATTTAGTTTTCTTTTAGTGAGGCCTATGCTTTTGGCACTGATTTGCATTACTGTAATATTAAATTTTGTACCAAGTATAAAAATGATTTCTGTTCACTTGGAGCAGTGTTGGTGGGATTCGTCCAAAAGTATCTGCTCCTGGTATATTTTGTCTCCATACATGATCTCACCTCTACCTGTTTCTCTTCTCTAAACCAGCCTGTGGTGGAGGGACCATCTTGCCTTTGTCTGTTCTTCCTCTTGGTCTGTTTTGTTTTGATATTTTTTTTCTTGTTTGTGTTTGGATTGCCCTCCTTGTACCACTTTTTATTTTTTTTAAATATGTTTTTTATTGATTTTAGATAGAGGGGAAGGGAGTGGGAGAGAGAGAGAAACATCAATTGGTTGGATCGCATGAGCCCTGACCAGGAATTGAACCAGCGACCTTTTGGTGCATGGGATGATGCTCAACCAACTGATCCACACTGGTCAGGGCAAAAAAAAAATCTCAGTTTTAGATGGTGCATTCTTGCTTTGATGCACTTTGAGTGGGAGGCCTGGCTCACTGGGTCACTTGTGCACTCAGGTTTGGTTGCTGTACTTTGTGGTGGGGGTTATCCCCATGTCTCTGCTGGGCTTGTTTTTTCTTCTCCACTAAAGAGATGAGGGAGAGGCTTCTCTGTTATGCATTCTCCCTCCCCTTCTGCCTGTATTTGAATGTTTCCTCTACCTCAGGACAGGCCTCTGGCGCACTTGGCCCTTGAAGTTAGCAAACTTGGGCTGGGTGTTACTTCTGAGGTACTTGGAGACTTTCCAAGATGTTCTAAGCCCATGAAGAATTATAAGGAAACTCTTTCAGATCTTCACCTTCTTTGTCATTCTTTCCTAAAATGGATCTGCCCAGGAATAAACCTATACTAATGGGTGGCCTGACTTTACTCTCTCCAGTCTCATCGAGGTGTATTGTCACAGGAAATAACCTCCCCTACCCCAGGGTGCTGGACAAAAGAACCATTAGAATATTGGCTTGAAGTTGAGAAAGAGAATGAATCTACCTACTTGGAAATTAATCCTTTTAATATACAAAATTTTGTTTAATTATCTATGATTTGGGGGGCCTAAATCATAGAAGGTGCTCAAAGAATTAAGTGCTGCTGGTATAATAAAATTTCCATTCACATCAGCTTACTTACATGAATAACTTTTTTTAGTTTATATTTCTAATACAAAAAATGGAATGGAATGGCTGTTGAAAAGTCCTTATTCTAGTCATAAAAAAATAGTCATAGGTACATGAACTACTTGGAAAAAACCTATCACCATTCATTTCATTGAGAAATGTGTTTCCAATAAAAAGTCTTTAATTTTTAATTATAAAATTAGACATTTGTTAAAACACACTCTGTTAATAGTTGTGATAATTGGATAAAATGAAATTAGAACCATTTAGAACCATTTAGTCACAGTGAATAATATTTACTTTTTATAACTATTTTTGTTGCGCAGAAGTATGATAGTGTAATTAATAAAAAACTAAAAGCATAGTGTTTCATTAGGATAAACTTACGTCGAGGAAATAGAAGTTAAAGGAAAATAGGAACTATAAATCTAGGTATCAAATCATATGGTATTTTAGATAAGAATGGACACATTTGCACTCTTTTAAAAAATATATATTTTATTGATTTTTTACAGAGAGGAAGGGAGAGGGATAGAGAGTAAGAAACATCGATGAGAGAGAAACTTCGATCAGCTGCCTCCTGCACACTCCCTACTGGAGATGTGCCCGCAACCAAGGTACATGCCCTTGACCGGAATCGAACCTGGGACCCTTGAGTCCACAGGCCGATGCTCTATCCTCTGAGCCAAACCAGTTAGGGCCATTTGCACTCTTGAAATGAAAGCAGTTTCATTTTAAATGTCAATATTTATGAAGTGCTAGAAATTAGATCCATGCCACTATTTAAACCTAGGGTGAACAAGTTTATATGTCTACTTTAAATTATGTTAGGGCATAATTCCTTGGATGCGTTTGGAAACAAAACTGTTTGTAGACCACTTCTGCGAGGAACTTAACCTGGGCAGGTAGGACTCATGACATCCCTTGTTCTGTTTTTCTGGCCCATCACCTTGACCACATTAATCAGTGTAGTGGAGCCCCATTACCAGAACTGATGTCTCGTTTATCAGTTATATCTTTCCCTTCGGTTTTGACTCAGTCGCCAATAAGCCAACATTCATTCAGTGATCACCTGCCTCTTGGGTGCTCAGTATGGGTCTCAGAGATGGAGAGGAAAGCGTTCTCTCTTAAAGAGCTTTGTCTGTCAGGGGAGACTGGCCGTCTGACCGTTGGCTATGACCACTCAGCTAGAGGGAAGCAGAGGTTCCCATGGTGCAAAGGATCCTAGAGGAGGGCTTCCTAGGGGAGTTTGGACTTCATCTTAACCCAAGTCCTCAAGGATGAGGACCCAGGACTGGACCAGGACTATTAGCCAGGTTGAGGAGGATGGAGAGGAAAGCTTCACTTCTGGTGGAAATGCTGCTATTGAGGTAGAAAGGTGGCCAACATTCCTGCCCCTTTCTCCCCCCGCCCAAAAAAAAGGAATGCATATTTTTGTGGCCTTTTAAACATTTCCTCTTTAAAAATGTTTCTTATCTAGGCAAAGGACAAAGTATTTTTTAACATTATAAAGTCATAGCTTATGCTCCTATCCATAAAAAAATGACTCCTTTGGCACTTTTATTTTTGACTATTTTCTAGCAAATTGTGGGTGAGGAGCATATCCAATGTATTAGTTTTGACATATGGTTACACCCAGTCAGCCTCAGCCGAGCTGTCTCTGGGGACTGCAGAGGCAGAGTTAAATTTCCCAAGTTGGAAAAGAAGCTTTCAATAATGAATTTCTGGCTTCATTCTGAGTGACTTTGCTGCTATTTCCCGGGGGAAGTTGCTAGGCATTTAATAGATCTCCATGTTAGGAAAATTCTTCCGAGCATTCAGTCTTAGGTGTTTTTCCCCCTCTGTTGGCCGCAGTTTTGTGTTATGGAGTCTGTATCTAATTTCCTTTAAGTTCATTTTTGTAAAATGTTCCTAGAAGATGATCTCTACCCAGTATCGTTGGGGTAGCCCTCAGGTATTAGTTGTCTTATCATTCCCAGTTAGACACAGTCCTGTCACCTGGTCCAAGGAAGGGAGGAGGCCATGTGACAAGGGGTCCAGGCCTGGTTCCACCACCCTGCATAGCTCTCAACCTTCCTCCCTCCCTGAGCTCTTGCTGGGACATGAGAGACTTCCTTTCAGCTGTGACAGTGTTCTGTTGCTCTTGGCCATTGTATAGCAGCTCACATCCTGTGTGTTTTCAAAATATCCTTCTTTCAAAGACTCTTTTCATTATCTATGGGCTTTATATGGAGTGACCAATATATATATTTAAAACTAGTGTTTTGTTAGCTTTTCTAGGAAAATAAAGCATAAGCAAAATGAAAGGCACTATATTGGGTAGCTTTTTTTTAAACCCTTAAAGCTAGCCTTTAAATACAAGTTGTTTAATTATAATGCCTTCTTGCTCATAAAATCAGACACATGGCCTGTTTTACGTGCTGGTATTTTGTTAGTTCAGTAGGGGCTTTTCTCAGCCAAGGCTCTTTGGTATCTATTGAACCTGGCAGTCCTGTGAGGGCTGGAAGCCGGTTCAGGTGTGGGGCAGAGGTATGACTGGCTGAGGGTGTGGAGGTGGCAACCTCAGGGCCACTGGCTCTGCCCAGGTCACCTGGGACGAGTATGGCTGCTGCATCTCTCAGGAGGCTATTTTCAGAGAAAGGAGCTATGGGCTTGTTGGACAACCTCAGATATATCCATTACAGGGTGGTTGTGTATGTTTGAAAATAATACATTGGGTTGTTTCAAGAAATATTAATGTTTGGGTTTTTCACTAATCCCTAATCTCCCCAAATTTACCTGCCTTGTGTCCTGTATGTATGCAGCCTGCATGTGAGGTCATGCTGCCTCTTGGTTACACTCTCTGCTGCTCCATTTCTCTCCTGTGACTCATGCTTGACTTCCAGGTGAGTTCTTCAGTGAAGCTTTGCATTTTGGAAGAGTGCATTTACCTTATTCTTAGGAATACCTTTGTGTATATTCACGTGCTTAACTGTTTGGCTCTGAACTCCCTCTTCTTTTAGTGGTTTACACCAATTACAGATATATCCTGGCTTTTTTTCTTTTTTTTTAAAGAAACATCAAATTTCCTGAATTCCCTGGAGGAGAAGCAGAGGATATTTTAGATATAAAATGGTTGAAGTGAGTTACGGAAGTGAGCTGCATGTTATTTTGGAAATTATTTTCCTTTAGGAAAGCGAAGAATCCAACCACCGTGTATGGCATAAAGTTGCCTTGCATTAGGGTTAATTATTACCCAGGGACACCACCTTGGTTACTGCCTGGTGGTAGGTGGTTTAAAAAGCTTTCTCAAACCTCAAGAGTTGCAATCAAGGATGGAACTAAATTCTTTCTGGAGGATAATGAATTCAACTGCTAATGAGCCTTATTCTCAATAAGCAAAGCTGGAAAGGGAAAACAAGAGTTTTGAACTTTTTTTTTTCTCCTTAAGCTGAAGAATTTCCTATTTGGAAACTACCAGCTGAGCAAACATTAAGACCAAATGTTTAATGGGTTACACATTATCCTGAATTGTTTACAAAACGAGATGAAATATTCTTGCTTTACTGTTTAGTGCAGTGATGGCGAACCTATGACACGCGTGTCAGGTGACACACGAACTCATTTTTTTGGTTGATTTTTCTTTGTTAAATGGCATTTAAATATATAAAATAAATATCAAAAATATCAGTCTTTGTTTTACTATGGTTGCAAATATCAAAAAATTTCTATATGTGACACGGCACCAGAGTTAAGTTAGGGTTTTTCAAAATGCTGACACGCTGAGCTCAAAAGGTTCGCCATCACTGGTTTAGTGTTTTACAGATTGGCTATTCTTAATTCATTGGACTTTAGGCAAACATCAAGATCTACTATATTGTCAGAACAAAATGCTATTAAAGCAGATTTTTTTTTCTTAGAGTGTTTGTGTTTTGTGTTACATTTCAGAAAGGTTTGTGATCAACCTGCCTGAATTTATGTTCAAGTGTTTTGAAGCATTGGCTGTAGTCATTGGACTATTACCTCCCCTGAGGACAGGAAAGAATTACTTTTATAGAAATATTAAGTGTCAGTGTTAGGAACAGACATCCTCATTTTAATGTAGTACTACCAATAATATAGTAGTTAAAGTTTATTCAGCACTTACTATGTGTTTCTGAAGTTAATGGCAGGACTTCAGTAGTTCATTGTGAAATAAGATCTCAGATGTTGGTTAGTAATAAATATTTTTAATGTGAATTTATTACATTTTTTATATCAGGAATAATTTTAAAAAGTTTTCAAATGCAATTTTGGCACCTAACTACTATATTATCCATTCTAGCTATATGTGATTTGGTAATTTTTTAGAATTTTTTATTTATAAATAAGATAAATTTATATTGTCATATTTTTTTGAAGTTTTAATGTCGTTATACTGAGTTTTATACAACGAAGTGGGAAACTTCCTTTGATTTTTTTAAATACCATGTAACATTGTAAATTGTATGTAAAAATTATCTTAAAGGTTTTATATTGCTTTCCTGTAAAATCATTGTCAACATCATCTTTTTTGTGTTGTTATTGAAGTGTTCAGTCTACATCAGGAGTCAAGTTTGATAATTTATGTTTTCTTAGGAATAATCTCATTTAGTGTTTCAAATTTTCAGCATAAAATTGTATATATTCCCAAATACTTGTATTAAATTTCCTTTGTCTCTTTGGTGATACATATCCCATTTTTTATTTCCAGTGTTGTGAATTGTATTTTCTCATTCTTGATGAGCTTTGCAAGAGGTTTGTATTTTTTATTGATCTTTTCAAAGAACCAGCTGTTCTACTGTTTATATTCTAATCCCTTCATGCTTTTATCTTTTACTAATTCTTCCTTTTGCTTCCCTTAGGTTTATTTGATTGGCCTTTCTTTAAGCTTATTGAGTTGAATGATTTAATTTTTTTGATTAATAATGAAAATGCCTTTTTATAAGGTGACATTTTCTGACCTTCTCTCTCCTCAAGCTTTAAACATATCTCCTCTATTTTCACTCTTAGCTGATAAACAGGTTCCTACATTGGGAGAAAATTGAAACAGTCAGAAGGGAGCTTCTGGAGACTCCCAGACCCATGTCTGCACCCCACATCTGCACCCCCATCTTCTCTCTTTCTGCTTATTGCATAGATAACAATTCATGCTATTCATAAAATAGTCATAGTTAACTATTCATGCTCCTGTCTAAAGCCAGTTCCTCTGCAAATGCCTCCATCCTGTCTCCTCTAGTGTGGTCAAAAGAAACTATCCCACAGGGGGTAACATTTAGTGTCTTGAGACGCTGTTTAAGGGTATAAAACTGTAACTAATAGCCCATCTGGTGTGGCTCAGAGGTTGAGTGTCAACCCAGGAACCAAGAGGTCACCGGTTCGATTCCCAGTCAAGGCACATGCCCGGGTTGCAGACTTGATTCCCAGGAGGGTGGGTGCAGAAGGCAGCTGATTGATGAAGTTCTCTCTCATCTATGTTTCCATCTCTCTAGCCCTCTCCTTTCCTGTCTCTCTAAAAATCAATAAAAATATATTTTAAAAAATTGAAACTAGTAGATAAATAAATCCTGGAGATCTAATGTACAGCCTACTGATTATAGTAAACAATACTGCATTATATACCTCAAAGTTGCTAAGAGACTGGATCTCAATTGTTCTCACCACAAAAAGAAATGATAATTATGTAAGGTGATAGAGGTATTATCTAATGCTATGGTACCGATCTTATCAAATCAATACATTGTACACCTTAAATTTATGCAATATGTCAATTAATCTCAAAGATAGAAACCACCGAGATATTCTCTTACAACTCAGATTTTCCTTCTCCTAGATTATGCCTGTCTTTACCAAGCATGCTCTTTTGGCTCCATCTCTCATAAACCTTCTCTTGCTCTCATTTTTCTATCAGATACCCACAATTTTATTGCTCTACTGAGCAGACTATGCCAACGAGCTATTTCTACTCACGGTCACAGATTCATCTTTCTCTAGTCTGTCTTGAACCTACTTTATAAGGCTTTCATCCCCTCACTCCATAGAAACCACTCTTGTTGAGGTTGTCAAGAACCTCCATTGGTCATTGAACTAGAGTGGTGACCACTTTTCAGACCTCATATAACACAGTCCTTCCTCTTTTGTCCTCTTGTGGTCTTCACTTGGCCTCTAGGGCACCTCAAACTTTTGGTTGTCTTACAACCATATTGGTTGCTCCTTGTCACTCTCCTTTGTTGGTGCCTCCTTTGTTCTCTGACCTCTTAATGTTGGAGTGCTGGAGCACCCCAGAATATATTCTTAGCCCTCCTCTTTTGTCTTCTACAATGGCTACCATCTAAGTACTCATGGTCCCTGAATTTATATCTCTAGTCCTGAACTCTCTCCCACATTCCAGAGGAGCATGTCCAACTGCCTGCTCTTTATCTCTACTTGAATGTCTAATAGGCATCTCCAACTTAGTGTGTCCCAACTGAACTTTTTACCCATTTCCAAAGTCTTCTCTATCTTAGTACATGGCTACTGCATCTTTCTAGTGGCTCATGCTATGCTGAAACCATCCTTCATTGTTTATTTTCTCTTATACCATGTCCAGGGCATTGGACAATTCTCTTGGTTTTACCTTCATATACATCTAGAATCTGGTTACTTCTTACCTTTTCTACTGCCTCTACACTGGTCTGTGTCACCACTGTACTGCTGTAATCTCCTACGTTGTCTCCCTGCCTGCATCGCTGCCCGCTTTGGTCTGTGCTCAGCCCAAGTGACCCTTCAACAATGTTGGCCAGCCCACCTTTCCGCTCAAAGCTTTGCTGTTGGTCTACATCGCAGAGTGAATGCCAAAGTCCTTACACATGACTCACCTTCTCTTTCTTCTCAGACCTTACCCACTCCTACTTTTCCCTCTCTCATTCCACTCCAACCACCTGGCTTCCTTGATGTTCTTCGGATGTGCCAGACCTACTGTTGCCTCAGGACCTCTGCTATGGTTGTTTCAAGCCTCTGTTAGAAATTCTCCCCTAGCTATTCAGGAAGCTGGTTCCCTCAACCCCATAACTTTTCCCCAAACACCATCTTCTCCTTGAGGCTTATGCTGACCACCCTATTTAAAACTGCAGCCCCCTGCCCTCAACTCCCAGCACCATTTATCTTGCTCTTTTTATTGTCTACCAAATTCTGTAACTTACTGTTTTTATTTATTGCCTAGCTTCCTCATTAGAATGAAAATTCTAGGAGGGCAGGGATCTTTGTCTCTGTTTTTCATTAATGTGTCCCAAGCACATAGAACAGTGCTCAGCACATGGAGGAAACTCAATGATTATTTGTCAAACACATGATGAACAAGGGCTGTGATTTTGCTGTGAGAAATATTGGCCACAGCTCATAAATTTTGATGTTCAACATACTCATTGTCTAGAGTTTCTAAATAGTTTTTGGTATTTATAGTCTCTTTCTGAATGGAGAGAGATGACCATTTAGGGAGGCAGTCACAGTTGTGGTAGCAAGGACAAGGTGTTCGGGGAGCAATGCCCTTCTTACTTCCCCAGGGTGGAGAATAGGACTACTGCTATATATTTTAGTGGAAAAGGGATGTGCTTGAGTCAGGGACATGGTAGAAAAATGATGAAGCACTGTCCCACCTTTTAAAATGAAGTCCATTAATGAAGTGAAGTGAGGGTGCGCTCTAAAGCAGAAGCATGGGTGTATTTCTGTCTTATCATTATAGTGGGTACATTCCAGATTCTGGCAGTGGTGTGTGTTTGCAGCAGGCTTGGTTTTTGGAGGTGCTGGGAATAGTCACTCCTTTCTACATCTTCAGTGACATTTTAGCGAGAAGTTGGGAGAGACAGCACCAGCAACTTAGACACACACCATTTTTAATCAGAAATCTCATGTGAGTTCATGGATAAGCCTTTGTCCAGAATGTTGGTGAACCATGTTTAGGTCCTTAAAATGTCTTCTTCCTGTTGCTTAGTCAAATGGTTATTCTGAGAAACCATGAGGACTGTTTTTAGAATCCTTGACTTTAGCTCTGCCATTAAGTCCTGAGCAAGGGCCCAGATCTGCGCTTGTTTCATGACTGTAGAAAGGGCAGTGCTGCAGGCTGATTGGCTGACAGGAGGCTTGGCTATGGCTCTGCTGACATTGCCTTTTCAGAGAACTTCTTCCTAGAATCCTCCCGAAATTACGTAGAACTTTAGTGATATGAAAAAGGCTAATTATTTTTCATTTTGGATATTGAAGAGAAGTGTAAAGAATATGATAAATTAAAGGAAAGTGGTTATTCCCTTAGGAAAACATTGAGCTTTCTTTGTGGCTCTGTGACTATAGGACAATGGAAATCTTCAGAGGTGATCCTTGTGTACTTTTCCCAAGAATGATCTCAAATTGATTGTTTCTTCTTCTTTCAAATCAGATCACATATTATTTTTCTTACTTAACCAGGTCATTTAAGAGGAAAGACCAAATTACTCACTACCAAATCACTTTTTATATTAAAACATTATTCTTCATGAAGCTGACATCTCTTAGTTTGTCTCCTATTAAAAAAATGAAAATGCTTTAGGAAGAACATTTGGTGCTGGTGAAATTTACACCAGGCATAGTCTTCCCTAAGCAGTTGGTGGAACACCTCCGCCTTCTCCCTTTGCCAAATACATGGTCAGGATATTTCTGGGGATGGTGAGCTGAAGGGAAACAAGAGAGATATTTTGAAAGATTGAGTCAGGGATATAAAGTATGAAATTGTCCCTTTTAGTGGAATTATTCTCATTTCCAATCCGACATGGTGACTCCACATTGACCCACCTTCCTAAGCAAGGTATTAATTTTCTTCCTTGTGGAGGAAAGAATTCCTGTTCATTCTTTTCTCTTTCATTTTACAACAGTTACATCAACATTTAATTCTCCATATTTTGGTTGTAAGTTGTTGATTCAAAAATATGCTTATAAGATGTGGAGCACAAAAATATAGGCAGGTTTTGTGTATTGAACTGTATTCCTGGTTAACCAAGATGTCACAGTGAGAGCACATTTTAAACTCAGATATAGTCAAGTATACAGGTGGACTTTTGACTGTTAGTGATGAGTTCTGGATTTGGGTGTGGGTCATTCTAACTTAGTAACTGGCAGCTATATTTGTGTATTATGAAATGTAAAAACCTTTCAACTAGTGTTATCTTAAATGGTCCTTCTGTAGTCTACAACCATCCATTTGCTTCTCTTTAAATGTTCAATTGTTTTTCTTTTTGAGAACAATGAAAAGTGGTTGTTTTCTTAGTTTCACCTAAATCTTCCTTGTGCTTAATGAAATATTATGTCATTTTTAAGAAATACTGGTATTTTTCTAGTCATGTGTTTTTACAGAGTTTTTTTTTTCTCTTTAAGTTTCTGCCAGTTTTGTTTAAGGTTGTTTTCTTAGTTTCACCTAAATCTTCCTTGTGCTTAATGAAATATTATGTCATTTTTAAGAAAAACTTGTATTTTTCTAGTCATGTGTTTTTACAGAGTTTTTTTTTCTCTTTAAGTTTCTGCCAGTTTTGTTTAATTTATATCTTCAGGATGAAGTGATATACTTTTCTTATTAGGGCATCTGTATTAATCTTTTATTTGATCAGAAGAAATATTTTTTATATGGCTTCATATTTCTTTGCTGGGTTCTAGTATTGTTTACAAATTTGTGTTTAACAGAAATTGCTGTAGTACATGTGTGAGATTTAGTTTTAAGCTTCAAGAACATATGCATATTTTATCATTCTCTTTACATTCTTAATCTGATTTTTAAAATGATTATAAATATTGGATGTGTCCATGACTTGTTATCAAGTAAAAGCCCCTTCCTTCAGAAAATAAGATGCCAGATAATTCCTTTGCTTCAAATGCCTGCAGAGTTTTAATGATTCTAATGTCAACAAATATGAATGCTGAAAATGTGGATATTCAAAGCTCTTTATATTGTCATAGCAAATTAGCTCTTTATATCTTCATAGAAAATTAATAGTATTCACTTCCAAAAGACAACAGATATCTAAAATATTTTAGATGGCCTGCCCATAACACAGATACAGCGATCTTCTAAAATTTCTGCTTTCCTTTTGCTTGGTTAATTGGTCTGTTGAGCCTTACGTCTTTGTGTCCTTGTGTCTACTAAAAGGAGGAAAGTATAAGGCAAAAATTAGAATGTGTTATATGTGAGTTTCCAAACTCAATTCTTAAAATGCAAACAGTTATTGTGTACCAACTCTGCAGCAGAGACAATGATATGTGCTAGAGACTCAAAGTTGAATTACTTGCAGCCTCTGATCTTGATGATATTCACTCATTTATTCATTAAACAAGTATTTATTGATTGCCTCTTCTGTGTCAGGTACTGGAATATAGCAGGAATAAAACAGAACAGAAATGGAACTGACATTCCTTGTTGGTGGAGACAGACATTAAACAAGATTTAAGTTAAAAATATGCATACATTTACTAACATTGTACATGTGTATGCATATATATATATATACTAGAGGCCCAGTGCACAAAAATTTGTGCACTCAGGGGGAAGGGGGGCCCCTCAGCCCGACCTGTGCCCTCTCGCAGTCTAGGACCCCTCGGGAGATAACGACCTGCTGGTTTAGGCCTGCTCCCGGGTGGCAGAGGGCAGGCCCAATCCCTAGGTGCAGCCCCTGGTCGGGCTCAGAGCAGGGCCGTTTGGGCTAACATTCATGTTTCTCTTTTATTAGTGTAGATAATATATGTTTATATATAACTAACATATATGTAAATGTATATATACATAAATATAAGCTAGGAAGTGGTTGGTGATAAGGAGAAAAAAAGAAGCCCATGGAGAGAGCTGGGAAAGGGGTGGGGAAGCAATGGTAGGTTGAAAATGTAGTTAGTTAAGGTGGTCAGGTCAGGTCTCATTGAGAAGGTGACATTTGAGTAAAGACCTAGCGGAAGGAGATTAAAACTTTCCCTAGGGGAAGAGATAGGCATTCAGGAAATCTAATCTTCATGAGGTAAGAGATCAGACAGGGTGTGCCAGGTGCCAGAAGCCCAGAGAGTCACATAACCACATGCAGGGTTCCGGGAAGACTCTGAGTGCGGTTCTAGAGGTAGCACATGACCACAGGTACGGAGGTGAGAGACCGCAGGTTACACAGGACATGATAGCTGCTTGGTGTTCCTGCTGAGTAGTGATTGAGGCTGGAGTTGTAGATGAATTTGGAAGGTGCTTGGGGTTGGTTTGTGGGGTGCCTTGCACACCATGCTGAGGGAGCTTTGCTTTGATTCTGTAGGCGATGAAGACTTTTAAGCTGCAGATTGAAAGGGTCAGGTCTGCATATTGAATCGATCATTCTGGCAAAGGAGTGGAGGTTGATGTAAGGAGACATGACAGTATAATGGAGATCTGTTTGGAGGCTGTTCTAATGGTGCTGGTGAGAGATGTTGACCTAGGAAGTGGTGTGCAGGGGGTCGGGATTTGGGGGTATAGAGATCAGGATATTTAGGAAGTAATCTCAGCAGACCTTGGTAGTTTCACGTAAAGGTGAGAGGAGTCAAGTACCTTTTCTAACCTACAGTAAGAAATACATTTTGTATCACAACTTAGTACACATGCTACGAATATACATCTAACTGGTAATAGAATATGTTGCTGAAACAAATGGTTAATAAACCATTTTTTTTTTGCCTCACTGTATGTAGTATACTCTGATATTTTCTCTTCTACTTCAATTTCTTTAAAATGCTGGCCTTGACTTGCTAAATTGATTGTACTGATGGGCCCTGACCCGTAATATGGAAAACGCCTACACAGATCTCTTCAGGTTATCTTCAGTAGACAGGATATTTCCCCTGCTCTCAGTTCTTTGTGGTCTCATATCTCCAGACGCCTTCCACTCTGAGCAGGGGGAGAGGGAGGAGGCAGTAAAAAGTGTTGTTTCCAAGTTCAGGGCACTGTGGAAACATTCATTTGAGGAAATAGTGTGTGAAATCAACTGATACCGCCTTAGTAGGACAGTTACAGAGGTGCACACAGTGTGTCCTTGCCAATTGGCTACATAAGTTCTCTCTGCTGAGAGGGTGGTTCATTGTGCTGGAAACATTGTTTATGTGGATTTTTTTGGGGGAGGGGATGGGGGAAAAGGGGATGTCCTCTTTCTTTTTCTACTCTGTTTGTTGCTAAAATCTAGATACAGAATGGCAGAAGTTGGGGTCCTGGAATATGATGTTTGCCTATGGTACTCTGGTTGGGCTCATGAAAACATTGTTGGTTTTCTCTGACCGCATAACTCAGGTTTTTCAGCTATTCGTGGGAGATATAATGCCACTGCATAGGAAGCATTTTTAATAAATGGCTATTGTCGTTTTCCTCATGTAACTAATGTGTTTTTGGCACCAAAATACTTGCACTTTAATTAGCACTAGGACAGATGTGGAACCTTTCTGTGCTTCATAGATAGACTAAGCTAAAATTAAAGTTCTCCTGTTGGTGTGTGCGGGAATTTTTACCTGAGTATAAATTTCCATGAAAAATAAAGATGCATTTGAATTCAGGAAGAAAGATACTAAAATACATCCCAGTTGAGATGTTTCTAGAGGTGGCTTCTGAGGGACCTTGGTTCTGAATATGCTTAGTGTGAGCAAAGCTTTTAACCAGTACTGGCTTTCTGCCCCCTAATTGACATACATTTACATATCATCTTGAATATCTTTGCGTAGTCCTTTGCATAGATTTCCAGTGAATTTTGGGTGATTAAGCTTAAATTTTTTAATATACAATTTCTTTGAATGATGGGAAAATCATGGACATACAAGATGGGTTTTTATTGAAAAGTGAAAGACTTGAGCTCAAAGAAATTACTGGTAGAAAAGTCTATGGAAATAGGTAGCAGAGGACATCTTCATCAGAAGAATTTTACTGAGACCAATTTTCACTTTCCCTTTAAGTAAAATGTAGAAAAATGGTTGAAGGAACCTCATTTTATTTTGGAAGGGGTTAGCAAAGTGCTCCTTAATGAATGCCATGATGTCTTTCTTTACACCAGTAGATGCTAAACATAACTTTCTAAAGAATAAAGTGGAGGGGATGGAGGTGTAAGCTAAGAGAGGAGGAAGGAGAGGGGATTGCTGAGTGTTCGGTGGTCCCTGGGTTTTCTTCAGTACCATTTGCTATTTGGTAGTTTTTGTTCTGTCTGCTTTATAAATACAATACCATATTTTCAGTGGAGTTAAATGAAGCAAAAACATATTTAGCTCTTCAATTTGCTTTTTGGAAAAGGGAAAGACGTGGAGCAGCACTTAATTGACCCATTGAAAAGGAAGGATAAGATAAACGTGTGTTTTATTCCAGTGAATACAATGATTATGCAATTAGGGATATTTAGTTATGGATTTTGCGCTGCAATCTGAGTGAGAATAGAATGGTTTTTATTGATGCTGTGCTCTTACGGGGAGGGCTGCCAATTAAATGGTGGAGTACCTTAGGAACTGTGTGTGTGTGTGTGTGTGTGTGTGTGTGTGTGTGTGTGTGTGTGTGTGTGTGTGTGTGTGTGTGTGTGTGTGTGTGTGTGTGTGTGTGTGTGTGTGTGTGTGTGTGTGTGTGTGTGTGTGTGTGTGTGTGTGTGAATGTGAGCATTTAAATTACAAATAAAATAACTTGAAGAAGCTTTGTTTCATCGAAATTAAAGAAATGATGGTGTTGATTAGCTTAGTTAGACTTCTATATATTTACACAATTTGGTACTTGTCTTGTTTCTGCTATACTGCACGCCCAAGCACTTGGCCTGACTGTAGTGCTCTTTTTTCATAATGAAACGTGTATTAACTATGCAGGCCCTTCATAGAGCAGCGTTTTAATCATTCTCTATTGATTTATACGTCACTTCATGCTCGTCGGGAGGGGTTCTTACTCTAAGTCTGCTTTGCTTGGCTTCTCGCTCTCTCTGCCTGACTTGCATAATGCTTTGGGACTCTTAAAATTTTCCTCCTGTGGGAAACAGTCATGATTAGGAAGCCACCAAAGGTCAGCTGTGTTGTTGCTTTCTCTCAGCTTTCTGTGGAACAGAAGGCAAATAATGAGCTTAGAGAAATATTGTCATTGTCCATAAGGGATAATGGGATCAGAACTTATTTTAAATTAATAAATGCTGAGTTTCCAGCTTTGGCATGAGCCTGAATGATTTATTGCAAGCCCAATGCCAAGAGAATGTTTTGCATTTACCAAAGGAGTTGGGGTAATGACGAGAGGACTCTCAGTGGTGCCTGAATTTCCTGTTGGAAGAGCATTCTAGCCAGGGCCCAGCAGACTGTGAACAGAGGTTGGTCTTTGAACCTAGGGTTGTTGCTACAAGCAGGCCAATGCAACTGGGAATATTTTATTTTTGGTCTTTTGTCTTAATATTAATTTGAGTGAGAGGATATGTGCATCTGGTTGATGTGGATGAAGGAGGCCTATATGGACTTGAATAAATAAATTGAATCCCTTGCCTTCCACCTGCAACTTTGAGAATTTCATTTGGATTGAAAGGCTAGAGCTAGATTTTGCATATGGAGAAAACTGTGCTCACTTCGTTGTTATTCATAGTCAGATCCCCAAATCTCCTCCCTGAAGAGATGTATTCTTCCCAGCAAATTAAAACATCCTTGGGTTTAGAGGCCAAATGATGATGGTGTCAACTATGGATGAAGACAAATAGGTCATTCTTTTCTCAATTTATACATTCCTCCCCACTTCTGTTCAGAGTGGGGGAGTTGCTCATTGAAAAGGAGTCCCAGTGTTTCATTCCTCTCCTCTCTGTAGGTTATAGCACTGTGTTAATCTCCTGGTTAGGTAATGGAGGGAAATGTTTGAAAATGTGATAGCTCATTATAAGGGCATTTGACATAAGCATATTTGCTGATGACGGATTGCCCGTCTGTTGTAATTTAAAGGGATTCTGAGCATTAGTTAAGACAGTCATTTTCCTCACATTAATCAGTTAAGATCAGGGTGGCCTAAATTACAAATATCTTTCAAAGTCTCTAAGTAAAATGTAGATTTTGGAAGCTGGTTATCATATGAAAATACTTATACCTTATTCTTTCTTATCCACTGTGTTTTCCCCCCGCTTAATTGAATTCTTATGGAAAAAGACATGGGTTAACAATATGCCATTTTATTTCATGTACCCAAATATACCCTCAAAAAGGTAAAAACAGTATTTTTGGGCACATTTTAGGAAGTAAAAACGGGCTAGAACAGGATGTTGACTTAAGATTTCTAAGATATTGTCAGTAGAAGCAGCTATCAAAATCCTAATCTAAATAGGTATTGGAACTTTAATCAAGTAAGTCTTTAGTGAGACCTAGTTACACAAATGCCTTAAAATAGGCACTAGCCTACCTGTGAAAATGATTGCAGTAGTTATGTTTTCATTTATGGAAAAACATCATGGATGTGCCCCAGGCGAGTAATTGTTGTTTAGAGGCATTTTGGAGCTCCCAAAGAGTTGCACAATTGCATAATAACACTTCAGTTTCCTCGTGACATGCTTTATGATAAAGCAGCATTGGGTGCAGCTTAGCAATATCCAAAGATCAGAACAGCTGTTAATGTGCAGAGCCACTGGGGTGTATCTGTCAGATGTTTGCATATAGAACAAGGTGTTGCAGTTAACGTGTCATGATAGTTTAATTACATCACCTTTCTTGGGAGTTCGCTTGATTCCTGGTTCCAGAACATCTAGTGAGACGGAAACTTATCAATTTTTCTCTCTGTAGTAGCATTTGCTTCCATTATTGTTTGGCTAGGTTAGAGCTGCTCATTTCTAAAACATACACAGAAAAAAAAAGAAAAAATATGCACAACATTCAGCTCACCTTCTCTATGGCATTTGCTTTCCAACCACTCTGTCCTTTTTTTCTTCCAACTTTTCTTATTAAAAAGAGTCAGCTGGGCCTGGCTGGTGTAACTCAGTGGCTGAATGTAGACCTATGAACCAGGAGGTCACGATTTGATTCCTGGTCAGGGCACATGCTTGGGTTGCGGGCTCAGTCCCCAGTTGGGGTGTGCAGGAGGAAGCTGATCAATGACTCTCTCATCATTAACGTTTCTATCTCTCGTTCTCTCTTCCTTCCTTTGAAATCAATAAGAATATAGTATATTTATATAACAGATTCAGCTTTTCCTCTGGTTATAGTCTTCTCGCCATCCTGCTCCTGACTATTGGTGGCCTCTTCATTGTCTATACTCTCATTTTACTTATTTCTGTAATGCCAACTCCCAAATGGATTGCTTCTACCAGATTTCTTTCCTGCTCCTCACAGCTGGATTTATCCCCGCTTTCTTGACTTAGCCATTAGGGTATCCTAGAGACAACTTCAATACACCTTGTTGAAGAATGATTTTCTTATCTTTTTCCCCAAGCCCACCACACCTGCGCTGCCCATGAGTAGCCCATAGGGTAAGGCCCCCCCCCCCCCCCCCCCCCCCCCCCCTTTCTGTTCCCTGTTGCCTTCTGTCCCCTCAGGCACAAAGATGTGTCACTCTACTTTAAAAACATCTGCCTGTCTGCTCTTCCCCTTCCTCACACAGACTCTGCTTTCTCAACAGCCTTCCTCACTGTCCCCTCTCCTGCTTCCTCCACTGTCCAGTTCACCCCTACACAGCTGCTCTGTCTTCTTTCTAAGGTGTGTGCCTAATTTGTTCTATTTCCTGGCTCAATAGTGTTCAGTTCCCCATTGTTTTCAAGATGCAGCTTGCCCTTGTCAGCACTGTGTACAGGTCCTCCCTTCTTATCCAGCGGTGGCTCCCTCCCTCTCCATCTCTCTCCCAGCCCTCACACTGTGGCCCCACTGTCTTCACCATCCCTCTGTGCACCACTCACGCCAGGCGTCCTTGCTTTGCATGCATTGTTGCCCTGAAGGAAAAGCTTCCTGATGTTGCCTTGTCTTCCTTGAAGCTTCGCTGATCTGGGCAGAACTACTCACAGGGCCATCTTTGTTCTGTAGCACATTGTATATATCTCTCTCCTAGCACATCACTCTGTGCTATAGTTATTTACCTAGGAAGCTGACTTTTGACTGGTTTCTTGAAGTCAGAGGCTGTGCTTAATGAGCGTTGTACCTGGTACATGATAGATAGGCAACATTTGATTCATGAGTGAAAAACACCTGCAGATGGCTCAGCATCTGGATGTGTTGGGCATGGGAATGGAGATCGTCCCTTTTCTATTCGGTGTTGAGCCATGCTCTGTTCTAGCTCACTAGGAAAAGAAGTGGATCGGGTGGAACCAGTGTAGTTTGTGGAGTGGGTTGTTGATCAGCTTCCTTCTTTCTCCTCCCCAACTACATCTTCTCTTTAGTACTTATGTCATTCAGTTTCTAAAGGCCCTCTTCTTTTTCAAAATGTGAAATTCATTCTTATGTTCCCATTGGGAAGGCCTGCTGTTCTCCACAGCTCTGCTCTCTCCCTCTTTCTTACCATCATATTCAGGTCATTTTATTATGTTGACGTTTTTTATGCTTCATAAGCAGCCATGGATGGCCTTCCAAGACAGTATTTTCTGTACCACAAGTCTTCAGGTTCACTTTCTACAGAGCTACCGACTTTTGTTTTCACCAAATACAAGTGGTTTCCTCTTGTCTGGCAAACCTAGAAATCACATATAACATTTTTCAATAAACACCTCCCTTGAACTGTGTTCTCTCCCCCCCTTTTCTCTCTCTCTCTCTCTCTCTCTCTCTCTCTCTCTCTCTCTCACATATACACACACATACACAACCTCCACACATGCACACATACACAGAATTGTCTAATTCTGTGTTTTCTAGTTCTATATTTACAAATATAATTCCATATAATTCTCTTTCTTCAAGCAGACCATTTATTTCCCAATTTCTGCCATCTGAAGTTCTTATCCCTTATGGCAATATTTTTCTTGGAACCCATGATAGGTCATAAAGTATATGTTTATTTTTTGTTAGTTTTATTAGTTTAATGGGTTTAGTTTATTGGGTTATGATTATACCTTTGTTAAAAATGAAATCATAATAGGGAATATCCAAAAATGCATATTGAAGTAAGGCTAAATTATTGCCTTGTGAAATGTTTCAGGTATATGCCTACTGGAAAATTATCTAAAATACTAGAGGCCTGGTGCACGAATTTGTGCATGGGTGGGGTCCCTCAGCCTGGCCTGCGCCCTCTCGTAATCTGGGACCCCTGGGGGGGATGTAGCAGTGCCGAAACGGCAGGCAGCCGGGGAGGAGCCCCAGCTGGGGCCGGACACAGCTCCGCTGCTGCTCATCCGGCCCTGCTATTCCTGTTGCTGCCATCGCCTCTGCCCAGTAGCGCTGCCAAGGAGGCGGGAGAGGCTCCTGCCGCAGCTGTGCTCACCAGCTGTGAGCCCTGCTTCTGGCTGAGCTGCACTCCTGCTGTGGGAGTGCACTGACCACTAGGGGGAAGCTCCTGCGTTGAGCGTCTGCCCCTTGGTGGTCAGTGCGCATAATAGCAACTGGTCCACTGGTCATTCCGGTCATTCTAGTTGTTTGGTTTTAAGGGTCGCTTAGGCTTTTATATATATAGATCTTAGTATCACTTGTGGTCAAATAATTTTGAAAGTTACTGACATATAGTAATAGAAAACAATTGGTATCTTTAATATATATTTCATAGCTTACTTCCTTCTTGTCACAAAATAATAAACTGATGCGTAACTCCACCATACAAGCATTTGCCATCACCTTCTTTTTTTACCAAATCTCTTGAAAAATTATGGCTCAAAGCTCCACCATACAAGCATTTGCCATCACCTTTTTTTACCAAATCTCTTGAAAAATTATGGCTCAAACTTTGCTTTTTTCTGTACATTCTTTATGAAAAGTTGTTGCCCTGCTTCGATTATATTTAATCACATATATTTTATAATTCTTCTATAGTTCCTGTGTGAGTCTTAAAATTCTCCACTTTCTCAAATTACAAACTTTTTTGGATTTTTTTTTAGAGCATTCCGAGCAACAAATACAATAATAGAACTTAGAGGACCAAAAGGAGAAATGAACTTAGATGATTTGTCCAATTCCTTAACTTTCCAGGTGAAGAAAGTGGAGCTTTCCAGAAAGGTCATATTTTCAAGTAGACCTAATTTCCAGTCATGAGCCAAAAGGAATTAGGAAGCATATAATGAAATGAGTCTCTGGGAAAAATAATATGAGAATGAAAATCGAAATTATATCTCATTGCAGTAATGGTATGACTTTTCCACAATACTTATGACTATGTGCAGCATGACTTCATGTGTGGCTATGGAAAATATGTGGGCCATAAATATAAATAAATAGGTCTCTCTTCTAGAGATAATTTTTTTTCTGTGTTACTCCACTGAATTCTTCAAGGCTAAAGCATGCCTTATTATTTTAGTACTCTTTCTCTGAAGAGCGTATATACATATTAGGAATTCAGTATAAGTTACCTTTGGTATTATGGGCTGTATTATGTGATATGGGGCCATTTATCCATTGTGCTCAAAATTCTTAATTTAACTTTCCTATTTGCTTGGTGTCAATTTGTGTTCTTTTATAAGTAGGAGAACTTAGCTGAAAAGAGTTCATCTCTGAACCTATGTGCTTTCTGTTCAGGACTAATGAGATTCTCAGTGTTTCCTGGGTTCTCACTTCCTGAGTAGAGCTGTCCAATGGAACTCTCTGAGATGACAGAAACGTTCTGTATTCTGCAATATCCAGTATGGCAGCCATAGGCACAGATGGCCTTTAAACTCTTAGAAAGAGGCTAGTGTAAATGAGGAACTGGGCTTTCAGTTCCATCAATTTAGACTGGAATAGCCACATGTGGTCAGTGGCTACTCCATTGGACAGCACAGTGCTGGAAGCTTGGAAACATATCACTTTATGTTTCTTTCTTTCCTAGCCCTGTCCTAACTCTCCTCACCACTACGGTGTCAGTCTCTCTCTCTCTGTTCTCATTATTCCTCACTTCTCCCACCTGACACCACCTCTTGGCATCCATGCTCTACCCTAAGGCATGTGGTCTGCCCTGGGTCTGAGAACACATTCCCTGGAAGACACTGCAGAAATGAGATGAGAAAGAATTTTTTTAAATCTCTGGTGCCTAATGCACTTGTCATTTATGTTTGCTTTTTGACAGCATAAATACAGTGTATGTAGGGAAACTGAGCTTTTTAAAAAAAATTCACACGAACTGTTTTCTACTAAGAGCATAGCCTAAAATTATTTAAACCATTGTAACTAATGAGGAGTGCTCAGCTTGCTATTTTGGAGCTACAGAAAAATTTTTATATTCAGAATTAATCATACACAATAACTGCACCTAGTATAAGGATGAGGTTGAAAATGTGGATCTTTCAAATTTAGCTTTCATGCAAATTTCATTTCAGTTCAGTTATTATTACCTGTAAATAGTGATGCCAGAAATCTTAGTAAATGTTACTTTTATATGAATCTATTTTGTCTTCTGTAGTATCTGGTGTTTGATAAGAGTAAAGGTTTTTTTGGTGTTTTTTTTTTTTCTGCTTGGAAGAGAGGTTAGGTTAATATCTAATGTTATATTATGTAGTACATTTATTAAACAGTATTCTGCATGCTTTTTTCCTAGTAGATCAAGAAATGCTTACCCTAAAATCCTTGACGTTGAGGATTTACAGATAGCCTGAGATTGTTAGCAAAATTATGTATTTACTTGTATGTGTGTTTATTGGGGAGAAGAGCTATAATTTTTGAAGAAGCTGGGACCTCAAAAGTTAAGAGGCCCTTGTGCAGTGAGCTATTGGTGGTTGCGGGGCTATGTGCACTGTCACTCTGTCCTGCTACCCCAGGTCCAGGGCCTTCCGAGAGACAGTAAGCACTCAGGAGATACCTTGAGAATAGCATCGGAAACCACTTCTTTCATGCGGATACATTGCTGTTCTTTTAAGTGAGGCAAGAGGAATTGATGATAATTTTTATTTTTCAATGCTTCTGATGTTAGGTTTTCGTTGTTCTAGGTACCATGATAGGAACATTTAATCCTAGAGGAAATAGCTATGGGATTTGGGGGATCTGCAGAAGTTAATTTTCCCATTTTCACAGCCTATGGCTCGCTTTCTGGTGAAGCTAATTCCTCTGAAAACCTCAGCACCATCTTGTTTTAACCTCACCTGATCCTCAACCCATTGTCCTATCCTCATTCAGGCTGGGACTCAGTGAACCTTTTTCCCAGAAATTAGACCTCAGGCTGTTTAATGACCATCTCCTACTCTCACTCACACCCTGAGCTAGGACAGAGACAGAAGATGCAAAATGCCAGAAGGTGGAGAATACTTTGGTAACCGCCTGTTTGATTTTCTTTGTTTTTGTCCTTTTGTGTGTATGCCTTGGCTTATATGTACTTCCTGCTGGGACACACACACAATTGGAGCTGGGTTTTTATTTAACAAGATAGTAAATTACCTAGAAGTCAAATGCAAGTTCTGAGGAGAAGTAGAAAGTCAACAACTATATTTAGCTGCTGAAGAAGGCAATGGCTTAGGGCCAGAGGAAGGGATTCTTGCTAGAGTTATTCTGCTACATTCTTTAAGTCTTTTTTGGAAATAGAATAGGAATGAAGAACGATACAGGTCATCATTACACAGTTCTATGTTTGGGTACGGTTACTTGTGGCCCAGACATCTTTTTAATTTAATTTTTAATTTTCTGGTTTGCTGTTCTTCAAGAGTTTCTTGAGCCACACGGAGTGAAAGGCCTATCATAGATGGTGTTATACAAAGATATGAAACTGGTTTTCTCATGTGATACATGGAAGGCTGTTTTCAACAGATCACGACAGCAATGAAGGGAAGTACTATCTTACTCTTCAATATGACAAACAAGAACACTGAGGATTAGGGACCCCAGGAGTGCTATATGTGATCGAGCATGTGTGTGGTTGCTCAGTTATCTCCAGACCATCAGGGTCAGTGTGTCATCCATCCCATGTAGTACTGTGAACATGCCATTCACACAACATACACACACCTGCACACACTCATGCCAGAGGACGTTTGATATATTTGTTACATTTTTCTATGTAAGGAATTATCCCCCAAATTTAGCAGCTTAAAAAAAAAGTAAAATCAAACCCAGTGAATTATCATCGCAAAACTTTGAAAAAAAATAGCTTATTGATTTTTAGAAAGAGAGGAAGAGAAAGAGAAACATCAGTGCGAGAGGGTAACGTCGATCGACTGCCTCCTGCATGCCCCCTACCTGGGATCAAGCCTACAACTGGGGCAGACTGGGAATTGAACAGGCAACTTTTCAGTTCACTGGATGATGCCACACCATTCAGGGTGAAAAGCTTTTTGATTGAGTAAATCAGGAGCAGCTTAGCTGGTTGGTTCTTGCTCTAGGTCATTCATCAGGTCGATATCTAGCATAGTTACTGTTCTAGCCTCCGGGTGTTCACCAGAACAAAACAGACCCTAATCTCTCCCTTTCTGAAATTTATATTCTAATGGAGGAGGTAAGCAATAAGCAAACAAATAAAATGCACAGTGTGTTAGATGACAGGTGCTGTGGAGGGGGATAAGGCAGAAGGGTAGAGTGTGTAGGGGTGGTGAAGGTGTTTCTCTATATAGTTTTCTTTTTATTTTATTTATTTATTTTTGTTTCTATATTTTAAAGGTATTTGGGGGAGGCCAGAGTAGGTAGTTGTGATGTCCCCTTTCAGTGTGAAGATGCTGTGGCTCAGATCTGCCTTCTTACTTTTGATGGTGGTGAATATTTAGCTACTGCAGGCCTTCTGCACTATCAGCCCCATCATACTCTTAGGCTTCAGGCAGGTTCCTTTCATCTTCCCTCTTTGACCTTTTATTTCTACCAGTAACTTGATCATATACCATTGTTGATGATTAAATTCTGGTTATGAGATATGTAACGACATAAGATTCTGAAATGAAGACTCCATGAGAGGTTTTAGGTAGATTGCTTCCCTCTCTCAGGGCAGTTACTGAAGTCTTGAATTATTGATACCTTCCTTGTCATTTTCCTACAGATCTTATTTTTTTTCCTTGGTGTTAATTAGCTGCAGAGATGAAGGGTGCTTTATTATCAAGTGAAAAAAGTCACTTAATTACGTTGCTGTGATTTGTATAAAGTCTTTCCTGAATTTTCAAAAATGATTCTCAGAGTTGACTTTCCTGTTTTTTCCTATATTCTTATTCATTTGGGAAATGTGGAAATGAGACATAAATGCCCAGTTTTTAGTAAAATATTATTTATGTAACAAAATGTAAAATTATTTTACGCTTCCAGATAGTCCTGTGGTTACACCTCCCTCCCTAGGCAGAAGGCACCCACCTGTTTCACCTCATCTTTCTCCAGTTGCTGGAATAGAGGCTGTTCTTGTTTACCCTCCTGACCTCTCCACCCCTGATGGCAGGGCTTCTTGGGGGAAAAGAGGAGATGGGAGAGACTGGTTCGCCTAATCAGAAAGGAATAGCAACAGCGTGTAAAGAATGACAAGGCCCCTTCCTAATCCAGCTCCAGGGAATGTCCTTACATAGCTAATCGTAATCCCCCTCTCATTTTACATGAATGGAGTGATTTTAACGTTCTTTCAGTCTTTTCATTCCCTGTCAGTGGTGCATCTCTTAACCGTTAGTGATACCTGTCACCTAATAATACTCTCAAGTATAAGCAGACATTTATTTTTGTGACATATGTATTAAATGTTGACTATGTCAGCTTTTTCGCTAAACTTTGGGAGGCACAGATAAGAGATTCGAATTCACAGGGGGCAGCAAACATACTAACCAAAAATGGGATTATGTTTTCCCCTTAAACACTAAAATAGGGGAATCAGCAAAGTATTTTTGTACTTTTCCCCCACTGAACAGAGAAAGTTATTTTCCATCACTCTTGCCATTTTTCCATTCCAATTTCTGTATGCTTCTTGCTCACTAGTACATGTTAGAATTTTGTTGTAAATGATTTTTATAGGTTCCTTAGTATTATTATATATTGAGGTCTACACTGAGGAAATGACTCCGTCTACCTGTTTTGGGAATGCTTGAGAAATTGTGGTGGCAAACCAAGAATCCAACTGCCTGAGGACTCCTCGATCTCTGGGAAGAACTAACTCTGTATCCATGTAAATGGTTGCTTTAGGACTAATCAGTTGTGCTCAGGAAACCATCTTTACTTGTGAGCAAAGCAGGAAAAGCTGATACAAACTCTTGAAAGAGAGAGAAGACTGATGAGGGCACCAGAACTGTGCTCTGAGGCAGGAAAGAATAGGAAGTCGCTGTATACCTTGTCTCAGGACGTTGGATAAAGATTGATCCTGAGGAACCCAGGGCAGTAGTACATGGTTTCTCTTAACTTGATATTGTGCCTGCTGTGGAAACTCCTCAAGCAGCTCCTGCGTTGTGCCATGCAGAAAGCCACATGGGAGATGGAGTATTTTTCTACTTCAGTATTCTAAGTTTCATCTCCCAGCAATAGAGTGTGCAGAGTGTTTGTGTCAGAGCCTGGCATGCAGAAGACCTTCTGTAAATATTAGTTCCCTTTCTCCTTTTCCTTTTGCAAGCTATTTCCCTCCATCAGTGAGTCTTCCATAGCTCAGTGATTTTTTTGGGGAGGTAATCTTAGGATGCTATGTATGTTAGGGATGGTCGTCCAAATACAGAGTGAAACAGGAAGCAGGCCCCATGCAGCCTCTCTCATCCATCCAGGTGGCCTGCACCTGGGACCAGGTATAACAGTGACATAAAGCTGTGTGTATAGCTGGGTGATAGTGCTAGTGCTGCCTGCATGGGAGATGGAATGAGAAACGGGGGAGGTAATCTTAGGAGGCTATGTATGTTAGGGATGGTCGTCCAAATACAGAGTGAAACAGGAAGCAGGCCCCATGCAGCCTCTCTCATCCATCCAGGTGGCCTGCACCTGGGACCAGGTATAACAGTGACATAAAGCTGTGTGTATAGCTGGGTGATAGTGCTAGTGCTGCCTGCATGGGAGATGGAATGAGAAACATGGTCTGACAGCTAACCATGGATCACAATCTTTATTGCTCATTAGCCCTGATACCCTGGGCAAGTCACTTAAGCGAGTGCTGTGCCTATCTGGGGAGGGTCTGGTGTCATTAGCTCTGATACCCTGGGCAAGTCACTTAAGCTTCCAAAGCCTCAGTTTTCTTATCTGTAAAATAGGGATGAAAACAATATCGTGTCAGAGGGTTGTTTTAAATATTAAATGAGATAAACACGTAGGACGGTGCCGGCACTAAGCGAGTGCTGTGCCTATCTGGGGAGGGTCTGGTGGATTGAGATCCTGGGGGAAGGGGCCATTGTCCTGCCACCTTGCTGGCTTTTCCTGGAAGCTCTTTCCCCTGCCCAGCTCTTTCCCTCCTTCTAGGTCTCTTCAAATGGCCCTGTTTCAGAAAGCTGACTTCTGACCACCCCTATAACAGAGTGGCCCTCATTCTCTGTCCCATATCCTGCACTGCTGTTTCACAGCACTTACTACCACTGAAAGAAAGGGATGTTGCTTTGATCACGGCACTCTTCGTAGTGCTTGGCAAATAGTAGATGCTCAGTGAATTTACTGAGGACATCAGGCACTGGCAAACTTGTTCAGCAAAGGGCCAGATAGTAAATATTTTAGGTTTTGCAGACCATGCAGAACGGCTCAGCTGTGCTGTTGTAGGCAGAGTGTGGACAGTATGTAAATGAATGTGCATGGCTGTAGTCCATTATTTTATTTGGCATGCGGTCCCAGGAATATCAATAAATGGTGAAGATCAGGGATGGACCTTTAGTGGCTGTGGTGGTTTGAGCTTGTGGGAATGGGGCCTCTTAGCAGTAGAGGTGATGATAACCATTAGAGGAATATGCCAAATTAGAGGACAAAGAAAATCCACAGTCCTGATGGGGAGGCCATCTGGATTCTGAGCGCCATGATGATACAGTTAGTTGGGGGATCGTGTGCATCACCAGGCAGACCATTCAGTGGGCATGGCCTTGTCAATGAAAGTTACGCTTTCATATGCTGTGAACTGCTTTTTGTTAATCTTTAAATAAACACTTACATGGCAGAAGAAGGAATTCGTTGTTTACAATCCCCCTAAATGGAGAAGAAATCTAACTCATCTACCTGGAAGTACAGGTTCTTACATACGACAGTCCTAGATTTATTGAAAGGAAGACAGACTGTTGTATCCACATCATTCTCTGTTCTCCAGGAGATTTCAAGCTCACACTTGAAACTTTCACACTAATTCAGTGTGTCTCTTGATTCCAGCCTTTAGAGTCGATGTTTTCAATGCACAGCCCTTCCACTGTGAGTCTCAGGCAAGAATGGGAAGACAAAGGCCTGGGCGTGGGAGCCGGGCTTGGGTCAGATGCTCACTGTCAGGTTGCTTTTTGGGTCATCTGCCTGAGTCTGTTTCAGACGTTGGGAACATTGTGGTTTGTCCTTCCATAACCTGGAGAACGTTTTCTTCCTGCCAGATGGGGAAGGGCGATGGGGGTCACAGCAGAGGGCTCTTGGTTGGAGCCACGTCCTTTCATGAGGAATAGATAAAAACACGTGAGGAGGTTCCTGTAAAGCAGTGGTTCTCAACCTTCTGGCCCTTTAAATACAGTTCCTCATGTTGTGACCCAACCATAAAATTATTTTCGTTGCTACTTCATAACTGTAATGCTCCTACTGTTGTGAATTGTAATGTAAATATCTGATATGCAGGATGGTCTTAGGCGACCCCTGTGAAAGGGTCGTTCGACCGCCAAAGGGGTCGCAACCCACAGGTTGAGAACCGCTGCTATAAAGGGTGATCAGCCAATCCGACCTTTAGGTGACAGTGTAATCAGTGATCAGAGTGATTAAGTTACTCACGTGCTCTTGACCCAAGTGAATAGTAGAACATGAAGAAAGTTAAGATGGGTTCATTTTCTGCAGAATCTAACGAGCTATTAATTGCTCTCCTTTCCCCTTTTTCTTCTGTCTTCCTCATTGCCTTCCCCACCTCCTTCTTCCTTCCTCTTATATGTCTTTGCGTGTCATTTTCTCTTTCCATGTTTCTGTAGTTCATGTTCTCTTGGGGCCTGGCAGTTTAGACTTGGCCTGACAGTTGGGGCCTGGGAACCTGGTGGTGGATGATGACTTGGATTCAGCCCTGGGACGGTGTGAACTGAACAAAGGAATGCTGGGATATTAGTACCATTACCCAAAGCTCTAAAGCAAGCCCTCAGCCCAGGTGTGACTCCGAGCGGAACCAGGGCAGATGTGTGGCAGTTCCCTGGGCAGGCAGGTAGCACTGAGGCCCGGCATGTCAGCATCTGGCCTTTAGGAGGCTCCATCTCAGAGGCAGGAAGCAGTCAGTGCAAGACCCGGGGCACAAGGCAGCCCCCAGACCTCGAGTTCTGAGGGTATAGGTCAGGGAGACTAGTCATCAAGACGCAGAGGGCACAGCCCAGGGAAATGGTAGACACGAGGTTGGGAACCAGGTCAGGTAGAAATCCAGGTGTCAGATGGATTTAGTGCTGAGCTGGGAGCTACTGACTTAAGGTCTCAGAATTGATTTATTATTATGGAATATATTTATTTATAATTATTTAATGATGCATTTATGATTTAGTATAGTTATTTATTTATTATTGGTTATTTTTGCTAAGAGAGATTGGTCGTAGGCTCTATGGTGGGACACAACCCGGAATGGACGGGGGAGATGACGTGGGGACAGGAGCCAGGTAGGCATTCACTTCCTTGAAGAGCTCTTGTTCATTGCATTCACCTCATCTTCTCCCTCCCTTTTCTCCCTCGGCCCTTTCCTTCTCTTTCTTCTGTGGTCCCTTCATGCTCTCTGGTTATTTTTTCCCTCTTTAAGAAGTCAGGATGATAAAATAGTTTGCATGGCCCTGCACCCCCTTGCCCCTAGCTCTCCTTTTAGTTTGCTTACTATCTGCCAATTTCTCAGTGATTGTTTTTCCTGTTCTTCTAAGTTATTTCCATTTTAACCAGGTGAGGCCCTTAAGCTGCTGAGAACTCGTGACTCACAGTTCTTAAGAAAGCTTTTCTTAAGAACATTTATTTTGCCTCTTGGGTCAGAGTTCAGTTTGTTCCTGCTACCCACGGGAATCTTGCTCAACAGCCCATTTTTCCTCTTAGTGTAAAATCATGAGATGAATATTCATTTATATGTTTGTCCAGTTGAGGAGTTTAACATTATTTTACAAGAAGAGTGTATTTTGAAGTTTTTCCCAGAACCTTGTATAAAGATTATTTTTAGCTCTCATGGATGTTATTGAACAGAAGTTCCAGCCCTTGACTGTTTTCTTTTATGGTTCTGATAAACTGAGCTAGACTAAGAAAGGGTAGGGAAGGGGAAGAGAATAAACATTTGAGTGCCTTTTCAGTTAATCCATCAGAATCCTGTGAGGAGAGTGTAATTATCCTTATTTTATAGTGAAAATATCATTTGTCCCCTTTATATGGCCAATAAGCGGCTGGATTCGAACCCAGCTGTGGGCCTGTCTGACGCCACGGCCTTCCTCCTCTGTACTGCTTCCGGTTCCCTCCGAACACGGGATGTGATGCCCTGCGCTTCTCCAAGAGCCCCTGGCCCTGCTGAGAGAGTTGGTGCCAAAGAGCAGTAGGTGGTTAGGATCATAGAGGCCCAGTCTGCCACATGGTGCCGATGGTGGGAGAAACTCTGCTCTCCCTCTTACACCTTAAGACAAGGTGGGGGCCTTTGAAAACCCCCAAACTGGAAGGCATATTAGCAACTGTTTACACACTACTCTATGCCCTCTCTGGACTGGCTTCTGGGTACCTGAGAAGATCATAGTCTGTGTGGGTACATGCAAGTCAACCCCTTCTACATTTCAGTCATTAATCCCAGCATTGCTCAGCTAACCCAGCAAGGAAAAGAAATTAACTAGGTGTTGGCCACAGCGCTGCTCAAAGCCGCTGTAGTCCCAATACCTGGCTCTACCCCTGCATTTGCCATGTCGTTTTATGGTTGCATTGATGTGTCTGTCTCCTACATGCCCGAGGAAATGCCCTGAGGAAGATGCTGTATCTACTCTGTTCGCTATTTGTAGCCCTTAACACAGTGTTCAGTCCACAGTAGATATTTGGCCAAAATTTGTTTAAAAAATTACTCTGAGTTGAAGGTGTGGTGTGTCTGTCTCCTACATGCCCGAGGAAATGGCCTGAGGAAGATGCTGTATCTACTCTGTTCTCTATTTGTAGCCCTTAACACAGTAGATATTTGGCTAAAATTTGTTTAAAAAATTACTCTGAGTTGAAGGTGTGTATGAATGAAAACTCACAGAAAAATCATGCAAGTTGATTATAATAGTGATGGGTGTCAGTGGGCTGTGTAGTAAGGTGAGTAAGGAAGCAGGTGTGATAGGCAGCAGACTGTAGGTCTGGAAATGTGGGTCCTGGCCTGGATTTATGCACCAGGTGTCTTTGTAAATGTGGGCAGTTCATGGGCCTCAGTCTTCCCCCAAACAGCAAATCAGACTATAGGTGATTTTTAGGTCTTTTCCACTGCTAGTATTTTGTGATTCTATAATTCCAAGTTAAGGATTGCAGCTATAGAAGCCCTAGAAACTGGTAGTGTAGGCTGTCAATTAGGACTGAAATGGACCATTTGAATTGGTTGACCTCAGCGTCCATGACCCACCGAGTCTTCTCTGGGGAGTCTTTCCATTCGGTGATGGAAGAGGAAATTAAGGTTAACTTTCTGGAGCTCCCAGTGTAGAGCAGTTTAACAGTGGCTTTGATGTGCTTCGCCACTGGGAGCCCCTCTCTAGGAGACCGTTGGGGACAGTGGAAGGACCTCTGGCTCTAGTGTTAGGAATCTTGGGCTTGATTCCTTTTGTGCCACCTATGGAACTGATAGCTGTGGAGGGTTAATCTTTCTGAATCTGCTTCCTCACTGGTGAAATGGGAATAATGCCACTACCTAACTGGGGTCTACCCTCTGCCAGAGGGAGAGGTGGGCGCATTTTCCCCTCTGACTTTCAATGGAAGGACGGTGGCTGGTGAGGAGTATTCTCTTCCTGCTTTGTAAACCGTGGCCAGAATCTTTACTTATGTCACTGATGGAGACATGACGGTACCAGGGAAATTTAATGAGTTCAGATAAGTAAACAACTCCAGGCATAGATTAGATCCCTATATAAAGGTCAGGGAAACATCTAGAATATTAAAGCGACAGAAAGCAGGTGATGCGTGTGTAAAGTCAAATCTGTACACCCTCCAAGCTTTCCCCAGTGTCATTGTTCCTAAACTAAACTTTGAGAAGTGCTGCGTTTTAAAAAACTGTAATATAATGTTTTAAAACTGTAATGTAATATTAGTTCTATTTTTTTTTTACATCTGTAGACTATTGAACTTATTGCTTAATGTAAACACCACAGTAACAATTAAACGCCTGCTGTGTGCTGCTCTGTCCTTGGGACTGTGATGATATCGCTGGGGGTGGACGTGTGTGTAGAGATGTTCATAAGCAAAGGAATTGACTTTCTTGAAGTTGGGTTGACAGACAAAAGTGAGATACTGATATCAAAGTGCTAATTTACATATTTCTCCGGGAAGGGAAGAAAGAAAATCAATTCTCTTAAGGAATGAAGTGTGATGCAGCTCTGTTTAGGTGAATGCAACTGTAGTTTGCTCTAATAATGTGTATTAGGATGTTTCTGTACTGATTCCGTACTTTATATTCACTTTATATTGTGAATTGAAGTTTGTGATTCAAAGAATTAATTACAAAACTAAAGATGGAAAATGATATTGGTATCTAGTACATCTAGTTTAAACACATTCTATTGATGTGTTAATTTTTCAAAACATGGATTCGTTGAGAAAGTGAATTGCAATAAACTCTTAATAGGTTGGGTAAATTAATGTGGCTTAGGAAATTATTCGCTTAACAAATCTTGTTGACATTGAACATTTTTTGCTAAGATTCTATCTGTGCTCTTCCTCTGTCCCCCTTCTTGTTCTCAAAGGGTTTTAGGATGACCTGCAATAACAGATAACAGCAAGAATCACTTAAAAATAGGTGAAGACAGACAAAAGAAAAGTAAGCGTAGAGCAGTTTCTTAACATGACTTTGCTGACATTTGGCGACAGACAGTTCTTTGTTATTGGGGGCTGTCTTGGGCATTGCAGATTGTTCAGTAGCGTCTGTGGTCTCTAGCCAGTAGGTACTGGCAGCATCCCCTGTCACTGCTAAGTTGTGACAACTAAGGATGGTTTCAGACATTTCAGACATCTTCTGGGTGACAAAATTACCACAAGTTGTATAGAAAGTGTCTTAGTTGAAGCTATGTAACAGACTACCACAGACTGGTGGCTTATAAACAACAGAAATTTATTTCTCACAGTCCTGGAGCCTAGCAGTCCATGATCAAGGCACTGGAAAGTTCGATATCTGGTGAGGGCTCGCTTCCTGGCTCATGGACAATCATCTTCTCACTGTGTCCTCACACGGGGGATGGTGGAAGGCATAGGGAGTTCTCTGGGGTCTCCTTTATAAGGGCACTAATCCCATTCATGTGGGCTCCCCCTCATGAACTAATCACCTTCCAAAGCCCCTGTCTCCAAATAGCATCACCTGGAGGGTTAGGGTTCAAAATAAGAATTTGGGGGTGGGAACATGGCATTCAGTTCATAGCAGAGGGTGAGGTGAAGCCAGAGTGAAGGTAGTGCAGGAACCAGATCCATGAAGTCTTGATGGAGGCTGGCCATGCCACACTCACCGGGGTGGTGGACTGCAAGTGATTTCCAGCGGCCGAACTGGAGAAGCCTGATGAGTTATGTGGCTTATGGGGTCCCCATGACCCAGCAGAAGCACATGTATTTCTAATGTGGACACTGACAGCATTTTCTCCAGGTTTCTGTCTCCCTGAGAATGAAGCTCCCGAACGGTGGAATTTTTGCCTATTTTCTCCCCTTCTGCGCCCAGAGGAATACCTGGCACACAGTTGCTTAATAAATATTTTTAGAAAGAGGTAAATCTTGACAAGGAAGATCCTGTTTAATAAAGGCCCTTCCTTACATGTGTATAGAACAGAATGGCAAGACTTATAGGGCTAAATATTACAGTATCATTAAATGGAAGCATGCTTTCTGGGTGGCGTGATCTAAAGTGAATGTTGGCAAAAATCAATTAAATGGGTCCCAGCACAATGTGGTCCAGGATTGTAGTAGCTCTCTCGGTGTCTGACTCAATCCATAGTTAGGTTCTAAGATGCTGGGAGCTGGGAGCTGGCATATTCTTCAGGTAGTGGTGAGACTTAAATGTTAGTTAAGGCTCAGGGAGGAGGAGACTTGAGCTGAGCTATGGTGACAGTTATCACCAGCATTATTAGTTATTGAGTGCTTATATGTGCTGAATGCTGTGTTAAGCCCCTTTTGTCCATCATCCCTCTGCATCCTCACCGCCTCTGCAGTCTGTACTTCAGAGAGGTGGGAACTGGCTTGTCCAAGACATGGCCCTGCAATTCTGTCCCTGACAATTCATATTTGGACTGGACTCCTCACCTCTCTACCTCTCTGTCTCATGCCTACTGCAAACCTCCTAGCGCTGGGAGATCAAGCCCCAGGGGTTTGTGCTCTTGAACATGGTGTGAGAATTACAGACAGAAATAATTCTAAAGCAGTTCAAACCATGTTCTCATTTGAGCCATAAAGGGAAAAATGAAAACTCAGTAAAATTGTCATCAGTTTAATTTTCTTGCAAACAATTTATGATGAAATATACCTGCAGTGATGTTTGTGGATGAGGGGACTTCCTATAGGAATGTCATAACCAGCACAACTAACATCCATTGTGTGCTTACTGTACTTCCCACACTGTTTTAAGTGCTTTCCACGTATGAATTCCTTTCATTTTTAAAACAATCTCAGGAGATAGGTAGCATTATTACTAACATTTTGTGGATGAGAAAATAGGCTTAGAGATAATTATGTCTTAATTAGGATAGTAAGTGTTGGTGTTTCTAACAACTGTGGAGTTAGTATGAATCCAGTAATGACTGTCTTAACTATATAACCTTGTTGCATCAAGTTTTAAATGTTGTTTATAGGCTTTGGTTTAAAAGTAAATATAATCCACATACAAGTGAAATCATATGGTATTTGTCTTTCTCTGACTGGCTTAGTTGACTTAGCATAATACTCTCCAGGTCTATCCATGGTGTCGCAAAAGATAAGAAATAAATTTTTAAAAAAAGTAAATATAATCCAATTTTGAAATAGTCACTTCAGATTGCCAGTTTGACTCCATTTTGGATGTTGGTGATGGAGCAGTTCATTAAAATTACAAACACTGTCTATGCAGTTTTATAATTATTCCCATATTTTCATATCTTTGGTTTCTTAGAATATTTAATATCAAGAAACAGAATAACTGAACAATGTAACCCTATGGTCAGGCTCTTTCTCTCTCATTTTTAATCATAAAAAAAGACTTCACTGGTAAGCCCTCATTATGTATGCGGATGACATTGTGATCCCTTTGAACTAATGAACTTTGGCCTTAGGGCACATGCATTCTGAATGGGTCTTTAAAATGCATGTGCCACACCATGAGAGTAAGTGAGGAATTACAGAAAGGAGGACTGGGGGTAGGAAAAGGCTTGGATTGATAGACACAAGTGAATATGCTAGTTAGGAGATAGTTAAAAGGTCGAATAATTAATTATTTAGGAATCACCGTCAAAGGTAGCAGTGTTCAAAAATTAGCATATTAGTTTGTATATGGAAAAGATTCTTTGAAAAGATGTCATTTGCTATAACCTAAGGGTCTTTTCTTATACCTGACATGTTCAATTTTGTCAGAATACTGTAGATTTCACTTTAGCCTTTTCACCTTGAGTAACATTTAATACAATTTTATTCTGATTTTTCCAACAGTAAAAACCCTTTGTGGCATGTGTTCCTTATTTTTCTGTTGTTATATCTTTTACTAAATACCAGAGATTTGCAATTCATTTTTTTCTTAAAACAAGTTTTTAAATTTCTTTATTGTTTAAAGTATTACATAAGTCTCCTTTTCCCCCATTGACCTCTCCCTGGCCGCCCCCACCCCCCCCCCTACTGTCTGTGTCCATTGGTATGCTCATATGCATACATACAAGTCCTTTGGTTCATCTCTTACCCCCTCCTGCCCCCCATTCCCTCATAGGTTGGACAGTCTGTTCAATGCTTCTATGACTCTGGTTCTATTTTTGTTCATCAGTTTATGTTGTTCATTATATTCCACAAATGAGTGAGATCATGTGATATTTATCTTTCTCTGACTGGCTTATTTCACTTAGCATAATGCTCTCCAGTTCCATCCATGCTGTTGCAAATGGTAAGAATTCCTTCTTTTTTACGAAGGGTTCCAGGTTTGATTCTGGTCAAGGGCACATGCCTGGGTGGTAGGCTTGATCCCCAGTAAGGGACATACAGGAGGCAGCCAATCAATGATTCTTTCTCATCATTGATGTTTTTATCTCTTTCCCTCTCCCTTCCTCTCTGAAATCAATAAAGATATACTAAAAAAAAAAAAAAAAGAAAGAAATTGGGGAATTTTAGCATGAGAATTTGGCAAGACTTTGACATAATATAGTAACCTCAATATTGGTATGGTTTTATTTCTTAGTTATTTAAAACTTAAAATAATAAACTTGATTTATTTTTTAAATTTATTTATTGATTAAGTTATTACATATGTGTCCTTATCCCCACATTACCCCCATCCCCCCCACTCATGCCCTCAACCCACTGTTGTCTGTGTCCATTGGTTAGGCCTATATACTTGCATATAAGTCCTTTGGTTGATCTATTCCCCTTTCCCCCACCCTCCCCTACCTTCCCTCTGAGGTTTGACAGTCTGATCCATGCTTCTCTGTCTCTGGATCTACTTTTGTTCATCAGTTTATGTTGTTCATTATATTCCACAAATGAGTGAGATCATGTGATATTTATCTTTCTCTGACTGGCTTATTTCACTTAGCATAATTCTCTCCAGTTCCATCTATGCTGTTGTAAATGGTAAGAATTCCTTTTTTACAGCAGCATAGTATTCCATTGTGTAGATGTACCACAATTTTCTAATCTACTCATCTGTTGATGGGCACTTAGGCTGTTTCCAAATCTTAGCTATTGTAAATTGTGCTGCTATGAACATAGGGGTGCATAAATCCTTTCTGATTGGTGTTTCTGTTTTCTTGGGACATAGTCCTAGAAGTTGGCATTTTTTTCCCCCAAAAATATTTACAGGGTGCCTTTTATGAAGAGCAGTGGACCTAATAGAGCTGTGGACAAAACAGACTAGTGTATTATTTCATGTAATCTGCATGCTAGTGGGAGAAAAAGGATAATGAGCAAATAGAAAAGATCTAGCATATCATGTGGTGATAGATGCTCCGAAGAAAAACAGAGAAGGGAATAAAGTGATGGGTGTGCTGTTTCATGTGGGGTGATTAGAGGAGCTCCCCTGAAAGTGTCACAATGGAATAGAGACCTGGAGGTTGCAGGGAGCACAGTAGCTAATATCTGGAGTGTGTACCAGGCAATGATCAGTGGATGGGTCCTGGGTGGGAAGATGCCTGGACCACCTGAGGTCTGACAACAGACCTAGGTGGATTGAGTGGAGCAGTAGGGGTGGGGATCAGAGAGGTAGGGGTAGAGGAGGTAGGACTTTCAGGATATCGTCAAGACTTTGTGGCTCAGTTGTTTGAGTGTTGTCCCAGGCGCCAAGAGGTCACTGGTTCAATTCAATTAAATTCAAGGCACATGTCAGGGGTCCCAGCTTAATCCCCAGGAGGGAGCACGTGGGAGACAGGCAATTGATGTTTAAGACTTTGCATTTTGTTCTGGGTAAAGGAGAAGCCATGGAGGACTCCTGCAGAGGATTTGGAACCCCTGCCTGGTGCTCTCCAAGGGCATTGGCTGCTGTGCTGAGGCTAGGTGGAAGCTATTGCAAGAGAGATACCCTGATGGCAGGACAGAGTGGTAGCAAGAAGTGATTGGATTCTGGATATATTTTGGAGGTTGAGTTAGAGGATTTGCTGATTGGATATGGAGTAAGAAGAGAAGTTTCCAAGAACTGTAAGGTTTGTGGTGCGTGTAGCTAGAAAAAAGGAGCTCCCATTAATTGAAATTGGAGAAGCTTGCCAGAGGGAAGGAAAGGAAGGGGGGTGGTTGGGGGACTGGGTGAAAAAGGTGAAGGGATTGAGAAGTACAAATTGGTAGTTACAGAATAGTCACAGGGATGTAAAGTACAGTCTAGGAAATAAAGTCAATAATTTTGTAATAACTATGTATGGTGCCAGTTGGGTACTGGAGGTATCGGGGGATCCCTTTGTAAAGTATATGATTGTCTAACCACTATGCTGTACCCCTGAGACTAATTCAAAATAATATTGAATGCAAACTGAAATTCTGAAAAAAGTTAAATTAAAAAATATGTTTATGCTCATATCAACGTTGTTAATATTTAGAAACGATAAATTAGAGAACTCATGTACTTGGGCATGAACGTGTCTGGAGATGAGGTTGGAGAAGTTGTCAGTTAAGAAGGCTGCAGGTTCAATAGTCATTGAAAATTACTACATGCCTTTTAAGAAGAAAATTACTATGTGCCTTTTACTAGGGAATAGCCATAGAATAAGAAACCCCCTGGTCCGTGTTTGGAGATGGTGGTGATGGTGATGGTAGAGACACTCAACAAAAATAAGGTCCAATCTCGTGAACCATGTACCTTTGCTTTTCATTTATCTTCACTGATGGCAGAAGCCACAGTGTAATCGCAGTGAATTCTTCAGGTTTTTTTTTTTTCTAGCCTGATACTTTGTAAAACAGAAGACAGTGGGTGGAGATGATACATGTAGAAAACTGTGGACATTGAATGTTGGTGATTATTATTTCTATAGAACTGATAATTTTAGAAACCTTCCCCAAACCTGTGTTAGACTTAGAGTAGCTGTGCACCTTTCATTCTCTAAGATGCTTATATGTTTCCTGTGATAAATGGCTAGCAAGAGCAATTGTGTAACACTCACATGTAAGTGATATGTTAGGTCCCTAGCTGTCTGACTTCTAAATTTATTAACCCTACCAGACCGCTGTACCGATTTTTCGGTAATTTCCACACAAAGGTGGAATATTGGCGCTAGATGAAAGGTAGATGAAAGGTAGACCTATTTTCTACAATGTCTCCAAGTTCCATCTTATTCTAACCACTTGTTTGCATGTAACTAACATTTTTCTATATCATGTTGGTTTTTTCTCTTTAATGCTCAGGAGCCCAGGTATAGGGGACAGTTAGGTTCAGGGCCTCAGGTCTGGTAGGATTAATATGCCTCTTCCAGTGGTTTTGTGGCTCTTGGAACTACAGGAAACTGACATAGGAAGTTAGGAGCAAATCTAGCACACCACGAAGCAATATTTGCGATTGGCGAGTGAGGTAAGGACCCATTTCTGGAGAATGCACGCCAATCCAGGATACTTTGTGGCTCTCGAAGCCTGCTAGGGAAGCACACGACCAAGGAGTCGGTCTGGCTCCTTGGAGTCCATTGTCTGCTTAGTGTGGGGAATTAGAAGTGTTTGAAGCAAGAATGACCATCTCAGGCTTGGATGTCCTTGAACATCAGGGAAAATTCAAAGACAACCTCTGTCTTTATAGTTGAGCTCCTTGTAGCATGAAGACTTTGGAAAAGTTGAAGAAGATTAAACGAAAATCATTTAAAGAGCAGTGTGTAAAGTGATAGGTTTGATGTAACCTAAAAGCTCTAGGGTGTGATGGAACGTTTTTAGAGGGATCCTGAGTGTTTGAATCAGGACAAAGAATGAAAAATAAATTGCAGGGCTGCAGTAGACCATTGTGAGAAGCTTTGACTAACTGTAGAAAGAAAAGCAGAGCCAGTGACAACGCGGCAAATTTGGAAAAATGATCTATTTAGAGAGATCCCTGTTGGGAGAGGAATTGGATGTGAAGAAGGAGTGGATCCTGGAACATTGCACTATATTTATAGTTTTTTTTTACTTGTATTGTGTTTGGAACATTGGCAGCCCACACAGGTCACTGCCTCAGTTTTTCCAGATTTAAAACTCTACTCCACTCTTGGGGTTGCGATTCTGATGAAAAACGCTGGCTTATTAATAGTTTTTGGCAACATATATGTGAGCAAACATTTTCTTTTTTATTTTTCTACATTTTCTCCTTGATCTCTTTCTCTTCTTTCTACATGTGTTTCATATTTTTTATGGCTTCTTTTGGAAATATGTAAGGAAGGCTCATAATTCCTAGTTAGGAATTATCTTTTTTTCCCTCTGCTGGTTTTTCCACCACTGTTAATTTGTGATATAACAATCTTCCCTAGAATCATTCATTGTAATTCTGCAAGCTGAAAATTTTAACGTCAGGTGAAAAATATGTGACAGAAGTTGATGAACCTTAAACAATAAATATTTGTATTTTATGCTGCTCCAACTAGTAATTAAGAGAAAATAACTAAGTAGAATGGACCTTAACGTGTTTGATTGCTCTGAGGGGTTCTTGATGCATTTACAGGGTGAGTGGCTATTATGGAACATTTTGCTGAATGTCTATAGCACATTGCCACCTTGTGGCTGCAAGTTTTCTTTCTACATGTAAGAGCACATTTTTAATATTAAGTGTATCTGATATAATCTTATATTTTTCCTAGTATTTATACTTTACTTTGATAAAATATTTGAGGCATAGAGTATAGGGAGGGAGCATTTAAGAGCACATCCTTGTTCTTAGAAGAGGCATGATTAAGTATCTAGAAGTGAAGATCTACAATGTCTGCATCTAACTGTGTGCTTGGGACACAGTTATGGGTGTTCATTGTATTACTCTTATAACTTTTCTATTGTTGCAAAAGTTCTTCTGAAATTAAAAAAAATGGATAGTTTGAAAAAATTGGGGTAAGGATATAAATGGAGCCAAGAAGGAGACAAAAAGAACCTCTGCATTGTGTAATGACCTGCTATGTCTGGACCACTGACTGGGCTCTACTCTTTCTAGTAGCTGATATCACTGTCCAGGGTTCCCTTGTTACAATTCATTGTCCAGGGGGCCTAGGGGCAAAAATGTGTAAGACTAGATAGAAATTCCTTCTTGGAGGACGCTTCATGCAGTGAACAGCAGCCTCAAACCAGTACCTTCCAAAAGTGCAACCTGGAATCCCTTTGCCCTGATATGGCTTGATCCTGAAGTGGCTACACTGCTAGCTTTCTGGATACCTCTCAACAAAATACCAAGTGGCGATGAAATACAGTAAAATACTGACTTGCAGTGAATTCGAGATTGTACTTACTGACAAGTGCTTGAAATCCAGCGGTTCCAGTGGAGCTTGAGGGAGAGTTGACATCTGGTAATAGCTGATCCAATACGGTCTCTTCCATCTCAACTAGCTTGGGAGGAGTCACTCATAGGCAGGGTCAAATTTCTTTGTGTGCCATGGATTTGAATGTGCTGCGGTGCATAGACAGGCAAATGGATGACTTTATTCCTGAATTTATTCCTCCAATAAATACATCCGTGATAATATCAATCGAAAACAATGCAGACAGTTATAACCAGATGACTATCTCTATCATGAAAACAAAACATATCACAATCAAACACCCCTAAAAATGCCTGGTCTTGAGTGCTGTTACCCAGTCCTTTTCTGTTTTTAAATTGCTACAAAGTTGGCCCTCTTCTGTGGCCATTTAAATTTCCATGAATATCTTTTGCACTTCCTTTAAATTTCTTAATAACTATCTGGATATATAGTATGTGCCCATGAATATTTCTGTCCTTAGTAACTGCCTAGACACATATATATGCACATAGGCTTACTGGAAGGTGATCATTTAAGGAGATACGGCCCTATTCACCTGTGAAAGGTTTTCTTATAAAAGCAGGACAGATCTTGAAGTAAGTGTTGTGACACAGGAGACGCTTGCAGAAAGCTGTCTCTTGAAGGGATGTTGGTTTCTCTGACTCTTGTGACAGGTTTTCTTTTAAAAGCAATAAAGTGATACAGGGATGTATTGATTTCCATTATGGGCTGTGGTGCTAGAAATTTCCCTCCCCTATGTCTATGAGCATCAAAAGCTTGTGCATTTTTGTGGGAACAACTAAATTAGTAATCTGTTGATTCTCTGTAGAGCAATATTCTTTATTTTGGTGGGGGCGGGGGGATCAAGGCCCACAGAAAGATACAGATTTTACATAGTGACTCAGGACACACACATATACATGGGTAACTTAAGAAAAAAATGTCATGAAACAAAACTTCCCCTTCCTTCACTGGATTTTGATAATTTCTGTTCTATTGTGTTAAAAATACTGATCACAATCTACTAAACTTGCTTTCATGATCCACTAAGGCAGCAATTTTCAACCAGTGTGCAGTGGCTATTTAGTCAGGGGCACTGACCTCTTTCCCCTTAGATTGTCAAATAAAAAGAAATCACAGCAGCCAACACAATAGCCGTCTGGTGTGAATGAATCAAAATTATACCTTTTTTAAAAATCAGATCGGCAAAAAATAATTTTTGTGTGTGTGTGTGCCACAGAAATTTAGTAATTAGTATATGTGTCATGAGTTGAATAAGGTTGAGAATTGCTGCACGAATGCTTTGTGACCCACTGCTTGAAAAGCCCTGCTATTAAGGTTTTGAGCCAGCCAGACTCTGTCAGATGGAAGACACACAGTGAAATCCTGAATGCTCTCAACTGGCCACATTAAAAACAGGGCCAGGAAGGAAGGACTTAGAGAAGGAAAAGGAAGGAGGAAAGTGTGCCTGGTTGGTCTCTCATTCTGGTTGTGTTGGGAGCGTCCCCAGCGAGTGATGCCCTTTCCTTCTCTCTGCAGCTTGACCACATACTGTCCCCACCACCCATGCCATGTCGGAAGTGCAGCAACCCGGACCTGGCTTCGGGCCCTGGAAAGTCCCTGAAGTTCAAAAGCCAGCTGAGCGAGGATGGACGACAGCTGCGGCGGGGGAGCCTGGGAGGTGCGCTGACAGGTGAGTCACCAGTGATATGTGTAGGAGGGATTTTGTTTATACCCTGGAGGGTCCTGAACGGTGCCCATGGAGTTCCAGGTGCAAACATCAGGCTGCTTAAGAATGCTCTTGCCTCTCTGCAGACCATGTGGTAAAATCTAGTCCAAACCAGAGAGCAGTTAAATTGAGGATCTTATTAGTAAGCTTTACTGAAATATAATTTACATGCAGTAATATAAACTCATTTTCACTGGATGTGTGGGTGGGTTCTGGTGAATTTATATGCCAGACCACCACCAAAACCCAGACAAGAAATATTCTCTGTGCCCCTTCCTAGTCATTCCCTCCCCCTACCCTCCAATCCTTGACCCCAGGCAACCATAGCTGTGCGTTCTGTCACTATAAATTAGATTTACAGTAGCTTAAGAATTTCATATGGATGGAGTCACACAGGCCATACTCTTTTGTCCCTGGCTTCATGGGCTCAGTATAATGTTTTTAAGATTCATCCACGTTGTGAATGTCAGTGGTGTATGTTGAGCTGTATAAGGAACTGCCAAACTGCTTCCAAAACTGTGACATTTTACATCCCCGACAACAACAGGCAAGTGATCTAATTGCTCAGCATTCTTGCCAACCTGTGGTGTGGCCAGTCTTTTTGAATTTTAGCCATTTTAATGGGTAGATAGTCATATCACATTGTGGTCTTAATTTATATTTTCTTGACAACTAAATGTGGTCAAACATCTTTCCATATGCTTATTGGACTTCATATATCTTCTTTTGTGAAGTGTCTTTTCAAATCTTTCACTTGTTTTTCAATCATGTTGTTAAAATTAAATTAATTAAAATTTTCAAATCTAGAGAATCCACAAGACACTTTTATTGACTTGAAAGATAGCCAAATTAATATAACTTGGGTTTTTAATAACGAACTCATCATGTAAATTTCATGTTATTAAACTTAACTTTAAATCACTAAAGGTTAGATACTAAAGATTACTGGTCTAATCCTTATTTTATGGGTGGGAAATTAAATCTTAAAAGTTAAAAGGCTCATTCATCCCTATGCTTATTAATTTCACTTAAGAAATTTACTTACTTTGCTTAAACTTTTTTTGTTACCAATAGGAGGGGCAGGAATGGTTCTTTCCAATTTTTGCTAAAGCAGTTTATTTAAAGCTTTAAGATAATGCAAGGGCATAGCTCTTGATGCAGACATATGGCCTGAAACATGAAATTGTCTTTAGCTTTAAGGGGGGGAAAAGCTGGACTTGATTATCATTTCATAATTTAAGCAGCTCTAGCAATTCCATACTTATGTAATTTAGCTTGCTATATAATTACTTTAGGTAATTAAGTCTTTGGTCAGAGAATTTTAAAAAAAATATTCAATAGTATTTGGAAGAACTTAAATGCATTGGATATCAGCCTGTTTATCAACATAGTTGTTTGAAAGTTTTTTTAAAAATATATTTCTTTATTGACTTCAGAGAGGAAGGGAAAAGGAGAGAGATAGAAACATCAATGATAAGAGAGAATCATTGATTGGCTGCCTCCTGCACACCCCACACTGGGGATGGAGCCCGCAACCCAGGCATGTGCCCTTGGCCAGAATCGAACCTGGGACCCTTCAGTCCACAGGCCGATGCTCTATCCACTGAGCCAAGTCGGCTAGGGCTGTTTGAAAGTTTTATTGGAATATAAAGAAAACATTCTTAATTGGTCATCAATACATTAATGAAATAATGTATGCAAAGCATTTAGCCCAGGGATGGGTGGATACTAGCATTCTGTGTATAACTAATTGAATTTGGGGTATTTGCAGTTGCTAGAGAACTTGGGCTTGTGAACATCAGTGTGGAATCCTCATCCACTGAATTTCTCCTTGGAGTCCGTGCTAGTGTCAGGTGTGAGCAGGGGAAAGGAAGCGTCATCTCTGATCTTTAAGAAACATAGTTTCCACGTGTTTTAGGCAACTATTAATAATCACATAAGATCTTACCTTGGGACATACCCTACTTAAATCAAGTCAAACTGATTTTGCCATAAAAAATGTGTCCCTGATATATTCTGTTACTTAAAGACCAGCTACCTTCCTATTGCGTAACTTTGTTTTAATCGAAGGACCTTCTCTTTGGCTGTTTTCTACTGGCTCCTTAGAACAAAGACTTTGTGGAGGACTAGTTCACAGTTTGAAAATTTTGCCACCTAATTATCCTAAGTTATGATAAGTTTCCTTAAACTCTTAACTCTCTGAGAGGAAGATCTGTGATCTTTTCATCTACTATCCCTAATAACATTGACAGCTAACATCAAGAACTTAACTATGTAGAAGGCACTGTTCTTAGGAGGTTACATGTATTGATTTACTTAATCCTTACTACATCTCTATGCATTTATGAGGGAGGAACTCCTATCCCCCTTTTATAGATGACAACACTGAGGCCCAAACCAGTTGAGTAAATTGCACAAGATCAAGGTTTGAATCCAGGCATTGTGGATCCGGGGTCCATGCTTGTAAGCATCACTCTGTTCTTAGCACAGTAAACACTCACGAGGTTTTCAGTAAATTCCAGCAGGATTAATTGGAGTGAATCCTAGGTGGGAAAATGTTTGCTCAGTTGGAATCTGGGGCTGACTCAATCTGTAGGTCTCCTACTCCCTTATTTGCAAAAGTAAATTAAAACTAGGCAATTAATGCACATTAAAAACCTTAAAATTTATACATTTGTTAACCCAGCAAATCTAATTCTCAGATTTCATTCCCGGGAAAATAGTCATGAATATATGCAGAAAATGAACTCTAGTTATATTTAGAGCAGCACCATTTATAATAATAAAAAATGCATATCATCTACATAACTAGCAAAAGAATATTGGTTAACCATAATATGGTATACACATAAAATGGAAAGTAATCGTAAACATTTAAAACCGTGTTGTAAAATAATATGTTTTAACATTGAAAGAGCCTCACTACATTTTTTATGTGAAATTCCATTATTGAATGGTCATGTAGTAGCTCTTGCTTCATAGGACTGACTGTAATTGTAGTGAAATAATTTTATATTTCATAAGAGAAGGGGAAACAATCTCTGCCTGCTAAAGAGTTTTCTCAAACTGGATGATGGTTGACTGGGTTCCCGTTATAAATGGGCATGTGGGGAATGCTACGGCCTTTTTCCAGCCCGCAATTCAGTCCATGACACACTTTTTCTTCCTGATTTTTTTGTGTGGCACTTGGTAGTGCATCAGTTGGTGACATTAATGCTATATAACCACAGAATTTCAGTGGTAGACAACAATAAGTGTTTTTTGCTCATGTGGCTGCAGGTCAGCTGGGTTTGGGGTGATTTAGCCTGAGTTCTGCTGGGATTGGTTCTAGATTGCAGTTTGGGTTCAGCTCTGCTCCGTGTCTGATTTCCTTGGACATCACGTTCTCCTGCTAAAAGACAGGAGCATGCGGGTGCACATCCTCCTGCACAGGCATGTTTAAAGCTGGCATCATAGCTGCTAATTTTCTATTGGCCAAAGCAAGTCATATGGTCAAGCCCAGAGTCAAGGGGTAGAAGCATGCTCCACCCACCTTGACACCTTGGCAAGGATACAGATGTAGAATGCAACTAACTAGAGGGGAGGGAAAAATTGGGACTAATAAGTCCGTTTATCATAGTTAGCCTCTCACTCTCTTATTTAAACGTCTTTTACAGTATACATATTTACATTTTCCTATTTTTAATGATAAATATAATATGTGTTCCATGTGGAAAATTTCAAAAAAGACAGAGCACTATAAAGAAAAAAAGCCCATCATCTCAGCATGCATACAAACCGGTTGAACTCTGACATTTTCTTACTTAACTTAAGTTTGAATCAATCTCTTAAGGGTATTAGATGAAAAGAAAAAGCAACCCGTACCTTTTCTGCAGGACTGGCATGTAAACAACAGACCCAGAGTTGACGGTGCCCATCACTGCTTACATATATGTTTTGTTGTTGTCAGCTGATGGTGCTTTCTGCCTTGCTGGCCTGCAGCATGCTAAATAGGCCCCAGGAAGCATCCTGTAAACATTGACTGAGCTGTGGAGCCCCCTGATGAGGAAGGCAGCATTATTCTAGTCATTATTCAGGCCCTTCCAGTCTGGGCATGGGCATGTGGTAATGCACCTGACAGTTCACAGCGAGGGAGCTGCAGCATGAAGGGCAGAACCTCAGGATCCAGAGTCCTGGCTTGTTGATATGCAAATATGCCCTGAATCCTAGTCTTGCGTTCCATGCTGTGGTATATGGATGTGGCAGCCTTAACAGTCGGAAAAAGGAGGGCTTCTCTTCCTCAGGAAGAGTTGTATTTTTCAGAACACGTTTGAGCTGTTTGGAATGTAAAACAAGGAGGGATCTATGTATGTGTGTGTAACTTGCATATAATAAGGAATCAACTCTGCTGACAGTATAAAGTAGAATTATGGTGCTCTGTCTTGGGAGGAAAATTGAGAAATTTTTCTCTTTTGGACTATGGAAATCAGTTTGGAATAAGATTTGAAAATACAAAAAAAAAGGCATTTCAGAGTGAATTTTGTTTCAAGAGGGAAAGGAAAAACAACACAACCTCAGAAAACATCCTTTTCTTTAAAATTAACCTGGGGGACATAGGGTTTGCATGCTGTGTAGAGTTGAACAGGTTTCTCATGCTAAAAGTCTCCCTAGCTTAGTGGGCAAGTCTGGAAGAATCCAGATTAAAGCAAATTTACATAAAATGTGACTGTTTTATGGATGGACTTGGTATTTAGTAAATATTGCCGTAAATACCTCCCATGCTGCCTAGATTTCTTTACTTTTGTAATAATACCGATGGAAAAATGGTGTGTTGTTACATTACATGCCTTAACAAGCAAAGCCCCCCAAATCAATGTTTTAACACAATAGTTATTTCTTTCTTTCCTATGTAAATGTTTTGGGTTGCTGGCGGCTCTCTTTCTCCTAGTGAGTGAGGGACCCACACTCCTTCCATCTTCTGATTTTGCTCTTTATGGCCTTAGGATATTCTACTTCCAACTGGTGGAAGTGGAAAGAGAGAGGAGAAACCTTTTTAACTTCTTAAAAGTCCCAGCCTGGAAGAGTCATGCTTTTTATCCATTTACATTCTTTTGGCAAGATCCCATCACATGGTCACAGCTGAATGCAAGGCTGGTTGGGGCCACCAGGACCATGGTCGGCAAACTGCTGCTCGCAAGCCACATGCGGCTCTTTGGCCCCTTGAGTGTGGCTCTTCCTAAGCCTCAGGAGTACCCTAATTAAGTTAATAACAATGTACCTACCTATATAGTTTAAGTTTAAAAAATTTGGCTCTCAAAAGAAATTTCAATCGTTGTACTGTTGATATTTGGCTCTCTGTAATTGTAGTGAAATAATTTTATATTTCATAAGAGAAGGGGAAACAATCTCTGCCTGCTAAAGAGTTTTCTCAAACTGGATGATGGTTGACTGGGTTCCCGTTATAAATGGGCATGTGGGGAATGCTACGGCCTTTTTCCAGCCCGCAATTCAGTCCATGACACACTTTTTCTTCCTGATTTTTTTGTGTGGCACTTGGTAGTGCATCAGTTGGTGACATTAATGCTATATAACCACAGAATTTCAGTGGTAGACAACAATAAGTGTTTTTTGCTCATGTGGCTGCAGGTCAGCTGGGTTTGGGGTGATTTAGCCTGAGTTCTGCTGGGATTGGTTCTAGATTGCAGTTTGGGTTCAGCTCTGCTCCGTGTCTGATTTCCTTGGACATCACGTTCTCCTGCTAAAAGACGGGAGCATGCGGGTGCACGTCCTCCTGCACAGGCATGTTTAAAGCTGGCATCATAGCTGCTAATTTTCTATTGGCCAAAGCAAGTCATATGGTCAAGCCCAGAGTCAAGGGGTAGAAGCATGCTCCACCCACCTTGACACCTTGGCAAGGATACAGATGTAGAATGCAACTAACTAGAGGGGAGGGAAAAATTGGGACTAATAAGTCCGTTTATCATAGTTAGCCTCTCACTCTCTTATTTAAACGTCTTTTACAGTATACATATTTACATTTTCCTATTTTTAATGATAAATATAATATGTGTTCCATGTGGAAAATTTCAAAAAAGACAGAGCACTATAAAGAAAAAAAGCCCATCATCTCAGCATGCATACAAACCGGTTGAACTCTGACATTTTCTTACTTAACTTAAGTTTGAATCAATCTCTTAAGGGTATTAGATGAAAAGAAAAAGCAACCCGTACCTTTTCTGCAGGACTGGCATGTAAACAACAGACCCAGAGTTGACGGTGCCCATCACTGCTTACATATATGTTTTGTTGTTGTCAGCTGATGGTGCTTTCTGCCTTGCTGGCCTGCAGCATGCTAAATAGGCCCCAGGAAGCATCCTGTAAACATTGACTGAGCTGTGGAGCCCCCTGATGAGGAAGGCAGCATTATTCTAGTCATTATTCAGGCCCTTCCAGTCTGGGCATGGGCATGTGGTAATGCACCTGACAGTTCACAGCGAGGGAGCTGCAGCATGAAGGGCAGAACCTCAGGATCCAGAGTCCTGGCTTGTTGATATGCAAATATGCCCTGAATCCTAGTCTTGCGTTCCATGCTGTGGTATATGGATGTGGCAGCCCTAACAGTCGGAAAACGAGGGCTTCTCTTCCTGGGGAAGAGTTGTATTTTTCAAAACACGTTTGAGCTGTTTGGAATGTAAAACAAAGAGGGATCTATGTATGTGTGTGTAACTTGCATATAATAAGGAATCAACTCTGCTGACAGTATAAAGTAGAATTATGGTGCTCTGTCTTGGGAGGAAAATTGAGAAATTTTTCTCTTTTGGACTATGGAAATCAGTTTGGAATAAGATTTGAAAATACAAAAAAAAAGGCATTTCAGAGTGAATTTTGTTTCAAGAGGGAAAGGAAAAACAACACAACCTCAGAAAACATCCTTTTCTTTAAAATTAACCTGGGGGACATAGGGTTTGCATGCTGTGTAGAGTTGAACAGGTTTCTCATGCTAAAAGTCTCCCTAGCTTAGCGGGCAAGTCTGGAAGAATTCAGATTAAAGCAAATTTACATAAAATGTGACTGTTTTTATAGGTGGGCTTGGTATTTAGTAAATATTGCCGTAAATACCTCCCATGCTGCCTAGATTTCTTTACTTTTGTAATAATACCGATGGAAAAATGGTGTGTTGTTACATTACATGCCATAACAAGCAAAGCCCCGCAAATCAATGTCTTAACACAATAGTCATTTATTTCTTTCCTATGTAAATGTTTTGGGTTGCTGGCGGCTCTCTTTCTCCTAGTGAGTGAGGGACCCACACTCCTTCCATTTTCTGATTTTGCTCTTTATGGCTTTAGGATACTCTACTTCCAACTGGTGGAAGTGAAAAGAGAGAGGAGAAACCTTTTTAACTTCTTAGAAGTCCCAGCCTGGAAGAGTCATACTTTTTATCCATTTACATTCTTTTGGCAAGATCCCATCACATGGTCACAGCTGAATGCAAGGCTGGTTGGGGCCACCAGGACCATGGTCGGCAAACTGCTGCTCGCAAGCCACATGCGGCTCTTTGGCCCCTTGAGTGTGGCTCTTCCTAAGCCTCAGGAGTACCCTAATTAAGTTAATAACAATGTACCTACCTATATAGTTTAAGTTTAAAAAATTTGGCTCTCAAAAGAAATTTCAATCGTTGTACTGTGGATATTTGGCTCTGTTGACTAATGAGTTTGCCGACCACTGCACTAGGGGATAACAACCTATAATATGAAAGTGGGTTGGGGTTTAGGAGACAGATTCTACTATTGATGCCTGACAACCTGGGTGAATCTCCAGAGAACTATGCTATTTGAAAAAAAAAAAAAAGCCTATCCTAGGAGGTTCCGCACTCTATAATTCCATTTGAATATAACACTCTTGGAACGACAAAATTATAGAAGTGGGGAACTCACTAATGGTTGCCAGGATTTAAGGAGGGAGTGGGAGGGAAGTAGGTGTGACTGTAAGTGGGAAGCATGAGTGGTTCTGTGGTGTTGGAAATGTTCTGTAACTTGACTGTATCAATGTCATTGTTCTGGTCGTGATAGTGAACTATAGTTTTGCAAGATGTTACCATCAAGAGAAACTGGTAAAGGGTACCTGGGCCTCTCTGCATTATGTCTTACAACTGCAAGTGAATCTACACTCCTCTCAAAATAAATTTTATTTTTAATAGGGAATATAGTCAGTGATATTATAATAGCTATATATGCTGCCAGGTGGGTACTATACTTAATCCGGGTGATCACTTTGTCTGTTATATAAATGTCTAATCACTATGTTGTACACCTGAAACTAATATATATTGAATATCAACTGTAATCGAAAAATATTCAAGATATCCTATTTTTAAAATGTCCCCTTTCTAGATCACCGATTTTAGTAAATTTGCTTTTAATAAAAAGCAGGTATTTTTTTTTTTTAAATTAAAAAAAAATTTATTATCAACTGTCTTTGCAGCTTGCTTGCTCTTATGAAGCTGATAAAACAAAAACATTTCCAGAGCAGAGCGATTCACCAGCACCGTCATTAAGTTGCAAATCTATCCTTTGTCACAGAGCAAGAATACACTTCAGATCCACTCAAGAAAATAACTTCACAGAAAAGTGTTCACAGAAAGACCCACATCCATTTACCATGCATTCCAGTGCCTCATGGTCCCCTTTGCAACTGCCTAACTCCTAACCCAGTTTCTTTTTATAGTCCAAAAACAAGGAACCACTCAGAGATACCCCTCAGAGCACTGTTGAAAATATATTAAACGTAGAGATATCCCAGATCCCTGTTCCAAATATTAAAAATATATTAAATGAGCACATAGAGAAAATATCCATAGGTATAGTCTATTATGTTCTAATGAGTGTTTGTTTCCTTGCTTTTGATAATGTCTTCAATTTCTTCCGAGACCCTTCCTCTGTAGTCATTTGGCTCTATTGCATTTAACTTCTTTTGATACTCCAGGGGCAAACCATTCTCTTTGGCGCCCATGCAAATGACCTAGAAATAGCATCTCCTACTGGGGATGTGCCCGCAACCGAGGTACATGCCCTTGACCGGAATCGAACCTGGGACCTTTCAGTCTGCAGGCCGACGCTCTATCCACTGAGCCAAACTGGTTTCGACAAAAGCAGGTATTTTAATAGATGGCCAGTATTGCCCCAATACATTTAATTTTAAAAATATATGTGGTGGCTTCACTTTTCTCAATGCATGATGAACCCCTGGGTGAGGTGGGGAGGGTTAGGTAGGAGTTGAGTAGAGAAGGAAGTTGAATAATCTTGGAGGACAGGGTGGATTTCTTGGAAGCACTGACAGCCATCGGAGGTCTGAGACTATAAAAGTGAAAAGTCTGTCTACATATTTGAGGAAAGCATTAAGACACCAGGGAAATTTGTGTACCAGAAACAGTAGTTTCACAGAATATAACAGAGAGGCCTGGTCAGGGGTCATCAAGACAAAGGTGGGGAGGGTGGAGCTGAGCTACATAAGCATGAGCAGAGTTTGGTGTCTCTGGTGGGAGTTCTCAGGGGTAGAGCTAGAGCCCCTGGGAACGTGGAAGGAGAGTGGAAGCAGGGACCTGGGTGTGTGGTGGGGTTGGGGCCTGAGCAGTCACTACCCAATTTTCCGAGTCACCAAGGGATCAAGAAGCAAATCCATTTGCATCTTCTTCCTGGTTTGAGTGTATGATTTTAAGTAGCCTTGAAAACCACTTTCTGTCTTCACCACTCCTGTGTCAGTTTGTGTGGGGATATTTTGTTTGCTCTCTAGGTGTTCTAATTTGAAGATGACTCTTTTGGCATATTTTTATGTTTGCAGTTTCTCCCAGTCAGGGCAGGAAGATCTTGGGAGACTTAGTCTTAATGGGGCTCACATCTGTTGGCCAGTTCCTTTGGGAGATGCTGCCTCCCAGTGGCTTCCTGTCAGGGAGTCGTCTGTTTAGCTCCTCTCCCATGCAGATGGCCTACCAATGAGCCATTGCTCCCTCTAAAAGGGCAGCCACATGGTGGTTCCCAGGTTCCTGGTTACCTGCTGTCTAGGAACTGCCCAGCTCACCTTGCTCAGAGCCAAGGTACAAAGTCCTAACGGAAGTTCAAATCTCTCCTTCAGGCATTTTACACCAATGAAACTTACCCAAGAAGTGATGATGTCTAGCGTGATGAGAGAATTAATTAAGGAAAGAATCTAAATGAGGACTTGAAAATCATTGAATGCATTTCTCTTATACGGGGAATCAGATGAGAGACTGGGCTGTTTGCTTTGATGTGTGTGTGAGCTCCAGAGAGTGCTGGGAGCCAAGCTAGATCAGCAAATCTGGCTCTCCAGAAAACTGTTTTACAGTTCTGGACCAGATCAGGCTTAAAAGACTTAAAAATTAGTCCAGAGTGTTAAGATGTTGTTGATAGAAGGCCCAGTTTCTCTTAAGAATGCTGAAGTACCTTCTGCAGAGCAAAAGGTAACTCGGTCTTAAATCGTTGTTTACAGAATTTTAGAATTGCTAGGACAGAAAAGCAGTTGCATATTGAGACACAGCTAAACCGTTAACACCTGCAAAATAAGTGTGCCTTCTTGACCTTTGGCCCAGTATGTTGGATGTGGCAAATCAATTATAGTAATGGAAATTCTTCAAAATACACCAAAGATGAAAGTGTTTAGTGGTCATTGACAGTTTTGCTGGCATTATTTTAAGTGGTTTATATCTAAACATATTTATACTAGAGGCCCAGTGCACAAAATTTGTGCATGGGTAGGGTCCCTAGGCCTGGCCGCGATCAGGGCCGTCTGGGGCCTTCCTTTGTTCCGCACCGCCCCCTGGTGGTCAGTGCATGTCATAGCGGGCGGTCAAACTCCCGAGGGGACAGTTTGCATATTAGCCTTGACGGTCAAACTCCGGAGGGGACAGTTTGCATATTAGCCTTTTATTATATAGGACAGCGGTTCTCAACCTGTGGGTCGCGACCCCTTTGGGGGTCGAACTACCCTTTCACAGGGGTCGCCTAAGACCATCGCAAAATACATATATAATTACATATTTTTTGTGACTAATCACTATGCTTTAATTATGTTCAATTTGTAACAATGAAAATACATCCTGCCTATCAGATATTTACATTACGATTCATAACAGTAGCAAAATTGCAGTTATGAAGTAGCAACGAAAATAATTTTATGGTTGGGGGTCACCACAACATGAGGAGGAATATTAAAGGGTTGTGGCATTAGGAAGGTTGAGAACCACTGATATAGGATAAGGAGGCTGTCTTTACTAATTAGGTTGATGAAGCTTTACAGAAACAAACCAAAGATGTATGAATATTATTAGGATCCACAAAGCACTAGATATTCCTCTTTCTTTCCCAATTTCTCCCAATCTCTTCCAATATCCATCTCTTTCCCTCATTTCCTCTCCCTTCATATTTCTTATGGTCTAGAATGATTCTATAAATAATGGATTTCAGTTATTCCTGAGAGACAAATGAATTTATTGAATCCATATATGAAAAATTTAAGTTGTTCTTAAAATTCCCTTTATAATAGAAAATTGATTTCAGGTGCTTTAAAAAATTTTTTTTAGCATTTTATCAAGGGGTTGAATTTTTTGAAGGGGTATAATCATGTTCCTTTTTGTTTTCTCTCCACTGGTGGTTTTTTGTACTTCCCTGAAAATATGTTTTGTTCTGATAGGATGTACTGAGGCCTAGTCATGGCTGGACATGGTTTTCCTATCTTGCATGCACTGTGTATTTTTAGGTTCTGAAAAGCATGCGGATTCTAAGCTTATCTTCTCAGTTCCTCATATATGTAATTTACAAGAAATGAAGTGCTTTTAGCTTGCTGTGACTCTTTAGCATATGTGAGGAAGCCACAAAAATGCAAATGATTATATTACAGTTAGTGTGAAATATAAATAATGAAAAATTAGTATTGACTATGCAATTGCACACACCACACTCCTTTAGTTATGATTGGGGAGAGGGAGATAAGGCTGGGGCAGGCAAAGCAGATGGTAGGTGCTGTCATTTCATGTCACCCTGGACCCCGCGTATGCAGTTGGATATAATAACTGGCTCTTCTGCTGACATTTTCTTACGTGCAAACTGCAGCGCAGCGCAGCGGTGCAGGGCAGGCGCTGAGGTGCTTGTGCTGGAGTTGGTAAATTAGACCTATGTCAATCCTCCGGTCAACACCCACGTGGAGGTGGTGTGTGAAGTAGCAGCTGGGGCGGGGGGCAGGGGGAGAAGTAGATCAGAGAGAGAATGGGGTGTACAGATAGGAAGCCAGTGGCTTGGCTGAGTGGAAATAGCATCCTGACGTCTCCTACACCACAGTTTCAAGATGTAATGGGAAGGACAGGAAATGGGGAGCTGAGTCCCAGATTCCGGCCCCAAGTCCACCGCTGAGTAGCCATACCCTTGTTTCTGGTTCTCGGTTTTCTCATCTGTAAAATGAGTGGGTGGGGCCAGATACTCTCAAGGCCCCTTGTTGTTGGAGTAGTAAATTTTCAGCTGCCAAGAAGAGAGAGGGAAAGTCTTTGCAGGCTTTCATTTCCTTCCATTTACGCGCCCATTCTTTCACCGTGGGTGGGTGAACATGTGCATGGTCTCCCTCCCAGGAGGCTGGCTGTGATGTCCTGTGGCTGTCCTCTGAAGCTGGGCACACCAGCACCCATCTCTGTTTAAAACTTATTTTCAGTGGCTGATCAAAGGTCAGGAGTGGAGGCTTTTTTTAAACTTCCTGGATGGAGACTGATAATGAAGCTGAGTTTATGTCAACTCCCCAGAAAAAAAGAGGAGGCCAGAAATGCAAATGCCACCAACAGAGGATTTTAAAGATTTATAACAATTAGTGTTTCTGATACAGTAATGACGCTGGTGGTGGTAGCGGCATTTGTCTTTGTCAAACTCCATTGTCATTCAAGCACTTAATCTCCGTGTACTGCCAGGACTAAATTCATTTCCTTGTGTCTGCCTAGTGGATAATTTTTTTGCCCTTTGACAGTCCTGTCTCAGGTGCCTGCCTCACACCAGGGCCTGAAGGGAGAGCTGAGGGTAAGTCCTCTCCTGGCCTTTAACTCATTGCTGACATGCTCGCTGGGCGGGGGAGCGGGTGGGGGGTGGTGTAAAACTTTTGAAAAGAGAGAACACTAGCATTTAAATGTCTCTTTCCCTCTTTTTGAATAAGAACACAGGTGGAATCAGGACCGCTATAAATGATGAACCTGGTACCAAATTAGACTTGAAGATGGGTTTTGTTTAAGGTAGCACAGCTTCTAGCATCCAAGTCCCTGGTACAGGGAAGGCATGTACTTATGTTAAGTAATATACTTGGAGATTCACATACATGGAGATTTGTATGTGTTTACATGTATGCATGCATACATGGCACTGTGCCCTTGGTTTTTATTTCGTGTCCTCTAAGCAGATGTGCCTGCATTTTTGTCATAAATTACTCTAGAATAACAATTGTGTCATTTTCCTTTTATTAAAATCCTGAAATGAATTTCTCTGAGCTCAGGATAAGGAAATGGATTGGCTTGGTCTAATAAATTTGAATTCTTTCTTTTAAGTAAAGAGAGCTGGGCATCGCACTGTGTATCTGTCTTTGCTTCAGTTACCACAAACCTCTGTTCAAAAGAACTCTGCTGTTTCGTCTTTGCTCCATTTTACTAGCTGTGGCTGTACAAACCCAGAGCGGCGAGACCCCACAGTGGGAGTGTAATACAGGGAAAGAATCTGTAACATCCCTTATCGCATTCCCATTCCATTCCAAACACCTTCATTTCACTTTTGCTGATTGATTCTCAGGAATGCTTTAGAATTTCCACCCCACTACCCTCTTATATTGTTCTCTTATTACAAGATGGATCACTTTTAACTTCCTATTACTTATGTATCTATCATCCCTTTTACTCGTTTATAAATTCTTTGAAGACCCATTCTTTACATCTTAAAGCAATGCCCCCTGCATTGCAAACACTGAATGCTCTGTAAATGGAGTTGCCATGCAACCTAGAGGGTAAACCTTTTGAAAAGAGAGAACAGTATCATTTAAATATATGTTTCCCTCTTTTTGAATAAGTGAAATAAGTCAGACAGAGAGAGATGAATACCATATGATTTCACTTACATGTAGAATCTAAAGAACAAAATAAGCACAACAAACAGAAACAAACTCATAGATACGGGGAACATTTGGATGGTTGCCAGATGGGAGAAGGTTTGTGGGGGAGGGGGGTAGGTAAAAACGGGGGAGGGGTTGAGATGTACAAATTGCCAGTTAGAAAGGGTCGTGGAGATACGGAGTGCAGCATAGAGAATGTAGTCAATGACATTGTGATGGTTGTGCGTGGTGGCAGATGGGTACTGCACTTGTCCAGGTGATCACTTTGTGAGTTATATCCGTGTCTAATCACTCTGTTGTACACCTGAAACTAATATAATATTGTATGTCATCTGTAATTGAAAAAAATTTAAAAATGGGGGGAAATGGTATTGCTTATAAAATACATGGAATCTAATTAAATGTTAATTTCAGGTAAACAGCTAATATTTTTAGTATACTTATGTCCAATGTAACATTTGGGGCATGTGTATTAGAATTTATTTGAATTCAAGTTTATTCAGGTGTCCTGTATTTTTACTTGTAAAATCTGGCCACTCTATCAGTAAATGCTGGGTGGTTCTGTACGTGGGCATTATCACATGTCCTCTCAAAGGTGTAGATAGGAAAGACGTGGCAGGCAGGAGGTCAGAGTCCCTGCACATGGACATCAGCACAGTATCCTTCTCTTAATTTCCCCCCATCGGAGGGGAGGCCACCTGGGTGGTCCAGGTCATCAGGGAGTTGCCGGCCAAGGCTGGGTCTCACTGCAGAATGGGGGAGTGTGCTGGGTGCTGGTCTGCTGAAAGGCAGCTGTTACAATCCCAGCAACATCGAGGCTTCCCTAGCTCCCGTTCAGATATGAACTCCCGGGACCCTCATCTCCGCCCTTATTAGAATTTGACTGGAAGTGGTAATCTCATTGGATGAGAAGAAATATTTCTTTTCTAAGAACAAGTGAAGAGGAAAGAAAAGAAAGGAAAGGCCAAATGCACCTTGGAGAAGGACCATCTGTGAAGTTGACCCTGAGCAGATCTGATATATGATATACACTTTGATGTGAAAAACTGGGTGCATAAGCCCCACTGCCATGTGTTCTACAGTCACAGTGCTCTCTGTGGATTCTAATAATAGGAGATTAAGTGCATTTAATGGGATGGCTAGAAAAAATAATGACCAGGCTCTCCATCTTGAGAGATGGCCATTTGGAGGGTGATTGGAATCACCAAATAGCCATTCCCCCACCTGAGCACCGTAACACACTGCTTCCCCATAAGCATGGCTACAGTCTCTAAAAAGGAACATTAGGCAGCCTAGTAGCCTAGTGATACTGTTACTTTAAGACAGACCTCGGCCCTGGACTTTGTGGCTGCTTAATGTCATCCGAGCTTTCAGAAGAAGCCAGTGGCTAAATGATCGACCAGAAATGGAAACGTTGAATTCTAACCCTACACTGGTCATTACTCTCCAAGCAGTGCTGAGGCAATCGTCACCCTAATCTTGGCTTTGATTTTTCTCTTAAAAACAAGGGCAGCCCTAGCTGGTTTGGCCCAGTGGATAGAGCGTCGGCCTGCGAACTGAAAGGTCCCAGGTTCGATTCTGCTCAAAGGCACGTGCCCCGGTTGTGGGCTCGATCCCCAGTGGGGGACTTGCAGAAGGCAGCCAATCCATGATTCTCTCTCATCATGGATGTTTCTATCTCTCTCTCCCTCTTCCTTCCTCTCTGAAATCAATAAAAATATATTAAAAACAACAACAACAAAAACCAAGGGCAATGTTCTGTTCTGTTTTGGAGAGCACTTAGTGATTTGTTAGAATTTCATTCAGAGCACAAGGTTGCAGTTGGGATGACAGTGGTCCCTAGATTCTGTTGCTTTTAAACCAGGTCGAGTGAACATTAGGCTTTTAGTGAGGGAGGAAGGAGACCAGGTGAAACCATCCTGATTACGCTCTCTCACCCCCAAAATTGGGGCCTGTAATACGCTACCATTTGGAGACGCTGGAGGCGAGCTATACGATATTTTTTAAGAGACATTTTATAGTTGTTCTAGATTCTTTGCTTATTCAACCATCAGTACCAACAAACATTTCTTAAGGCAAAAATATTAGATTTTTTTTAGGGAGCATACACAGGCGTTGTTATTGAGGAGGAAGAATTTGAAATCTGTTTGGATTAAAAACCAGCATGGCCCTAACCGGTTTGGCTCAGTGGATAGAGCGTCGGCCTGCGGACTGAAGGGTCCCAGGTTCGATTCCGGTCAAGGGCATGTACCTTGGTTGCGGGCACATCCCCAGTAGGGGGTATGCAGGAGGCAGCTGATCGATGTTTCTCTCTCATCAATGTTTCTAACTCTCTATCCCTCTCCCTTCCTCTCTGTAAAAAATCAATAAAATATATATTAAAAAAATAAAAATAAAAACCAGCATGGAACAAAAACTGTTCCAAATAAATACATGTGGAAATATACTGTTAGGTGAATTAGATTTATATAGATGTTTCCTTGGAAAAATAGAGGACTTGTTGGGAAATTTGGACTTGTTTAGAAATTTCTGTGTAGGTTGGGAAATGTATTTTATCTCCTCTGTGGCTACCTTTGTTCTTTTTGTTTCTTTTATGAAGCTCCTGATCCCAGCTCCTCCGTGGCCTCTGTCACAACTGTTTAGATGTAGGGCAGTTGTCAGAAATGTTTAGCATCTCACGGCTGCCAGTGACATTTCCGCGTGTCAGTGAAAGCATCTTAGTGTGCAAAAGGACGTTATTGAGTAGGATTCGTAATTTCTCCAAAAAGTGAGATGCTAAATACAAATTGTCCTCTAGTATCCCGACAGTTAGTCAGCTTACTTTGAAAATACACAGTACTTTGTGGATGTGTGGGACTCTTTTGGAGATGGGTTTTGGAAGAGAAAAATCGAAGGCAGAAGTGACGCCATGCTCTCCGTATCGAGTTTAAGGACGCCGAGTCTTCTTCATAATTGTTATTGTTACAAAACAAACAACTGAACCAAAATTGAATACTCTTCCAGGCAGACTGCAGCTAAACAATGGAAAAATGGGAGCCCTGGTAGAAATACAAATGAGAGACAGAATGGAGAGTTAATATGCACAGACGTAAGTATGTGGTTCTGTAAAAGTACAGGCGGTTCTGTGTGCGGGCTGTGATGGAGGGGTGCAAGGGCAGATGACTTCGGTCCCAGGTGACACAGAGTTGACAGCGCAGAAGAGCATGCTGTGCACAGAAGTAAATGTCACTCTGTGCACACGCAGCTGCATGGAAGCAGATGGCTGTGGATTTCATGCCCGTGATGCCAAGATGGGCAAAGCATCCTGGATGGGGACCTGAACCCACCAACGGTGTGTTCACAGGGATGTGGGGCACTTGACCTGTGCTACCCCTGCCTTTATCACAGGGATTTGGAAGCTCAGAGGGGAAAATAATGTATCCAGGGTTCCCTAGCGAATACACGGTGAAACCAGGATGCAAACTCGTGTCTTGACTGGTTTCCCACTCGGTGTTGCCATGTCCATTTGCCAAATGGAATGAGAGCCAGTTTTTCCGAAGTGCCCTGTGTGGAGAGGATCTGATCCAGTCTGACAGGGACACCACGGAGTGCCCTGGCCGGGAGGTGTTGAGCAATGGAAAGTCGAGGGGATAAAAAGCCCTTGTTTATTGCTGGCCTTCTATTTGCCAAATGGTAGGATAGGCTCCCTATTTATATTCTAAATTAGTCCTCACAATCGCCCTATGAGGTTGACCAGTGCTCTCCACTTTACAGAATGTCTGTGGGAAACTGAGGCTTAGGAGGTTAAGAAGCCTGACCAAAGTCACACAGCTAGCCCATGATGGTAGTTAGCCTTTGAATTTTGCATCTGAACCTCGTGACTGGGGTTGTCGAATGGACTTGAATTTAACAGTGTCATTCCATGAGTTTAAAAAGTGAATGTATTTCCAGGATCCAGAGGGACCCATGAACATGTTGGGTGGCATGACATTTTGGAAAGGATTTGACTAAATGGGCTGAGAAGTACAAGTATCACAGGGGAGGAGGAGATGAGACTTACTGTTTGATTCTTACTTTGAAGAGGGCAAGATACCAGTCCTCGGGGAGGTTTTAGGAAGGTGGAGAGGAGGCAGATGGGGGAGCAGAAGGAGAAAGAGGAAGAGAGGACGGGAAGCTGACAAGGAGTTTAGCAGCTGCTCCCTTTATCTGCAGCTGACTCTGAGAAAAAATGGTTCTATTTATTTGCCGTTTCCTTCCATATATCTTCCCAGCAGCATTCATCAATATCTGTCATTTCCCAGGGGGTTTGGACATGTCTAGCAATTCATTCTGCTGCATTATATTTCAATACTCGGATGGAGGCAGCCGGATTGCAGATGTTAACTCTGACCTGTGCCCAGCCTCACTTAGATACCTCCAGCACCCAGCCCAGTGTCTGGGTGCCCTCACTTAGACATTCTGAGCAACACTGCTTGATGCCCGTTCTTGTTACCATGTTCTCATTAGAGTTGGCTCTATTTACTACTTCCTCAGAAATCAATTTGAAGTTGTCACGTTAGCCTTTGGTCTCTACAGCTAGAGTTTTACAGCCAAATTATTATGTTTCATGTGGGGTTTCTTTTTGGTAAGAATGTTAAGTCCAGAGACTCACCATCGGAGGGGAGGCCACCTGGGTGGTCCAGGTCATCAGGGAGTTGCCGGCCAAGGCTGGGTCTCACTGCAGAATGGGGGAGTGTGCTGGGTGCTGGTCTGCTGAAAGGCAGCTGTGATAATCCCAGCAACATCGAGGCTTCCCAAGCTCCCGTTCAGATATGAATTCCCTGGGCCCTCATCTCCGCCCTTATTAGAATTTGACTGGGGGAGGTAATCTCATTGGATGAGAAGAATTATTTCTTTTCTAAGAACAAGTGAAGAGGAAAGAAAAGAAAGGAAAGGCCAAATGCATTTCTCTGTAAGTATAGATTCAAATTGGGTCCCTTTAAAATAGTGTGTTGGCATCGTTGTCTTTTTGTCATAAAATGGCAAGAGTGACAGGGTGGCTCTCTGTGACTGAGGGTGACAAGACCTCTGCTCCTTTGCACCATCTTTCCATGTCACCCACGCCGAGAGTCGTTTTAACTTAAAGTTGCCATTAAAGATGGCAGTGGCAGTGGCAGTGGCAGCATGAGATGCAGTTCACTGCCTCATGTTTGTCCAAAGGCTTTGATTGCTGTGGTGGAGACCTGTGTTTGTCATTTTCCCACAGTCCCCAGCTCTCTCACAGGAGAGCATTGGGTGTTAGTAACTCTTGAAATATTGGTCATGTACCCAGTCAGTCTGGGACGGCCCAGTCAGTTCTGCTACCTGCCCTGCTTGCAGTAAGCTTCCTTTTAAAGTGGTCTCCTAACTCTGTCACCAGGCCTGCAGTTGGTACTGTTACCTTGCCATTCAATATTAAACATAGAATGCTGGTGATGAGTGCACTTGGGCATCTCTGTGGGATTGGTAAACAAAACAGAAGGAGTTCAGAGACTGCTGCGTTGGGCGGTGAATTTGATTCAGACCTTGAGGCCCCATTGGCATCGCCCTATGCCCTGACTACCAAACTCCCAAAATACATGCACGCCCTCTCCCTTCAGCTTGCGGTTTCCTTGTGAATCGGGGACCTCTGGCTAGTAGGCAGTGATAACTTCAAGGTCTCAGGGTCCAAGCTCTGCTTTGGACTTTTCTTGTGTGCGTAAACACAGACCACTTTTTTTTTTTAAGGATAGAGTAGCAGCACAATATAGAAGTCAGTGAACGTCAGCACCCACTGGTCACAGGTCTGTTGGTTTCTCAAATTATATTTATTTATGCCATTAAGAAGAATGATTTAGCAGCATTATTGATGCTGTCTAGGTATAGTTATTCTTTTGCAACGGGGACAAGAAATTGGAAGCCAGTCATCCATGTGAGAGGGAGATGAAAGGAGCCATGTCTCTGTGGTAGTAGCACACTGAGGATGAATAAGGGGGGCTGTAATTGCCTGTGGGTGTGACAGCCGCGATGATGAGGGACCCAGTGTTTAGGAGTGAGCAATGGGGCGTAGAAGAGGAATATCTTGATGATGATGGAGTGCACTCGAGGGCAGTGGCTGCTGACTCATGGATTCCATCCACATTCAGCCAGTGACTTACCATGGTCTTTAACCTTCCTCCGTGGAGGGTTCTTAAAACACACAGTTCCTCTGACTTGTAAATGATCCAAAGGACTTAAGTTATTAAGTGTGATTTGTAGGAGCAGTTGCTGATGTAGTTTAATGTGGATAACTCCTTTTGGACCACAAAAAGGACCCCCTGATTTTTTCCTCTGGAAGGTGCAGTGTTTTGGGCTAAGCCAGAGAGGGTGGCTTTGTGTGTGGTAAAATATACATAACAAAATTGACCATTTTAACCATTTCTATGTGTACATTCAGTATATTCACAGTGTTGTGCAACCGTCACCACTATCTACCTCCAGAACTTGTCATCATCCCAAACTGAAACTCAGTACCATTTAAACAATGACCCCCTCGCTCCCTCCTCTCCCCAGTGCCCAGTAAACACTTACACTTTTTGTCTCAATGAATTTGATTATTCCAGGAACCTCATGTAAGTGAAATGTTAACAACATTTGTCTTTTGTTGTCTGACTTATTTCATTCAGCATGTCTTAGGGGTTCATCCATGTTGTAGCGTGTGTCAGAATTTCCTTCCTTCTAAAGGCTGAAGCACATTCCGTTGTATGTATATACCACATTTTGTCTATCCATTCATCCATCAATGGACATTTGGGTTGTTTCCACATTTTGGCTATTATGAATAATGCTGCTATCAATATGGGTGTACAGGTTATTGTTGAAGTCACTGCTTTCAACTCGTGTGTGTATTCTCAGAAGTGGAATTAAGCAAGGGAGGTGTTAGTTAGCAGTGGAGAGGATGAAACGGTGGGACTGTCCCTCCTCCCACCTTAGTGGTAGAGGTGAACTTTCTGTGAGAGCTTCAGTATCTACCCAGGTGGGCAGCATAGGGTGAGAGCTGTGAGCATGTGGCCCCATCTTCCTGCTCATGGTTCCAGCACAGGGCTAGCTTCCCATTGCTCTTTTTGTCCCAGCCCCTTTGTCTCTGTGATGCTACCCCCATTCTCCTTCCCTCCCTGTGTGTAGCTCCCCCACCTCACCAAAACCCTCAAGAGCAACGCAGTCGTCCCCTGAGCTTCCCTTTGCTCCTGGTTGCTACCTTGGAGGGATACACAAACCTTTTCTGAGTTCTGTGTGGAGCTGAGCACCAAAGCCTTAGGCTGCTTTGTGATGTGGCCACCAGGTCTTACTTTCCCTTGAATGTCCTGTTTGTGCTCCAAGGTAAATAACCGGCAATGTAAGACTGTGGACTGACTGATACTGGTAGATCTATGTTGCAGTTCAGGTGCTATGGAACTTTTTTACTGGAAGCTTTTAAATCTAGTCAGGCACCATTATTCCTTGGTGGTAAAATACATCTCCAGAGGCTGTATTTAATTCTTTATATAGCCATTCTGCTAAAATTATTGCTGGCCTGATATTTTTGTACTTCAGAGGGATACTTTAAGCTTAGGGGTGCTTTGAAAGCATGGGTATATCTCCTGTTTGAAAACATGCATTTATGGAGGATTTGCTTCTTGTTTCTTGGAATTCAGGATGGAAACAAAGGAAAAAACATTTTAGAAAAGAAGCTATGAGTAGCCTAGGCACAATCTGGGTCTAGGCTCAGTAACCTACTTATTTTTATGTATCATCTTAAAAGGCTCCGGACCTTCTTACTCACTCTGTTAAGTAGAGGCCCCGTGACCAAACAGTAACACACGCCAGTACAAAAAGGCCATTCAAAGAACCCACACCTCTGTGGTTGAAACCTGACCAGTTCTTCTGTCACTCTGGCCAACTGACTCTAGCTCTAATACGGACTCTATTATTGCCTCTAAAGTTCTTGTTATGCCAGTAGAACATATTTATTAAGTGTTTCAATAAACGTACAGGAGTTTTAGAGCTGTATTTCCGAAAATCACAGAGCTGATCAAAGTTACAGCTGTAACAACAGGCCCCATTCGGTATTAAAACATAGCTGCCAGATTGCCAGGGAAGCTCACCTCTCATACAACTAATTGGGAATGGTGTTATCCATTAATTTCCACCCTGTGCAGCTGAATAATGTGGTTGACAGATGCTAATTTTCTTAAATTGTAGGCAGCAAATGATGCATGAATACAACAGCAACACACTTTTTTAGAGGCTCTTGGTAGTCATCAGAAAGGGAATTTATATAAAGTTTGATGTAATCACTACCAACTATGGCACAGTGTTAGTGCCTTCTAATGACTGCCTTAGATCCATCTGTTGTCCTTTCTTCCCTAATAACACTAATGGGGGTCTAGGCAGGAATAAAACATCCCATGTGTTAGGCTAACCAACCCTCCAATTTGTAACATTCATATGATTCCTAAGGACAAGGCTCATACAAGAATAATGACATCTAAAATCTAGCCCGCGATGGCATTATAAACATGTCATTATAGATGTGTATACATGCTTCCTCATTGAATTGTTTTTTCCAGTGGCTTAACACCATTTTATTTCTTGCTCACCTTATAATTCATTGTGTGTTAGGTAGCCCTTTGTATTTCTTATTTATTTCAAAGTTTACATTTATTGAATGTTCCTTGTGTAAAAATCCTTTCTGTTTTGATTTACAACCACTGCATAAATGTACCCCTGTTTTACAGCTGAGGAGCCTGGGGCTTGGAGAAGTCTATGAATATGTGATGGAGTCTGTGTTGGGGCAGAATTGGCACTCAGCAGTCTGACTCTAGAGTCCACCATGACTTAGAGACATTAATTTTCCTGTTAACTGCCAAGGACCTCTATGTCCTATTAAACTTAGTTCAAACTCTGTTCTAAAATTGATCAACTATTGACCATCTAAAGGTCTCCTTGTGGGTTAGGATCTGTTAAGTCACAAAGAATTGAAGGCTGATAAAGTCTCTCCTCGACCAAATTCTAGCCATGCGTCTCCAAGCCCTCTTTCTCCACTAGGCCTTAACCTTGACCATTAAAGATTTGAACACACACTTACATAGTTTCTAACAGCTCAAGGCTACATCCTCAGGATGACCCTAACTCCCTTAAAGTGCCTACCTGAGAAAACTCAAGGCTGCCAAAAATTTGCTGCTTATTCTGGCCACCAGGTAGGATCTGTGTCTCCCTGTCTCTGTGGGAGGGTGGAATCCTAACTTCCATGATCGCCAGCTAGCAGACAGAGCTGGCTCGATCGCAGTTCCACTGACTAACCCTTTGCAAATTTTCCCTTCCCTGACTCAGCTGAGCCTCCACTGGCTCCCTGCCCTCTTCCCTGCTTCTCCTGTTAAAACACCCAGTTACTTCTGTATAAATTGAAGGTGAATTCAGTTCACACTGGACTCTTTTTTCCTGTGGCAGTAGTTCTTACTGATTAAAATCTGTCCTTACCACTTTAAGTAGTGTCCAGCTTTGCTTATCTTTGACAAGGCACACCTATAGTCTTTTTACCAAGATTAGACTCATGCAAGAGGTAGCAGCAAATGAAATGTATGTGTAGTGTTGGCCTGAGGGATTTCAGAGGAGAGGATGGCATGTGTGTCCTGTTAGCAAGGGTCTCTGCTTGCTGTAAACTGCCCTGTGAGAGCTAACAACAGTGAAGTGTTCAAAGTATGGTTTGAGTCTATAGAGAGAACAAAGTGGCCCTGGTTCCTGGTGCCCCCTCCCCTATTGCTTTTTCTAGGTCTGTCCACAGCAAGCATGTCAAACTTGCGGCCTGCAGGCCACATGCCTTGTTTATTTGGCCCGTGTTAGCCTTTGAGTTTGACATGCTTGGTCCAGAGTTTGACATGCTTGGTCCTCCCACCTGAACATGCCGGGCTCATTGAGCTTGGATCCTAGCAGATGAATTTCTTGCTCTGAGGATATATTCAGAAACTGTGCCTGCTTCTGTCCTGCTTTCCCACTGGCAGAGAAGGAGCCTTACCCAGTCATAGCTGCCATGACTTTCAGGTTGGGACCATAATGAGGGTCCTCGTTCTCCTTGGAACTTCTCCCCTGCTTCTTGCTTCCTCACCCCACCCAGACCCTGTGGCTCTCCACGACCATCACCCACGCCCCTCCCTTATGTGGCCTCAGGAACTGCCATTATGAGGGGTGTGAGGAATATGCTCTTGGCTTGTTTGCCATGTTAGATTTTGGAGCATTTTTTTATAGGAATCATTAAAAGCAGTATTATACAGGGTATCCCCAAAAATGTATACACACTTTTCCTTGATAGCTCAATTGATATTTCTTTCTTTTCAGATTTAACCCATTGGAATTAATAACTGTTCAAAGTATGTATACATTTTTTGGGACACCCTTTATAATGTCATATAAAGAAATTAGTAGAGAATAATTTAATACAACTGCATATACTTGCCAGCCAGCTCTTTCAAAGCTTAATATTTGCCACATTCTTCAGCTACATTAGAAAAACTTAATATTAAATTTATTAAAACCACAAGTGAAAACTTAATTCTTATTCCCTGCAGATAATTTTTAAAACAATGAAATATTATAGCATACTTCTCCCTGGATCCAGTCCCCATTTTCCCTGCCAGAGAGAACAACAGTTTTGCAAGAAATACTGTTCTTTATTGCAATATTGTTCAATAGTTTTCTCCAGTTCTTTTGTGATCTGGCCAAGGAGTCCATTGCCATGGTTTATTTTGTTGCTGTGGTGGTGAGGGTGTATTGGTGGAGTTGTAAAGCTCTTATGAGCATGTGAGTAGTAATAGTATATTGTCTGCCTTCCATGTCCCAGGCTGAGTGCCTTAAGTGCATTATCTCATTTAATCCCATCTGCATGTTATTTTCTTTTAAATATAAAATCATCCTCTCTTATACCTTGTTTTTCACCTTAGCATATGTGATGAATATTTTCCTGCGATAGGATTTGGGCTTCAAAGTAAGAATCCAGGTTTTGCTCACTTATCAGCTGTGTGCCCTGGTCTAATTATGTGACCTCTCTGTGCTAAAGTGGAGATATTATTACCTGGTACCCCATAGGTTTGCTAAGATGTGGCAGTGTCTGGCATATAGTAATGTCTCAGTGTATTTTAACTGTTATGCTATACTACAGATTAAATTTAAGAAGATAACCTGGTTAGTTTTATGTTTCCCGTTTAAGTGCACTTCAGTCAACAAATGTTTATTGAGCACTTACTGTATGCCAGGCACTGTGCCAGGGACTATGCCAGGTACTAGGAATACAGAAATGAATACCTATTTCTTCATCTTGGGGATTATAGGGAGATAGTCTAATAATTATTTTCTAGTAAAAGAGAAAAGGACTGAATTATAGAATTTTTTAGTGACTTAACAATATTTAGCCTTTACACTTTGTATGATGATGTTACATTCTTCAAGTGTTCTTGTATCTACCTTGCTTGGTTTTAAAATGAAGCATCTGAGCCAGAACAGTGATGAGGCTAGACTCCCTCCATCATATAAGCTTTGATTTTAGGTAGCTTCTATACCTCCCATCAGGCCTCTCTCTGAAACGTGTACAAAGAAAATATAAAGCATAGAATACAGGAAAAGACACAGGAAGGACCAGAAGGAAAAAAAAACAAAAACGTATGGGTTCTGATTACTGGAGGTTGGTATATTTTTAACATGTGATGCTTTTCAAACAGTGAGAGTTAATTCTGTGTTAAAGAAACCATTTATGTATGTAATAATGGTTAACATTCCTAAATGCAGTCTATAATTTTCCTGTTCTTTATTAATGTCCTGCTTTTAGGTCTAAAGGGGGCAGATTTCCCAAAGCCCCTGTTAGTCTAGCTTTTAGTTCATGTTTCAAAATAAGGCAAGGAAAAAAAAATTCTAGACTTTAAATGTAACATATCCTACACAACATATATCTGACTGTTTTTGAGATGATGACCAGAATCACAAATTGTAATTATTGTTGAATTTTTAATGATAGGGTTTATGCTTCAATTGATTTGCTTTATGTTTTTTGCTTGGCAAATATATATTATGTGATGTGGAGGGGAGCATGTGACAAAAGTCTATGTTGTTGTTGTTTTTTTGCTAGAAAATACAGGTTGCAGTTAGAAAATCGGAAGAAAAATCACTGAAATGTTGATTGTGGTTTTTGCTGGTGTAATTGTTATTTTTTTTCTTTAGACAAGTGACAAGAAATTAAAAGCAAACAAAAAAGATAGTTTTTTACTATTGTTATGGCTAAATAGCTAACATTTACTGAGTGCTTTACTTATAAAATCTTATAAACCTCTCAATAACTTTACATAGTCAATCCTATAATCTATCCCCATTTTAGAGATGGAAAAATGAAGGCCAGGAGAGGTTGACTAACTTCCTTCCCCAATGTCATTCTGTTACAGGTTAAGATCTCAAAAGCAGATCTGGTTGTCTCTAGAGTCTGTGCTTTCACTGTATAAGAAAGTGAAAGAGCAATTTTGGCAAAATAGGAAACCATTTTTCCCTTTGCAAGGAAAATATAAATTTCTAGAAGCACTTTTATTAAAACACTAGAAGCCCGGTGCAAGAATTTGTGCATGGGTGGGGTCCCTCGGCCTAGCCAGCAATCGGGGCTGATCAGGGTTGTCTCTCCCAGTCCTAATCTGGGCTGATCAGGGCCGATTGGGCCTGGCCGGCTGGGGGGAAGGGACCACAGCCAGATGCAGGAGGTTGGCTGTGGGAGCGCACTGACCACAGGGTGCCAGCTCCTGCATTGAGTGTCTGTCCCCTGGTGGTCACTGTGCGTCATAGCTACTGGCTGGTCATCTGATTGTCCGATCTTCTGGTTGTAATGGTCGCTTAGGCTTTCATACACACACACACACACACACACACACTAGAGGCCTGATGCATGAAAATTCATGCACTGGAGGTGGGAGGTCCCTCAGCCCAGCCTGCCTCCTCTCACAGTCCCGGAGCCCTCAGGGGCGGGAGATGATCCGGCAATCAGGGGAAGGTGACGCCCCATCACACCTCTGTTGCTGCCACTGCCAGCAGCACAAGCCTCTGCCGGCCCTGGTTACCTGAGCCTTGGGAAGCTGGGCAGCTGGGCAGCTGCCATCCGAGGCTTGCCTGTGCCTCGGGCAAGCCCTGGGTGGCTGGGGGCTGAGGGACTGGCACCACCATCTTGTGGCTGTTTCCGGCAATCAGGGGAAGGCGACGCCCTATCACACCTCTGTTGCTGCCACTGCCAGCAGCACAAGCCTCTGCCGGCCCTGGTTACCTGAGCCTTGGGAAGCTGGGCAGCTGGGCAGCTGCCATCCGAGGCTTGCCTGTGCCTTGGGCAAGCCCTGGGTGGCTGGGGGCTGAGGGACTGGCACCACCATCTTGTGGCTGTGGGCACCGCCATCTTTGAGGGTGTGGCAGTCAATTAGTATATCCCCTCCTTATTGGCTGTGGGCACCACCATCTTTGAGGGCATGGCAGTCAATTAGCATATTCCCTCCTTATTGGCTGTGGGCGCCGCCATCTTTGCAGCCTGCTGCTCAGTCGTTTGGTCGTCCCTCACTAAGCCCCCTGCTGGCCTGGTCGCCCCATGCAGCCTGTTTGGTCGTCTGTTTGGTTGTTTCGGTTGCGACAGTCGCTTAGGCTTTTATATATATAGATTAGACCTCTACATGGACAATTGTGGGAGCTGCCCCTAGCTCCTATACTTTGATATTGCTAGTAGTTAGAATGGATACTAATAGCTAACTAGCTAATATATTGCAGTATTTATTAACCAGTGGGACATGCTTGTGAATTGTATGCCACAGGTAAGGGAGTGAGCCTCTTTTACAAGGAACAGATCTGTTGGGGGAGAATCCAAGGAACAAATGTCACCTCTGCTCCAGGACCACCAGCTACACATGTGGCTGCAGTCCCTCCTGATTCTGAGTGGTATGAAGCTGGAGTCCCCACAGACACAGCCCTTGGATGAGACACCACAGACTGCCTGCCATCTTATTGTCTCTATGTGTTTTATGGGAAAGAAGTGCCCACTTGTTCTTTCATCATTCAAGAAATATTTAATGAGCACCGACTACGGCCAGTCATTGTGCTAGTATTGGGACAAAGCAGATAAAAATCAAACATGGCCTCTACTTTTACTGAGCTTCATTACTATGTGAATACTCATAACTTCATCCCAACTTCCTGAAGTCAAAAAGCCTTATTTCTTATGCATTGATAACTGGTCCTGTCCCTGTACTAAGAAATTAATACAGTGTGAATTGGTTCAACTGTTTGACTTTCAAAGGCATACATATATATTAGAGTTCAAGGTTGATGTGAGTTGCTCAGTGAAGCTCAACTGACATTGATGTCCTGATTTATGCAAATGGATACAATTATGTGTCCTGTGGACATGGTTGAGTGACCAACCAGTGCTTCAGAGAGGGAAGCACCAGCCCCATTTCACTTTGAAAGAATTTCAACTCTTCCTTTTGGTGGTCATGATCTCCACTTTGAGGACTCTTTTCCAGATGAATCCTCAATCACTTTCCATATTAGACATTTTAAAAGTACAGTTATAACTGCGTAAGTTTATTTCTAAGATGCTAGGAATGCTTTGTGTATTATATTCATCCTCAGCACATTTGGTGGAATAGGCAGCAGTAACAAGATACTTCATTCTGCCTTGGCTGAAAGCTACAGATGCTGGGGATGAAGAGGTACTCTTGGGTTTATGTGGGAAATCAGAGTCAGAACTTGTCTTAATTAAAACAATTTGCCTCCGGTTGCTTTTGGTAAATGTAATTATTGGCAAACGTTATATAGAAGGATGGTCAAGAAGAGATCTACCGTTGCCATGGAGGTGTTACTGTTCTGCCTGTCACTTACATTGTCTTCTCTTTAACCCCGACAGGAAGGTACCTCCTTCCTAACCCCACCGCAGGACAGACCTGGTCAGCATCTGCGGAGACGTCCAACCTCGTGCGCATGCGCAGCCAGGCCTTGGGCCAGTCGGCGCCCTCGCTCACGGCCAGTCTGGTAAGTGTGTCTCTGGGCTCTGTCTGTGGTGGGTTGGGTTTTATCCGTCTTGCCACCTCACTAGGGACTATTTTAAGTTTATTGACTTTAACTAGATTTGAACCTCATTTAACATTAAGCACAGATTTGGCAATGTGAAATACCTTGCTTTCAGTGTGCTCATTTTTCCAAGCGCCAACCCCCAACCCCACAACCTAATTTGGAGTATTTCTTTCAATTTTTCTCTGTCTCCACTCTTCCCTCAAAAGAAAGGAAGATGTTTCTAAGCTTTAAAACAATTTCAAAGTAACAGAGAAGTGGCAAGAGTAAGAAAAATAATAGAACACCAACTGATCCTTTACTAGATTCAACTATTAACCTCTTGCCCAACTTGCTTTATCATTTGCTTTCTCTCCCTCTATATAGACACAGGCATATACATATATGTGTACATGCACACATACTTTTTTAAACTGTTTGGGAGTAGCTTGTATATACTATAGCCTTTTGTTATCACAGTTATCAACTTCAGTAAATTTATGGCTGATAAATGCCCTTTATCTACTCTGCCATCTGCATTTCAGTTTTATCAATTGGCTCAATAATGTCCTCTATAACATTTTCCCTCCCCCAGAACAGGATCCAGTCCAGAGTCATGCATTGAATTTAATTGTCATATCTATTTAGTTCCCTTTAATCTGGAATTATTTCCAGAGCCTTTATTTACCACTTTGACATCAAGATCTTTGAGGACTATACTCCCACCCATGTGTTTTAATGGAATATTTCGCATATTACATGTTGCTTATACGTTTGATATTTCCTCATGGTGAGATTTATGTTTTTGCATCCCAATCTAGAATATCACATTGGGTCTGCCATCTGCAGACACATATGTCTATCTGTCCCTCATTGTGTAGTTAATTTTTCCCCCTAGTCAAGGTGTTGCCAGATGTCTCCACTGTAGTTAGACTTTTGCTCTTGTATTCAATAAGCATTCTGTGGGGAGATACTTTCAGGCCATGCAAACATGTTTCTCCTCATCAACAATTCCCCCTAGATTTCCAGAACATGGTGGTTCTTGCCAGGCCCCTTCTTTTCTGTGATAATTGAAAATGGTCATTATTCCAACTCTAGCACTTTCTCCACATTTACCAGTTGGCACATGATACAAATATTTGCGTATTTTTTGGTAGCATGGACTCCCACATTCCTTGTATTTTTTTCAATGTACGCCTTTATTTTTAACCATGATCCTTCCTAGAATTTTGTGTTCTAGTGGGCTCATTACTTTTCTACTTTAACCTTTGGCCTAGGAGTGTTTACAAGTTATTTTTGCATTGGTGGTAGGGGTTGTATGGTATGGGAATAGATTTTTAAACATATTTTACTGATGATGATGCAAATAATATGTAAGTCAGTGCATTATGATGCCTTTTAATTTGATGTATTGATAATAGGTTATTTTGGATATATGGGAATCATTCAATAATGCAGAGAGATGTGAGTTAGGTCCTGATTTTGCCATTAGATAGTGTGTACACTTGAGCAAGTCACTTAGTTTCTCAGACTTTATCATCTCATCTGCAACTACAAGATGAAAAGAGGCATAAACAGTCTCTGGAATTCAACTTTGGAATTCCCGAATCTACTTTTCAAATAATAAAGATTCTGAATGGTATTGAATAATTATCCATAAAAAGTTTCTTTCAGGATATATTATGATTTCAAAATTGACTATGATCTTTAAGCCAAAGTTCATTGTCTTCCTTTTATGAAAAATTTGGGACTTATTTTAAATGTGCACTTAAAATGATGATCACATTTTCCTCCATCTCATCCCCAAGTTCAAAGTTACTTTTTTTTCTTGGGGAATTTTACCAAAAGCTTATTTTACTGTAAGTATTTACTTTTTAAGGAACATTTCTCACAATTAGTGATTTTTTTTTAAAAAGTGTTTTTTGGGGTCAATGCAATATTATTCTTAACACTTAAATATTAATCTTGTATGTTTATTGCCAAGAAAATTATTCTGATTAAAGCAACACTGTTAAAAGTAAGATATATACTGGTATATACAGTATATCTCATTCAGAAGTTTCATGATTTCTGAGTTGTAGTTTAAGGAAAACTATTTGTGAGCTGTTTGACCAAGTCTCTGTCCCCCAACCTGAGAGCAGCAGCAGCTGGAGGAGGGCTGCCGGGCTGAGACCCTCCTGATTCCCTCGTTATTCTGCTTGAATTGGTCTAGGTTTCTATGCCATATCATTTATATCAGTGTGTCACAGTATGTACCCTTTGCAGAAGTGTTATTAGTTAACCCCTAGAGTGCCAGGGAGCACGATCGAGCTCCTCTTGTCTTTCGCCAAAAGTGCCGGGAGCGCTATCGCGCTCCTCCTGCAGTGTCACTATTAGATGCTAGTAGTTCACTCTTTATTGACAGATGGCACCTAAGTGCAGATTACTTATGATGCCGGATGTTTGTAGTTCTAAAATTGACCACTGGCATTTATCTGCCTAATTTTTTACAGGTACTACGATTTTATGAAGTTTACTCAGATTTTGTAGCCCTAGAGCTTCGAAATGGCGTCCAGTTATAAGTCTGCTTTTATTAGTGATGATGATATTGCTAAATATGTCAATTCTTGCTGTGAAGATGACGATTTTGTGGAAGATATTGGAGAAGGGTGTCCCTCTATTTTAACATTATATGTTTTGTTCAAATTTTTTTCTACTAGTATTTTATAATACAATCAGCAAACAATATATGTCAAAGATGAAAACAAATGTAGTAAAGGTTTCCTTAAGTTTTTGAATATGTAACTTCACTTACTTGCGATTCATAATTTTTTTCCTAAACTGCTGTAAAATCAGCAAAAATGCCTTGGCAATTTTAGCATAGTTCCTAGGATATTGGTTGGCACTCAAAGGGTTAATGTTTTTGGATTGGATTATGTTTAAAGTGCCTCTGCTGATTACAACTAACAGATTTGATAATGATGCTGAGAGGTGGAAATATACACCTATTAGAATTTACTTTCTTTTTCTTTTTTGGGGGGGCGGGGGGGAGTAACATCCTATATAATAAAGAGCTAATATGCTAATTAGACTGAACAGCAGAATGACCTTCCGGATGACCTTCCGGATGAAGCCGGGGCTGCGAGGGCCGAAGTAGCTGGGGCTGCGAGGGCCTACCCTTGCACGAATTTCGTCCATTGGGCTTTTAGTTGTTTAATAAAATTATATAGGTTTCAGGTATAGAATTCTGTAATAGATCATCTGTATATTGTATTATGTGTTCACCAGCCCAAGTCAAGTCTCCTTCCATGACTACTTATCTCCCCTTTACCCTCTTCTATCCCCTTATCCCCTTTCCCTCTGCTAATCACTCTACTGATGTCTGTGTCTATGAGTTTTGTTTTTTCTTTGCTGAATCCCTTCACCTTTTTCATCCGGCCCCCAACCCACTCACCTATGACAGCTGTCAGTCCTCTGATATCTTTGAGTCTGTTTCTGTTTTGTTTGTTAGTTTATTTTGTTCATTAGATTCCACCTATAAGTGAAATCATATGATACTTGTCTTTCTCTGACTGGCCTTTTCTCTCTTCTTCCTCCTCCTTGTTTCTTTCTTTATTTTCTAGACAAGCTGATGTTTTTGGAGGTGCTCTGTCCAATAGAACATGATTCTCTTGGACCCTCTCCTGGCCACGGCTCTCACCCCCAGCCCCCCATCTTAGAGCTGTAAGCCAGCCTTCTCCTCCTGACTCTCCTTGGCGTGTATCATGGTGCACCTTTGTTTTAATTCTTTGTGTTTATGCCTGATATCCCCCTGCTAGACTGCAAGCTCCTTCCGGGCAGAATTCCCGTCTGGTTGGCTTTCTGCTCCTCACTGCTCCTAGCACAAAGCCTTGCGTATAGGAGGCATTCAATAAATAATGCCGATGGAACGAATAATTATTCCTAGGAAATGACAGATTCCTTTACTTGCAAGGCGAGAGTGATGGTGTGATTCTCTCTGCTGTAATGGGTGGCCTAATAAGATCATCCATCTAAAACCTCTTTGGTTTTGTTGTTCACGGCATCTTACAATTGTGATTAGCCTTAAAGTCCATGTAATGGGCCAAATCCCATTTAGTTCTACATCAGCCGTTCAAAAACTAGGCTGAAAAAATTATGAAGAGATTACAGTGTCCACATTCAAGGAGATTTTATTAATCTGCCTGTAAGCAGTCATGTAGCAGATTGGCTTAAATATTTTGTTGATTCACTGAAAAAGTGAGTCAAAGCAAAGTGTGTGTTCAAGTGTGTAAAAATGGGAAAAATAGGGATCAAAGCGGTTTATGTCCAAATAACGGCATTACAAGTTGATATAAAACAGAATTTCATGTTCAGCACAACATACATTTCAGAAAAGTAGAGACCTGAGAGGGATTCGTATGTTAATAAGATATAAACGAAGGCCCCGTGGCTGGCAGGTATTCATATGTTAGTAAGATATAAATGAAGGCCCCATGGTTTGGTCGGTATGAATTTTAGTAAATGCATGACCTATAGTGATTTAAATGCCACAGGCAAGCTTGAAGGTAATGCTAACTACCTTCTCAAAAAGGAGATTAATTCCTAGCCCAAAGTATCTAGTTTTCCTTGGCGATGCTAAATGTAGCTGTGCTCCCTCTCCCAGACATTTGGGGCATTTCAGATAAATGACATGTTGCCAATTCATCCTAAGTAGCCTGGTTGCTGGCAGAATACATGCTCAGCCAGTGTCCGCCTGCTGGGACACCAGCCGGGAGTGCTGATGAAGTGTCAGATGTATACTTCATATACATTAATCTGGAGAGGGGAAAACTCATTTCCCCATTTGCTTCCTCCATCTTTCTGTCCCTCCACACACACACGGGCAGTTTATCAAAGAAGTCATAGTCGTCAAAAGCAGGGGGGTTTAGACAGATGCTGCTTTCCGGCAACACATGGGCATTTCAGGAGGCAAAAGCAGGACCAGTGGTGACTTACTTTTCTTTAGGAAAATAGGGTTGTGAGCTTTGATGCTTCATGTTTAGAAATGGTGTATGTGGTCATCCACTTCTTTTGTACTTTGGGGTAATAGATAGATGGCAGAAACACAGTGAAAATTAGTTTTCAGTTTTTTCCTCCAGTTTTCTGTGTGATTTGAATCATGAGACTGATGTTTTGTTTGTGTGAACATCCTGTCACATTCTTTCTTATTGGGGTCTTTCTTGACCATCCTATTTGAAACTGTTCCCACATTGTATGCCCCGTCTCCACCATCATCCCTGTCCCTGTGTTACTCATTCACTTTTCTCCATAGCTTTAGCTCCTTCCAATAGTTTTCATAATTTACATTATTGTATATCTCTTAATATTTAATGAGAAATTCATGAGGGTGAAGATATTTTTTTTTGTTTTCCCAGCTACTTCTTCAGGTGCTCAATGAAGACTTATTAAATGCTTGAGCATGTATATTTCCTTTCTAAATAAACAGGAGTCCATTTAGTACCCTAAATGGACTCCTGTTTATTTTTTGTTGTTTTAATCTGTGATTAACTTTGGGGGTTTATATTATTTATTCCACTGAAGAAGCTATTCTTCAAGCCCAAGAGCAGTTTACTATGCAAACTGAATTCAGGAATTGAACTATAGTTGTTCAGTTGGAAAATGAGAATGGGGGGGGTGGGGAAGCAGTGTGGTTAAGAGATCAACTCTAGTTTCTGCTACTTATTAGCTGTGCGAACCTCAGTTTCTTCATCTGTGTAGTGGGTCTAATGGTTGTAGTAACCTCATAAAGTTATTGCGAGGATTAAATGAATGAGCTTTTATGTGCTACTTTGCACAGTGCCTGTCACTCAAATGCTGGAGTCAGTGTTCCTGGGGTTGGTAGGAAAAATGTTTCTTGGGGGTTATCAGCTGGGCGTGGCTGAGATGGTATCATCAGAAGGGAGGGAGACAAGCACTTACCTCTCAGATCATTTGATTTCATTTTTGTCCTTATCCCTTGCATGATGGTGGATTACTTTGTTTCTTTCTTCCTCATTTTCTCTCAAAATTCACCAACCCAACGAACTGGAAGATATCTTTCTAGAAAAGTTAACTGTATTGAAGCAAGGGTGTGCTTTTAAATATTGTTTTTCAACGTTTGATATTAGGTTAAGTGATATAATTTTGTTTCTTCAGTGACCCTCTTTTGACATTGCATCCATTCCTTTTAATGGAAAATTTATGTTTCATGATGTACAATAAATATTAAAACCAAGCTATTTAAACTAATCTATTCAAAGAGCCTTGATGAATATTCATCTTTTCCATTTTCAAAAATGCATTATGAAGAGCCAGGGCAAATTCACTAAATGTATGCAAAAGTGCATTTTTCTTTTTTAATTCATTCAGAATGTACTGACATAATGTCAGCATTTATTTAGGCTAGAGACTTTATTTGCAGCCATTTAATATTATATCAATACTTCATTAGCCTTATAGCTCAAAAACAAAAACCTGAGCTGAAGTCCAATTAGTGAGCTCCGAGAGAGTACCTGCTAAATATTGATGTCGGGACAATTTGAATGCCCTTGGATAAATTGCTTAACAAAAGTTGCAGAATACAACTATGAATTAACATCTCTCCTTAGCCATTATGACTCAATTGAAAGGCTGCATAATATTCTAATGTATGGATTTCTCCCAGTCTATAAAGCTATGTCACCCTTTCGGTTATTTCCAAGTTTTTCTCTTGCAAATAATGGTGATGAGCAGGCTTTTAATAAGTCCTCGTCACCTCTAATTATTTTTTCAGGGTATATTCTTGGAGCAGGATTACTATGGTAAAGGATGTGAGGATGATGAAGCTTCCTCGGACTTTGGCTAAATTGTTTCTTGGAATGCTCTGCACATTTATATTTCCATATATTGAAAAAGTGTGTCTCCCTACACTCTGGCCAGCAGTCAGTATTGCCTTCTTAATAAAAGGTAACCTTGCTAGTTCATTAGGTGAAAATAATCTTTTTTACATCTATTGTTGATTTCCAGTGAAGTCGATATGTTAATTGGACACGTTGAACTCGTACACCAAAGCCCTCAGATAAAGCAAATATGAAACTGGGCTTATCCACACTTCCTCCTATAACGTCTTCCTTCCGTTCCCTAAACCAGCTTACTATAGCAACTGTGGGTATCCTCTCCGGCTCTTGGGATTCAGGAACAGCTGAGTGTGATTATAATGTATGTAGCTGATGGCATTATTCCACAGTTCAACATTTTTTTTTCATCTGGAAAGTAGTAATCTCAATTGTGAAGTAGTGCCTTCAGCTGTGGACATTATACTTGGAGTCTCAGGGGTGCTTGTATTCCAGGAGCAATACATCTTTGAATTATTACCCTCTGAGCGAGGTTCTGTTTATAGTGAAGGGATGAATTTTCATAACTCAGCTCCAAAATAGCGAAAGGGAGCCCTGAGCAGATTATTACAGGGCAGGCCTAATCCATGAAGATAAATCTCATTATAGGCTCACCTGGGCCCAGCCACAGAGTAGTTGGTTTAACCGAGTCTGTAAATCAAAGATAGGCTTAAAAACAAACTATAAAATGCTCACTGTAATCTAACTACTGCCTCTATGAAGAGATACTCTAAATGTGCATCCTTACTCTACACATGCTTGGCTGTCATGAGAATAATGAGCAGAAAACATGCGAAGTATGCTGTGATTCAGACTACTTATTTGGGAGGAGAGATTTCTTTTAATGGAAATCCACCCAGAAAAAGTCACTTAAAAGTTCCCATCCCAATTTTCTCTTTCTCACATTTTGCAAAGATTAAAAATATTAATTACCTTATGTATGGGTCATCCTTCCTAGGAAGGATGGGGTGCCTGCTGGAATAGCTCTGTGTGTTTGGGGGCCTGGACAGACTGGTTGAGTGAAGACTTATTGTTATCAAAGGCCATAAATATTCTATGAGATTTAAAGAGAAAAGATGCATGCCCTCTTTTCATTGTTTACAATCATAGAGGGGAATGAAACAAATTTATTACTGCAGTACCATGTGTCTATGTGTGTGTGTATGTGCGCATGCGTGCACACGCACACACACGCTAAAGCTTAGCTTTCATTTATAACCCACTTACCCAAATGCGGACCTATTTTGAAAGTGGCCAACCTGTTCGCCAAGCATTATGAGTTGTTGCTGGCACTTATTCCTCACTGTGTCTTTAGCATCAAGGACAGTGCCTGGTATGCCTTTAGTACTCACATTTTGGTTGTTTATTAACAAACTAGAGGCCCGATGCACGAAATTCATGCACGGGTAGGGTCCCAGGCCTGTCCGGCGATCAGGGCTGATCTGCGGGGCAACCTGCAGCGCAATTGGGCGGCCCTTGCTGGCACCTGCCTTGGCTGGCCTGGGGCCTGTGGGCTGGGGGCAGCTCCTGTGTTGAGTGTCTGCCCCCTGGTGGTCAGTGCATGTCATAGCGACTGGTCATTCCTCAGGTTATTCTGCCATTAGGTCGATTTGCATATTAGGCTTTTATTATATAGGATGTTGAGGAGGTCTTGATTCCAAGTTTCAGTAGTTTTCTGAGGTTCCTGTTGTTCTGCAGTGCGGTAGGTCTAATTTAGTTATTTGTAATATACTAAATTCTTTTATTGTTCAGGGCACATTAGCCTCCATTTAAAGAAAAAAAAACATAAACAATGGCTTCTATGAACAAGGAGATCACGGTTTGATTCCCGGTCAGGGGGTACATGCCCGGGTTGCGGGCTCGATCCCCAGTGTGGAGCATGCAGGAGGCAGCTGATCAATGATTCTCTCTCATCATTGATGTTTCTATTTCTCTCTCCCTCTTGCTTCCTCTCTGAAATCAATAAGAATATATTTTAAAAAATAATGGACATGGAAACTGATAATCTAATTTTTCCTAAATCCCATTTGGGAATATTGTGTACCCTTCTGGTACCCATATTCCAATTTATGTATCCTTAGAATACTCTACAAGGTCTGCCTTCTGAACCTACCACAATAGAGCTTTATTGATTAAAAAGAGTTTTGAATATTCAGTGAGGCTGTCTCTTCTTTTTTGGAAAGGTTTATTTATTTTACTTGTAAGAGGAAGGAATAGCAGATCTTTGCTACACATCATTAACTGCCACTAAATTGACACAAATGTTGACAGTTATTACAAGAACTGTTTCAAAGCTAATTATGTTAATTAGAATGTAACATGCCAGTAATTGCATGTATTCAAATATCATACCATCACTTTTTGTATTTTCTTCTCCAGATGTAAGACAGTCATTCAGTTGTTGTGTGAAAAGCTGTAGAATTATAGCTAAGATAACAAATAATTGCCAGCAAATCAAATTGGTTCTTTAGAAATATGCTCTAATTGGTTAGCTGTGTAAAAAACAGAAATAAATGTTAGCATGTTAAGCATATAAATTAGGAACATTGCTTATGAAATCCTTAGTTTAGGCTTTTCATTTAAATATTTCTTCTTATTGCAATTAATATTATCATTTGGTTTATGACCCCTAAAAATATATTTCCTTTCAGCATTTCTTGGAGTTTTAATTTAGCTTCCTTATACATGTTAGTGGATTTGCAATTTAGATTTTAATTTGATTTCCATTCTTTAAAATGCCATTTTTCTTGTATTTCATTTTTATTTAAAGTATGCTTCTCTCTGTATTCCTGGAAGCTAGACATAAACAGACTACTAGAAAAATCAGGTTTTTAAGTGAGCTGAGAATATAAAACATTTTAATAGGCATTTCACATAACTAAACTAAGTATTTGAGAGCCCAACTAGAGAATAATGGCTCTTTGGAAACAAACTTTATGGGATGTGGTGTTCCTAATTTACCCTCTGTTACAGTTCCTTAAAAATAGCATTTCTGTGGTTGATTTTAAATCCTTGCTACTTCTTATATGTGTAGAGTGTTAAATATGCCTCTATCTGATGATTTTGGTTGGAGTCATATCTACTTGAAGACAGAGTTTTAGTCTCTGTGGTTTTCTTAGAGTTTTGAGTATATATATGTTTTTATTAATTTTAGAGAGGGAGGAAGGCAGGGGGAGAGAAACATTGATGAGAGAGAAAGACATTGATCAGCTGCCTGCCACACCCCCCTTACTGGGGAATGGAGCCCACAACCCAGGCGTGTGCCCGCCCTGACTGGGAATTGAACCGTCCCTCTCTCGGTGCATGGGATGATGCCCAACCACTGAACCACACTGGCCAGGACAAGTATATATTTTTTGATGTGTTTCCTCCTCTAATTTGAGTGCCTGGGGGTGTGTTTTCCATTTGTGACCCACATAAATCAGCCTAACTCTTTTCATGTCATGGCTTTAATCTCTAGGATTTGCAGCATACCTCTCTCAATGAACTCATGGTCTGGCCCCAGCATGATGTGCTCAGAAGAGAAGAGCATTTTTTTCTTAATGCCGCCTACAACCATCACTGTGTAATTCTTCTGGCAGATGCTGTGTTCTGCCTATTTTTCTGCTAAGGTTTTTGTTCAGCATTTATAGAGCTCTTGTCATCCTTTGCGTATAGGCCCTTTGTCTTGCTTTCTTTACTAACGGTTCTTCAAAACATGGCAGATGATGAAAACACGGGCCTGTTGGAGTTGGGAAACCTAGGACTGAATTCTAGTAGTGACATTCCTTGGCTCAGTAATTTTGGATGGTTGTCACATAACCTCCATGAGCCCTGGTTGTCTTCATTAGTAAAATGGGAATGGTTATTCCTGACAGCACTGTTGTACCAATTAAAGAACATAACATGTCAGAGGTGATTGCTAAGTATTAGGCATTCTTTGTGTGTTTCTCTATTTCTGGACTCTGTATCCTGAAATTGGTCAGTTTGTCTATCTGTGCCAATATCACTGTTTTCTTAATTATTGTAACTTCATAACAAGTCTTATTAATAACTGGTCAAGAAAGTTCCCTTATGTCATTGTTATTCTTCAAGAGTGTTGGCTATATTGGACATGTTTATCTTCTGTATAAATTCACTTGTAAAGTTCTGCAAGCTGATTGAGATTTTGATTAGAATTACATTAAATCCAGAGATCAATTTGGGAAATTGACATTTTTATGATGAAGTTTTACTATTAGAGAGCATAGTATATTGCTTCATTTACTTAGGACTTCTTTAATGTTTTGTAACAAGTTTTTATTATTTTGTGTAGGAAGAATTTGTGTATTTTTTGTTAGATTTATTCTTAAGAGTTTTAAATAACATCCCTTAAAAATAAATATGTATACCTGTTTGCTAGTGTATGGAAATTCAATTGACTTTTGTATATAAATTTTTAAATTAATGAACCTTGCTAATCCTTATTGATTCTTATCTGTAAACTATGGGAATGGGGATATTTTGTAGACAATGGAAATCTGCAAATGGCAGCTTTCTGCTTTTGTATATAAAATTTTAAATTAATGAACCTTGCTAATTCTTATTGATTCTTATCTGTAAACTATGGGAATGGGAATATTTTTGTAGACAATGGAAATCTGCAAATGGCAGCTTTCTTTCTTTTCCTATCTTTATGTCTTTTATTTATTTATTTTGTATTAATTCACTAACTGGGACGTCTCAGATGATGTTGTATAGAAGGATGATACTGTGCATTTTTTTAAAAAAATACATTTGTATTGAATTCAGAGAGGAAGGAAGAAGGAGGGAGAGAGCGATAGAGACATCAATGATGAGAGAGAATCAGTGATTGTCTGCCTCATCTCAGATGATGTTGTATAGAAGGATGATACTATGCATTTTTATTAAAAAAATACGTTTGTATTGATTTCAGAGAGGAAGGAAGAAGGAGGGAGAGAGTGATAGAAACATCAATGATGAGAGAGAATCAGTGATTGTCTGCCTCCAGCATGCCCCCGACTGGGGATTGAGCCCCCAACTGGTCATGTGCCCTGACCAAGAGTTGAATCATGACCTCCTGATTCATAGGTCGACGCTCAATCACTGAGCCACGCCAGACGGGGTGATACCATGCATTCTTGTCTTGTTCTTAAACATAAAGAGAATATTTTGGACGTTTCAGGTTAAGTATGATGAATCCTACGGTGCCTTTTTTGGGGGAGGGGTACTCTGTATCACCTGAAGAATGCCTTTTTTTTGTTTGCTTAAATTATTTTTCATATCAAATGCTTTCTCTGTGTTTGTTGATGGCCATTATTAATCTTACACTTTTGAAGAATTACAATGTCTTAAAAAATACATGTCTGCATTCAGTTTACTAGTATTTTGTTTAGGGTTTACCATCTATGTTTGTAAGTAGTATTAGCTTATAGTTTTCTTTCAGTGTGTTTCCTTTGTTTGATTATGTGAACTCAACAAAATGAATTAGGAATGTGTCAGCCATTCCTATGATCCTACAGTAATTGCTGTATAATACACCACGCTTTTTCAGTGTCTCTTGTCAGTGATAGTTATTTCCTGCTATGGTTGTGTGGGGTGGCTGGGGTGGCTGCTTTTGGGCTGTGATTCTGTGGGTTGGGCTGGCTTACTTGCAGACTGCTGGTCAGAGTCCTGCCTGCTCTACATGTCTTGCTCTGGGACCCAGGACGAGGGGCAGCACTTACCTGTGGTGTGGTGTTCTCACGCTGCAGGTTGGAAACCCCTAGAGGGAAGAGCAGAAACACTGACTGATTCTTAAGACCTGTTTTGCTGTGGCCATTGGTGAAAGCAAGCCACATGGTTAAATCCAGCATCCGTGAGGGGGAGAGTGGGAACAATGGAGTATTTGCTAAACAGTGATTTTTTTTTCTACCACAGGGAAAGTTCCTCCTCTTTCTAATCTCTGTAAAAGTCTGTGTAAGAATCATTGATTTGGTTCTTGACGATTCCCAATGTTACCTGTCTAGACCTGGTCATTTCTTTGCAGGGGCACTTTTGACGGATCCAAGTTTTTAAATGATTATAAGGCTATTCAGATTTTTAATTTCTTCTCAAATCAGCTTGGTATTTTGTAATTTTGTGTGTTTATTTAATCTAAGTCTGCAAATTATGTTTATTGTGTGTGACATCTGCAGTTTTAACTCCCTTTTTAAATATTGTTTAATAGTGTCTTCTCTCCCTTTTTTTCTCATGATTAATTTTACCAGAGGTTTATTTTATTAATATTGGGTGGCTTTTAGATTTCATGTCATGCTTAAAAAGATTTTGTTTTCCTTCTCAGATTCTAAAAATGTTTTCTTCTCATATTTTTATGGGCTCACCAGTTATTCCAGCACTGCTATTAACATCTCTTAACCCCTCACCTAAAACATCACTTTTGTTGTAAATACAAAATACATATGGGCCTTTTTCTTGACTCTGTTCTATTCCTTTGATTTGTCTCCCTGTATGTATATCCTCTAAATTGGCTGCCACCTGCATGTCTCCTATTGGGGATTGAGCCTACAACCTGGGCATGTGCCCTGACTGGGAATCGAACCCGTGACCTCCTGGTTCATAGGTTGATACTCAACCACTAAGCCACGCCAGCTTGGCTAATTCTTATAGTTTTGTGCTATTTTTAATATCTAGAAGGCCTGGTAGAAGAGCTTCATAACTCTTGTAGTAAAATTTATCTTCAGTTACATTTAGAAAACTGCCCCTCATTTTAATATTTTTCTATCTCTGGAAATAACTACCTTATTTTCTTTGAAAATCAGTGAGAGAGAGAAAAAAATCATCCCTTGCAAAAATATTAAACATTCCCTGCTTTATAAAATTCACTAGAGGCCCGGTGCACAAAATGTGTGCACTCGGGGCAGGGGGGTGGGGGGGGGGGTCCCTCAGTCTGGATTGTGAGAGGTTGCAAGCCAGGCCAGGCCGGTGCACTATGGGGGCAGGGGAGGGACGTGGGAGGTTGGCCAGCTGGGGAGGGACCATGGGAGGGCTCCAGAGCGTGTCCGGCCCGTCTCGCTCAGTCCTGATCGGCCAGACCCCAGTAGCTAGCTAACCTACAGGTCGGAGCATCTGCCCCCTGGTGGTCAGTGCATGTCATAGCGATTGGTTGATTGGTCCACTCTCTGCCCCCTGGTGCTCAGTACACATCATAGCAAGCGGTTGAGCGGCCTTAGCACATCATTAGCATATTACGCTAATCTGCCAGGGACAGGAGCTGGGATTGCAAGGCCCGGGCCTCCCTCTGCATCTGCAGATTTGCCTCCTTGGCCAGCATCCGGGGCTGCCACTGAGATTTCATGAAGGGAGTGACGAGCTTCATTATCCCTTGCAGTTGTGAAATCATAGATGCCACCAACGGCTACGCTAGCTGTAGAGATCCTCTGCTAGAGAAAGGTCTTCTTGGTGGCAGTGTCACAGGAGCCAACAGAAGGAGAAGTGAAAAGTTAATGACCGCACCACTTTGCTGGCATGAGCTGTTTTCTCAGACTGTGTTTATTCTGAGTTATTCAGAACATCCCCTGCCTCTGGCTGACGTGAAGGATGTGTGCAGAGGGGGATGGGCACTGGCAGCGCACAAGGAATAATTCCCTCATCCATCAGGCCTGACAACCCTTGGACTCGTCTTCCTGTCAGAGACCTGAGCGGGATGGGACGGCCTCCACTTGTCTGGCATTTTCAACTAATCTGAATCTGATATGAAATTAACTAGATGCCACTGAAGTTGCTGGTGGCAACAGTTCTCACTGAAGTCCTAAGCTTACAACCTGTCTGCCCAGCTGAAGGATGTGACAAATGGGCGTCTGAATTAACGCCCATCCTCTGAGCCCATCAGTGCTGAAAGCTCTTCATTACGAGGCACAGATTGGGGATCCGATATCAGGGTTCATGACCCCCACACCTTTGTGCAGGTAGAACTTTATTTGGCTTTCTGTCTCAGGAATCTTCGATCCAGCTGGTCAAGTGGGAAATTCAGGATTAGATAACTTCTGTGCTCTTTATTTTTTATATTGAAAAGTTAAATTTAGCCCTAACTGGTTTGGCTCAGCGGATAGAGCGTTGGCCTGTGGACTCAAGGGTCCCGGGTTCGATTCCGGTCAAGGGCATGTACCTTGGTTGCCGGCACATCCCCAGTGGGGAGTGTGCAGGAGACAGCTGATCGATGTTTCTTTCTCATCGATGTTTCTAACTCTCTATCCCTCTCCCTTCCTCTCTGTAAAAAATCAATAAAATATATTAAAAAAATATATTAAAAAAAAGAAAAGTTAAGTTTATTCTTCTATGATAAGATGGTACCTTCCCATAGGAAATTTTTTAGCCATAGGGATAAAAATCATGCATAATACACAGCCATTCTTAACATCTCTAAATGTAGATTTTCTTTCTCTTTCCGTGCCTCCCAGTAACTTGTGACAGCACAGATGCACTTTTCATTGCTCAGATCTCCTGTTTCTCCCAGGACGCCAGCCTCAGGCTGATTACCTGTCTGAATTACCTCCCCCCTCGGGCTTTTTTTCTGCCCACTTTCCTAGTCTGTAGTTCATACCTCAGGAACTCAAGGGGTTTCCTTCTCTCAGCAGGTGCTAACCTTGTCCGAAGGCATGTGGCCATTCCTACCCATATTTTATTCATGTCATCTCTTCCCTCTCATTCTCCTAATTCCTTGCGCCCACATTTCCTGTCACAAAGGAGTTTACGTTCTTCTGCTTATGGGAATTGTGCTGCTGAGGGCGCTCTGGGTGGTCAGGCATTTCCTTCCTGTGTGCCCTCTCCTCAAACCAGTAGGGACCTGGCTCCTGAAAGCATGTCCCTGGGGCAGCTCTTTTCCTAAGGCTGTGAAGTGCTCCACTTCCACTGCCATTAGCCCTTTTGCATCGGCTGCATTAACATCAAAGGCGATATCCCTTAGGTATCTCTAGATGGCAGCATCTACCTCTCTCTGCCTCCAGGCGAGGCTAGAAGAGAATAGTGGACTCTGGTCCCAAGGATAATGTATAGTGTCGCCCTGTTCTTTACAGTGCGTGCCTCCGCTTGCCTTTTCTCCCGTTTCTAAGTGCGTGTTGAACTTCGCAGTCATGGAGTGGGAGTGTCCAGTGCATCATTTTCCTGGGCTCTTCAACAGTCTCCTACTTCTGCAGCCAGAGAGAGACATGCATCGAATTATTCAGTCATGTTTAATTCAGTGGGATCTAATTGTGAGGAGCGTTGCTTGAAAATGGAGGTGTTTTGGTAGTAACTTCTTTAAGGAATGCTCCCGAGGGCTGGTGGGGATGCCGGTGGAAGGTGGCCGCAATGCCCAGTGCTAGGCCCTTTCCCCTCACAATCTGGGACCGCTGGCTCCTAACCGCTCACCTGCCTGCCTGCTTGATTGCCCCTAACCACTCTGCCTGCCGGCCTTCTCGCCCCCAACTGCCCCTTCTTGCTGGCCTGATCGCCCCCAACTACCACCCCCCCTTGCTGGCCTGATCGCCCCCAACTGGCCCCCCACCCCCGCCAGCCTGATTGCCCCTAACCGCCTCTGCCTCGGCCCTGCCACCATGGCTTTGTCCAGAAGGTCTCCCATAAGGTCGCCTGGTCTAATTAGCATATTACCCTTTCCTGCTTGCCCCCAACTGCCCTCCCCCACTGACCTGATCGCCCCTAACTGCCTCTGTCTTGGCCCTGCCACCATGGCTTTGTCCAGAAGGATGTCCGGAAGGTCTCCCAGTCTAATTAGCATATTACCCTTTTATTAGTATAGATATATATATTATTATGCTAGACCAAGCATGTCAAACTCCTGGCGGGCGGGTGCTAGACTATTTGGCTAGTTGTAATTTTTTTACCCATCTGCTCCCCCATGAAACTCTGGACTCTTGGAAGTCCGGCAGGGCCGTGTTTTGTGTCTTCTCTTGGCCTAGATCAGGACTGACACCAAAAGGTGCCCTGAAAACCATGCTTACACTTACAGCATCCTCCTTGCCCTACATTTGATTGTGGTGCCTGACACCATAGCACAAACCTTTAGCTCAGAATATTTACACACACATTCTCCCTGCCTTAACTTCTGTGTTCCGGTGGAATTGTGTTTAGTTGATTTAAACAAAATATCAGACAGCTCAGCAGGTGCCTGCCTTGCATTGGATGTGGTGGCTGCGTCCCAGGTCAGCCTTTTCTCCGCTGCTGTGCAAATTAAACCCCAGCCAAAGAGGTGAGCCAGGCTCTGACTCAGAAGATGCCTTTTTGTACTTTATTGGGAAATGTGCAGGTTGAAGGGGAACTTCTTTCTGAAGGATATCTTTTAGATGAGACCCGGGATTTCTCCCAGGGTTAGGAGAGATCATTGCTAACTGCCGACCCACCAGAGCCTGCCTATGCCCCTTTACCCTGCGTTTTTCTTTCTTAGTGCCTTTCTCCAGACTTTGAAACTGAAGTGCACACAAAATGCGGCATCTAGACAAAGAGCTTTGGGCTCAGAGGGAAAGGCGTATTAATTTATCTGGGAGAGAACGTCCATGGAGCTGGCTCTTCAGGCATCTCTTCAGTGATTGCTAATCAGAAATACTTTTGCCACGTCACTTTTCTAATAAACCGGGGAGCTCCAAGTTTCAAATAAACAAAAGAGAGAGCCTTTGGTCATTCGTGATATTAATACAAATTCGGCACTGTATCGCCCTGATTGGCAATTGATCAGCAACAACCTCACAGTGTCCTCATTCGGGGGCTAATCTGCCTGGGAGGAGAGAACAAAGCTCATTCATTCCACCGATACGATCCTTCCTTCAGTGCTGCCTGACTTATATTGTCACCATAACTATTTTTTAATACAAGGACGTAGGAAAAAGAAAAAATTAATTAGCCCACAGTATTGCTACCCCCTGTGACATTTTTTTTATAAAAAGTAATACATATGCAATATTAGGACATTCCAAGAATACAGAAAGGTATAAAATGCAATTCATTGCTCTTCCTGGTCCTTCTCCACAAAGGTAGTCCGTTGTTACTTGTTTCTTGTCAGTCATTGCAGAAAAAAAAGTATGTGTCTGACTCCATAAATATATACAAGAAAAAATGTATACACTGTTTGAGCCTCACTTTTTAATTTAATATGGAAATCTCTCATGTTGGAATATACAACTCTTCTGGTCCCCTTTAATGGTCGTATTTCATCCCGTGGAGACACCAGCAGACTCTCCCACTGGTGGGAAAGCCCTGGGCCCAGGCCCTCCTGCCCTCTGCTGTGAGAATGCTCGCACACAGTTATTTTTAGTTGTAGGATGATATGTGGTTGTTGGTGAGGTAAACCTCCCAGTGTCTAACCAGGATGACTCAGGGTGCATCGCACTGTGTTAAAGAAATGCTAAGCTGTCATTACAGATACACTCAGAGCTCTCACTGGCTTAGAAGTGTATTTGCTGCTGTCATTGTTTACTTCAGTAACCAGTAGAAGTTCATTTCTTCTTCACCTACAGGCCATGCTGGCAGAGATGTGTTCTGCTCCATGCAGTCATTCAGGGATTCAGGCCGATGTGATTTCTGCCATCTTTATGGCCCTTCCAAGGTTCCCCTGGGTATTGACACTCAGAGAGTAATAGTTTTTGGCGAGGGATTTCATGGCAAGTGCTAATGGTCCAGATCTTGTTGAGTGGCACACATCTACCCCATAGTCTGTTGTCCTGAGCTCAGTCTTGTGACCACACCCAACTGCCAGAGAGGCTGGGAAATGAATTCTAGCTGCGTGTCTGTAGGCCAAAGGAAAAGGTTTGACGAGCAAGTAAATTGCCAGTGAGCATGGCCAAAAACATGGCTGGGAATGCCACCAAAGGCTCTGTTGTCGCCAGAAGTGGTGCATCTGGCTGCCTGTCTTCTTCGCTGTTCCCGGCATTGAGTCTACAGGCAGTAATCCTAGAAAGGGTGCTCTCTCTCTGTTCTGCAGCTCCTCTGCCCACCCTCACCCCGCACAGTTCTTTAAGGACTGGGATGGAGTACTAGCTGTATGCAGAGATCTTAATCCAAACAGCTGGCTGAACCTGGGAAGATAAGAGAGGAAGCAAAATGAGATGGGAGGGGTTTTCTGAGTCCCCCAAAGGCCTTTCCTGTGAAAGAGACATTCAGGGAAGGCTGCTCTCAGTCCGTGGAGCAACTGTGTTCATTCCCTAAGTGCTCCTGTTGCAGGAAACACAGCCGGGGGTTTTCCAGGGTCCCCCAAAGGCCTTTCCCGTGAAAGAGACATTCGGGGAAGGCTGCTCTCAGTCCATGGAGCAACTGTGTTCATTCCCTAAGTTGCTCCTGTTGCAGGAAACACAGCCGGGGGTTTTCCAGGTGATGAATTTCTGGAAAAGAGTAGAGCTGAGCCTGGACAGGAGCCCGGCAGAGGCCCAGAGACTGCTCCGGGCAGCGTGGTGCGTGCTTGGTCTCTCTGTGCTGCCACCCGGCTCCCTGGCAGCTGGTCCCTGAGCGCTGGAGAGAGGTATCAGCTATGCTCCGCTGCCCTCGCCTCTGCTGCCCAGAAACCCCGTCCGGTTGTGGCAAAGAGGCATGGTTACGGCCACGTGCAGCCTGATTACTTAGAGCTAGGAAAGATAATATATTGCTCTGTATCAGCACTCTGTGTTTTTTTTTTCTTTTTCTTTAATGATAGCATTTTAGGGTGGCGGTGAAAAATAAAAAACTGCCAGCTCTAGTCTTGGTATATGGATATGTTTTCAGAGTGAGAAACACTTAAAAGACAGACTCGTCTAAACACGTTCAAACTTTAACTGAGAAAATGATCCAGGAAATGTTGGAAAATAGGTATTTTGTCCCTTGACACACCCCCTTCCTTTGCCACATTTTCTTGTGTTGACTCAAATAACTTGGATGCATATCAAGGCTTGGGAAAGCCTCAGAGTATTTCTGATGTCTTCATAGAACATGTGCCACATTGTGAGTAGGTTAACACCCGCTATCTTAAGCCTTTTCATAGTCAGTTCTGTCAAGAAAACATAATCTGCTCAGCATCTTGATTTAGTCCTGTGTTGGGTCCTAGAGTAGGTGTTTGTAAAGGAGGCAAATGGACACATTAGGAGGCTTATAAAGACCTTTCCTGTTACACTCAAATGATGAAGGCACTGCACACTCCTTAAATAATGGTGCCTGCCAGGTTTTTGGACACTTTTCTAAGAAAGGAGAAAAGATATTTAAAAGATAGCTGCAAATGCAACAGGGCCTGACAGGGAACCTGGTGACTTCAGGAATCAATACCGTAATTGTGCACCGGTGCTATAATTTATCAAAGTACTTCAAAGTATTCTGCAAAGGAGTTCAGGGGCACTCTGATTTTACAAATGAAGCCACTGATGGCTGACGGTAGGCTGCCTCTTAGCCACAGTCTAGGTCTGTGTTAGAGTCAGGAGGCAGAGAACAGCTAACAACAACATAAAAGGCAAGAGAAGGCCAGTTGGATAAATGTGTGACCTTCTGCATCAGCCTACCGTCGATAAGTAAGATGACATCACAGCCAGGGGGTGCCGAGCTGACCACACCAGACCAGGAAGTATGCCAGGAGCCAATCGATAGAAGATGTATTACTGAAAATTAATATTCTGCTGCTGAATTATCCTCATTGATTCAGGGATTTTGAAAGTGGCCGTAGATAATTTCATGAACAAAAGCATTCGTGTTTCTTGAGCAGAAGACCAAAATAACAGCGGAAATCCCATCTCTCACACAACACCTTGATCCTTGGAAACAAAGCTTGCACTGCACATCCTCAGGAGGGCCTGTCTGGGTTTGCCTGGAGACGTGGCAATCTCGCAAAGCCACTTGTGGTCAAGCTTCGTTTGCCGTGGTCGATCTTCGCTCTGATAGAGCCTGTGTTTACTCATTACTCAGAAGAAGCATCATCTACACAGAGGAAGAGTAGATGTGCTGGCCATGTGGGTGGGAAGCAGGGCCAGACCTTCTGAGTAGAGTGATGTAATGCTGGGGGTGGAAAGGGGAATTCTGAGAGTTTGGGATTCGAAGATTCCCCCGCATTGCCCCTGGGAGGGAGTGATGCTGAGTGGCTGCTGGTGAGTGTCCGTGGGTTTGGGGAGCCGCTGCCCTTGGCCATGCATGGCTACTCCTCATACTCCCACCCCCGTCCCCGTCTTCCCTGTTCTGTCATTTTCCTTCTGAGGTCTCCCCCTCTCTCGTAGGGAAGTGTATTGTTTAGAGCCCCTACAGGGAGAATGGTGCTGAGAGGCAGCACCACGGGGTCTGGTGCTCATGTCTTTCAAGGAAGGGTCTGCAGTGGATGGTCTCCTGGAGTGATTCCAGGGCTTGGCTGGGACTGACCGCCCTTGCCGAAGCATTTCCTGGGAAATGTCAATGAGAACAACTCTTTTGCTGTTTTCAGTTTTTAAAGAGGCCTATTTCTGATAAAAGTATTCTTGGGAAATCTTGCTCAATATATAGTTATTGACTATTTACCACCTCAGGGAACTTTTTATCTCATAATTTTTCTACTAAGTTGAAAAAAAAAACATTTTTGTTTGCGCTGTATTTTCATAAATATTTATAGTAAGAATTTTAGAGACATGTTCACAATTGGTGAATTAAGATGAAGAGTCTATTTGTTTTTGTATTATTTTAACTTTTCTGTGGGTTTGAAAAATTTCAAAATAAAATATTGGAGGGTTAAAACAGGCAGGTGTATTTTCTCGCTAGTGGAAACTAAGACAGATGAAATGATTTATTAAATGACTTTCCTGGGGGCAATCGAGAGTTCATGGAAGCACCTAGAATAGATCCCAGTTGCTCAGAAGCCATCCTTGTGCGTTTTAGGCTGTATCTCCTCCTGAAAGGAAGGGCAGGTGTGGGAAGGCTTTTCCTCCAGGTTCTGCTTCTGAACAAAGTGTCTCCGAGCCTGGTGACATTGCTGTGTGTTTCCACAGACAAATCAACCAAGTGGGCAAAGCAGGAGGCAGGGACCTGTCAGCTTTATAAACTGCTATTTGAATGGCATTAGGTGGGTATTTCATCCATTGAGAAGAAACGGGTGGTTCTAGTTCTAAACCGAGAGAATTTTCACTTCGGTCATTGGGAACATTAGACAGAGCTGAGAAGGTCTTTAATCATCGTCCTTGTCTAGCACCCCTGGGGCTTTAGGACAGGGACGTTGAACATGTTCTGTGCTCCGCCCGATCCCAGGCCTGTGTGGGTTTCCAGGGCAACTTCACATGAACCGGCAGTCCTACTTGCCTGGTGCACCCCCCACCCTGCCCCCCACCTCAGATCTCTCCTCGGAGCCTCAGAGAACGAGGGCCCCCAGGCATTTTTCAGAGTTTGGTGGTGTTACCTGGCCTAGTAAGCAAGCTGAAATGAAAGTATCTGAGTATGGTTGGGGTGCGCCTCATTGACATCACGGCATTTGTAAAAAGCCGAGATTCCGTTACTCTGTGTAGTCAGTGCTAGGTGAGCCTCTGGGTGGACCCTCAGCTTGGGAGGGAAGCAGTCACTTGCGTCCTAGTTTCAAGCAAGCAGCGTCCTCTTGTGGGTCTTTCATGACCTTTGGTTGCCCCCCTTTAGCCTCACCAAGCACGGCGAGCAGCCATAAGTATGCAACAGAGGACCACACTCTGCTCAGTATCGTTCATAGCATCACTCCTACCACACCCTTGAGGGGACAGACTCTGCTTCTTGTTAGATTATCCTCCTTTGAAAAACATTTTTGCTGACCTTAATCTCCATTAACTCAGAAAATCAAGTTTTTTTCTTTACTTTTCCCCCCATCACCATTTACCTCCTCCCCTGCAATCGCCACACAGTTATCTGTGTCTATGAGTTCTTTATCTTATTTGCTCAATCCATCCACCCCCATCCCCACTCCCAGACCAGCGCTGTCTGCCTGCTCTCTATCTATGAGTCTGTCTCTATTAGAAAATCAAGTTTCAAAAGCTAGAACAAGGTGAAGTGCGCTGATGCAAATTGCATTTTGTCCAGTAGGTGGCGCATCAGCAAATCTCGTTTGCCAGGAATAGATGTCAGTATGTTGAGGATTCTGTGAGAGAAAGGTACACCCTTGTGTGTGCAAGGTGGTTCACTAAGTCAATGGGAGAAACAGTTGGGCTATTTAAAACTAGTTTTCTTGTAAGAAAACTCTCAGGAAGAACCTTTTTAAAGCTAATTTCCAGTTGAAACTAAAATGTATTATCATGTCCTTTGGAGATATTTTTCCAGGACATTTGGCTGCAGATCACAGCTGGAAGTAAGAGAATGCTGTTAATCTTCATAGCATTTTGAGTTTTAGAGAAAAAATCCATGGTAGACGTTTGACATCCTAAATTTATGTATTTGAATTATGTTCACAAAGTGGTGCATACTTGAGCTGAAGAAAGTCCTTCCAGTGACTTTTTTTAAAAAAATGTAGTGGAACATGTTTAGTGTAACTTCCTGAAGGAATGGGCTTCATGTCTCGGGAATGCATTATTAGTAACTCTTATTGCACCGGAGCTCAGTCAGTGACTTCATGCTGAGAGTGTACGAGTTATGGTTCCTATACTCCAAGATGGTTACAAACGCTTCTTTGGAAGGAAGCAGCATGCTCACTCCTTAATACAAATGTCCCCTCTAAAAACGGAGTAGTGAACTTAGTAACTTGTAAAACAGAGGCGAATAAAGATTTAAAAAAACAACAACAACACAAAAAAACCTGCCTTCCAGTAAAGTATTAGAATTTCATTATATTTTTTACCCCCAAAGATATGTATATTTTTCCTGATGGGATTTAGGGTCAGGAATCTATGTGTATTATTTCACAAAAATAGCATCAGATTTAATCTATTAATTTAGTCTGTAGCTAAAACAATCAGGATACAAACATCCCATTGTATCGGGTTTTCTTTAGAGGACAGTGAAAGAACACAATTAGCGGGCTCCTCACACATGTCCTTTTCTACAGTCTCCGAGGAGAGTGGTGACAGGCTTTTGGGGTTGTCAGCCGAGGTATGAAATCATCACCAGAGTTCCGGTGGCATTGGACAAACCGCGAGAAGGAAAAGATGAAGGGTCCTGTCTGCTTTTAATGATTGAGTCGTGTAATGTGTTTAGAGAGACCAAGGCAGCTGGGACTCATCCAGTTCACTGAACTTCAGTTTTAGAAGAAGAGTGTACAAAAAGTGCCTGTCTTTCCATGACAGTGCTAGTCTGTGGTGAAAGGTAGACTACAAATCCTTCCTTTGCCTTGCTATTTCCCATGATCCTTTTCTCAAGTCCTATACTAATCCCCCAAAGGGAAGATTACAGGACCTCAAGGGTAAGAAGTTCTCTACTACTAGCCCTGTTAGACCAGTGGTTCTCAAACTTGTCTGCAGGGTGGAATCATCACCTGGGGAGCTTCAGGAACTACTGGTGCCTGGGCCCACCCTGGAGATTGTGATTTAATTGGTCTGGGTGTGATTGCAGCTTTTGGAATTTCTAAAAGACCTTCCAGTGATTCTAATATGCAGATAAATTTTAGAGGCCACCTTTACCTCCTCTCCCAAAGCCTGCTTTATTCTTGGGCCATCTTCTGAGTCCATCCTTCCTGGGAGTACCAGGACCTTGAGTGTGTGTATGTGTGTATGTCCCAGTGTTTCCACCAAGCTCCCTGTATTTTGTTTATTTGCTCATGGGTCTTGGAATCCTGGTGAGACTGAGTCATTTTTCTCTTTCTATTCTCAGCATCCATCTTAATGCCTGGCTCACAGTAGATGTTCAGTGATTGGTTTTTGAATCAAGGGTATATAGTTTCTTCGAAACACATTGTGTATTAAGGGTACATAGTAATATAATGATATATATAGTAATACTAGAGGCCCGTTGCAGGAAGATTCCTGCAAGAATAGGGCTTCCTGAGACCGGAGCGAAGCAGAGAAGGGAATGAAGCCCACCGAGGCGGCCTTTGCTCCCTTCTCTGCTGCCTCGCTCCCTCCCTTCGCCACTTTGCCCTCAGCTCCCTCCCATCTCCGCCACCGTGGCTCCCTCCCTTCTCCACCGCCTCGCTCCCTGCCTTCTCCGCCGCCTCGCTCCCTCTCGGCTCTCTCTCTTCTCCGCCACCGCAGCTCCCTCCCTTCTCCACCGCTTCGCTCCCTCCCTTCTCTGCCACTTCGCTCCCTCCCGTGTCCGCTGCCTCAGCTCCGCTCCCGTCTCTGCTACCTCCGATCCATTCCCTTCTCCGCTGCTTGGCTCCCTTCTG